>NC_082665.1:107266811-107891811 GCF_025265405.1 Mesoplodon densirostris | reverse complement strand
TTAATATATTATTCTGCTTTAACTGATAATCACTACATGGTCCAATTTTCAAAACAACAACATGCAAGACAAATCCAAAATCACCTGTAACTCTTTCTGATGAAATCAGATACCCTTGAGGTACTCCTAGAGTTTCCTTATAAATAGTTGGATATACCACTTTACTATAAACTAGTGTGAAGAGGCCTAAAAAGTCTTAACACATGGATTCATAAATTATTTTAAATAGCTCAAAACATGTAGTAAAAAATTACATATTTATTCTTAGGAAAACTGCTGAAGCTAACCAATTGTATTAATTCAGCATGGGAGCCCTAGTTAGTTCATGTTGTTCAAAAGCTTAGAATGGGGTTATTATTAGTCCTACTATTCAATATGTACAATTTAGTAGCTATCAAAATGAGGTCTGTTAAAGCAAACTATTTTTTATTTTTATTTTTATTTATTTATTTTTTTTGCGGTATGCGGGCCTCTCACTGTTGTGGCCTCTCCCGTTGCGGAGCACAGGCTCCAGATGCGCAGGCCCAGCAGCCATGGCTCACGGGCCCAGCCGCTCCGCGGCATATGGGATCCTCCCAGACCGGGGCACGAACCCGTATCCCCTGCATCGGCAGGCGGACTCTCAACCACTGCGCCACCAGGGAGGCCCAAAGCAAACTATTTTTTAAAGGAGGTTGTCCTTGGTTGTAAAAAGACTGAGAATCCACTATTACAAACATAAATACTCAAGAGTTCCCAGCATACTTGAATTTCCACTCAAATGCAGAGCTATGGAGAACCAAAAATAATCAGAACAGAAGGGAAAATCAACATTCATAGTTATATCTTTGACCTGCAGCTTAAGTTCTCACAAGGCCTGATTTCCCCATGCTGTTACATATTCTGATGTGCCCCCTTCTTTGGCTAAAAATATTAGTAATACTCAAGAACCAGTGAACACTGGAGTTCAGAGATATGCAAATTGCCCCACTGGTCACCAAAGACTAGGATAAACGTGAGAGCAGATACAGTGACAAACCCTGATACTAGCAAGAGTAGGGCTATGGCCAAGGTTTACAGCAATAATAGTAGCACAGCTACCATTATTAACAGCTTAATGTGTGCGAGGCACTGGTAACATGCTCTGAGTTTATCTTGTTTAGTAACAAGTAAATGGATGAGGAGGGGTCTCCACTCACCTGAGTAAATGTGATAGGTTTGTCCCTAGAGATATAATCTGCATATTTACAAGTAAACATTCCACAATCACTCCCATTCAACTGTTGAGGAATCTCCTAAAATTACAAAAAAAGGAGAGGAAGGGGTGAAATTTCATCAAATACAAACTCCTTTGACTTTTTCTAAATATTACTGTGGATAAACAATATTATAAAGGTAAATGTTAAATCTGGTATTACACAAACACACACACACAAACACAATTAGTCTTTACGTGGCATAAAAACCCAACCCATGACATGGAGTATGTGAGCCTCATGGAAAATGTTTTTTAGAAGGAAAGAGAAAAGCAAAGTGAGAGTTCCATCTCTCACCTCTCATATAAAGCAAACTGAAAGAAGGTTTATTACCAGGAACAGGAATTCTAGTCAGAATTGTTTCAGAGGCATTCATAAATTTTGAAAATGCCTAAGTGTGGTTCAATCAGAGATATGCTTACAGTACAACTAACCTATTTCCATACTGCAGAGTCTGACTTGTCTTCCCTAGCCGGAAAACTAAGACTACTGCTTTGGACCCCCACAGCTGCAAGCAGGAGAAAGAATAAAGCCTCTTTATAGGGTTTAACCAGTTAGAAAATCTTGCCATGATGTTCAGTTCTGTCCTGAAAAAAACAACACTACTGCTTGCAAGCAGCACTTAAAGGCACCATAAACCAAAGGTGGTGGATTCCAAGCCCAGATGAAGTAAACTCACACAATCCCCAAGCCCATGTCGCACTAATCCTTGCCAGCCCCTTACACACTTTGGCTGTCAGTTATAAGGGGAATAAGAGTATAAGAGAGTCTAATTCCACTGCTGGAAAACATACTAATGACAAAAACTCAATTTTTATTCAAAAAAATACACATGATTATTGTAAAAAGGAAAAGATTGAAAATTCACACCACCCATACATATGGTAGGTACCTTGAAGTTCTCTCCTGAGCCCAGCATCTCTCACAGAGTGGAGAGAACTATAGACTCCACCACACAAATGAAGAAAATTTGTTTTCTTTATTACATTTCCCATTCCAGAACACAGTTACTCAGCCTAACAAACTCTTCTTTCATCTGTGCTTTCCTCAGGAAATTTCAACACTTACTCTTCTTCAACTTAGAAATGAAAATGCTTTTGGATAAAGATAGTCAAGCCATTATATACAGGTTAGGGCTAAAATTGAACTCATGTAGCTTACTTTAAAAAGGAGCCATTAGGGGACTTCCCTGGCGGTCCAGTGGCAAAGACTCCATGCTCCCAATGCAGGGGGCATGGGTTCCAACCCTGGTCCGGGAACTAGATCCCACATGCTGCAACTAAGAGCTCACATGCTGCAACAAAAGATCCCACTTGCAGCAACTAAAGATCCAGCACGTGGCAATAAAGATCCCACGTGATGCAACTGAGACCTGACACTGCCCAATAAATAAATAAATAAATAAATAATTTTTTTAAAAAAAAAAAAGAAAAGGAGCCATTAGGGCTACAAGACATGCATTTTTTTTTTACTTTTATTTTTTTTGCGGTACACGGACCTCTCACTGCTGTGGCCTCTCCCGCTGTGGAGCACAGGCTCCAGACGCACAGGCTCAGCGGCCATGGCTCACAGGCCCAAGCGCTCTGTGGCATGTGGGATCCTCCCGGACCAGGGCACAAACCCGTGTCCCCTGCATCGGCAGGCGGACTCTCAACCACTGCGCCACCAGGGAAGCCCTGCATTTTTTAATTAATTAATTAATTAATTTTGGGCTGTGTTGGGTCTTTGTTTCTGCAAGCAGGCTTTCTCTAGATGCAACGAGCGGGGGCTACTCTTCGTTGCTGTGTGCAGCCTTCTCATTGTGGTGCCTTCTCTTGTTGTGGATCGCAGGCTCTAAGTGCTTGGGCTTCAGTAGTTGTGGTGCATGAGCTCAGGAGTTGTGGCTCACAGGCTCTAGAGCGCAGGCTCAGTAGTTGTGGTGCACAGGCTTAGTTGCTCCGCAGCATGTGGGATCTTCCCGGACCAAGGCTCGTACCCATGTTCCCTGCATTGGCAGGTGGATTCTTAACCACTGCGCCACTAGGGAAGTCCCATATGTATGCATTTTTAAGCCCTGAGATTCAAATCTGGCAAGATCCAAAGCACATTCACAAATAGCACACCTGACTGTTGAGGACTCACAGCATCGGACCCTTAAGATCTAAATATACAAATTTCTCAGGTAAGTTTTGAACAGGAGCTTTCAAATTTCCATTAATGCCAACCAAGAAAAGTAGCTGGCTTGAATTTATTGTGTTGTTTTTTTCTCAATTTTTTGAGACATGCAGATATTTAACATTTATAGTTTAAGAAACAAGATAAAGGCTTAAAAGCAAACAACTTGGTTAAATGAATTTCTGAAGATTTAGAAGTGATCATTCTAAAGATGTAAACCTCAGGAGAATGAATGCCTAAGGATGAGTGAGTAAGGGGAGGAAGGAAGCCAAGTCTAAATAATATGCTACTGACAGGAAATGCAACAAAGTATTTGAAATACAGATGATCACCACTTACATGTGGCTTCACGCTGTAGTGGGTCCACTCTAAAACATTCAGGTCAATACTTCTTTTGGTCTTACTTTCATCCTGTAAATACTGACTGAAAAAACAGCAAAGAAGGAATATACTGATGAATCCCTGTGGAGACTTAGCATTATGACTACACAGACATTGTGATGTTTAATAGACCTGCCATTCTCAAAGCCATCTCTGTTAGATTTTTAAAAATATGATTGTTTTTGGCTTTTTACCTTTTATTTTGTGTTTTTTCTGATTACAAAAATTATATATGGTTATATTTTAAAAATTGAAACATAATATGTAAAATGCAAAAGACCCCATAATAACCACTCTGGAAATATTTACTGTTAATGGTTTGCTGTTTGTTCTTCTAGTTCTCTACTCCACCCCATTTTAAAACACACATTTTATTCTATTAAAAAAAAGTACTTCATTCTATAACTTGCTTTTTCTCACTTAAAAATAGATATAAAACAAGACATCTGGTCTGGAGTCTTTAAAAAAAGGCACTGCCATGGAAAAAAAAAAAAAAATGTAGGAGACTATTCTAAACTAAAGGAGACTAAAGAGACATTACTTACATGCATGAACCCTGACTGACTTCCTGGATTAGGAAAAAAAGCTATAAAAGATACCTGACGATATCAGAACATGAACCATATATTACACATTAGTGGTTGTCAATTTTCTTAAGTGTGATAATGGCACTGTGGTTATGTAGAGAATTTCCTCATTCCTAGGTGATATATACTTAAGTATTGAGAGTGATTTAATTTTATCCAAATCTCCAGAGGGTTATCAAATTTAACGCAGGCATCTCAGTTCTCACCCTAACCTGCATAAAAGGGAAACCAGTGCTATGCTAGGGCATGCGCTCACAACGGGAGCAGCAGCAATATCACCCCGAGAGAGGTGACAACTGGTTCTTAGAAGGCAAAAATCTTAGATATTTCAATGGTTTGTAGCCCTCTAAAGCTCAATCCAACAAACAAAAAAAGTCTCTTCCTTAATACTATTTTCTCTTGTCATGGAGAAATTAAATTAAAAAAAAATTTGGAGTGGGGAGGTGATAATGAAAAAAATTGAGAAAAGTTGGACTAGGGGCATCAGGAAAGGGAGGGGGCTTCAGATACCCAAAGAAGCTGAACTCTTCATATATTGAAAAAGAGAGAGAGAGGGAAAAAAAAGTATGAATGTTATAAAAGTATGGTTTTTTGGTATCCTATTATAAGCAACAGACAAAATTTTTCTGTATGATTCCAATGAAAACATTCATAAGTATGTGATTATATGTATGTGTATGTGCACACGTATGTATGTATGCACATTTTACATACATCTTAAGCAGAAAAGACTAGAAGGAGATAACTGCTTTATAAACAATTTGGTGTATCTTATGATTTTAAAAAATTTCTTCTCTATATTTTTTATTCAAGATAAACAACCATAAATAAAAAGGATCTTTAACACTAAAACAACATCAAAAAAGAAAGAACTGAATTATTGTTAACTTTTTTCACATCATTCAACAAGAGTTCCTTACTAAAGTATCCTTATTAAAATTATCCAAGTATCCTTACTAAAATTAAAAACTGGAACCTGCATTTGCTTCCAGTGAGCATAAGGGTTTCAAAATAGACTTGTTTCACTGATTTGCTTCCTCTCTGTGAAATTCTTGTCATCACTTTACATAGCTAATAGATGATTATGCTTTAAAGGCAGGTTTCTAGCAATTACTATTAAAACAGTTACCTACAAACCATGTTTCAACTTAAAAATTACCTCCAGGTTCTATGAGATGAACCGAACCATCATGCAAAGCACAGAGACATCAGTGAGTGGGCTTAAGAATTCAGAGTGTATCAATCCCAGAGAAATCTAATTCAAATCACGGGATTCTGATCAAATATATTTTACATTATGACATATGACAAACTTGTTTTCAATGATGCTATTAAATAAGATTTCTCAGTTAAGATCAGATTTTGAGGTTATTTTTAGACAAAAAGATGGATTCAGGTCAAGTTGTGAACAACTAGGAAGATAGCTCTCACTACACATTAGACTACCATCCACCAGAGGATGGAAAGAAGAAAGGCCACTTAACAAAGGGCACACTAGGCAACACTGAAGTTTTTAAGCCTTTACTTACAGGAGAATCTCACAGATCCTGTGGCCCTTTTGTCCCATAGAATCCAGATATTTAAGACACTTTTTTCTTAGGTCTATCACCTATAATGGAAAAATGCAACATCCAGAAACAACCATCACAAAAATGAGAATTTTATTTCTAAAAAGATAAGCATTAAAAAAATATATATGTACCAACATGAATGGATTTCTAAGACACATTTTTCATAAAACATCACAGATGATATGCGCTCCATGTCTATAAAATTATATTTTTCTATTCCTAGAGAAAGGCACAGAAACTTATTCCTTAAAACATTAGTGGTCCTCTCAGAGTGATGAGACTTTTTTTTGCCTTTTTCTTTATACCTTTACTACAATAAACCTGTTATCATCTTGTAAACAAAAGTAATAAAATAACCCACGTGCACTAAAATTCTTTCCTATTAAAAATGAAAGCTCCTCCACTACACAGACTGTCTTGTAGCTTTCTAAGTTGTTCAACTCGAGAACTAAGAAGGGACTCTGCAGAGTATGCCTTTAACATATACTACGGGACTCTCACTAGACAGAAGAGTCGCCTTCATTACCAGCACACTTCATTTTATTGTGCTTTGCAGACACTGCATTTTTCACAAATTGAAGGTCTGCGGCAACCCTGCATTAAGCCAGTCTATCAGCGTCATTTTTCTAACAGTGTTTGCTCACTTCATGTCTGTGTGTCGTATCTTGGTAATTCTTCACAACATTTCAAACTTTTTCATTATTAATATACTTGTTATGGTGAACTGTGATCAGTGACCGTTGATGCTACTATTGTGAAAAGACTATAGCTCACTGAAGGTTCAGATGATGGTTAGCATAAAAAGTATTTAGCAATTAAGTATTTTTTATTAAGGTACGTAGATTGTTTCTTAGATATAGTGTTATTGCAGACTTAATAAACTACAGCGTAGTGTAAACATAACTTTTATATGCACTGGGAAACCAAGAAATTGATGTCACTCTCTTTATTGCGATATTTGCTTTTACAGCGGTGGTCTGTAACTGAACCTGCAATATCTCTGAGATATTCCTGCATTTAACAGAACAGTCATTATCCAAACTCCAACAATTAAACCTCTCGACTTACCACCAGGCTCCAATGTACCTTCCGATGAATAGGCACCAGAATAAGTTCCTGTTCAAAGAGATTGACCCCTTTGGTCCATCTTTTCACTGCTTGGTAACCCCCAGACTTTAATTTCGGATAGAAGAAAGTACTGAATGCATAAAGTGCTGGATACCCTTGTTTTTTATTTCTTTCCACCAGGAGATTCATGTAAAAATTAATGACCTGTAATATCAAGAGAGTAAATGTTGGAATATGGCAAGTATATTATCAAAACTAGATTTCTACCTAACTCAATTAGGATGAATTAGAAAATAAGCTGAGGGAAGGGAAGGTACTAAGGAAGGGGATAAAAGGGCTGTCTATGACAGAAGATGGAAAACAAAAAATGATCAGTGCAGGGACTTCCCTGGTGGCGCGGTGGTTAAGAATCTGCCTGCCAATGCAGGGGACACGGTTCGATCCCTGGTCCGGGAAGATCCCATATGCCGCGGAGCAAATAAGCCTGTGTGCCACAACTACTGAGCCTGCATGCCACAACTACTGAAGCCCACGCACCTAGAGCCCGTGCCCCGCGACAAGAGAAGCCACTGCAGTGAGAAGCCAGCACACTGCAACAAAGAGTGGCCCCCGCTCACCACAACTAGAGAAAGCCCACATGCAGCAACGAAGACCCAAAGCAGCCAAAAATAAAATAAATAAAATAAAATAAGTGTATTTTTTAAAAAAAGATCAGTGCAAAATGGGAGGGATTAAGAAGGAATGAGACTGTACTTTTGAGGCATATGAGTAAGAGAGACAAGAGAAAGAACTCAAGGAGAAAGTCTGCAACAATGAAAATGTATATGTAACTATATCACACACAAAATATGCAAAAATATTAACTGGAAGTGAATTTTACTATATATAAATTACACTTCAATTAAAAAAATTAAATGGAACGAAATACACCAAAACATTAGTATTTTGTTTATTTTTGAGCTGTGCCACTTTCAAATGATAATGTTTTTCCTTCACTTTTCCTGTATTTTCTAAATTTTCTATAATAAACACATTTATTTCACATTTATAATGTGAAACAGAAACATTCTAATTTTACAAGAATGTGTTTATATGTCACTAGTTATAGCGGGGAGGAAGGAAGGCAAAGGGAGAAAATGCAGGGGCTGAGCAGCTGGGTAAAGAACCAACTGGGAAATTGGCAAGAACCAAGAGCTAGCTTTAGCTAAATACATAAGGATACAAGATGACAATTAGGCAAATTTTACAGTTATCACTCAAATGAAATAAAGAAAAAAATCACATAGTGTACATACAGTGATCAATATATTCCTTTATTATTGAAAAAATAAAATGGCTCCTATAAGAATTCATCTAAAATAAAGTATCGCTTGCTTCCTTCCATTTATCAGTTGCACCCAGGATTTATAAAAATCTCACTGAAGACTAGTAAATGCAGTGGTGGATGAAACAAAACACAAATGCAGAAGAGGGAAACATTGCTAATTAAAGGCAGCAAACAATCAGAATTAATGTTTTTAAGGTTTAAGATGTTTTTGTTTTAGATAAACTAAAGCTGCTTTACCAGCCACCCCTCCACCTTTTTTTTTTTTTTTTTTTGCAATACATGGGCCTCTCACTGCTGTGGCCTCTCCCGTTGCAGAGCAAAGGCTCCAGACGCGCAGGCTCAGCGGCCACAGCTCACGGGCCCAGCCACTCCGCGGCATGTGGGATCCTCCCAGACCGGAGCACAAACCCGTGTCCCCTGCATCGGCAGGCGGACTCTCAACCACTGCGCCACCAGGGAAGCCCTACCAGCCCCTTTTAATTGTGTAGAAACCACTATGGTTACAGACAGAAAATGGTTAAGCATAATGATAGTCAAAGGGGGAAATAAAGACAACTTACTTCATCATTGAGCCAGTGATAGTTCTTCAAGGTCTGGATATCTCCTCGAGTGATTCGTAATTTGAAAGCACTACTTAGGATCTCATCCTGTGGGCCATGGCCTAGAGCATTACTGATTTCCTTTTCCATGTCCTGAATTACAAAGTCCAGAGGTTGCTACTTTAATATGGAACCACTATCAGATACTGAAAGTCTGAGATTGAAAAAAGCTTTTCATCTCTGTTAATACCTGACCCTTAAGAAAAATATACCATCAAAGACCTACTAAATTGAAGTAGGAAAGGATGTCAATTTAGGAGCACAAAGCAATCTTACTACTAATGGTTATAAAAAATGTTAGTTCAATTATTAGCTTCTGAAAACAATAATTTGATAATAATATTTAAAGTATACTCTCAATTATCCCACTACCATGTGGGATACATGAGCCAAAAATGTACCAGATGCTTGAAGCACACCATTAATCCCTGCTTGTGAGGAGAGTATTATCACCATTTTATAGAAGAGGTAAAGCTCAGAGAATTTTGGTTACATGGTCAAAGTCATATAATGATTAAAAGGCGGAGCCAAGATTTGAACCCAGGAGTGTCTAACTCCTCAGCCTTTGCTCCCTTCACAACACTATAAGAGCATTTTCATACTTTCCTTATCTACCTCCTGAACTTTTATTTCAAAACATCAAAGTAATAAAATTAGGAATCAAAGAGATCATTCTATCCACTTTTGACATGAAGAGAGTAAGCAGAAACTAGAAAACTAGGCAGCAGTCTAGCAACTGAGTCCTTATTGAATAGATGGCATCATTCTCAAGAATTACAAAGAGAAATGCATATTTAAGCTATAAGCCTGAATCTATAAACCAAAGAGAAATTATTATATCCAAATATTTTCAATACTGCTCCCCGCCACTAAACAAAATTTTGCAGTTTTATGGATCTCTCTCTCTCTCCACCTGCATGCCCAACATATAGTAAGTGCTCAATAAATATTCACTGAATAGGACTGACTACAACAACAATGGAGAAGGAGTCAAGATGTGGGCTCACCTTTAAAATGAGAATTGTTAACTACCTTCATTTCCTTGTCTTCTATAAGTTTTTACTTATAGAAACGTTTCAAATACAATAATCATTGAAAGGGACATTTTAGTGAACCATAATCGCTTAACAAAAACCTCAATGAAGGGAAGTTCCCTGGCAGTCCAGTGGTTGGGACTTGGTGCTTTCATGCCTGGGCCTGGGTTTGATCCCTGGTCGGGGAACTGGGATCCTACAGGCCGTGCATCTCGGCCAAAAATAAACAAATAAAATAAAATGTTTAAAAAAAAAAACTGCAATGAACTCCTTCCTAATGTCAAACCCATACCGTGTAACTCAAAATATTTTAAGTTTAGAAGAAGAATCTACAAAGAACCCATTATATTCCAAGATATGTGACAATTCTGTCTACTCACATTTGCTGAAATTAATCTAATCCCTTAGGCCACTTTCACAGATCACTAATGATCAGTGTAGCCAGTGACTGACCAGCCCTTGGGCCTGATTTCCTTCATACATACATTCCCTAGCCTGGAGAAACTCTTTAAAACAAAACATTCACTCAAGTCTTAAATAACTGAGGTTATTTAAAAACATGCCCCTTATTCTGATCATCACAAGAAACAAGAAACAATACCTCTGTAAGTTCAAGAAGATCATCTGTCCTTTTATCCCTCTCTTTGCTTGAGCAATTTTTTTCTTTTGTCTCAAGTATTGACATCTTCCTCCTGAGTAAGCCACTGCTTCCACTGCCCAGGCGGAGTCGGGCTGACACTTCTTCAGATAAGTCAGGTTCCAGCTGGAGTCCCCTCCTCTGATCAAAAAAGTTCCCATATTCTACTGACATGTTTGATACTTGCACATATAAACATACGTAACACATGAAATATAAAACAGCACCATTATCTTGAAAGAAAAGAGAATTAGTAAATCCCCAAATGAGTAAAGTAGATTAAGCATATCTGCCTGTCCCTGGAAGAGGGAACAAAAATTGTTCAAGACCTAAGGCTCACAACAGGACACCTCAATTATAAACCATGAAGGAGAACATTTGTTTTCCCTGGAGGTAGCAAGAAAAGTATTTTCAGTTTTCTTATTTCAATTAAAAATAATATAGTTAAAAGACATTTTGAAAAGCTTTAAAAAAGCAAAAAATATGACCCATAATCCCACCACTCAATATAAACCACTTCTATCCTTATATCAAGTAAACTTGTTCTACTTCATCCTTTTAAAAAAGTAATTACATATTATAGAAAAATGCACAAAACATTAATGTGCCACTTAATTTTTGTAATATTAACACCTATGTAACCACCATTCAGGTCAATAAACAGAATTTTGCCAGCATCCCAGAAATTCTGATAAGAATCTTTCCTTATCATGACCCTATGTAACTGTTAATACTGAACTTAAGTCATCTGGTAGGCAAACTTATCTAAACGTAGGAAATTTATTTAGAAATAGAGCACTGGACTAGAACTACACTCTCAACACACGTAGCCAGTGAGTGTTCTTTACTATAGCTAACTGCCAGGTATACTGGTCCTAGGAAACCAGTAGCTGCTGGCCCTTCCACATGGTCCCAGATCGCAATGCCTTCAGGTTCAGCAAGGATAGAAGCAGGACGTAGTCTTTAGCCAGGTAACAAATACATTACAGAAGGGAACAACCTAAGACTTAGGACTTAAGATTATGACTTAAGACTATGACTTAGCCTTAAGACTAGTTCTTATGAAGATATCAAATGGGAAAAGAGAATCTTGATCAGACTGATACTTAACACAAAGCAGTTCCCTAAACTTTGATATTTCTATTACCTAAAATATGAAATACTCTAAAACTTCAAGTTTGCATTTAGTTTAGGAATATAATTCTTTTGGATATGGAGTGCTTAGTAAAACACTTTGCCACTATTATTTAAAATGTTGGTACTGCTATGGAGATCACTGGGACACTTCTTATTCTGATACTTATATAGAAAATGTAAAATCCAATTAAGCAGAAGATTGGTGATATTTTCAACTAAATATGAAATCTCGAATCTGAAAAGTCCTGAACAACTATTTTCCCTAAAGATGTATGGTTTTAAAAAATTCTCCGGGGCCTCCCTGGTGGCGCAAGTGGTTGAGAGTCCGCCTGCCGATGCAGGGGATACGGGTTCGTGCCCCGGTCTGGGAGGATCCCATATGCCGCGGAGCGGCTGGGCCCGTGAGCCATGGCCGCTGAGCCTGCGCGTCCGGAGCCTGCGCGTCCGGAGCCTGTGCTCCGCAACGGGGGAGGCCACAACAGTGAGAGGCCCGCATGCCGCAGGGAAAAAAAAAAAAATTCTCCAAAAGAAGCCAGGCAACACAGATAAGGGTTGGGATGGAAGCAAGTTAGTCTCTCTTACAAAGGTCGCTACAGCACAGAGATAAAAGTCTTGCAACTCAGAAGAAAGCCAAAGGTGTGTATCCTCAATGCCTGCTGCTTCTTCAAAGAAAACAACGGAATTAGAAATCAAAGTAACATATATCATCTTTCTTATTTTTCATGGGCCCAAAATTTTAACATAAGTCAGGTGAAAGAGTAAAAGACATAAAATTTAACTAGGGTTTCTACTTACACCTTCATTTTCTAGTCTGATTCCAACTGTCTTCTCTGTATCAGAAAGTTTCCCCTTTGAACACCTGAGGAAAAAAGTGAGAGATTACAGACTGGCTGACTGTAATCTGATACATATTAAACTAGTTTCAGAAAGATTTAATAATTGTAAACAAATATTGCCTTGAGTTTATGTAGTCCTCTAAACCAAAGGTTAGCAAAATTTTTCTAAAAAGGATCAGATAGTAAATATCTTAGCTTTGCAGGTTTTTTTTTTTTTTTAGCGGTACGCGGGCCTCTCACTATTGTGGCCTCTCCCGCTGCGGAGCACAGGCTCCGGACGCGCAGGCCCAGCGGCCATGGCTCACGGGTAGAGCCACTCCGCGGCACGTGGGATCCTCGCGGACCGGGGCACGAACCCACGTCCCCTGCATCAGCAGGTGGACTCTCAACCACTGTGCCACCAGGGAAGCCCAGCTTTGCAGGTCTTATGGGTTTTGTCACATCTTCTCAACTTTCATTGTAGTTTAAAAGCAGCCATAAGTAGTATGTAAATGAATGAGCATGACTGTGTCCAATAAAACTTTACTTACAAAAACAGGCAGGTGGACCAGATTTGGTCCATGGGCCATAGTTTACCAAACTCTACTATAACTGAACCAATATCCAAAATCCTAAGGCACACAGAACTGCCTTCACTGTTCATATATTAGAGATGCTGATCACCAGAGATGCCCACCACACCCACGCTCTTGTCTAAGCAGTACCTATGCCTCCCAACCTCTAATGCCTAGGGGAGAAGGGCACCCTCCCAAGCTAGCGTGGACATCTGACACAAAAGCTACCGAAGTACCCACACATGCTGACCAGCTACCAGAGCTGAGAAGAGTTCACAATTCCTCAGACATGGTTACTCATAAATACAGTCTATAAAGTAAGAAAATAATATGTCAAAGAAAACTTAGAATAAACTGAACCATGTACCTCTTTTCACTTCTCACTGAACACAGAGGTCCCCTTGTTTCAACAACTTTATCTGTGAGGATGATAAAAAAAAAAAGAAAAAAAAAGCGTTTCCTTTATTAATCAATCATATAGCTGGAATTTCAATTTATGGTTTCCAAAGTATCAAAATATTAATTTACATTGAAATGCTAAAATGGGTTCCAAAGACATTAGCCTCCATACGAATTAAGTTGCTTAAAAACGCATAAATCTTTCTCCTTTAAATATAATCTTTAGTGTAAACTGACTAATATCTGCTCACCTGGTAAGCTATCATTCAGTGTCATTTAGTGAACAGCAAGTAGAGAAATACAAGGAAATTAATATAAGGAATACAAAGAAATTAATTTTATATACACTACACTATACACTACGATATAGAAGCTAGAATAATAATCAAGAGGTATTTTATAAATTGGCTTTATTTTGAAATAGCTTTTTTACTAAACTACTGGTACTGGTAGGCCCCTATCAATGCCCTGGGGTCTGATAATGTTTTAAAGTTTGGTACACCATCTTTTACTAGTATGTCATTTTTCAATTTTATATGCACTTGAACTAAGTTCAATATATTAAGACTATTAAGATACAGCTAAATCTGGGAACTCACATTGTTTTGGAACAAACTGGGTTGTTTTGACTCCATGACTTTGCTCTTGCCCCCAGCCTTTGGTCTTTAATGTGTCCATCTGACTTCTTTGAGAACTTAGAAACACAAACAGTGAAGAAGATCAGATACAAAAGGAAAATCTATTGTAAGTATTCATTATCTCTTTCTGGTAAGCTTCTCCAAACAGGAGTTATTGATAACCCAGAAATGTCAAATTACAAGAGAAAGGACACAACATAGCATCATCTGGGACTAGGATAAAAGGAGTCTAATCCTGATTCTAATATTCCAGCCAAGTTACCTAACCTCCAGTTTCTTCATTATAAAAGTGGATGTTCTTGGGGCTTCCCTGGTGGCGCAGTGGTTGAGAGTCCGCCTGCTGATGCAGGGGACACAGGTTCGTGCCCCGGTCTGGGAGGATCCCACATGCTGCGGAGCGGCTGGGCCCATGAGCCATGGCCGCAGAGCCTGCGCATCCGGAGCCTGTGCTCCGCAACAGGAGAGGCCACAACTGTGAGAGGCCCCGCGTACCGCAAAAAAAAAAAAAAAAAAAAAAAAGGATGTTCTCAATCCCCAGCACCACTTTGACTGAAAAATCTCAGCATGATAACACCCAAGTTAAAAGATGAAAAATTTTAAACGATATACTGAAATGGATCCCAAAACAACAAATTAAAAGAACATAAGAAGAAAAAAGAACACCAACCAAAAAAACATAATAAGCAAAACAGTTTGAGGATTTTGCTGACATGACAAAACCAATAGTTCATGAAGTATACTGCTGCTTCCAACAGTGGCTAGTCAAAATGGAAAAAAATATGAACATTCTGATTGACTAAACTGAATTTCTTTTTAAATAAATTTATTTATTTTTTGGCTGTGTTTGGTTTTCGTTGCTGGGCGTGGGCTTTCTCTAGTTGCAGTAAGCAGGGGCTACTCTTCAATGCGGCGCACGGGCTTTTCACTGCGGTGGCTTCTCCTGTTGCGGAGCACAGGCTGTAGGCGCGCGGGCTTCAGCAGTTGTGGCTCACGGGCTCTAGAGCACAGGCTCAGTAGTTGTGACACACGGGCTTAGTTGCTCCGCGGCATGTGGGATCTTCCCGGACCAGGGCTTGAACCCGTGTCCCCTGCACTGGCAGGCAGATTCTTAACCACTATGTCACCAGGGAAGTCCCTGAATTTCTTTTTAAAGTTCACAAAGTTAAAATTCCCAAAGTTAAAATTCTTGTTATTTCTGCATTCAACAAGCTAGACAGTCTTGTTACTTCTTCACCCTCAACTTACTGTTAAATAATTTCTGGGACTCCCCTCTGTGTATTCTCACACCGCTTGTTAGAATTATCAAGTAGACCTCAAACCTGAGCTCACATATTTTTTGTCCCCTTGTTTACAGGGAAATGAAAGGCCAGACATCAATTCCTTCTGCCATTCTCATCTACTTGGTCAACTCAGCACAGTTAATTAACACGCAGTCTTGTAAAGAAAACTTATGACCTGGGATGATTTTAATCTTGTCTCTAGAGTGGAAGATTTCCGACTGTGCTAAGATGCATCCACTAGGATGCCTCAGAGACTATGTGTACATGGCAGGGGTGGGGGCGGGGCTGGGTGGGAGGAGATGAAGGGAGGGAAGAGCCGGGGAGAAGAGGGGGAAAAAGAGAGGAAGACAGAGGTCATGAGAAACGTGTGTTGGGGAGGTTGAAAAAACTCTCTGCACCCTGGGAACCTGACTTCAACCAGTGATTCCACTTTTCTGTATCAGAGTTTTATGTAAGAGTTCACTTGAACAAAGGACTCTTAAAGCTAACAGAAAATTCTATTTTGTAAAACCACTGTTCTATATAATCCATCAGTACAGACAAATTACAGGGCTCGCTCTCTCAATATTAATCTCTTTTTTCAACAAAGCCCTTCCCACCAATCTCTTCTCCAAAAATAAGGAAAAAGATGTCTGGCAAAGCATTTATCTTGGTAACGCATCTTTACCTATGATGAGTTGAAGTTACAGGAGGAACAGAGTTTCCATGACCACCTTCTTTAAGTCGCTCCAATAACCTTCGGTATTTCTCTCTCTCCTCTTTTTGAACACCCTAAATAAAAGAAAGCATTTAGATAACTACCAGCAGATCAAACCTATAATTAAATCATAAACAAAGACTAAGAGGTCAAATGCAGCTCATAGATGTGTTTCATTCGCCAGCAGTGTTTTTGTAATTTTAGTGTTCAATTCCTTTAATTTTAATTACCAACTTTACAAATTAAAAAGAAAAATCCAATAACATCTGGTCTCTTTTGAAACACTGTATCAACAATCTGGAGCTATGTAAGACTATTTATTCCCTTTGGTCACCTATTCACTCCAGCCCATTTCACTCATTTACATTATCTGCTAGACCTTGAGAGCATCTTAGTTTTGACAGTGAAACTGGGTTAACCACAAAAAACTCAGCAGAAATAATCCACTTGCATATTCAGAACATTCAGCTTCCAAAACAGAACTGGTCTCACCAAAGTCACTAATGACCCTCCATGGCCAGATCCAATGGACACATTTTCAGCTCTTCTGTCACTCGACCTCTCTCTCCAGCATCTCACCCTGCTAACCTCGCCTTGCCTTCCTGGACAATACACTCTCCTGATTTCTTTTTTTTTTTTTTAATATTTCTTTATTTTTTTAGCTGTGTCGGGTCTTAGTTGTGGCACGCGGGATCTTTGATGAGGCACGTGGGATCTTTTGTTGAGGCGTGCAAGCTTCTCTCTAGCCCTGGCATGTGGGCTCCAGGGCCCGTGGGCTCTGTAGTTTGTAGCACACAGGCGCTCCCACTGAGGCGCACAAGCTCAGTAGTTGTGGTGCATGGGCTTAGCTGCCCCACAGGATGTGGGTTCTTAGTTCCCCAACCAGGGATCGAACCTGCATCCCCTGCGTTGGAAGGAGGATTCTTTACTACTGGACCACCAGGGAAGCCCCTCTCCTAATTTCTTATCTTCTCAGTCTCCACTGAAGATTATTTCTTCTGCCTCCCTGTAAATGTCGATGGTTCTGCCCATTATCTCTTCTCACACTACATACTCTCCCTGAATAATCTCTTCAGCTCCCTTGATTTATCTAACACCAATATGTAGAAGATTCAGCAATATGTCCCTAACCCTGCCTTCTTCTCAAAACTCCCTTATATCCAAAAGTCTATGGGACAGGTCTTCTTGTGTGTTTCACAGGCACTTTAAACAATGTCCATAACTGAAGTCATCACCTTCCCCTAAACACATAGGGTATCCTGGTCAGTGACACATATTTATCCAAGATTGAAATCTGGGACTCAGGTTCTTCCATCTAACCTTATTTCACACTTAACCAGTAAGTATGTCCTTGCTAATACTACCTTCTAATGTTTCTAGAATATGGCCTGTGTATAGCCCATATATATCTGCTCAGTCCCATCCCTTATTTCTCATCTAGGAGGTACTGAAGCCTACTTTAATACCTCTCCTTAAAATCCCCTCCAGGGCTGCAGTCCATTCCTTTCTCTGCCTACTTGCTTGCTGATTACAACAATTAATGTGTAAGCTCCTAGAGAACAGGGACCATATTTTATTCAATTCTGAATTGCTGAAAACTGGCACAGCACCTGGGACCCAAATAAACATTTCTTTGATGAACTAAGCTAAGTGGCTCAGAAAACCATCTAGCAAATTGCAATAGGTGATGGACTGGGGGAAATGCCAGAGACAGGAATAGTTCTAAATTCTCCTGGAATAAGTGAAGACTTCAAGAGGGAAGGGAAGATTGTTGATGAAGACATCATGCTAGGTGCCCTAAAAATGGAAGGAAAAAGCAGACATGTACACCATTTACTTCCCTTACTTAGTCACAGTTATTACAGCTTATACAAGAAACAAGTTAGAATAATTCAGACACCCAAAAAGAAAGAATCTATAATCGTACCTTTTCCTAATATGATTCCTTTTTCTTTCCTTTACCTGAAAATTGACTACATATATACAGAAGAATACATATAAGCATTGGAGTCAAATAGGGGCCAGATATAGAAGGGAGACTGGGAAATTTACAGTCCCTGTACACCCATTTATACCTTTTGTATTTTGTACCACAGAACATATACTATTTATCCCCCCCGACTCAGATTCCTAAAATTGCTTTTAAAAGAGATCAGGCTAAAAGGGCTTACCTCCTCCACAGTACAATGGGGACGCCTCAGACCCTTGCCACCCTCTTCAGAAATCATCTCTGTTACAACCTGTTCCTGAGGCTTCCACGTTAAGGAACTCTCCAGATTGCCTTTGCTATGGCGACGGCCACCTGGTCTTCTATTACAGGCTTCTGAGCTCAAAGTAAAACTGAGAGGAAAAAAAAAAGAACGTTATTCCCAAATGGCTTTAATTGCTGGAATTTAAGCTCCAGACAATCCTGTGATTAAGCTGTCTCAGGTTAAGCTTGTTCCTGGCAAATCAGACAAACACCATTCACAAAAATTAGATCTCTAGAGCAGAGGGCACCCCAGAATTCTGCTATGGAATGTCTATTCCCAGTCACCAGGGCTTCCACATGAAAGTCTTTGCCTTCTTCCTCATGCCCAATTTTCCAACTCCAACTCTGGCTTAGCTCGCTACTACACAACATACCCTCCTCTGGTACTACACTTTTCCTTTAGTCATTTGGCACCACTGAAATTAACTATTGGTGTGATTGATTAATTATTGGTGTCACTGTGGGACTGCATCCCACACTAAACTTTAAAGTCCATGAAGACAGAGATTTCATCCTTCCACCACCGTATCCTGGTACATGATCTAAGCCAAAAGGCACTCAATCAGTATCTGCTGAATACTAAATTAATAAATGCTAAAGAATGGGAAGCCATGAAGCCCTCACCTAGTCACTGTTGCTGGTTGATAGAGCCTGCCTCTCTTGCCATTACCAATAATGGAACAAACTGACATCATACCTCTCTTGATGTGAGGTTTAAGAAAGGACACATCACATATGCAGTATTTTTACCAAAAAATTTGCATAATCTAAAATAAATCATGAGTAAACGTCAGACAAAATTAAGGGATTCTACAAAAGCAATGCTTTGTACTCTTTAAAAATATTCATGCTATTACAGACAAACAGAGGCTGAGGCATTGTTCCAGATTAAAGGAGATCAAAGAGACATGAAAATTAAATGTAATACATGATCCTGCCCTGAATTGTGGGTCAGAAAAAAATAATCTCTATAATAGAGAAATTTAAATAAGATTATATAATAGTACTATATCAATGTTAAATTTTCTGATTTTGGTCATCTGTGATTATGTAAGTGAATGTCCTCATTCTGAGAAATAAACACACTCAAGTACTTATGATTAAAGGGGCATGAGTCTAAGACTTACTCTCAAATGATTCAGAAAAAAATATTATGTACATATAACAGAGAATGATAAAGCAAACTGGAAAAATGATAACAACTGGTGAATCTAGGTCAAATGTATTCACCTACAGAGTTTCAAAATACTGTACATGAAGCAAAAACTGACATAACTGGATGAGACAAATAGTCAAGTCCACAATTACAGTAAGAAACATCAACACTCTATACTCATCAATCAATAAAAAAGTAGACAAAAAGTCAGTAAGATCTGTAAAACATTATCAGCAAACTATTAATAACTGACATTTACAGAACACTCCACCCAACAATAGCAGAATACACATTCTTTTCAATGAACATGGAATATCCAGACTGAATATATTCTAGGACATAAACAAATGTTAACAAATTTAAAAGGACTGAAATCGTACTAAGTATATTCTCTGACCATAATGAAATTAAACTAGAAATCAGTAACAGAAAGATATCTGGAAAGCCCCAAGTATCTGGAAATTAAACAATATAATTCTACCTTCTAAATAATCACAGGTTAAAGAGGAGGAGTATGAATGAAGAGTATAAGCCTGATTGTAGAATTAACCTTAGTTTCAGCTTAACCAGTTTTCTCATAATTATATTCAGATTATTGATCTTTTCAGGAATACTACATTAGGTGATGATGTCCTGCTCAGTGCAATGTATCTGGAGGCCAGGATGTGAGTTTGCCCACTGTGGGTGATTTAAACTTTGATCCTTTGGTTAAGGTGGCGTCAGGCAGGTTTCTCCACTCTGAAGTTACTATTTTTCCCTTTATAATTAGTAAGTAATTTGTGGGGAAAAATTCTGAGTTTATGTAAATATTCCATACTTCATCAAACTTTTACTTACTAGTTTTAGCTCAACTGACAATTCCTGTATATATCAGTTATTACTGTGATAGTTAAAAGATGGTGATTTTCTAATTCCATCATTCCTTCTACACTTACTAGTTGGCATTCTACTATAAAGACCTTTTCCTCCCACACTATGTACTTATTTATTAACATGTGTATTCTTGTCTTTATTCATTTGATGCTTAAATTGTCCCCAACTGGCCAGTGAAAGCCCCTTCAAGTTTCCTCCTATGTCATGTTGATAATGTCCCCAGGTTTTTAGGGCTCCTTTAATTGCTGGCACAGGACGTTCCACAATCATTTTTTACTTTATCTCTCCTAATCCTACAATCAGCCGTTTAGCCACCTCCAGGGAGCCTTACTTTTTATAGTTAGTGTCTCATTTTCAAACATGAGTGGACAGCCAAGGATTACCAGGTATTTGAATAAGAACTCATAAGAAAGATAAAACCAAAATAAACCAAAGGGGAGGAGAAACTCAAAGGAAGCAGACAAAGCAAGGAGGAGAAGAAATTTTAAAATAATTAACAGCTTTAGAGAGATAAGAAAAGATATTGTATCTCTATAATAAGAATTTGATGGTTGGAGAAAGAAAAAGCCATGGGGAATAGGAAATGGGAGGATGCTTACAACTTAAAAACTATGAAGCCAAAAAAAACACAAAAGTATACATATATGTTTATCTCGGTGGTAGAAGATTTTTTTTTAAAAAGGGTAAGGACAAAAACCAAAGAGAATATATACAAAAATTAAATTAGATCAATCCATAAGGTCCACTATCCAAGCAACAGTAGTTCCAGAAAGTGAGAACACAGAGAGAAGAAAATTACTAATAAAATAATAACAGTTCATTGTATACATGATTTCTGCACTGTTCTGAATGTATATTATACTTCAAAAAAAAGTTTAGAAGTGAGTGACAATTCTTTTTTAAAAGGTTTTAAAGGGCATTCCCTGGCAGTCCAGTGCTTTCACTGTCGAGGGCCTAGGTTCAACCCCTGGTCAGGGAACTAAGATCCCACAAGCCACATGGTGGGGCCAAAAAAATAAAAATTAAAAATAATTTTAAAAATTAAAGGTTTTCAAAATCAGATTATACAGGCATATGATATGGTAGAAAAAGTAACACACACTTGAGTACATCTCTCACCAGCTGTATGATATTTGGCAAGTTACTAACCTCAGAGTACTTACTTAACAAGATTACATAATAGAATAAAAGTGAGAATGCCTAGCAAGAGTGAGCACCTAAAAATTACTAAGTTTCCATTTACAGAAAGGCAGAATTTAACACTTACCCAAAGGAAGGCAGGACTCTGCGTGGCTGATCTCGAGTTACTGTCACTCTGATCTTCGGATAGTCACTTATTCCATTAGGAGATTTATTACCTATTTTTCAAAACCATTTGTAATTATAAAAGAAAAACAAAAAACACACACACAAAAAACTGTCAACAGTCTGCATTAGAAAAGAAAATCTGGAATTCCCTGATGGCACAGTGGTTAAGAATCCGCCTGCCAATGCAGGGGACACAGGTTGGAGCCCTGGTCCAGGAAGATCCCACATGCTGTGAAGCAGCTAAGCCCGTGTGCCACAACTACAGAGCCTACGCTCTAGAGCCCGTGAGCCACAACTACTGAGCCCTCATGCCACAACTACTGAAGCCCACGCACCTAGAGCCCGTGCTCTGCAACAAGAGCAGCCACTGAAATGAGAAGCCCGCACAGCACAACAAAGAATAGCCCCCACTCGCCGCAACTAGAGAAAGCCTGCTTACAGCAACGAAGACCCAATGCAGCCAAAAATAAATTAATTTTTTTAAAAAAAGAAAAGAAAATCTGTGAACAGTCTATACTGTAGAACTAAATGTCTTATTTTTTCAAATTCTATTACTTTCTAGCACACATTTTGTAAAAGTTAAAGGAAAAGCAATAATGCTTAGTCTGTCTTTGTTCTCAGGTAGGTAGTAACAATTCATAGGAAAGCTTTACTAGTTTTGCTTGCTGGGGCCAACAAAAGGCATGAAGAACTCAATGATTATAAACTCTGTAATCTAATCAAATTGAGTAAATTTTTCAAATTGTTTCTTCTTCTCAAGAAAACATAAGTATTTTTAAATGAAAATCTGCTTTGTTACTACATTTCCCTGGAAGCTTCTAATACTTGTGAGATGCTTACTATACCTCAAAAAAGGGTAACAAAATTTTTGTCAGCCACATTATCTGCTGGAGCTACTACAGGGGTTTGGAGTCCCTGAGGACTCCAAAATGCAAAGAGGTCTAAAGCTCAAAGCTTTTTCTTAAGTCAGTAGCAGCAAAATATGAACTGACCTGCATTCATTTGTTTGTAAAATCTGACTTGAATCAATGTTTAATCCTGTTGGGGGTTTTTAAATAATATTCAACAACTGAAAAATGTGGAATTCCCAAACATATCTCCAGCATTTCCGATTTGAGATTGTGGATTTCTTTATGTAAGAAATCTGCCCTAGGAATACCCGTGCTTCTCTGACTAGGCTACACAAACCCACAGAAATATAGTGCTGGTACTTCAGGCACAAGATAAATCTACCATCCTCTCTATATGTCAATTTTCTGAACCCACAACTTCTCTAAAAGCTCTTTTTCCCCCTTCCTCTCAAACTTTACAAGCTTATCTGTGCAGCAGAGATCACAATCATTTTCAGGACTCTGGCTTCTTCCTATTTTTCCCCACCAGAGCATTTTATATAGTATATATAATAATTACAATTCAATTTCAGGGTCTAAGGATGATATGGAGGTTCCTAATCCACAAAACCATGAGAACTGGGCACCCAAGGTTGCTCCCCCATCAGATGATGTCCCTCAAAGGCAGGGTTCTATTATTTTGTTTTTTTATTATGTTGTTATTTGTTTTGCTATTTTGTTATTAAAGGTTTTATTATTCTATTATTTTGTTTTGTTATTTTGCTACTAAAGGTTTTATTATTTTGTTATTCCTGATAACTTAGCACAGTGTCTGACAGAGTAAGCTCTCAGGTAACACTTTTTTTTTTCTTTTTAATAAATAAGCCCTGATCTAAGTCACATTAAAGACACTGATAAAGCAAACAGGAAACATTAACAGTAAATTCAAAGACAATACTAAAGGAAAGCTATTTGCTTTTTAGAATGGTAGGGAGAATATATCTGTGTTCTCATCCAAAGCCAAATCAGTGTTTTCCTTTCACATTCCCAAAACTCAGAGAACAGAGGCAGGAGGAGGCAGGGGAAGCAGAAATGTTCTTGACCACCTCACCCAGTTTCAGCATGTTGTTCCAGGATCCGGAATCTGTCAGTTCAGAAGATGAAGAGTTCGAAAATACCTTAAAATCAAAAAGAATCATCTCTGTATTCACTCTTAGAATTTAAGTAAGTCTTAATATGAAAAAAAAATCACTCTATTAGTGATGATTTAGTTACCTCACAGAAGAAATTTCATCAATAAGACCAAAGGTTTAATTTGTGAAGACTCACAAAATGATGTAAAAAGTAACAATTCCAGATTCTTCACACATACTTAAACAAGAAAACCAGATGTAGAGTTGACTCTTGAACAACAAGGGTCTGAACTCTGTGGATCCAATTAAATGTGGATTTTTTTCAACAGTAAATACTAGTGTACTACATGATTACTGGTTGGGAATCCACGGATGCAGAACCTCAGATATGGCAAACCAAGGATCTGGAAGGCCAACCATGTGAGCTTTTGACTGTGTGGAGAGTTGGGGCCCATAACCCAAGCATTGTTCAGAGGTCAACTGTATTAGTAATTAGGCTCCTTATAAATATTTTTTAAATGTGCAATTTCTTAATCTTTCATTTTTGGGTCTCTATCTCAAGGCTAATTAAGACATGAACATTTCGGAAAGAAGTCATTCTACATGTTAATTCCTAAAAAAAGAATATTTCTAAAATTTAACTTTAATGATTAAGTACAAAGACCAGTAGCCCCAGTGAAGCCTTATCCCCACTGACCTCTCCTGAAGGGACCACATTCCGTGTTCCATTACAAGCAGAAGTCACCATGGGCTTTGTGGTCAGCTGGAATGGGAATCCAAATAAGCTGGCAGCATTGTAGAGACTGTTTTTCACTTGATGAATAAAGCAACCTAGAAAGTGTAATATAGATTACATATACATATATAGAGTACTTAAACTTTTAGCAAAAAAAAAAAAAAGATTATATCTTAGAAAAGGCCTCTCTCAATTTTTATTAGAAGTCCTATCTTCAACCACTGAGAGAGAAAAGGTACCTGTAAAAATAATTTTTCTCGTATCTGAACAACTGTAATTCCAGCATTAGCATTTTTGGGTTTTTTTAGTAAAATATCTAGGAGGTTACAAAAGCATGAAACCATCATTTTAGCAAATCACATACTGATTCACAAAAAAAAGTCCTGAAATCACAGCTTTTAAGCAATGAGTTTCCCAAAATATATACTGTAAAATAAATCTTTCCCAGAGACATAAGGGCATAACTTAGACAACCTGGAGCATATAGTTACTAGGTATGGCAGAATTCTAGGAAGCATTACCATTTACTCATTGGTTTGTCCTTACTTCTCAGGCAGGTTAACAATATAGTTGTCCTAAACAACTACTTACTACCTTGGCTATATCCAGGATGGAAATTAGTGAAGTATAAGATATGTGGCTCCTAAATGTCTAGGAGCAAACAAAGCTATGCCTCTACTGGAGAAGATGTGTTGGAAGATCTCAGACTCACCCCTCCCTGCCACCAAAAATAAAGATTACAAAATAAGTAAGTAAATAAATAAGGGGGAGGGGTAGATTTCAATGCTTTCCCTACTTCCTCCTTTTATCACACTACCCCCTTCTCACTTCCTTCACTGCTGATTTGTTTTCTACAATTTCCTTTCTATTTCCTAATTAAGGTTTTCTAAAGCACTAGTTTGAGATAAAGGGGTCATCATCTTAACCATATTCTGCTTTAGAGAAAAATACCCTGAAAGTGAAATGGTGGCTTTTAAACATCAAGCACTCCAGAATATGTAAGATATAAAATACTTTCCAGGAAGATAGGGAATAACTTAAACAACAAGAAAGATGTGCTAGATGGGTAAAGCAGAATCCAATTTGAAGTAATCTGTCACTATAGAATAGTTAGAAGTACCAAAATTTGCAAATGCCTTGTTGCTCATTTTAGGAACTGGAGAGAATTCCAAGTTATCCCTCTAATAATGCTGAGGGATATCACTTACATTCTACTGTGCTGTAAGTGGGAGAAAAAGAACTTTAGGGATTGGTGCTTATCATCCAGGTTGGCATCCAGACTCCAAAGGGCAGGAAGTACTCGTAATAACATAAATGCATAATAAGTGCCCACAAAAAGTATTGTGATATTTATTTTCCCATAAGTTTTGTCAAAATCTGAGTATGCCCCAAAATTATGTCAAAAGATCTCATTGATTAAAAACAAAAAGCAGGCAGGAAGGCCCACCTCATCTGTAAAATGAAGATAAGACCATCTTATTTTGCTGAGACTAGACTAAGTAGATTGCTTCAGATCCCTTTCATCTGTAAGATCATGAGTCTGCAATTCTAAGCTGCTGCTTCTTTTCACGCTTCCTTTTTTTCTCTCCAAAGCAGCCAACAGACTCACACTGTCCAATAATAGGAGCCAGTATCCACAGGTAGTTACCTAAGTTTAAATTTAATTAAAATTAAATTCAGTTCCTCAGTTGCACAGCCCCACTTCAGGTGCTTAATAGCCATCATCTCAGAGAGTTCTATTGGCCAGCACTGCTAGAGACCTCTACAAACTCTACCAGGAAGTATTATCTCTGCTACCCACTGCTTCCCCCTTGGCTTGGGTTCCCTTCTATAGTTTCTAGTCAGAAAATCTTAATATATATTTCCTGGAGATCATGGATGGAGAGAACCTTAACATACCAGAATTATTTCAGGAACCTTCTCTAATACCACCATCAAAGTTTTTTGCTTTCTGTTTTTAACCACATACAGCTGTTTATTTATATTTTTCTATAAAATTGACTTTTTTCTGCTAAACAAATGTATTTGTGAAAGGTAACTTTATATTACTACTGTTGATGGAAAGCAAACTTATTTGCCTGATGAAGAAATGAAAACAACAATATTAAGTTCTAGCTGGGCCTGTTAAAAAAGGGAAGATTAGCATGTATTAGACAAGTTTTAAATACATACTAGCATTAAATCAACATGTTTTCTGCTTAAAATAATCAGAAATTAAAAATAACTGAAAAGGATACAACATTTTTAGTTTATAATTCAGATGATACTTAATGTTATGAATATTGTATCTCCTAAAATCATTTATTTCTTGAATTGGTATCTATCCTGTGCTTTGGGAAATACTGTCCTAATGAATTTAGTAAAAATTCCTGGCATTCAAAGTCCCTCTGTATTTTGAACTCTCTCTTTGGTCAACTTTTTCCCTAAGTTCTATTTGCTATTTCCTGAACTACACAATTTCCCATACTGTTCCCTCTGCCTAGAATGTTTTTCCTTCCTATTGCTCTCTGTCGATACCCTATCTATCCTTCAAGACTCATTTCACATATTAGATCCTTCATCAAATATTTACTGAGACTCTTAACCAGAAGAAAACTGGACAGTATTTTGTTACTACCTTTTTTATATCACTTATCATATCGTCCTAGACATTAGTATTATTTATGCACTTGTCTTAAAACCCCCCACTATATAATCATACACGCCCTACAATTTTAAGGTCCTTAAAAATAGAGACCCTGTCATACTCATTTTTGTATTTCCTGTGGAACCTAACACATTGCTCAACAGTAAGACAGGCTCAGTAAGCACTCACTGGATTTAAATGAAGTCTTAACACAGACATGTCCACTCTTTACCTCATCCGGAGGTAGATTCAAATTCACATGTATTTTTGAGAAAGAGGAAAATATTACTATAGTATTCCACTGTGCCTTTTCCCTTTACTCTAATCTAGTTTTATTCTCTTCTACCAAGCAATGTCTAGCCCTTCAGATATAGGGAAGTAAACAACTTGAGGCAACAGATTACACTGGTTCACTCAGCTATCCAAACTAGATGACTCAGTTTGAAGTAGTTTTTACAGTGTTTTCTCCCCAAATTTAAAAAGCACCTTTTCTTTATAGGAAGATTCGGAAATGTGAAATGCACTTTCAACATACAGGCTTATTTATCTGGAAAGATACTTACGTTTCTGCTAACACTGGTTACCTCTAGAGAAGATAACTGAGTAGAAGAGGGACAGGAAAGAGACTTACTTTTCACTGTATGTACTTTTTATCTTTTGAATTTTGTCCACACATAAACTTTTCTTATTTAAAAAACTAACTTTTAAAATTAATACTTAATACCTAATCTTGGTCTTTTGGCTGGTATTTCATCAGTGTCCACTGTAGAAAGCAGAGTGCTGAAAAAAGAGAAAAGAGATATATATGCATATATTCATATACACACATATGCACTCCTACAAGTAAGCTTACTATTCATGCAACACACCCCCTTCCATTCACTTTATCATAAAATGAGATCCAACTAACGTTTATGCTATAGTAGGCCTTTATTATTTGAGGATGTAACACTATGGTTTCAACTATATGAGATCCAAAACTCCCTATTACATAATAATCTGTAGTCTAACTAAAGTACAAACATGAAACTGGTCAGAAATCACTTAACTAGTAAATAAATATAGGTAAAAGCTTAGGACTATGCTATTCCTTTTCTCTCCAGAAATGATTTAAGAACAAATAATATCCTTTTGAAAGATGACACCCTCCCCAAAGAAAGTCACTTTCTACTTCAGATAGAAGTAGACAATACAAGAAGCCTCAAAAGATAGTTCTCAGCCAGAAAAAGGTGTTATGTTTAACTGCATTTTTATCATGGAAACTATGTTATAGTGATAACAAAGAATTTGGAAATTCAGGAAACTTTTTGGACCTATACCTCAAGAATGTTAAAGGTTCATGGTATAATCATCCTTCTAAAGATGATTATGAATGATCATATTTACAAAAAAAATGAACAGAATAAATCCCAGGAGAATACCATTCAGTTCATAACTTTAAACATCCCAACAAGACTTCCTATCTTCACCTGGACTGAAAACTGGCTTACATTTAAAAGAGTTGTTTTAGATAAAGGATGTGGTAAAGACCAGGAGTTTGAACTACAAGCCACTATTTCCCTGACCAGCAGAGATTCGCAGTAAAAATAAAGGACAGGAGAGAGGAAATTAACATTTCCTTATTCAATAAATATGTACCAAGTGCCTATCACGCACCAGCCTCTGCACAAGGCCCTTGGGTCAGAATATACAAACACTACCCTTATATACCCTAAGCATCATTCTAGGTACTTTACAACTTGTTGTCAAATGATCCTTATATCAACCCTACAGAAAGGTAGAAAGAATATGTTAAAACCTTGCCCTCTCTGGAACACATGATGGAATTTAGCTCACAGCCAATTCATCAATGATCTGAATTCTTAGACTCATACATTAAGTAATCATCTTGATTTCTCAAGCTCCAAGAAACCATCCTCCAATTATCTTGAGGCTTAATAAAAAAATGAAATTAACACTTGATCATTAAAAGTTGGGAGGTTATGTATAGAATTGGTATGGTAGTTTATTCTCTAGATTATTTCTTAGGGAAGGGGGAAGACACTATAAAATGGGACAAACCAACAAGTAAATGCTGAGAACAACTTTTAGTTTCCCCAAAATTTTAACTGGATTTTAGAGTATTGACTAGTGATCTTTTTAAAGGAATGAAGTACCTACTTTTTTTTTCTCATACACTAATTCTAAAGCACAGAATCACTCTCCCTCCCCAGCAACACACACACACACACACACACACACACACACAGTTTGACAGTTGTTTCAGAACAAGACAGCTGCTGTCTCTTGGTGCTAAGAGAACAGTAAGTGTAATCGAAAGGGCTTTGGGCAAGCTGTGAGTCTCACTTCCCTTAACTGCACTTATTGCGCACAGATCACACTTGGGAGTGTGCTTTGTAAACAGGAGCCACACAAAGACAGTATTCCTTCAGTTTTCAGTTTTCAACCTAAGAGCAGCAAAATATGATACAGCCCCATTTGTTGACAGCAACCAGCTTGGACTCTGACAAGAAAGATCCTAACCATCACCGACCACTATCTCCTTCCATCATTAGGATTCGCATCTGCACAGCGCGGAGGAGTTACTACGTCACCAGGGCATCCGCGACACGCACCTCTACCGCCTCCGCCCAGCTACCTGTTTCCGCCGAGCGGGGCCTGCCTGGCTGGATCAGCGCTCTGCCGGCAGAGCCTGGGGTGGGGGAGGGGAACAGCCAGGCCGGCGCTCGGCCCCCTCTCCTCTCACCTGTTCGAGCGCCGCCTCTTCAGGAGGGCCCGGTCAGGGGGCACCGGCCGATCACAGAAACGGAAAATGGTGCCGAGAATCCTAAGCAGCCATTTGTACATACCAGGCCCAAGCAGCAGCGGCGGCCGACACACCCCGAGACGCAAACCCCAGAGCTGTCGCCGCCGCTGCCGCCTTCGCTGCCTCGGCCACCAACGGCAAAGATCTCCAACGGCAAAGCTCAGTCGCCGACTTGTGACGCGGTCCTATGGCCCACAGATTCAACGTCACCCGGGCTACAGGACGCCCCCGCTTGCCACCGCTTCTGACGTCACGTCCTCCCGCCCGACCGGAAAGCATCTTCGCCCTCAACCTGCGCAGGCGCAACCTAGGTCCCCACCTCCAGAGCCTAGCAACCAGAATGCCTGCGGGATGATCCCGGCCCAATCGCTAACGACATCGCAAGGGCTGTGGGCGGGGTTTTCTCTTCGGCGGAGCCAGTCCTGAGACTGCCCGCGGGACAAGGCCCACGGGCCGCACGTGAGGGTTCTCCACCCGGGGGGGAGCGCTCCCAGCGCTGAAACACAGTAGGTGATCAGTAAATGTTTGAGTGCACCAAATAAAAGTTAGTCAGGTTAATTAACAAACGTTTACCCTGCTAGGCGCCCTTTACTTTTCACATACTTTCTGTCCGGTATTTTACACGCAGTCACCTTCATTTCTCCCAGCAACCGCAGGCGATGCGGAGCCTTGTGCCCATTTTTAATAAGGAAATCCAGGCATAAAGTGATTAAGTAATTGCCTAAAGTCAAAAAGCTAGCTAGTGGCACAGCTGGAATTTGAACCGCAGTCTGTGTAACAGCGCCACGGTCCCTCGCCCTTGAAGTCCGTCTACTGGCAGAAACATGATTACAAATTACAAAATAATTGGCTGTAAGTAAACTATACTTCAATTAAATTTTTTAAAAGATAATTGGCTGCTGTGATAAAGGTGGGTAGAAAGTGCAGTAGGAGCCAGAGAAAGGAAAACCGTCAGCTAGGGAAGTTAAGGAAAGGGCACAACTAAAGGAAGGCTTCACAGAAACTTAAGGATGAAAAGCTACCTGTGGCCTACTAGTAGCTACTAGTCCCCCCCCCCACCCCGAGCTGGCAGGGAGTGCTGCTAATTACTCTCCCTATCTAGAGGTCCTACTTCAGGTTAATTATCAACAACAGAAAAGGACCTGCCCTCTTACTAAAGGAAAATCCAGTCCCCTGGCCCAACACTCCTGGGAGTCCTCAAATGTTTTCATGCCCCACGAATCCATCCCTGAATGCACTTGATCCTTAATCTGTGATTCAGTTAAGGTCAGATTTCCAGATTTGCTTGAACTTCAACACAGGCACTCCCCAGTAAGCCTCATCATTTGCTCAACAGACATTCTTCCTAGATTCTTTCTGCAGCAAGCCACCCAATAGAGCCCCAGAAGCAACAGCTACCCACCTGTGGCTACCACCACACTGGCCTGGGGGGATGGGGGCAGGCCCTAGAGGGTAGAAGCAAATCCTAAGTGTGAACATGGGCTCTTCCCTCAATTCCCTAAAATATAGCTAACACCTGGCTGTTACAGATAGTTTGGGAATAATAGGAGAATTATTAATATAAAGCTGAGAAGATTCAGAAGTGGCTATTACAAGTACAGCATCTATAGCCCATCGCCTCCCAAAAGGATTCTGGGCCCCTCAAGGTCATCTCTCCACTCTTCTCAACAACTTCTACGTGTTACCAACAGAAGATAATTTCCCTTCCACATTTGCGTCTACCCATTTCAGGCTGGACTCGCAAGTTAACTTAAAAGGAGATTACCACTGGCATCATTAGGCAGGGCAGTTCAGCTGTGTCCCAACTGCCCATTCCACTATAGATGTAAGTCTTTGCTTTTGCCAAACCAAGAAGACCACTCAAGTATTGGGAAGGAATTCTCCAAAACAGAAGAGTGGTCTTCATTAAAACATAAATCAGAACACTGCAAGCTGCTTTAGTTAGAAGAGCAGCTTCTCCCAGGTCCTGGCCACGAAGATTTAAGAAACTTTGGCATCGAGTCTCAGAGCAGACTACTACGACGGCACAACACAATTTTTTTTTCTTTTCCGGCCTCATTAAGAGCACCCTCACATACCCAATACTGAAACATAGGTCACCCGCCATGAAAAGTGGGAGGGCTTTGGGATTACAAACCTCAGTCCGAATATCTGGACCTCATCAGCAAACAATAACTCTGCCAGCCCATCTGCACACATACACCACCTTTGTGTCCTCCTAGTTCTCTAGTCACCCTCTGAAATGGAGAAAGAAAGGGGATTCAGCCTTACAGTCGCTTCTGCCTGGGTCTCGTCTGCCAATTGGTGCCTTCGATGTCCTGTCGTCCACAGTAGAGGCGTGGACCACTGCCCATCCACTGACCAAGGAGTGGGATTATCCTTAAACCCAAATCCACTACTGCCGGAGCCATTCCCAGACTCAGGAACTCTTCACTGGAGGCCCAGAGGAGAATCCCAAAATCACACGGAGTAACAAAGATGCTGAGATTTCTGTCCTTGGTTTGGATAACTTGCACCCATGTACCGCCAGAGGAGCACAACCTCATTGCTTCAGTTTTCATAGGGTATCGTAACCGGTTACGCTAATTTTCCAAAAAGACCTCTTCCTCCTCCTCCTGCGGAGATCCTCTCCTTCAAGCCTTTCCACGGCCCCTCCCCCATCTTCCTCAAAACCTGCCTCCCCTCCACAGAACAATGAAGACCCAGCCCTCTAATCCATTCTTTAGTCTTGCAAATTTTCCCGTTGCCAGCATTCTCAAAGTGTTAAAAGATTTCCTACCAACTTCATTTTTGCTGACCCCTGTCAGAAGAGAGATCTGGGCCATTTGACTGAAGCGGGGTATGAGCCCATAGATGAGGTGTTGTTGGTTTGGGCCTAATGTGCCTAAAATCTAACATAATTCACCACCATGAAAATTGACTTCTGGGGACCAACTCCTCTGGTACTCAAGAAAAGCGAGCCCTTCTAATAATGTGACTTTGATCTTATTCAGTCTGTCCAGTAACTTTGGCCATATTATGCCAAAAGCAAGTACAGCTTTCCGTGTCCTAGATTTTATTACAAAATTTGCTCACATCAACTACAAATGGCTTGGCCTGCCTCATGTAGAGAAATAATAGCATCAGGCCCTACCTAAGCCTATTTCCTCATCTGCAAAACAGAGTTCACCAAACCCGTCTCTCAGATCTGTGGGCGCGTTAAATGTGTTGATGTGTATGAAGGGGCTACTTCAATGCCCAGCATAGCTAAGTGCTTAATGTTTCTCTTCCCTCTCTTTCCTTCTCATATCTAATAAGTCATTTAACTTGCCAGTTCTGCATCCTATGTTATGTACAGATCTGCCCATTCTCCTCTCCAAATGTTACCAAGACTGTTAGCCTTGAGCTCTAATCCTCCCCCTTCAGCTGCAGGGAGGTGTTATCCTAGTCTTACCGGAAACCACCAGAAGAGAAAAACAAGAGCCCACCAAACCAGTTAGAACCAACTACGTCCAAGGTGGTAGAAAACCTGACCTTCAGTAGACCCTCATTATATGCTCACTGCAATACATTTGCATGGTAAATAACACACCTGATAGTTAACAATTGCCATAGGAAGAGCCAGAACAGCCCATAGAAGGACTGAAAACGGGTGTTATAAAACGGGTGTTGTCCCAGTTCCTAGCATACCACACCTCTGTTCTCAGATAAGTCATAAATATTCCTCCCTCTCTTTTTTTTTTTTTTTGCTGAGCTGCTCGGCATGTGGGATCTTAGTTCCCTGAACAGGGAGTAAACCCATGCCCCCTGCAGTGGAAGCATGGAGTCTTAAGCACTGGACCTCCATAGAAGTCCTCCTCCCTCACTTTACTCAGTTCCCTCCTTTTACGTCGACCCTCCTGTATATGTGGTGTCTCAAGCAGGTTGAGAAGTTGATTTTCTTTTTTCTTTTTTTTAAATAAACATTTTATTTTGGAGTAATTTTACATTTACAGAAAAGTTACAGAGAATACAGACTTCCATTATACTCTTCACCCATTTGCTCCTATTACATAACTATGGTACATTTATCAAAGTAAGACAGTAACCCTGGCACATTACTACTTTTTTTTCTTTTTTGAATTTTATTTTATTTTATTTTTTATAGAGCAGGTTCGCATTAGTCATCCATTTTATACACATCAGTGTATACATGTCAATCCCAATCGCCCAATTCATCACAACACCACCGCCCGGCCCCCCTGCCGATTTCCCCGCTTGGTGTCCATACGTTTGTTCTCTACATCTGTGTCTCAGTTTCTGCCCTGCAAACCGGTTCATCTGTACCATTTTTCTAAGTTCAACATATATGCGTTAATATACGCTATTTGTATTTCTCTTTCTGACATACTTCACTCTGTATGACAGTCTCTACATCCATCCACGTCTCTACAAATGACCCAATTTCATTCCTTTTCATGGCTGAGTAATATTCCATTCTATATATGTACCACTTCTTCTTTACCTGTTTGTCTGTCGATGGGCATTTGGGTTGCTTCCATGACCTGGCTATTGTAAATAGTGCTGCAATGAACATTGGGGTGCATGTGTCTCTCTGAATTATGGTTTTCTCTGCGTATATGCCCAGTAGTGGGATTGCTGGGTCATATGGTAATTCTATTTTTAGTTTTTTAAGGAACCTCCATACTGTTCTTCATAGTGGATGTATCAATTTACATTTCCACCAACAGTGCAAGAAGGTTCCCTTTTCTCCACGCCATCTCCAGCATTGTTGTTTGTAGATTTTCTAATGATACCCATTCTAACTGGTGTGAGGTGATACCTCATTGTAGTTTTGATTTGCATTTCTCTAATAATTAGTGATGTTGAGCAGCTTTTCATGTGTCTCTTAGCCCTCTATATGTCTTCTTTGGAGAAATGTCTATTTAGGTCTTCTACCCATTTTTGGATTGGGTTGTTTGTTTTTTTAATATTGAGCTGCATGAGCTGTTTATATATTTTGGAGATTAATCCTTTGTCCGTTGATTTGTTTGCAAATATTTTCTCCCATTCAGAGTGTTGTCTTTTCATCTTGTTTATGGTTTCCTTTGCTGTGCAAAAGCTTTTAAGTTTCATTAGTCCAATTTGTTTATTTTTGTTTTTATTTCCATTACTCTAACAGGCAGATCAAAAAAGATCTTGCTGTGATTTATGTCAACGGGTGTTCTTCCTATGTTTTCCTCTAAGAGTTTTATAGTGTCTGGTCTTACATTTAGGTCTCTAATCCATTTTGAGTTTATTTTTGTGTATGGTGTTAGGGAGTGTTCTAATTTCATTCTTTTCCATGTAGCTGTCCAGTTTTCCCAGAACCACTTATTGAAGAGACTGTCTCTTCTCCATTGTATATCTTTGCCTCCTTTGTCATAGATTAGTTGACCATAGGCGTGTGGGCTTATCTCTGGGCTTTCTACCTTGTTCCATTGATATATATTTCTGTTTTTGTGCCAGTAACATATTGTCTTGATTACTGTAGCTTTGTAGTATAGTCTGAAGTCAGGGAGTCTGATTCCTCCAGCTCCATTTTTTTCCCTCAAGACTGTTTTGGCTATTCGGGGTCTTCTGTGTCTCCACACAAATTTTAAGATTTTTTGTTCTAGTTCTGTAAAAAATGACATTGATAATTTGATAGGGATTGCATTGAATCTGTAGATTGCTTTGGAAAGTATAGTCATTTTCACAATATTGATTCTTCCGATCCAAGAACATGGTATATCTCTCGATTTGTTGGTATCATCTTTAGTTTCTTTCATCAGTGTCTTATAGTTTTCCGCATACAGGTCTTTTGTCTCCCTAGGTAGGTTTATTCCTAGGTATTTTATTCGTTTTGTTGCAATGGTAAATGGGAGTGTTTCCTTAATTTCTCTTTCAGATTTTTCATTACTGTATAGGAATGAAAGAGATTTCTGTGCATTAATTTTGTATCCTGCAGCTTTACCAAATTCATTGATTAGCTCTAGTAGTTTTCTGGTGGCATCTTTAGGATTCTCTATGTATAGTATCATGTCATCTGCAAACAGTGACAGTTTCACTTCTGCTTTTCCAATTTGTATTTCTTTTATTTCTTTTTCTTCTCTGATTGCCATGGGGAGGACTTCCAAAATTATGTTGAATAATACTGGCTAGAGTGAACATCCTTGTCTTCTTCCTGACCTTAGAGGAAATGTTTTCAGTTTTTCACCATTGAGAATGATGGTTGCTGTGGGTTTCTTGTATATGGCCTTTATTATGTTGAGGTAGGTTCTCTCTATGCCCACTTTCTGGAGATTTTTGATCATATATGGGTGTTGAATTTTGCCAAAAGCTTTTTCTGCATCTATTGAGATGATCATATATGGTTTTTATTCTTCAATTTGTTAATATGGTGTATCACATTGATTGATTTGCATATATTGAAGAATCCTTGCATATCTGGGATAAATCCCACTTGATCATAGTGTACGATCCCGTTTTATGTGTTATTGGATTCTTTTTGCTAGTATTTTGTTGAGGATTTTTGCATCTATATTCATCAGTGATATTGGTCTGTAATTTTCTTTTTTTGTTGTATCTTTGTCTGGTTTTGGTATCAGGGTGATGGTGGCCTCATAGAATGAGTTTGGGAGTGTTCCTTCCTCTGCAATTTTTTGGAAGAGTTTGAGAAGGATGGATGTTAGCTCTTCTCTAAATGTCTGACAGAATTCACCTGTGAAGCCATCTGGTCCTGGACTTTTGTTTGTTGGAAGAATTTTAATCACAGTTTCAATTTCATTACTTGTGATTGGTCTGTTCATATTTTCCATTTCTTCCTGGTTCAGTCTTGGAAATTTATACCTTTCTAAGAATTTGTCCATTTCTTACACGTTGTCCATTTTATTGGCATAGAGTTGATTGTAGTAGTCTCTTAGGATGCTTTGTATTTCTGTGGTATCCATTGTAACTTCTCCTTTTTCATTTCTAATTTTATTGATTTGAGTTCTCTCCCTCTTTTTCTTGATGAGTCTGGCTAAAGGTTTATCAATTTTGTTTACCTTCTCAAAGAACCAGCTTTCAGATTTATTGATCTTTGGTATTGTTTTCATTGTTTCTATTTCATTTATTTCTGCTCTGATCTTTATGATTTCCTTCCTTCTACTAATTTTGGTTTTTGTTTGTTCTCCTTTCTCTAGTTCCTTTAGGTGTAAGGTTAGATTGTTTATTTGAGATTTTCCTTCTTTCTTGAGGTAGGCTTGTATAGCTATAAACTTCCTTCTTAGAACTGCTTTTGCTACATCCCATAGGTTGTGTATCATCATGTTTTCATTGTCATTTGTCTCTAGGTATTTTTTGATTTCCTCTTTGATTTCTTCAGTGATCTCTTGGTTACTTAGTAACGTATCATTTAGCCACCATGTGTTGTGTTTTTTACGTTTTTTTCCCTGTAATTGATTTCTAATGTCATAGTGTTGTGGTCAGAAAAGATGCTCGATATGATTTCAGTTTTCATAAATTTACTGAGGCTTGATTTGTGACCCAAGATGTGATCTATCCTAGAGAATGGTCCATGTGTACTGGATAAGCAAGTGTAATCTGCTGTTTTGGGATGGAATGTCCTATAAATATCAATTAAATCTATCTGGTCTATTGTGTCATTTAAAGCTTGTGTTTCCTTATTAATTTTCTATTTGGATGAACTGTCCATTTGTGTAAGCGAGGTGTTAAAGTCCTCCACTGTTATTGTGTTACTGTCGATTTCCTCTTGTATAGGTGTTATCAGTTGCCTTATGTATTGAGGTGCTCCTATGTTGGGTGCATATATATTTATAATTGTTATATCACTTCTTAGATTGATCCCTTGATCATTATGTAGTGTCCTTCCTTGTCTCTTGTAATATTCTTTATTTTAAAGTCTGTTTTATCTGATATGAGTATTGCTATTCCAGTTTTCTTTTGATTTCCATTTGCGTGGAATACCTTCTTCCATCCTCTCACTTTCAGTCTGTATGTGTCCGTAGGTCAGAGGTGGGTCTCTTGTAGACAGCATATAGATGGGTCTTGTTTTTTTTTTTTTTTTTGCGGTACGCGGGCCTCTCACTGTTGTGGCCTCTCCCATTGCGGAGCACAGGCTCCGGACACGCAGGCCCAGCGGCCATGGCTCACGGGCCCAGCCGCTCCGCGGCATATGGGATCCTCCCAGACCGGGGCACGAACCCGTATCCCCTGCATCGGCAGGCAGACTCTCAACCACTGCGCCACCAGGGAGGCCCAAGGGTCTTGTTTTTGTATCCATTCAGCAAGCCTGTGTCTTTTGGTTGGAGTATTTAAGCCATTCACATTTAAGGTAATTATCGATATGTATGGTACTATCACCATTTTCTTAATTGTTTTGGGGTTTTTTTGTAGGTCCTTTTCTTCTCTTGTGTTTCCCACTTAGAGAGGTTCCTTTAGCATTTGTTGTAGAGCTGCTTTGGTGGTGCTGAATTCTCTTAGCTTTTGCTTTCTCCATCGAATCTGAATGAGATCTTACTGGGTAGGGTAATCTTGGTTGTAGGGTCTTCACTTTCATCACTTTAAGTATATCATGCCACTCCCTTCTGGGTTGTAGAGTTTCTGCTAAGAAATCAGCTGTTACCCTTTTGGGAGTTCCCTTGTATGTTATTTGTCATTTTTCCCTTGCTGCTTTCAATAATTTTTCTGTGTCTTTAATTTTTGCCAATTTGATTACTATGTGTCTCGGTGTGTTTCTCCTTAGGTTTATCCTGTATGGGACTCTCTGTGCTTCCTGGACTTGGGTGGCTATTTCCTTTCCCATGTTAGGGAGATTTTCAACTATAATCTCTTCAAATATTTCTCAGGTCCTTTCTCTTTCTCGGACCCGTATTATATGAATGTTGTTGCATTTAATGTTGTCCCAGAGGTCTCTTAGGCTGCCTTCGGTTCTTTTCATTCTTTTTTCCTTATTCTGTTCCTCGGCAGTGAATTCCACCATTCTGTCTTCCAGGTCAGTTATCCGTCCTTCTGCCACAGTTATTCTGCAACTGATTCCTTCTAGTGTATTTTTCATTTGTTATTGTATTGTTCATCTCTGTTTGTTTGTTCTTTAATTCTTCTAGATCTTTGTTAAACATTTCTTAAATCTTCTCGATCTTTGCCTCCATTCTTTTTCCGAGGTCCTGGATCATCTTCACTATCACTATTCTGAATTCTTTTTCTGCAAGGTTGCCTATCTCCACTTCATTTAGTTGTTTTTCTGCGGTTTTATCTTGTTCCTTCATCTGGTACATAGCCCTCTGCCTTTTCGTCTTGTCTATCTCTCTGTGAATGTGGTTTTTGTTCCACAGGCTGCAGGGTTGTAGTTCTTTTTGCTTCTGCTGTCTGCCCTCTGGTGGATGAAACTATCTAAGAGACTTATGAAAGTTTCCTGATGGGAGGGACCAGTGCTGGGTAGAGCTAGCTGTTGCTCTGGTGGGCAGAGCTCAGTAAAACTTTAATCAGCTTGTCTGCTGATGTGTGGGGCTGGGTGGGGCTGGGTGGGGCTGGTTGGGTCCCCTCCCTATTGGTTGTTTGGCCTGAGGCGACCCAACACTGGAGCCTACCCGGGCTCTTTGATGGGGCTAATGGAGGACTCTGGGAGGGCTCACACCAAGGAGTACTTCCCAGAACTTCTGCTGCCAGTGACCTTGTCCTCTTGGTGAGACACATCCACACCCCGTCTCTTCAGGAGACCCTCCAACACTAGCAGGTAGGTCTGGTTCAGTCTCTATGGGGTCACTGCTCCTTCCCCTGGGTCCTGATGTGCACACTCCAAGAGTGGAGTCTCTGTTTCCCCCAGTCCTGTTGTAGTCCTGCAATCAAATCCCACTAACCTTCAAAGTCTGATTCTCTAGGAATTCCTCCTCCCATTGCCAGACCTCCAGGTTCGGAAGCCTGACGTGGGCTCAGAACCTTCAATCCAGTGGGTGGTCTTCTGTGGTATATGTTCTTCAGTTTGTGAGTCACCCACCCAGCAGTTATGGGATTAGATTTTATTGTGATTGCGCCCCTCCTACTGTCTCATTCTGGCTTCTCCTTTGTCTTTGGATGTGAGGTATCTTTTTTGGTGAGTTCCAGTGTCTTCCTGTCGATGGTTGTTCAGCAGTTAGTTGTGATTCCGGTGGTCTTGCAAGGAGAAGTTGATTTTCAAACTAAGTTCCTACTTCTCCATTCTCTGGCCATTGATTAAAGCCTGTGCTATTGGGCTTCCCTGGTGGCACAGTGGTTGAGAGTCCGCCTGCCGATGCAGGGGACACGGGTTCATGCCCCGGTCTGGGAAGATCCCACATGCCACAGAGCGGCTGGGCCCGTGAGCCATGGCCGCTGAGCCTGCGCGTCCGGAGCCTGTGCTCCGCAACGGGCGAGGCCACAAGAGTGAGAGGCCCGCGTACCGCAAAAAAAAAAAAAAAAAAAGCCTGTGCTATTTCAGACTTAGCATCCATTTTGTTACTGGCTGTGTAAATCCGAATGGAAAAAGAACCCTCCCTGCTAAGGCAGGGGGCTTTGTCTGGGCTAGGGCCCAAGTCGGGGTGAGGTAGAAGATAGATGGGCCCCTGGGCCAAACAGCTGTGTTTCTCAAGTGGAGTAAAATTAAAGCTTTGTTCTCACCCAGACACTCCAAGAACAAAGCTAGTGGCAGAAGCTGAGCTCTGCTGAAGTAAAGAGATAACATGACCACTGCTGAGGTCAAAGAAAATTTCCGTCTGCACGTGCACAGGAAGGCTCCTTGGGGATCAAAAAGGAAGGAGGTGCCACCCCATAACTAGTGTGGATGTGCACCCACAGACCTCTGCGGTGGGATCCATCTTAGCAAAAATTGCACATGTGTAAATTGGTTCAAGATGGCAGAGTAGAAGGACGTGCGCTCACTCCCTCTTGCGAGCGCACCAGAATCACAACTAACTGCTGAACAATCATCAACAGGAAGACACTGGAACTCACCAAAAAAGATACCCCACATCCAAAGACAAAGGAGAAATCGCAATGAGACAGGAGGAGGGGTGCAATCACAATAAAATCAAATCCCATAACCACTGTGTGGTGACTCACAAACTGGAGAACGATTATACCACAGAAGTCCACCCACTGGAGTGAAGGTTGTGAGCCCCACGTTAGGCTTCCCAACCTGGGGATCTGGCAATGTGAGGAGGAATTCCCAGTGAATCAGACTTTGAAGGCTAGCAGGATTTGATTGCATGACTTTGACAGGACTGTGGGAAACTGGAGTCTCCACTCTTGGGGGGCATACACAAAGTAATGTGCACATCAGGACCCAGAGGAAGTAGCAGTGACCCCATAGCAGACTGAACTAGACGTACCTGCTAGTGTTGGAGGGTCTCCTGCAGAGGCAGGGGGTGGCTGTGTCTCACCTCGAGGACAAGGACACTGGTAGCAGAAGTTCTGGGAAGTACTCATTGGCGTGAGCCCTCCTGGAGTCTGCCATATCGCCCCACCAAAGAGCCTGTAGCCTCCAGTGCTGAGTTGCCTCAGCCCATAACACCAAAGGGAGGGAACTCAGCCCCACCCATCAGCAGACAAGGGGATTAAAGTTTTACTGAGCTCCGCCCACCAGAGCAATACCCAGCTCTACCCACCACCAGTCCCTCCCATCAGGAAGCTTGCACAAGCCTCTTAGATAGCCCCATCCACCAGAGGCCAGTCAGCAGAAGCAGGAAGAATGACAATCCTGCAGCCTGTGGAAGGAAAACCACATTCACAGAAAGAGAGACAAAATGAAAAGGCAGAGGGCTATGTACCAGATGAAGGAACAAGATAAAACCACAGAAAAACAATTAAATGAAGTGCAGATAGGTAACCGTCCAGAAAAAGAATTGAGAATAGTGATAGTGAAGGTGATACAGGACTTTGGAAAAAGAATGGAGGCAAAGATCAAGAAGATGCAAGAGATGTTTAACAAAGTCCTGGAAGAATTAAATAAAAAACACCTAGAAGAATTAAAGAACAAACAAACAGAGATGAACAATACAATAACTGAAATGAAAAATACACTAGAAGGAATCAATAGCAGAATAACTGAGGCAGAAGAACAGATAAGTGACCTGGAAGACAGAATGGTGGAATTCACTGCCGCGGAACAGAATAAAGAAAAAAGAATGAAAAGAAATGAAGACAGGGCTTCCCTGGTGGCTCAGTGGTTAAGAATCCGCCTGCCAATGCAGGGGACACGGGTTCGAGCTCTGGTCAGGGAAGATCCCACATGCCACAGAGTGGCTGGGCCCGTGAGCCATGGCCGCTGAGCCTGTGCGTCCGGAGCCTGTGCTCCGCAACAGGAAGGCCACAACACTGAGAGGCCCGCATACCGCAAAAAAAAAAAAAAAAAAAAAAGTTAATTAAAAAGTGCTTCCCCAAACTACACTTTAATCAAATTCTAGAATCATCTGGGACCCTTGTTAAAAATGAAGTTTGCTAGGGCCCTCTAAACGTCTGATTAAGTAAGTTCCCAGGAAACCACTGTTTTACATCACCAATTGTTTGTAAACTCTCCAGCATCATTTTGTATAGAGTATACCAATGAACTTACTGTCAGTGCGCATATCTCATTTTGAGTTATAATTTTCATTTGTTAACTTGGCATAGGCCTTTCTGTATTTGTATATAATGCTTGACTATTTTTTAAATCTTTGGCAAGGGAAAAGAAACTTTAATGGTTGCTTTGTGTAAGGCAAAGTCAACCCGAAATAAAGTGGATGAAGCAGACTATTAAGGCCGGTGCAATTTCCCAGGTGTAATCATTCATGAAGGTAAGAAACTCTGCTTTCAGGATATTAAAAAAATGAGTTGGTTTACACTGAATTGTTGGATAACTGTTTAAAGCTTTTGCCTTGATCTTAGGGATATGGATGCTCAGATACTCCATCTGTTCCAGGATTCGATTAGATATATTTCAACTTTGTTAATAGCTTTGTGTGTCTCTCACATTCAAAGTATTAACTGTACCATTTAAAAAAAAGAGGTATTTCTATTACCATCCTCAAATAGTAAGTTCTATAAATTTATTATGTGCTATACAAAGTACTACCATACTCAAGATTTTTAAAGAGTGCTTCCTTGGTCCAGGTTTTCCTTGACCGTGGCTTTCATAATCTTGTAGTTCTGCCATGTTCCTTCTTGAGCTTGTCCTTTCTATACAAAAGAGTCCCAGTAAATATCTCTTTACAACCACAACAACCACAACAACAAAACTCTTAGAGGAATACATAGGAAGAGCACTCTTTGACATTAATCACAGCAACATCTTTTTTGACCCATCTTCTAGAGTAATGGAAATAAAAAACAAAAATAAACCAATGGGACCTAATGAAACTTAAAAGCTTTTGCACAGCAAAGGAAACAGTAAACAAGATGAAAGGACAACCTTCAGGATGGGAGAAAATTATTTACAAACGAAGCAACTGACAAAGGATTAATCTCCAAAATATACAAACAGCTCATGCAGCTCAATATGAAAAAAACAAACAACCCAATCCAAAAATAGGCAGAAGACCTAAATAGACATTTCTCCAAAGAAGACATACAGATGGCCAAGAGACACATGAAAAGCTGCTCACCATCACTAATTATTAGAGAAATGCAAATCAAAACTACAATGAGGTATCACCTCACACTGGTTAGAATGGGCATCATCAGAAAATCGATAAACAAGAAATGCTGGAGAGGGTGTACAGAAAAGGGAACCCTCTTGCACTGTTGGTGGCAATGTAAATTGATACATCCACTATGAAGAACAGTATGGAGGTTCCTTAAAAAACTAAAAGTAGAATTACCATATGACCCAGCAATCCCACTACTGGGCATATACCCAGAGAAAACCATAATTCAAAAATACACATGCACCCCAGTGTTCACTGCAGCACTATTTACAATAGCCAGGTCATGGAAGCAACCTAAATGCCCATCGACAGACGAATGGATAAAGAAGATGTGGTTCATATATACAATGGAATATTATTCAGCCATAAAAAGGAATGAAACTGGGTCATTTGTAGAGACATGGATGGACCTAGAGACTGTCATACAGAGTGAAGTAAGTCAGAAAGAGAAAAACAAATATTGTATATTAACGCATATATGCGGAATCTAGAAAAATGGTACAGATGAACCAGTTTGCAAGAAATAGAGACACAGATGTAGAGAACAAACATATGGATGCCAAGGAGGGAAAGTGGCGGGGTGGGGGTGGTTGTGGGATGAATTGGGAGATTGGGATTGACATGTATACAATAATATGTATAAAATGGATGACTAATAAGAACTTGCTGTATAAAAAAATAAAAATAAAATAAAATTCAAAAAATAAAACATTTCTATACAAAAAATAATAATAAATAATTTTTTTTAAAGTTGCGCACACATGTTGGGGAGGGTCCTGGGACCAGTCAGGTGTGAAAAAAGAAAAAAGATAATTAGCCAAAGGTAAACAAAGGCCTGGAAGGACTGTCCTATTTAAATATTAATTTAAATCACCTTGTTACTGCATTCTTTGTTCAGGACGCCCATAAGCTTTCTCTCTGGGTATGTATTTCTGCCTAGTTTCTGTCTTAAATAAACGAACTGTTTATGCTCTGTGTGTTCTCCCATACCTTGTACTGTGTCGTTAATAATAAACTTTTTACCTTTTTTTACAGTTTTTGCCTCCTTGAAACATTCTTGCTTTCAACTGGGGGAAAGGGCCAGGGCCACTTTGTTTCTAGCCTCTAGTCCCTGGTGGTCTAGTGGCTAGGATTTCTGGTTTTCATCCAGGCTACCCAGGTCCAATTCCTGGGCAGGGAACTAAGATCTCTCTTCAGGACTGCTCACTGCTGTCTCTCCGAGATCAATTAGGCCAACTCAGTAACACAAACCCATCAAAATCACTGTCTTTCAGGGCCTGATCATTTCTCACACCACTGCAATAGCTGCCTCTTCTTCTACCCTGTCCTTCTTCTATGTATTTTCAGGATCTCTTTTTTTCTGTCTTGTTTTTGTTGTCACTGTTGTTCTTTTGTTGCCTTTTGTTGTTGTTGTTAAGGAAGGTAAATTTATATTATTGTTGTTTAAAAAATTTTTTTGTCTATTTTGTTTGTTTGTTTGTTTATGACTGCGTTGGGTCTTCATTGCTGCCCCATGGGCTTTCTCTAGTTTTGGCGAGCGGGGGCTACTCTTCGTTGGTGGTGCGTGGGCTTCTCATTGCAGTGGCTTCTCTTGTTGTGGAGCATAGGCTCTAGGCGTGTGGGCTTCAGTAGTTGTGGCACGCAGGCTCAGTAGTTGTGGCTCACGGGCTCTAGAGCACAGGCTCAGTAGTTGTGGCTCACAGGCTTAGCTGCTCCACGGCATGTGGGATCTTCCTGGACCAGGGCTCGAACCCATGTCCCCTGCATTGGCAGGCGGATTCCTAACCACTGTGCCACCAGGGAAGCCCTGTTGTTCGTATTTATTAAGGAAAGTAATTTATAAGTTACATTTCTAGTTTTCTGTTACTGAATCACTAAAAATGGTTTGGTTGATTTTCACCAAATTTGGGAGGTTTGTTTGGAGTAAGTTTGATTTAAAATATGTGGCAACGCTAAAGTTTACTTTGGATGGCCCTAGGGAGAACCTCAAAAAGAGAGACAGGTATTTCTGGGAGCAGCTGAAACTGAGGTGCAGGCAGAAGAGGAGGAAGCCACCTGGTAAGAAATACTCTCCTAATTTAGACAGCATGAGACCCTCAAATGGTTCACAATGGTTCCAAATGGATGCCCAAGCCAAAAGTCACAAGGATAGACCTTCCAAATGCCAGGGGTGGACTCTTCCATAGAGTCTTGCACAGACAAATTTGTGTGCATGCTCCAGGGAATAATTGTCCAATGAAGGTGCAGGATTCTCATGACGAATGCTTGGGAAGCCAGCTAAATAAAAGTAAAAACCTGACTCTAATATCAGTATTTGAAAACAACAGTTTAAGGTACAAGTAAATCTAAAAAACATGGTACCAATGGACTTTAACTATTAAACATTCCCCTGAAATTTTTGTTGATCTTTTTTTTTTAATGAAATGTTAGTGAGTAAAAAGCATTTTGCCTGTCTTGCCATTGTGCAAGGCCTTGCTAGAGCAGTCTCTCTTTGAAATGTTCTGAGCAGCACTCCAAAAACAAGCAGTTACTGAGAGCAGTGGACTTGCACTGATTTTGTTCAATACATTGTTTGTAAGGAAGTCATGCTTTCTAAAACAAAGTAACTCTATTCAATGAAAAAATACTTCTTAGGGTAGAAAAGAAGTATGTGGACATTTTCTTTCTTGTTTTGTAATGAACTACCAAAAAAATTATTCACATAATAATGTTAATAAGTTAGCATAAATATATTATTTTATATTTATATTATTTATTACATTTATTATATATGATCATATATTTATATTTGTATTATTATGTAATAGTAATATGTTAACATATAAATAGGTGAACAAGAAAAAAATCTAGCTCCCATTGTCTTGAAGATAAAAAGCCGATATCCTAAGCATGACATAAAGTTCGTCACAACCTGTCTTCAAATTACTTTATCAGTTCCTATTCATACACACCAACTCTCAATCCACACTTCTTTCATGCTTCCAAGTTCATTCCCTCTGCCTGGAATGCCTTGCTTCCTCCTTCCTCACCTCGTAAGCTGCTGCCTAGTCTTTGAAACCCAGCTCAAAAGACTCTTCCTGTGTGAAGCTTTTCCAATGGCTCCTCTCTGGGATTCCTAGCACCTCACTGCTTTCTTCTCAGTTCCCCTATGGAGTGTGTACCCAAATCTCTATATTATATTGCATTGTCGTAGTAGTAGCAGCAGCAGCAGCAGTAGTAGTAATAGCAGTAGAATTAGTAGTAGTGGTAGTACTGTGTCTGTCTCCTTGAGGGAAGGAGCCATCTTCTACTTTTTCCTTATTATATTTTTAATGGAAGCTCAAGAAACGTTCAGTCAACGAAGGAATGAAGAAATGAAATGGGGACTTCCCTGGTGGCCCAGCGTTTAAGACTCCGTGCTCTCAATGCTGGGGGCCCGGGTTCGATCCCTGGTCAGGAAACTGGATCCCACATCCACAACGAAAATCCTGCATGCTGCAACTAAGACTCAGTGCAGCCAAATAAATAAGCAAATAAATATATATTTTTTTAATGAAATGAAACAAATACATAGATTTGGAGAAAGTTACCCTGATCTCCTTATAGAATATGGCTCAAGGAAACAGACTTATCTTTCCAAACCTGGACCTCAAGTGAGAAATGGCAGGGCCACTGATGCCAATGAAAAGACAAAAGGACATTATAGTGAGTCATATACCAGCTCGGAGCCCTAGACCAGGGCGGGAGGGGACACAGTTCAACTTTTCTGACTGTTGAAGTCAAGGAGAGTTATAAAACCACCTCCCCTCAGTTCCATTACACTTCCATACCTGTTTTTCCTGTCCCTCCGTTTGGAAACTTGCCTGCCTCTTTCTACTCTGCTCTCTGTAGCAAGTGATTTCTAGGTTAAAAAAAAAAAAAAAAAAAAAAAAAAAAGCCAGTACATAATACTAAACTGGAAATGAGGAAAATTCTAATGTTCTTGAGTTGTCATTTATCAGGGTCATAGTACTGAGAAAACTGACCATTATTCATCCTTATCTAGATGATGAGAAATGAAGAAATGGTTTTCCTTAGAATAACTTTGAATAAATGTTATCATTCATATGGTTAAGAGTTGGCAGATCATTTGGAATTTTTAAAACCTTTTATTTGGAAATAATTATCAGTTCATAGGAAGTTGAAAAATAGTACAGGGATGTCCCTTGTACACTCACCCAGTTTCCCACAATTGTAACATCTTATATGTTACAAAACCAGAAAATCAAACTATCAAAAAACTATCAGAAATTGCACTATCAAAGCCAGAAAATCGACTTTGGTACAATTCATAGACCTTACTTAAGATTTCACCACTTTTAGTTATTTATTTTTTGCTTAACAATGGTGTGTTAGTTTCTGCTTTATAACAAAATGAATCAGTTATACATATACATATGTTCCCATATCCCCTCCCTCTTGTGTCTCCCTCCCACCCTCCCTATCCCACGCCTCCAGGCTCACCACTTTTATTTGCACTCATTTGTGCGTGCGTATTGGGGGGGAGGGGTTCTAAGCAACCTTATCACACGTGTAGATTCCTGTAATCACCACCACAATCAAGGGAAGGAAATAATCCACCTCTCAAAGACTCCTTGTGCTACCCCTTTATCACCCATTTTCTGTTCAGCCCTTCCTCACTCCTTCCCCAATTCTTTAGAATGTTTTATGTTTTTTTATATTTGATATTTTTCACTACCCAAAAAAGAGGGGATGAGTTCTCCCACTGATTCTTGTGCTGTCCTGAATGCTGGAAGTAGAAGGGAGCACACATCTAGGAAGTTAGGGGACTTTCTGTGCCCCCAGCAGGACAATCATTAATAGTAACACAAAGAGGCCTCCCAACGGAAATGATTCTTATTCCTATAATTGGCTAGTTTCCAGAAAAATGTACATTGGCTCTGTCTAGATAAACACTTGGCATGGTACTAAAACTGATAGGAATTCAACAAATTTTATCAGGCAAGTACACTGAGCCAACAGGGGCAATGCATTCCATAACACGTTCCTAACAGAATGTGAAACAATTCTCCATTTGTTCCAGAGGGCAGTTTTCAAATTAGTAAAGCTCACTGCAAATGGAAAAACAAAAAAAACCAAAAAACTAACAGGCCACCTATTTGGTTTTCTTATTTATGTATCCTTAATCTAGTTCTCCAAGCAGGAGACAAAATATCAAACAGACAAGTGCTGGCTAAAATTATTCACCTGAAACATCACTGCTAAAAGGTCCTCTTCATTCCTACATTCCCACAAAGCTCGTCCACCTAATCCTTCTTAGTACTGTGTGGCTCACCTTCTGAGGGGAGGAAAAGGTGCAGACTGTGTGACCAGTTAGGTAATAACAACAGTTACCAAGTGGTGATTGCACTTACCCTTGGTAGTAGGCACAGTGCCAAGAACTTGACATACAATATCTCATTTAATCCATATAACAACGTGGTGAGATGTGTAGTTTTATCATCTTCATTCTACAGTGGAGAAAATGAAGAGTTAGAGAACTTAAATGTTTTGGTTAAGGCCACTCAACTAGTGAGTAGAAGACATGGGATTTGAACCCAGGTCAGTGGACCACTGGTAGGGAATCTTGGCATTCATTAGGTCTGAGGTGTGTCATAGAAATCCATATACGATACTTTTAAAAGTTCCCCCAGTGATTCTGATGTATTGATTACTTGGAGAGCATTGCTAGAATCTACTTCCTACAAGGAATGGGGTGCAGGTGCAGAGAATTATATGAGTATAATTTCTCAAACTTATATGAGAAAACTGATAAACTTATGAGAGATGCTGTCACTTCATAAACAATGCTAAATGACTAGTGAATTTTGCCTATGCTTTGGATGAAAATGTATTCTTAAGTTGTTTCTGCATTTATTCATCTATTTTTCAGTTCTTCGGACCACCATCACAAGCCTGAGTAAGTGTTGCAAGTACTTCTACCAGAGAGAGAATTAAATTACCGTGTAGCTATGGAGCACAAATTTAGTTACTTCCAAATTTGAGGTGGATGGATTCTGGTCTTGTTCTCTATTTAAAGCTTTTTCATCTATTTTTCCTTGAAGAAGAAGAAGGAGAAGAAGGAGAAGGAGAAGAAGGGGAGGAGGAAGAAGGGAAGGGAGGGAGAGGGAAGGAGGAGGGGGAGGGGAAGGGGAGGGGGAGGGGAGGGGGAGAAAGGGGAGGGGGAGGAGGAAGAAGAAGGAAGAAGAAGAACTAAGAGAGAGATGGGAAAAAATAAAGATGTATAGTACCATTTTAAAAGTTGCCTTTAATCTGAAGCATATTTTTACAAATATAGGTACTTGATTAGACTTAAAATGTTCTTAATAAAATCTGAAGACTGCCCTCTGAGAAATAAGTGTGTAAATGAACACAAAGAGTAGTTTTGTATACACAGGTCAACAGAAGACTAACTGGATTTGTTTCATTCACAAAAACAAGAGGGGAAAATGTCTCAAATCACACTTGATTTCAACACACCAAGCCAAACGGCTAATAAACTGCCCACAAAGAATGAAACTATTTTGAACTCATCATTCTGCACATACATAATATCAAGATATGCATAAAATTGTGTAAGCAGAAATGTACCTGACCTTTTATTGAAAAGGGGAGGAGTCACATACCCTGAAAGGGTTGGGACCCGCCTGCAGTCTCTTGGGAACTTCCTGTTGTCACCACACCTCTGGGTTAGTTATCTGAGCTCTCTCTGAGGGGAAAGTCTGAGACTCTGGGAAGGAAATCATTCTTCTTGTGAATGCGACACACACTGTCTCCAGTTTCCATATGCTGAGATTATACTTCCTCATCAGTTTGATGTGCTTGGTGAGATCAGGTTGGTCATATATTGAATGGTTTTCTTAATTATTTAAAAAATATTTAGTGTAACTGTCATTTTATCATCCCAGTTCCTTCACTGGACTTTTTAAGTTTCACACAGCTATTTTTCAGGAAAGAAGATATGGATTAAGTGAAATTTGAATTCTGAAAAAATTTCATTTTTCCTCAGTAGTAAAAGAAACTATTATTCCTTTGAATTAGCCTGTTCTTCTGATGTACAAAACTTAAATATGCTGAAAAATCTAGTATTTTTTCTTTCATAGTTCATTTTTCTGTGCCTTTCCACTTCTACGAAATAAGATCATTTATTTTCTGAGAATTTTAAATTTTATTTTATTATAATATCTAATACAGAGAGGACAGGTTTTTACAGCTTTCATGCATCGTGTTTATTTAAATTATTTTTATTAAAAAAACCATGATTTTATATGTGTAAACCTCTTGGAATGGTGCCTGGCATATTGATTACTTAAAATTGTTAATCATAATGGAATAAAAATTAAAACAGTAATGTACACAGCAAGGTAATAAAAATAAAGTGAAATTCTTTTTTTGTTTTTTAAAGAAAAGCTCAACACTTCTCAGCTTTTTAGGAATCCAGTACTTTTTCACATAGTTTATTGTAATGAAGACTGGTACAATTTTTCTGAAGGGAACTATGTTATATATTAGGACCCATAAAAATGTTCATGCCCTTTGAAACTAGTAAAACCATTGCTGGGAATTTGTTCTAAAGAAATATCTTGTAAAAGAAAAACAAAGAACCTATTTACAAAGAATGATTCTAACTCTGTTATTTATAATAAGTTAAAACTAGATACAGCAGAAATGTTCCTACATACAGGAATGGATAAAGTACAATGTAACAACTTTTAAAAATATGTAGCCTTTAAAATAATTCTGAAGCTGTGCAGAAATGTGCAAACATGTTTATAACATAATGCAAAGTCAAAAAAGCAGAACTCAATTTTGTAGATAAACTAAGATTACAACTATGCAAAAATGATGTGTGTATGCCTGCAAATAAAGTTTAGAAGGGAAATGGAAAATTGATATAGCTGTATTAGGATTTCAGGCTTATAAATAACTTTTTCTTAATTTGTGCTTTTGAAGTTGATTTAATAGTAAGTTAAAATTAAACTAGTGATGATATTTTAAATTGAGAATTCAACGTTTTAAAGTTTGTGTGTATTATCACTTAAAAAAAATTTTTTTTTGTTCGTGAGGCATGGGGTATCCCCGGCCCCTGAGGGGACCAGGGATAGAACCCTTGTCCCCTGCAGTGGAAGCACGGAGTCTTAACTACTGGACTGTCAGGGAAGTCCCTAAAATTTTAAAAAATAAAATAAATTTAGAGATAGCTTAAGGGGAGTGGGAACTAACCTTAACACAAAAACCTGATGGCAATCTGTGAGTACTTTCTTCCAGCCTCCCATTATATATCTCAGTTTACAAAGCTGGAACTTAATTTTTTGTGACCCGCCTTTTTAAAAAAATGTATTTTTTAATTAATTTTAAAATTTGAAGTATAGCTGATTTACAATGATTCAGGTGTACAGCAAAGTGATTCAGTTCATATATATATATACATATATATATGTATATATACATATTCTTTTTCAGACTCTTTTCCATTGTAGGTTATTACAAGATACTGAATATAGTTCCCTGTGCTATACAATAGGTCCTTGTTTATCTATTTTATATATAGTAGTGTGTATCAGTTAATCTCAAATTCCCAATTTATCCCTCCCCAACCTTTCCCCTGGTAACCATTGACCTGCCTTTTTACTTAATGTTATCTCATCAGTAAAGCCTTGTTTTAAGTCATTCCATAAGACCCCCTGCTACATGATAGAATCTAAGCAGATAGATATACATCACAATAAACCTCCATAGCTAGAAAGAATAAATATAAAAAACATAATTATAGCTGTAAACTAAATCCGTACTTCTCAGTATCTGCAAAACCGTGAACTGAGAACTTTCATGGGGGAGGGTGTTGAATAATATGCAGAAAGTATCGATCACAAATACATTGACTTTTTGTTTTTGCCTTCCTTGGTTTGCAGTCCAAAAATTAGCAAGTGATTAAGATGTGACTCTGAAATCCCAAGAATACAAGTCACTTACTTACAGAGATTTTTATTTTGTTGTTCTAACCTTTGTGAAATCATGATAGGAATGTTTGCCGTACTCTTACTAGTGTACAAAGCAATGGCTAGCAAACTCTAGTGTGCACTGTAATCATTTGGGGAATTTGCTAAAAATGCAGAGACTCTATCTCCAGAGATCCAAACTCTGGGTCTGGGGTGAGGTCCTGGAATCTGCATTTCAAACAAACTCGCGAGGTGTTTCAGTTTGTACGTGGTTCAAGGAACACAGGCTGATAAGTATTCTTCTAAATTAAGGCTGCTTGTCATAAGTATTTTATTTATTTATTTAAATTTTATTTATTTATTTATTTTGGGCTGCGTTGGGTCTTCCTTGCTGTGGGCGGGCTTTCTCTAGTTGCAGCCAGCGGGGGCTATTCTTCGTTGCAGTGTGTGGGCTTCTCATTGCGGTGGCTTCTCTTGTTGCGGAGCACGGGCTCTAGGCATGCGGGCTCAGTAGCTGTGGCTTGTGGGCTCTAGAGCGCAGGCTCAGTAGTTGTGGTGCATGGACTTAGTTGCTCTGAGGCTTGAACTGGTGTCCCCTGCATTGGCAGGCAAATTCTTAACCACTGCATCACCAGAGTAGTCCCTGTCATAAGTATTTTTAAAAGTTACTCTGCCATCGATATTTTGTCCTGTGGCAACTTGTGTAAAACTAGGTAGATATTTTCCTAGAGAAAATAGCTCAGTGCCAAAATTAGAGAGAGAATTGTTTCCTCGGATATTGGAAGCTCTCTTCAGATTGATTTATAACTCTGTGTGTGTGTGTGTGTGTGTGACTCATCCTTCTCCAACACAGAGGAGACAAAGGTGAGTGAGGGGGTGGAGTGTGAATGTGCATATTTATGCACATGATTAAGAGATGAGAGTGAGGAAATCAGGCATCTCATTTGTTTTCTGGGTTATATCCTAAAGAAATACAAGCTGGTGGTTAAACGTAAAGATGTCCTTCCAACCAAGAGGGCATTTGGCCTGTACGCTTCTTGCCTGTCTCCACCTTGGGTAAAAGAGAAACAAAGATATTCCAGCAGTTTGGGCTCTGGCCAACTGTGAACCCGTCACAATCTGGCTCAGGATGGATTTTTAGTGCCAAATTCAGTGTGGTTCTCTGCATAAAAAAAATCAATAGAATTTCATTGTAGGGACATGTCACCTCCCCCTTCTCCTTCTCTCTTCAAAGTAGGAGTCCAGCTCCTTTTCTAATCTCTCCAAGTCAAAGTTTCTGGGATAAAGAGATGTTTATTTCTGAGACTTTTTGAAGTTCCTGCAGAACAGTGTTTACAGGCAAGCCTAAGAGTGTGCTCAAACGTGAGTTTCTGGAAAGCTCCTAACTCCATCAGTTAACATGTGGTGAGCTGTGTGTCCTCGACACTGACTGGCATCCACCACCCGGCAGGCAAAATACTCAACAGTGTATCCCTTAATCTAGGTCTGAATCTCAGTAAATATTTTCAGGCTGCATGGAGTCAATATACCTGTCTGTGGACCTCTGTTCTAAAGAAGTTATTCATACACATTTGTGTCGTGTTTGGAGGTGGGGATAATGAGAGCTTGAGCCCGCCACGGAGCCCAAAACTTGACATGAAAGAAGTGTGAGTCAGGGCCCTGCCTGTTTTACTTCCTGACTGGATATGAGGCAGCAAGGTGAAATTAGGTGGAATTTCACCGCTGTCACTGGGGGTTGGAGATTAGTAGACTAAACTTCACCAACCATGGGTCTGAGAGAAACTGATAATTTCTTTTTTTTTTTTTTTTTTTTTTTTGCGGTATACGGGCCTCTCACCACCGCGGCCTCTCCCGTCGCGGAGCACAGGCTCCGGACGCGCAGGCCCAGCAGCCATGGCTCACGGGCCTAGCCGCTCCGCAGCACGCAGAATCCTCCCGGACTGGGGCACGAACCCGTGTCCCCTGCATCGGCAGGCAGACTCCCAACCACTGCGCCACCAGGGAAGCCCGATAATTTCATTTTTAATAAACTGACTCAGCCATATTGAGAGGTTTTGCTCATTGACTCTCATAGAATCTCAGAACCATCTCTCTTCTCACCCCACTCACAATTGCTTCATTGGTGGCTTATTTCTATCTACAATTCCATCTTCTCTCTTCACAGACACCTCTTTGGATATGAATGAGGAGTTTCCTCTTTCTGTAGGAGTTTTCCCCCAATCAGAGTTGTGGGAGCTGAAATCATTCCTCCAAAGGCAGGTAGAAGCTAAAAAGTCAGAACTGAGCATGACTCTGAGATAGCATGGGCAGCTTTATTTAGCTGCAGGGCAGTGTGTCTTGCGAATACAGAGCCAAAGGATCCCTTGGAAGTTTCATCAGAAAGGAAGCAAGGTTGTCAGTGATCAGTCTGAGGGAATCACACTTTTCTATCCAACTGGGACTCATAAAATAAGTCAATCTAGGGAAACAAATGTCTCCCTGTTTTCTTGGCTGTAGCCTAAAGAAACATAGCTGGTGGATAAAAGCTAGGGATAATCTTTCCAACCAAGAGGGCATTTTGTCTAACCAACCCAATTTTATGTGGTAAAGGTAAAACAAAATAACAGCTATATTAATCCCTAAGTCTGAGAATAAGAGTGATTTGTTTTGCACAGGAACAGCTACAGTCCCTCCCTCACAGCCAACAGACTGACCAGTGTGGGTGGCGGAAGGGCAGGGGTGCGTTATTTAGTCTGCAGTGGTAGAAAATGAAGGTCTATCAACCTCAGTTTCCAAGGGGAAAGAAAACAAATTGGAAAACTGGGAGCCTGATTTGATTGCGACAGAAAAAGGGAAACTTCTGCCCAGTCACCTCCAAAAGACTTTTAGTCTTTTTTTTTTTTTCACTGTTTCCATGAAAGCATGAAATTACAGGAGCCATTTTTAAGAAACAGTTTTATTGAGATATAATACACATACCATACAGTTCACCCACTTAAAGTGTTTTTTAATATATTCACAGATATGTGCAACTGTCACCAGTCAATTTTAGAACACTTTCATGACTCCAAAAAGGAACCCAGTACCCTTTAACTATTGCACCCCATCTCTCCATCTCCCCTCATCCCCCAGCCCTAAGTAGCCCTAATCTACTTTCTGTCTCTATAGATTTCCCTATTCTGGACATTTCATATGAATAGAGTCATATAATATGTGGTCTTTTGTGACTGGCATCTTTCACTTATTATATTGTTTTCAAGACTCATCCTTATTGTAGCATGTGGAACTATGTTTGTTAACTAACAGGTATTTAATAGCAAAAACACCCTGATTGATATAAAGGTGAGAAAACACCTATCTGACCAACATTCTAATTACAAGAGTAAAGTATGGTTATTTTCAGGTCTTTTAATTAAAATTTAAGAAAAAGGAAATTTCTTGATATATTAATTTTTTTAGATTAGGGCTGTCTTTGGTTTGTAAGAAAGTCCTGGAAATTTGTTTTCTTAAGTAGATGCAAGAGGCATCCTTTCAAATAAGTTAGTTTGCAGATCTTAGAATTTCATTTCTAAAAGGAATGCTAGAGTTAGCTAAATGGCTAAGGAATGAGGAACCAACACCTCATTTTAATATGAGAAAATTGATGACCCAAATAGGTTGTTTATTTTATCTTGTTAATGACACAGCCAGAAACAAACACAGTTCTCTGGCCAGGGAGAAGCACTGTCACCTGTATACTGGCTAATAAAGCTTCCCTTTTCCAAATCCTTGGTTGGATTAAGGAAACTAAAATGATGGAAGGGGGATTTCCCTGGTGGCACAGCGGTTAAGAATCCACCTGCCAATGCAGGGAACATGGGTTCAGGCCCTGGTCCGGGAAGATCCCACATGCTGCAGAGCAGTGAAGCCCATGTGCCACAACTACTGAGCCTGCGCTCTAGAGCCCACGAGCCACAACTGATGAAGCCCACACGCCTAGAGCCCGTGCTTCGCAACAAGAGAAGCCACCACAATGAGAAGCCCGTGCACTGCAGCAAAGAGTAACCCCTGCTCTCTGCAAACTAGAGAAAGCCCGCGCACAGCAACAAAGACCCAACACAGCCAAAAAAAAAAGATGGAAGGAAGGAATTTATTGAGCACTTATTTTATATCAAATCCCATACTGTGATTTACTTATTTTATTTAGTCTTCATAACAACCCTAAAAGATCGATACTATTAACCAAACTTATCATCAACATCATCATCATCAATTACTAGTTTTTTGGCATCTATTATGCATCATGTAATGCTTTAGATACTTCATAGGCATTTTCTCTCATTCTCACATCAGTCCTGACGGCAGGGCTGGGATTACAGTGAGGTGAGTGAGGCACTCACTAGGTGCAAAATTTAAGGGTGGAAGGGACACCAAAATAGTCATCAAGATCAGTCATATTTATGACTTTTTAATGCAAAAAAAATATTTTATTTTTGTGATATTTTAATGCAACATTTAAGTGATATTTTAATAAATAAATAATATTTTACTACCATTTAATGTTTAATGCAAACTAATCTGCATATCATTAATAATGCATATTATAATGCATAGATGATATTTTAATGCAATATTTTTAAAAGATCAAAAATCATTGCAGGGCTTCCCTGGTGGCGCAGTGGTTGAGAGTCCGCCTGCCGATGCAGGGGACACAGGTTCGTGCCCCGGTCCGGGAAGATCCCACATGCCACGGAGCGGCTGGGCCCGTGAGCCATGGCCGCTGAGCCTGTGCGTCTGGAGCCTGTGCTCCGCAAGGGGAGAGGCCACAACAGTGAGAGGCCCACGTAACAAAAAAAAAAAAAAAAAAAAAAAAAATCATTGCAAATATATGATGAACAAAATGTCAAAAATTTTAATAAGATATACTATTGATTGTTTTACAAGTCTGTGTTATTGTACAACAGGAGAAATCATCTCCACTTGGCTGGAATTGCTGGGTCCATGACAACTCACTTCGTTGCTAGGCAGTTTATAAGGGTTGACAATGGTGTATGAACAGATTAAATAATGAAGGTCTATTTTTCACTTGTTTCAAAATATGGGAGGATATTTTGATAAATATATATTTATATAAATATGTATATTTATATGGTGTGGTTTTTCTTTTGCCTTGGGCTCAATATGGCTCTGCAAAGCACTGCCTGACAGATTGGCACTACTATGATCATTTTACACATGCAAAACTGAGACCTAGAGAGGTTGGGTAATTAATTACCAGAGGTCACATAGCTAGTAGGCAATGGAATTGAACCACAAACCTAGGTTTGTCTCCAAAACCCAAGCTCTTTCCAAAATTGTGTTGTGTTTTTGTTTAAGACATTAGACCAGGGTTGGCAAACTTCTGTAGAGAGCCAGATAGTAAATATTTTCAGCTTTGTGGACCAGTGGTCACTGTTAAACTACTCATCTTTGCCTTATAGCAGGAAAACAGCTATAGGCAGTACGCTAATGAGCATGGCTGGATTTGGCCTGTGGGCAGTCATGCATTGGATTATAAGAAAATATCTCAGGCACAAATATGTTATATCTGAAGATGCTATAGCCAGATTTCCCTGACATCCTACTTGAATATGTTTCTTTTAATTTAACAGAGGGAAGACAGTAAATGATAATCAGGCCTGCCCTACATAGGGGTCTGAATTCATCACTGGATGGCAGACATCACCCATCCAATTGTAATTTTCCAGTTGTCAACAGGAAACAGCATTTCAGAGGGATTGAATTTCAAAGTAGTCTGAAGAAGAAAGGCAGAGTTTCTCCTGTTTCAAATAAACTCTAGTAGAAGAGGTTAAGGTTTAGAAACCAGTTTAACACGTTCTGTGGTTCTTGATTGGGCTGTTAAAACTACCTCTAAGCAAACTTGACTTTGTAACAAAACAACAAAATAACCAACAAGAGGTTTGCTTTCTGAAGGCATACATAGTAGTTAATCATTTTAGTAATACCAACATAAAGTAAAATGTAAAGAACTATATTTATGAGGGTGAAGCAATTTAACAAATTTGCTATTCACATATATCTAGTCCTTGCATGTTCTCCAAATTGCCTGAGAATTTCAGGCCCAAAGACAAGACAAGTTCCTGAGCTTGGTGCTGGGGATGCAATACTAGACTAAAAACAATACAGTGCCTGCCCTCAGAGGAGCTTAAACTAATTTGTAACATGGTCCAAAATAAGGTAAGTGTAATGTTTTCTTTTTAAAATGTTATTAATTCTGAGAGGAAAAGGGTTAATAACCTGAGGCAATTTTAAACAAAGAACATTGGAAGTGGAGTGCATGACCCATTGTTGTTTGCATATGATTTTCCAGGCCTGTCACCTACAGATATATTTTTACATAGTTTCAGACATAATGCATGTGCCATTTCATACTTCATTTATTTTATAAACATTACATCATACACTCCTTATAGTATTTATAAGGCTCATTCTGAATGGCTGAATAATGTGTTAACAGGTTGATATTCATTTATTCAGGAAACATTTATTGAAGCCAACTCCAAGCCAGGTCCTGTTCTTGGCACTGGGAACATAAGAATGGATAAATGGACAAATAGATCAGTCATCTTGGAGCTTCTGTGCTAGTGGGGGAAGTTATTTCAGAAAAGGAAAGAATGCTTCAAGTTTGTGGTAGGAAAAAGACAAGTAACATTTAAGGGGAAAAGTTCTCTGGAGTGGAATTCAACACAAGAAGGAAGTAGGAAAGCATATTATTTAAAGCCAGAGCATCATTTAGGCCAAGGAATTCATTTACAGATATGAATAAACTTAGGAACTATATTACCCACTAGCCACTTTTTTTTAATTGAAAAAAAAAGAAAAGAGTCAACTTTAATTATAACTAACCAAACTGCATCCAGGAATGTCTCCAAACAATCGAACAAAAGAAAAACGATAAAATTGTCCTATTGAAGAAAGCAAGAGTTTCTACCAGCCCCAGAGCTTCTGAGGGTTAAGCCAAGAGCAGCTCATTCCTGAGGCTGGTTCTGTCCCCCACTCAAGTTTCTCATCCCATGAGCAGAGTTGGGGATGGGTGAAGGACCATCCACTAGCCTGTCTTGAAAAGACAGCAAGAGCCAGTCACCCAGGGGTGAATGGAGAAGGCTAGGAAAAGGACTCACTGTGAGCAATAATCTCGTATATTATAGAACTAAAACTACATAGCCAGGGAAATATGGTCCCAGAAGATAATTTTTATATACACTTCATCTTTATTCACAGTAGTTCATGTTCTGTAAAGGCGCTACAAGCACTGAAGTAGCAGTTACTGAACCATTGCTCTTAGAGGGAATATAGGGTTAGGTTCCTGTGAGCCTCTGCTTATGACATTTTAGTTGACCGATCAATACATAATCTTATTTTATGTGTGTTTCTGTTTAAAGATACCTTATTTAATATATATTGTTGGGCTTCCCTGGTGGCGCAGTGGTTGAGAGTCCGCCTGCCAATGCAGGGGCCACGGGTTCGTGCCCCAGTCTGGGAGGATCCCACATGCCGCAGAGCGGCTGGGACCGTGAGCCATGGCCGCTGAGCCTGCGCGTCCGGAGCCTGTGCTCCGCAACGGGAGAGGCCACAACAGTGAGAGGCCCGTGTACCGCATAAAAAAAAAAAAAAAAAAAAAAAAAAAAATATATATATATATATATATATATAGTTTTTGGTTTTTTAATATTTATTTATTTATTTATTCATTTATCTACTTTATTTATTTTGGCTGTTCCGGGTCTTAGTTGCGGCTCACGGGATCTTTGCTGCAGCATGAGGGCCCTTAGTTGTGGCATGCGAACTCTTAGTTGCGGCATGCATGCGGGATCTCATTCCCTGACCAGGGATCAAACCAGGGCCCCCTGCATTGGGGGCATGGAGTCCCACCCACTGGACCACCAGGGAAGTCCCAATATATAGTGTTGATTTGCTAACGTTGAACTCATGGCCAGCACTATAACTCATACCTGAACAAAGCTTATCTCACACTCACATTTTCTCTGTAAGTTACATCACAGCCTTCATGAGTTTAGAAATGCCAGCCAGCACTTGAGGACTGTGTCTGGGGGATTTTAAACAGTGAAATCACCAAGAAAAAGCACAAGAAGCAAAAAACATGGCAGTAAGAGGCCAGGTAAAGGACATTTGCTATGAGAGCTGAAACAAGAAGGCAGAGTGTTGCCGTGTTTGACCTCAGCTGAGAGTGAGGTGTGGGGCAACTCAGATTTTTTGCCACTCAGCACCTAGCTGTGAATAACTGCAAAAGCCCCTCAAGTATTGATTTTGGGGGTTACAAATACATTTGGGTTTTATTTTAGTTCTTAGGTAGAGTGTTTATTGCTGTGCTTTATCACAGATATTCTTCTTTTAATGTATTAACTATTATGTAATCTTTTTATTTATTAAAAATAAGAAAGGTTTGGCCCTCAAGGGCTCCCAGTCTGCTGCTGAGGTCTGAGTGGCAATCACACTCCTCTTCCATCTGGGTTTCAACCAATTGAGAAATTGACCCAGGGCTAAAAGTATCAGCTTTATTGTTGGCATAGTTGGATTTGAGAAAAGTGGAGGTCAAATCGTTTTCTCCTCCTAATGCAAACCAGAGGTCCCCTGCTGACCTCTCCCCAAGTGGCACGGTGTACCTGCCACCAGGGAGGAAGAGGAGGGAGAGAAACCACTGAAGGGAAAAGGAGAGAGGGGGCGGCCCTCCTTCCTGGGGAGTGGAGTGGATATCCCTTGGATGAGGCACACCCAAACTACCGGGATGCCGAGCAGGGGTGATAACCTCTTGTTTTGGGGTGTTACAAATAAATTTTAACGAGTAGGTGAATTCACAAGTATGAAATTCACGAACAAAGAGGATTGACTGTATTTTGACAGTGTTTTTGTGTGTGTGTATGTGTGTGTTCTGAAGAAGAGGTCAAGGAGGATATACAATACAGGAGGCAATACAAGTGCAGTGACTTTCTTATCTTTCTTGGTAGGGAATGAGGAGCTAGAATAGATACAGTAAATAGAATAGAAGCTCTCTGTGATTGATACACTAGGAAATAGAGGCTTAAATTTTATTTTTAAACTAAAAAAGGAATCACCAGATGAACTAAAAGTAATTTTATAACTAATAAAAATCAGGAGGTAGAGGGGAGAAGTATTGAGTGTGCTAATGCCCTCATCATTTATAACAGAGGGTCATTAGATACTGTCTCGAGTTACTAAAGCAACGACTAGAGCAGAATAAGGAAAGACAACTGTTCTGACAAAGGTCAGCAGCAGGACACATGGCAGAAGTTAAAAATATGCCCTACAACAGTCTGAAATACAGTTTCCAGGTGCCCAAAACTCTTTGCCAGGAGTTCACGTTGGAGGTTAAATAAATCTGAATAAATATTGCTAAGTCTGGAGCAGTTCTGCATGTAGTCTATTTCTGACCTACAGGCTACACATTGGCATCCCATGAAATAGAGATTTAAGTGTTTCATATAAAGTTATAAAGGTCAATGCCAGGAAAAATTAAAGCAGGCTATAAACATCCCAGTATGAGAAAGAAAATATAAACGGAATAAAACAAAGAGAGACAGGGCAATCCGCGTAGCAAGAGCAATGGCCTTTTCCAGAGCACAATGCTGTTATAAAAATAACTAAGACAGTTAGAAATACTTGAAGTCACAGTGGTTCTATCAAATGAAAAATAAAAATCCATTTGTTCTGCCCTTCTTGCCTTTCTGTAACTGTCAATTTTAAGGGCTTCTAGTAAGGACTAAGCAAGCCAAAAAGATTGGTTGAACCATTCCATAGTCATTAAAGTTGGCAGTTTCTGCTGAAAAATAGCCTGGCCCCAAACTTCAGGATGCATCTCTGAGCCTTCCAAGTACTCAGACACATGGTTTATGACACATTGACATAATATTGCTCAATTGGTTCAAAATGAACAAACCCTAGTAATTAAGCAGTCCCCTTCTTTGGAAAGGGATCTCTATCTTTTCCAGTATGACCTCATTCATAATTAATCTCCACCGCATAAATTTCTTGGGCAGGTAGGTAGCAAGTGAAAGATGACATAATTTCCCCAGGCCACCTGGTGAGTCAGTCACACAACCAGGAACAAAACCCAGTTTTACTGATGGCTAAGACCTAGAGGCTCAGCCCTACCGTGTGACTCTTCCTGTCCAATAAAATGACTAATTGAACAGTCAATTATTTACTCTGGGACTTGTTCTACAAGCACCAGATAAGTTTCAGTCCGTGTTCACCTGGGGCAAGTCATCTACAGGAAGAGAAAAATGAAAGGGGCCAACAGATGGAGAAAATATTTACATAGCTGAATAAGTCCTGGGCACCTAATGCACAGCATGGTGACTATAGTTAACAATATTGTATTGTATATTTGAAATTTGCTAAGGCAGTAGATCTTAAATGTTCTCCTCTCACACACATAGACACACACACACGCACACACACAAGTTAACTACGTGAGGTGAATGTGTTAACTAACCTTATTGTTGTAATCATTTCTTAATATATATATTAAATCATCACATTGTACCCCTTAAACTTACACAATTTATTTGTCAATTATATCTCAATAAAGCTGGGGGAAAAAGACAGTATTTACATTGGGAGCATGCTTTACTGCACAGTCTACTGGATAGTACAGAGTAAAAGGAGGAATGTATGACTTTGGGCCTCAATTTTTAGCCACATCTTTTCTAGGGTGAGGCATTTCAAAGCCTCCTTAATTTCTAACCTTCTATTTGAGCTTCTTTTGCTCATTCTATTTTGGAAGTTCACTCACTCCTAAGTACCAGAGCCTTTGCAAGAAGTTTCAAGTAAAAGTATCCATGAATGGACCCAGGTTGTGAAGGAAAGGTAGGGCCCCCAGGATGAAGGCCACTCTGAGGCTCAGAATAAGGGAGGAGCAATTCCTGGGTGTGCAAGTGCAGATTCACTGAGAATAGGGGCCCAGGGCAAATGGTTCCTAAATTCTTATTGGAAGAAGTCAGAACAGATGTTTCCCAAGGCACTCTTGTCTTTTTTTGGGCCAGTTGCAAGTCAACTGTCTTCCCAGTCTGTTCCCTCTCCTGAAGAATGGTCATGGTTAGGGCCTTGCCCCCTCTCCTGAAAATCCTAAAAGGCCACTTCCAGCTTGGAGCTAGGGATTGTCTGCTGCTCCAGTTCACTTCGTACTTGGCTGTTCTCTCTCAATCAAGCAGGATGTGTGTGGGGGGTCACAATAATAGTAATAATAATAAATAATAGTAATTATTATAATTTAAAAAATAGTCCTCTCAGTCATCACATTATTGTGTCTGGATAACAATGTCGATCAGAGGTTTACTTTTTTTTTTTCATTTATTTTTAGCTGCGTTGGGTCTTCGTTGCTGCACGCAGACTTTCTCTAGTTGTGGTGAGCGGAAGCTATTCTTTGTTGCGGTGGGCAGGCTTCTCACTGTGGTGGCTTCTCTTGTTGCGGAGCACGGGCTCTAGGTGTGCGGGCTTCCGTGGCTGCAGCGCGGGCTCTAGAGCGCAGGTTCAGTAGTTGTGGCTCACGGGCTTAGCTGCCCTGCGGCATGTGGGATCTTCCTGGGCCAGGGCTCGAACCCGTGTCCCTTGCATTGGCAGGCAGATTCTTAACCACTGCACCACCAAGGAAGCCTTAGTCTCCTTTAATGTAGAATATTTCCACTCTTTCTTTGTCATTTATGACATTGACTTTTTTTTTTAAGAATACAGGTTCTTTTTTAAAAAAATAGAATATTCCTCATTTTATGTTTGTCTGATTTTTCCTCATGGTTAGATTCCAGCTATGCATTCCCTACTAGAACACTTCACAGGTGAAGCTGTGTCCTTCCCAGTGCATTACAGCTATAGGCAGATGATATCCATCTGCTCATTGGTGATGTCAAGTTTGATAACCTTGTCAAGGTATTGTTCACTTTCTCGATCTTACAGTTACTATTTCTTCGCTAATCTCTAATGAGCAATCTGTGGGAGACACTTTATTTTTTTTTTAATATTTATTTATTTTGGTCATGCTGGGTCTTAGTTGCAGCACGTGGGATCTTTAGTTATGGTGTGAGGACTTCCTAGTTGCGGTATGCGTGTGGGATCTGGTTCCCCGACAAGGTATCGAACCTGGGCCCCCTGAATTGGGAGCAGAGAGTCTTACCCACTGGACCACCAGGGAAGTCCCTGTGGGAGACACTTTAAAACCGTACAAATATCATGCTCCTCCTCAAGATCCACATCCCCACCCCAACCTCAGTTTAGCATCCATTGATGATTCTTGCCTAACCAATCTTTGTTATGATGGTTGCAAAATGATGAATTTCAACTCCAGCATGCATTCCACATTTATCAGTTTGCATTCAGCATTATATTGTAAGAGTCCTCCTCTCTTCTCCACTTAGGTATTGTTTCTTTGTTTATTTATGTATTTAGTTGTTATGGAATAATGGATTCCTGGCTTTCAAAGGCCTCTCATTCATTACTCTCCTTAATTATTTTGTCCTCAAGCTATCCCAGATCTGGCCAGCAGAAGCCCCTTCAAGCTGGTTCCTGTGTCCCTATAACATGTTTTTAAACACTCTCTTTCTGCCATAAAACATTCTCTTACTTTCAGCTCATCTTAAGCTGTTCCCATTACATCCCCAGGCTTTCCATTCTTAGAGCCTGGTCAGCAGGACATATGCTTAAAGGTGGTGCTTGAGCAAAGAAGGAGAGAGAGAGCCCAAGAAAGGCCACCATGGTTAACAGTTTCAGATGCTTCTGAAAGGTGCAGGGCAAGGCACATCATGTTCTCTACCACCGTCCCAGGTGGGTGCTATAGACAAGGAAAGAGATGCTTGGACCCCACAGATTCTGTTATTGAGTCCTCTACCATGTGCTGGGCACTGTGAGGGATACACAAGATTACAAGACACCATTTCAGGGAGACTGGTCTAGTGGGATAGACACATATGTACAGAAATACCCATAATACATCCCTGAAAATGTCTTCATTGTGCTGTCAGTGTGGCACATAGAGGGGTTTGGGGAGTTCTGGGTTGAAGGACAGGCAGTAATTATGGCTGGGAGAGTCAGAGAAGGCTTTGTTGAGGTGGCTTTTCGGTTAGACCTTGAAAGAGGGTAGGATTTGGAAAAATGGTTTTATTAGTGAAAAAGAAGTTACTACTTATGAACTCCGAATCAGGTCTGACTTTACAACTTCATTCAACTAGATCCAGCCTCTTGCTAGGTGCCGTGAGGCACATAGAAAGAACTCCAAAGAGTGTAGGACAGCACTTTTGCTTGATGCCCAACTAAGGAAAGAACTGTCACAATGCCATCTAATTTTTATTTTCAGACACAGATGAAACATGTCCTTCATTTACCAAACTGAGCTTTCACAGTGCAGTGGTTGGAACGGGACTAAATGTGAAGTTGATGCTCTACACAAGGAGAAACCCGACCTGTGCACAAGCCATCAACTCCACAGTTTTGGGGAACTTGAACGTGAACAAGAAAACCATCTTCACTGTCCATGGATTCAGGCCGACAGGCTCTCCTCCAGTTTGGACGGAGGACTTAGTAGAGGGTTTGCTCTCTGTAGATGACATGAACGTGGTTGTTGTTGATTGGAATCAAGGAGCTACAACTGTAATATACAACCATGCCTCTAGAAAGACCAGAAAAGTGGCAATAGTCTTGAAGGAATTTATCGACCAAATGCTGGTAAGGGAAAATTCTCTTAGATGATTCAGGGCCAAATTGAAACTGGCTCAATATCTGGATATTTAAAGCCAAGAGCTAACTACAGTGACCAGAAGGACTATTTTTGCAATGTTCTGCAAATCTGAATAAGCCCCAGGGAAGGTGAAGGGAAGGGCCCGAGGCAACGCCCATGCGTAGGGTTGTGCTGGTTGTGCACTGCACAGGGCACCCATCTAAGAGAGCACCATTGTCATTGTAGACATTGTAGATGTATATGTCTATCATGATAATTTTCTAGTGAATGACAGCAAAGTGTCCTGAGGAAGGGGCAGCTTTTTCTAACTCACATAAAGGTGTCTAATGGGTATGAGAGGTTCTGTCTAGGGGTTTCCTGGCTTCAATGCCTAGAGTTTCCTCAACTTCTATAGCTCTTCCTTTTCTTAGAAATGCCAAAAGTTTAGTGACCAGATTATCCAAAACCAAAACTAATACACATGGTCTGATGAATGATTTGTGTGTATGATTTATGTTTTCAGAAGACTTACAAAGATGAAATAAATCTTAAATTTAATTTAATTTAATCTATCTCATGAACTGTCCTTTTTATGAAAAAAAAATGTGACTTGACATCAGGACTACTTCAGAGAGTCACACCTGGTGGCCACTGTGGCCAGGGGTGACATAAATTTTACATGAGCTTCTTACTTAAGCCACAGACTTCGGGAAAGTGAATATTCAAATGACTCATGACTGCCTGGCCCAGGACTATGGTCAGTGTGCCCTGCCCCTTTCTTTCCTTCCTTCCCTCTCCATGGTGACTTCATTAACTGAGCCAGCATGGACATAAAGGAGTTCATCAAAATGTTTGGTTGCCTTTCTCGGTTGGGAAGGTTTTAAGGATGTCTCAGCTTGGTTTCTAGCAGAAGCATGAATGGAGACACCACGGCATAAAGGTGAAGGCATAAGTGTGGAGCTGGACAGACCGGTTTGAATTCTGCCCTGCGCCCTCCCTGCCTGACCTTGGGCAGATGACTTCAACCCTGGGCTTAGTCTCCTTATCTGTATAATCAAAGGAATAGCATTTAGTTTGTCAGGGTGTAGTGACATTTCAATAAGATAGTGGATATAAGGTGCCTAGAAATGTTTCTCCAAAGACAACAGTTAGGAAATTTCTCCAGCTGTTATCAACTCCTTGGCCCCTCACAATTCATAACGATGGACCTCTTGAAATTGCAGGCAGAAGGAGCTTCTCTGGATGACATTTACATGATTGGAGTAAGTCTAGGAGCCCACGTAGCTGGGTTTGTTGGAAAGATGTACAATGGCCAGCTGGGAAGAATTACAGGTAAGGCTTCCTGTGCATGGGCACAGGGTAACAAGACTGCTCAGGGTGTTCCCTGGGGGAGCATGATGCAGTCAATCCTAGTCCTTGGGTTCAAAGCCAGCTCATCCAATTACTTAACCTCTCTGAGCAAATGTCCTCTTGTGCAAAGGGAAGACCATAGTAGTAATTGACCTTAGCAATATTAAATTTATTATTTAATAAAATAGGTGCAAAGCACTTTGTAAATTGCATATGCCATAGAAAAGGTTGGTGGTGACTTTATTTCTCTTATGGCTAGAAAAACAGCTACATCCCATGGGGATTTTGCCCCAAGCAGATGGCCTTCTTCCTTTCATTTAATCCAAGATAGTTTGAACTATATACCTAATATATCCCCAGGCATAGCTGGAGCGTCATGATAGGAAAATGAAATGGGAATTACGTTGTCTGGAGCTTACTCTGAGAATATTGGCTTTCAGGCCAAAGCTGAATAAAAACCCTCAGAAACAACAGCAGGTGAAACTCCAAACAAAGATTCCGTTGCTGGGTTCATTTGCCTAGTGTTCTGTAACTTTCCATAGCTACAGATGAAGGTCTGAGGGAGGCTTTCTCTTTCAGAGACTCAAGGCTTCCATACCTTTCCCAGAATCGATCCTTACATTGAGATAGCCATTCCAAATCTAGGAAATCTGGAAGGTAGATGTGAACAGAGGGAGGGAGGGGAGAGATAAATGATTCAAACCAACTACATTTGGGAGGTAACCTTTTAGAGCCACGGGTCTGAATGTGCTACTTAATTTGACATGTGGCCCTGGGCATGTCCCCACCACCACTCCCTGCCCTAAATCTCTTTGTCCCTCTCACATACACACACACCCCCCGACATTGGCCGGTGTCTCTTCTAACTCTGGTACTTGAGGTCACATTCTTTTTCCTGGCTATTTTTTTTTCTCACTTTCACCCCAAAGGCCAAGGTTGCCCTTATCTTATTTATTTGCTTTCCTAGGGAAGCAAAGCTCTTTTTCAATTTTTTAAAATTATTACTATAATGTTTTAGAAAGCAGTATGCCTTTACTTTTTAAGAATTCATTTTCCCTTATGGCTACACAGGACAGATGGCTCAAGTGTGCTTGTTTTCCTTGTCTATTGGGAGCTTCTCCTCTGGGAGCTGGGACTTTTCCCAGTGGTGTGTTTAGAAGCTGATCAGCTCTCAAAAAAAAAAAAAAAAAAAAAAAGATTTATAGCATTTGCTGATTTCCATGATGTAAATACTCCCACTGTGGCTGATTTCAAGCTACTGACCTGACATCACTGACCACACAGTTTGGGAAGAGATAAGCAAGCTCTGCTCTCCAGTGCTGGTGCTGGGGGGCTCTAGCCCACCACTGCCTTATTCTATCTACCCCCTAACTTTGCTCCTCAGCCACCCAGTGAAACTGTTCCCACAACTACTTTGGATGGGAATGCAGTGTAACCTGGCCTCTGACCATGGAAATTCCCTGAGCCAACCTCCCTTCCACCCGGGGCCCACGTGGCCCTGCTCTGTGACCTGGACTCAGCCAACGGTCTGCAGCTCAATTTTCTGTCTCCTCTGACGGACCCATGTTCTCCCAACTCCTCATCCTCTCTGAGCCACAAAGTCAATCTCACCTGTTACTGAGAGCTGTTTCAGGGGAAAAGCATTTCCCTTCTCCACTCACCTTCCACTGCCCTGCCAGAGTGGGATCACTGGATTGAGGGGCGGGAATTTGGCCTGTTACCCAAGGCCATAATTCACTCTCAACTCCCAAGAACTGGGTGATTCTGCTTGTTAATTATCTAGACCAGAATGGCTGCTTCATCTCTTTCATTTCCCTTGTTTTCTTCTGCTCTTGCTTCTCCTTTTGCTCTCCAGGCACATTTCCTGGTATTACTTTTCATTAATTTCTTCAACAGAAGATGGCAGAAATGAATGGGTTTAAAAACATTTCAAGTACCTACATCACTTGATAATACATTAAATCTGATTCTTGCAAAAATCACCTTGGGGTGCTGGACACAATGCCGACTTGCTGAATTGGAATCTCTGGGCTTGGTGTCCAGGAGTCTGTACTTCCTTTATTTATTTATTTTTTTTGGCCATGTTGCGAGGCATGTGGGATCTTAGTTCCCCAACCAGGGATGAAACCCATGCCCCCTGCAGTGGAAGCATGGAGTCCTAACCACTGGACCACCAGGGAATTCCCGGCGGTCCGTACTTTTAACCAGAAGATGCAGGTGGTCTGAACACCATACTTTAAGAAATGACCACAAAGCTGTGTTGTCCAATATAGGAGCCACAAGCCACAGGTGCCACTAAGCACCTGAAATGTTGTTAATGCAAATCGAGATGTGCTGTAAATGCAAAACACACACTGGAATTTGAAGACTACGTACAAAAGAAGGGTATTTAAAAATTTCAAATTTTTTATATTGACTACATGTTGAAATAATTTTCTGCTATACTGGGTTAAATAAAATGTATTATTAAAGTCAACTTTCCTTGTTTCTTTTTACTTTTTTAAACTGGTTGCTAGAAAATTTTAAATTATATATGTGGCTCACATTATGTTTCTATTGGACAGCACTGCCTTGGAGAGTGAGTTCATGGTGACCTTGGGGATGGGAGTAAGAGGCCCCTGAAAAGGCATGCAAAATGTGTGACATCTGTCCTGGGGAGAGGTCCAGAGCTTTTAGCAAATCCTCAAACTGGTTAATCTTGTAATCAAAGCCAGGGATCACTAGCTAGACACTTTTCTGGCGATCACAGAGCAACAAGAAAGAGCTCCATTTTGTCATTTTTGTTTCTATCCTATAATAATTTCAATACTCTGGATTCAGATCCCAGAGTGCTTTGGTAAGTCTTCTGAAGTAGCAATTAATTCTACCTCTATTTTGCAGATAGGAAACTGAGGTTCGGAGAAGTAAAGTCACCTGCTTAAGCTCACACAGCTGGTTAATGCTAGGTTTGGGGTTCCATGTCACATCCATCTGATTCCAGTGGTCTCTGCTCACACAGAATATGCAGCTTTTTTTAGGGCAGTTTGTGATTTTTGGCTGACGGTGTAAGCTGATCATTTGCTATGACTTATCTCTAAGGAGATCATATGTCCACGTTTACTGTGAGAGTCCTCATTTGTGTCTTCTGTCCTGGCATAATTATTAATAGCAGCCTTATCACTTTCAAAATTGCCCTGGTTTGGATTTTATATGGTAAGCCAATATATCTGCTGTGGATCTGGAGGTTGCTATAAACTGAGGCTCTCACTGTTCATTTTCTCAGACTGGAAATGGTGCTGTTTCATGTGAGGAGGGGGAGGCTTCCCCGGCAAGGTCTTTCCAAGGTTATGAGTTTCTCATTCTGTGCAGAGAATATCCTGTGGACTTGGGTACCTGGGTGTTGATCCACCTCCTCCTCACATCAGTTTCAGTTGGGAGCAGACAGAAGAGGAAGAAAAGCTGGGGGGTTGGGGTGGGGAAACAGAGGGAGATAAAATAAGGGGGCAGATAAAGACATGCCTCAAGGAAGCAAGGGTGTTGGCCAGGGAGAAATGGAGAGATTGGGGTTAGAACCAGGACTGCTGAGGCAAAGATGCTATCTCTTGGATTTTATACCATGGCGGGTGGGGGGGTGGATAGGGGATGTCATTTAAAATGACCTTCATAGATTAAAAACTTGGAGACATCCCTTGAAACCTTTTTCACTCCAGGTAAGTTTCTAGTTAGCAAGGTCTTTGGGATCCTCTGGTGTTTTGTTTTTAGTTTGTGGTTACATCATCATAGGAGCTGCTCTCTTGTTTTTGCAGATGTTTCATAATAATGGTGAGGAATGTCCAGCTAACACTGACCAAGAGCAAGAAATCAGTTCAGGCATTTATGGGGTGGGTTAATTCTGCAGGAACTGGCACCCACTTAATTTCCCTCTTCCATACCTAGTCTAATACCTGGCCTGACCAGTGAGTCTCACACTTTCCCACTCAGTTTGCCAAACCCAGTTCAATGAAACCAAAAGCTCAACAGAGAGAGGTGGTTGCATTGTGAGGCTGTGGTTGCAATTGTGAGGCTGTGGCCCTGGCTAAGACACTTGACCTCCCTGAACCTCAGTTCATTCATCTGTAAAATGGGAATGACAATAGCTACCTTTCCTCCTTTGTGATGCGGACCAGATGAGCTGGTAAATGTGAATAAAAATGGAAACAATAAAGGAGTTTTTTTTTTAATAACAAGAAAGAAAAGTTGAGTGAAGTTTCTAGATTATTTAAAATGAGATAAAGATAAGTACAGTGTCTGCTTTTTATATGCACCCTTAGATGCTTTTTTCCTGAGGAACCAGTTTATCCCCGTCCCTGGTCCCCATATGTCTGTGCACTCCCTGCCGTGGAGCCCTGCACAAGGTATAGTACACCTCCAGATGGAGTCTGGATGAGTTCTCGGGGGTGCTGTGAGGGTAACCACCTTTAGTGTGGGAAAAGGCTATACAGGGCTGTGGAAAGGAGCCTGACACAGCAGGATGGGAATGTGAGTGCTTGCCCACCCGAGGATGCCCCGCAGCCTGTGAGCCATCTTTGTCGGGAGGGATCCAAAGCCCGGCTGCAGGTGACTCATGGCATGGGGCTGCCAAGCCGACTCTGTTTTCCTTCCAGGTCTGGACCCTGCAGGCCCTTTATTCAATGGGAGACCTCCAGAGGACAGATTAGATCCCGGTGATGCACAGTTCGTTGACGTCATCCATTCTGACATTGATGGTAACATTCCTTGTGGGTCAGTGACCACCCACACTCTCACCCCCAGACTCCCAAAGAGTCTCCCCCTAGGGGGATTGTCATGCAGGGATGGATCAGGTTCCGCTAGATTCCCTCTTTTCCTACCAGGCAAGTTTCCAAATCCACAAGAATACTGAAGGGAAGCTGCTTTAATGCAGGCACCCAGGATCTCCTGATGGAGCAGAGGTGTGTTTCCAATTGTCTCCTGTTATTTTTAAAGTGATCATCTTGACCAGTCAAGGACAGGCTTATTTGCACACCATGTGGACAAATGTTTCCATAAGTACAACTGGGTTTGGATGCATGATTCCCTGCTTTTGTTGGTTCTTTGTCATTATTTCCTTAAGCTGAAAGATAGTTTAAGTGTTGTGTCTCTCCACACAGAGCATTTCTGAACCACCTATATAGGTCTCTAGCTCTCTGTGGATCTTCCTGGCTATTTCTATCTTTCATGGTGCTGATTTCATTTCTGGGATTGGGTACATGGCTTGGGGGTTGGGCTGATGTTACAGATGGGTCTTTATATCCAGATGTCTGGGAGAAGAGCTGGAGTAGGAACTTGGGGGAGGGCTGAGGGGACAGACCATAGTGGACATTTAATAGTACATCTCCTTTGTGATACAACCACCTGAAACACCCTTGACTGCCTATTGTGGGCACTCTGGTGTGGTATTCAGCAATTGTTTGCCTTAGAAGAAGTGTCTTTGTGAAGTAGCTGTGTTCTTACTATGCAGTTTGCAAAGTATTACCTTACTTAGGTGCAGTACCTCAATGATATTTTAATGCTTGATGGCATAGAGTAATTTATTTTTTGTTCTTGGAGAGGGCAAATTTTGAAGGAAAAATATAAGCTTTGCAGTCAAGGCAGAGGTGGACTCAAATCCCAGGTTTGGTTCTTTCTGGTGGTATCATGTTTGGTCCATAAGTCCTCCAAGCCCCAGAATCTTCATCTGTAACTTACTTCATCTGAAGTTACCAATGGCTACTTTTCAGACATTGTGAAAATTAGAAGAAATCTGTGTAAAACCCCTAGTGTCACACCCACAGACACATGTAGTTTCCTGAACATATAATAGCTATTATCATGATTGCAATGATACACTATATATGTGTGTGTGTGTGTGTATATATATATGTATATATATATATACATATATATATATATATATATATATATACACATATGTACATATGTATAATCTTTTTTTTTTTTTGGCCACACTACACAGCATGTGGGATCTTAGTTCCTTGACCAGGGATTGAACCAATGCCCCCTGCCGTGGAAGCGTGGAGTCTTAACCACTGGACCACCAGGGAAGTCCTTGTATAATCTTTTAATCAAGCATTTTACTGATTAATTTGGAGTTACAAGGTTAAAGAGAATAAGCAATTATTAAATCTATAATTTTCTAGGTCCCCATTTTCTAGAAGAGTTTCCAATCTTTTAACCATCCTAGATCCCCAAATTTTAAAGGTTTCTCCTACTAAGTAAAGGTTCTTTTTTTCCTGTTTCTTATTCATTAAAGACTTACACAAATGTAATTAGAGGCTCAGGAAGCACTTAGCAATGAGTGTTCCAGCCAAATATAAACATGAAACATATCATTTTATCAGCCATGCAGTGAATGAGTGACCAAACTCTCTTACATTTTCAGAAATATGGGAAATAAATTCTGTTACCAGCTTCATAGTCTCCTACTTGGAAATCACTGCTTTCTAACTATCTGGCTAACTTTGGACAAAATATTTAAATAGGTTTAACGACAACAGCAGCAAAGACAAGAATGAGACAATCTCTGCCTATATCCTAAACAGGCAAATGAGCTATAAGATGGGAAAAGTTCAAAGCAGTATAAAAGCATAGTATATTGTCTTTTAGCACTGGGCTACAGAGAACCATTAGGAAACATAGACTTCTACCCAAATGGAGGATTGGATCAACCTGGTTGCCCCCAAACAATATTTGGAGGTAAGTGCAGATACTTTATATTTTGTAAAATAGTGGTTTAAAAAAGGCGTATTTTAAAAATCTGATATTCTATGTGAAATCGTTTTTAATCAAAAACAAATTTCCTGAGAAGATAGAGGTGGTATAAATATAAATTATAAATTAAACATTATTACTCAAATATACTACTTTAAAAAATTACCATATGATTAAAAGCGATTTTGAATTATTTCTCTCTCTTGAAAAGGTGTGTCTTTCACCTAGAAATTACACATTTGGAAATCTCTCCTAGAGAAATAATGGAAAATGTAGACAAAAATCAGAGTGAAGATATTCAACATGGCTTTGTTTATAATAGTTAAGTTTTTAGAAATAATCTAAATGTCCAACATAGGAAAAGTATTAAATAGTACGGTGCATCCTACACAAAGGAATGTAATTCTCAAAAACCATATTGTCAGATTAATGAAAATGCTTACAATATGATGTTAAGTGAAAAATACACAAATTATACAGTATAATCCCAATTTGTTTTTTAAATGTATATTTGTACATGTGTAAGTGTAGAAAAAAACACTAAACATAAGTGCTCTAAATAATTATTAGTGGTGATCTCTGGATGTTGGATTTCTAGGTAATTTTTGCATCATAATTTGCTATTATTTTTTATTTTCTAAATGAGCATGTATTAGTTTTATAACGAGAAAAAACTCACAGAACAAAAATGGGTAGTTGGAGGGCAACATTAAAGTGTGGTGGGGGACAGAATTTAAAAAACCCACCCTGGGCTTCCCTGGTGGCGCAGTGGTTAAGAATCCGCCTGCCAATGCAGGGGACACGGGTTCGAGCCCTGGTCCGGGAAGATCCCACATGCTGCGGAGCAACTAAGCCCGTGAGCCACAACTACTGAGCCCGTGTGTCACAACTGCTTAGGTCCGTGCACCTAGAGCCCACGCTCCGCAACAAGAGAAGCCACTGCAATGAGAAGCCTGCGCACTGCAACAAACAGTAGCCCCCGCTCGCCGCAACTAGAGAAAGCCCGTGCGCAGCAACAAAAACCCAACGCAGCCAAAAATTTTAAAAATCCAAAAAACAACCCCTCCGCCAAGTGCTCTGAATCTGTATTTCACCATTGTTAGAGAAAATTAAACTATCATGGAAATAATTCTAGAAAAGGATGATCTTGTTACAAAATGGTAGCTGTATATGGCTCCATGGGAATGATGTAGTATTTGAAAATTATCCAGGTGAAATGGCATAAGTAGGGCCAATCATATTGTACCATAAATGGTGTGTATTCAAATCCCGTCCTGTGTGCTGTAATGTAACTACATCCATGAGCAGCCAAAGATAATGTGCTTTGCTTACAAAGGACATCCTCTGTAGCATTATTAACTTCATTGTTTCTGCAAGTGGAAGTTCCAGGAACAATAATTAAATGTCATCTTGTCAGATTTTACTCCAGTCCAGCTTGGCCCCATGCTTCTCCTCTGTCACCCAGTTTATTTCTTTATGTCCTCCACTCTCTTCTATGGGCATGTGTGGACTCCGGAGAAAGAAGAAACATCGATCTGACTCCAGCTCCCAGTGCCTCTCCAAACTACTATCTCACAATCACAACTCCTCTTTCCATGGGGTTCACTGTCTGCTATTGAGATCCTTACCTCCTTCAATTACCCATCTTTGGGACCCAGTTCCTGTTTCTGAATGACTTCATTGTCTGACCCATCAACCTTCTGATGAACCTCTCTGATGTTTTGTACTGTAGTCCTTCGTCAGCTCCAACTCTTCTGATGGCCACCTCTGTGCCTCATCAGCCTCCTCTCTCACCATCACATCACATGGTACCCACCAAGAATTAACTTGAGGCTTGTGTCTCACCTCTTCTTGCCCACTTACAGCTTCCAGTGCCACCTCCTATTGTTCAGTTCCTCTCACGTCACCCTTCACCTTTGGAGCAGAAATGGAGCCCCTGCCACTTGTCTGCTCTCATGAATGCCCTGTGCACCCCCAGGTCCTTAGGTCTCTGCCATGTCAGCCCCCATCTTTGCTTGGGCACATTCTGGAGAAGTCATGGAGTCTTGTTGATCAAGTACAAGGTCCAGGCAAACTTGTTAACTTCTCCATGGCCCCCAATAATGCCAGAAAAGCCTCATACGCATCTCTTGCGGACACCCTATGGTCACTCCTCATGTTTCTATTCCAAATACCGCCCCAGCTATAAACCCTCACCTCTTAGAGGTGAGCTAGATTTGACTTTTGTACCTAGATCAAGGTCCCACCTGAAGGAGCCATTTTATCTATCCTAACCTTAGATCACAAAGTTGGTCTTTACATTCATTTCCCCATCTGACCCAAGGTGGAAGCATCCCCCATCCTTTTTCACAACTATCTCCTCTACTTGCCCTCATTGGGGATCTTCCTCTACAAATTGCTCCCCAATGTCATCTTTCTCTCATGTATTTACTGGTTTAAATGTGCTTGCCTTCTGCTGAAAACCTCCGGGGGATCTCTGACTACCACTGACATTTCCTCTTCCTTTCACTGACAAAGGAAGGACAAAGTCAAGTCCTTTAACCTCTCTGAGTCTCAATGTCCTGCTAGGTAAAATGGGGGTAATCATGCCTATCTTCTTGTCTCCCACCATTTGTCAGCATGAATCCTGATCTATTGGTTTTATAAGGATTAAATGGAATCAAGTACTTTGAAGCTGTTAGCACAGTGCCTGGTATGTAGGAGACATGATAAATTATGTGTATAAACAATATGCGAGGCACTATTTATTACTAAATGCTACAACTGCTCTACTCTTTGATCATTCCTTTTACAACCCAGGAATGCAGTATTTTAAGTGTGACCACCAGAGGTCCGTGAACCTGTACCTTTCTTCGCTGAGAGAGAACTGCACCATCACCGCGTATCCCTGTGACTCCTACCGGGATTATAGGAACGGCAAGTGTGTCAACTGTGGCGTATCACAGACGGAGTCCTGCCCCCTTCTGGGTAAGTCCAGCAAGCAGTTTCCCACTCTGATTAACAAAGAGCTAATTTCTGGTAGAATCCTAGCACCATTTTACCATCTAAAAATGGGCCTGAAAATCCTGTGCTTTTAAAAAACTTACTTAGTTTTTTCTAGCCAATTTGTTCTGTGAGGTACTCTGGGGTCTCCTAATAATAAAGAATGTTAGAAAGGCAATCTAAATGGGATTTCATCCAGAAGGTAGTGCCACCTGCCTGGACACTTTATTCTAGCAAGAAAAAGAAGGTTCCAGAAGAGTTTCCAAGCTCACCCAGGCACAGTCACCTTATGTAGTCTGCTCCTGTGGGGACAGGAGCACCCTCTCCAGGCACACAACCTCTCTGCTGGGGGAGGGTTTGGCAAAGCAACCCCTCTAACAAATTGTGTCTGTAAATGCCCTCATGCCACACTCTGGTGCTGTGTGCATGGACACATACCGGGGTGGGCTGGGGAAACAGACACCGTGGAGACTGCTTGGATATTTGCTAAGGGTTAGTGGAAATATTCCGGGTGGTGGAGACTTTGCAACTGGATGGTCATGAGAATTCTCTAATTGTACCCAAAGGAAAGACTCAAGTTAACATTAGGGCATGCTATAGACAAGGGGTTCTCAGACTTGACTGTGCATTTGAATCATCTATGGAGCTTTTGAAAAATACCGATGCCTTGGTTCCACTCCAGATCAGTTAAGTCAGAATGTGGAGGCCACTCCCTAGTAGTGGGAACAGAGGAGAGAGAGAGGCCCCAGGGATGGCGCCCAGCCTCATTCCTGTAGGCACATCACGAAGGAGGACGTTTCCCTGCCTGTTGACAGAGTAACACAGCAATTTCATGTTCTCTGCACTTCAGGGGCCCAATCACAGTTCTTCAAGAAAGCACATCGCTTTCCAAAAGTGATGCTGTTCTAGGTATAAACCTGAATCTGTTTAAAATAATCTAGAAAATGAATTGTTGGAAAATATCAGTGCTATTTTTAGTCTACCCAGTGTGTGTCACTCCCCACAATCCCACCCCTGCTACTGAGGACCAGGGCTGGTGATGTAATGTCAATAGATAGGGGGAAAAGCCACTGGAGGGTCCTTTGGCAAGTGGGTACGAGGGGGATTGTCTCAATGATGGTGGCAGTCAAACCTGCTGTTCTCACTATCTCCTCCATTGCTTTTACATTTATATAATACATGTTAATGTTACACTTTTCTGACTTATTTTATAGGCTACTATGCTGATAATTGGAAAGACTATTTAAGGGAGCGGGATCCTCCTATGACTAAAGCGTTCTTTGACACAGCTGAGGAGAAACCCTTCTGCAGTGAGTGGTGAATGTGCTTGCTTGCTGTTGCCCAACTCTTTTATTTTTGGAATGGCTGAGTCTCAGCTTCCTGGCTACTTCTTGGCAAATGAAGGCCATGGTGAAGCATGGACTTTGGAGTTGGAAGGATCTAGGTTGAATCCTGACTCTCCTACATAATAGCTGTGTGACCAAGACATTTAACCTCTCTGAGTCTCAATGTCCTGCTTGGTAAAAGGGGGATAATCATGCCTATCTTCTGAGTTATAAGGATTAAAATCTCAACAAATCATAGTTGTTAGCCTCACTGGATGGCCATTCTAATCACTAAGATCTTCCAGAAAATTTGCTTGAGCCCCAAGAGACGTGAAATTGTGGTTAGGAAAAATCAGGTGTCAGCCACATCTATGGGCCAGTTCCAGCTCCAAAACTAAAACAATGACCTTCTAAAGACATTGAGAGGTTGGGTATTCAAGATGGGAGCTAAATAGGGCAGCAGATGATCAGATGCCCCAGGAAGCAAGTAGGAATTTTCCTGGGCAGATGTACATCTTACAATCTTATCCCCCTTTTCACTTTTCTTGGGAGCAACCTTTATAAAAGAGGTTGCAGATCACCAGGTTTCCCTCCTCCTCTGGAGGCATGAGTGGCAGCCCAGGGTTTGGTGTCTGCCCAATCCAAATGGGGCAAGCCCCTGAGTAATAATGGGCCATGAAATGGCAACCCCATGGCTGACCTTATTCCCTAGTGGGACTGTCATTTCCCTGAGCCTCTTTCCCCTTCTCTGCAAGTCTGACCAAGAGATGGCAAATCTGACTATCATGGTGGGATCCCCATCTTCCCAGAGCGTCCTTGACCTTGGGGAGCAGAGAGTAGGGAGGAAGAATAGTTCTCTGGATATGTTATGTGCTCTTGTTTATTCCGTAGGAATTAATGAATATCCATAGGTATTACTGCTGGGATTACAAAGAGGAATAACCATCCCTTCCTAGTTATCGTTGTAGTATATTTTAGCTTTTTTTTAAAACCCCACAAGACATTATACAGGCAATATTTGTATAGATGTACACATATGTTTACCACTTTTTGGTTATCATTTTTCTTGCATTTTGTAAATAGAGGAAAGTGTGTTAACTGATGATGAGAGAATACCAGAGCATGATAAGAACGCTGAGAGGGACCTGACTTAGTCTGAGGGTCAGTGAAGCCCTTCTGGAGGGAATGCATTCAGCTGGAACCTGAAGGATGAATTGGCAAAGGGGGCAAAGTAAGAGTATCCAAGTTGGGGAAAGGCCCAGAAGCAAGAGAGAGCATGGCAGTGCAGGTGGTGTGGCATGACTGGGGAAGAGATGAGGAAGGCTGGGTAGGCTGGTGGACATGGCCCAGATTGAGGAAGACCTTGACAGCTGTGGAGGGTCTCTACATGGCCCCCTATTTGGTTTATTCCAAAATGGGCAGGGATTGAAGTGAACCACTCATACTTGGCAGTAGGCCATGAGATTTCAGTCGATAAGGTGGAAACACTGATCCAAGAGTGATGCCTACACATGGCAACTGCATACCACTGAGTTCTGCTATCACTCAGGCCATCTTTACCAAAGAGAATAGAAAAAAATATTAGAAAAGTCTGCCCTGGATCTTTGCAGAAAAACTAGAGGAAGAGAAGAGGAGACTCAGTTATTAGGGAGGTTGGGTTTTTACGAATTGAACCTTCAGGAAAGCAGTTGGTAATATTCTTCTCTTACCATGTTCTCTCCCTGTTTTGTAGTATATCATTACTTTGTGGATATTATAACTTGGAACAAGAACACAAGAAGAGGATCCATTACAATCAAATTGAGAGACAAAGCTGGAAACACCACAGAATCCAAAATCGATCAGTAAGTTGGGCTGGGATTCTTTGCAGCTTGCTATTTCTTTTTTTGCTCAGAAAAATTAAATCCCAAACATATCTACTTTTTAATTATAGGTCTGTATGCATCTTTGTCCTATAAAATATATAAAGGGATATATTGCTTAGTTACTCCTTGTGGCTCTTGATCTTTCAGGCTCTTTACAAACGGAATTGGTACAGGAATCTTTTTCCTTCTTCCTTCTTTCTTTCCTTCCCTCCCTCCCTTCCTCCTTTCCTTCCTTCCTTCCTTCCTTCTCCCTCTCCCTCCTTTCCTCTCTCCTCCTTCCTTCCTTTGCGTAAACATTTAATTTCAAAAGTCATCCCTGCTAGCTATAAATGATTTAAACAGTAAAGAAGTATGTAACATAAAAGCACAAACCTTGCCCCATCCCAACAATCCCATTCCCAAAGGCACCCATTCACATACACACGTTCCTATTCTTTTCTGAGCTCATAATACACATATATACATAAAACATATATATATATACTTCTGAAACTCAGAAAATCTAATTTGCAATAGAAAATTGGAAACTCCCTAAAAATCCATTGATGGAGAAATTGTTAGTTCCCCTATAATAAAATAGTATTCAAACATTGAAGTTATTTATAAAACATATTAAATGAAAAGCTTATAATGTACTAAAGTGAAAAAATGCAGGATATAAAATTATATAAAGTATAAAATTAGCTCAACACTGTAAAAATAATGAAAAAGAAACATGCCAAAATATGTTAGATTGCCCCTTGGGTGGTAGGAATATGAGTGCTTTTTAAACTTTCTCTTTACTTTTCAATTTGCTGTACTGTTGTATATATATAGTTTTAAAATAACGAATAATTTTTTTAATCTGTTACTTCTATAATCAGGAAAAAGGGGGAAAAAACGCCAACCCTTTAGCGTAAGCAAAGGAATTTGAGGCTCCTTTCATTCATTTACTTAGGAGATGTTTCCTGGGTCCTATTATCTACTAGACACTTGGGTTGTCTCTTGGCCTCATCCATAGAGTACCATGTAGATTGTCATCTGAAACTGGCAATCGCCTTCTGGGCTCACTGTGTAGATAAATAGGGAAGGTGTGGGTGTGGGGTTTGGAAGTGACTTTTTTTTTTTTTGGCTGCACCGCACGGTTTGTGGGACCTTAGTTCCCTGACCAGGGATTGAACCCAGGCCCTCAGCAGTGAAAGCACAGAGTCCTAACCACTGGACCGCCAGGGAATTCCCTGGAAGTGACTTTTTAAAATGCATCCTTGGATCATAATAATAACAGCCTTTGTTTATTGAATCAAGCACATTACAGACATTGGTTAATGTAATTCTCACTAAAACCCTGTGAAGTGGTATTACCATCCCTATTTTTTTTAATTTATTTATTTTTATTTGTGGCTGTGTTGTGTCTTTGTTGCCGTGCGCGGGCTTCTCATTGCGATAGCTTCTCTTGTTGTGGAGCACGGGCTCTAGGCACGTGGGCTCAGTAGTTGTGGCTCGCAGGCTTCAGTAGTTGTGGCTCTCAGGCACTAGAGCACAGGCTCAGTAGTTGTGGTGCATGGGCTTAGTTGCTCCGCGGCATGTGGGATCTTCCTGGACTAGGGCTCGAACCCGTGTCCCCTGCATTGGCAGGCGGATTCTTAACCACTGCGCCACCAGGGAAGCCCCTATCATCCCTATTTTATAAATGAGGAAACTGAGGCTCACAGAGGGCAAGTGGTTTGGCTAATATCACACTCCCTTCAGCACCGATGTCCCCAAACCCATAGTGGGGCAGCATTTTCAGGGAGGGAACCACTAAGGGGCCGCATCCTGAGAAACCAGCCTCAGGTAGTTTATAGGCATCAATGAGGAAGGTGGGCAGAGACCTCATCTGGAGAGTCCAAGAAACAGCAGGGGAGATTGTGCAGTTATATGAGGAGCACTCACTAAGCAAAATTTGGGTATTTGTGCCAGTATTTGGTTACATATTTGTTTTACATATGTCTTAGAAATTTGAATTTCATATAGCGAATTTCTCCCAAGTAGGAATTCCTAAAGTTGGAGGCTTGTTTCTTGTTTCTTGATTAAGATAGAGACCTTAACATCTTTCTTTCTTTCTTTCTTTATTTTGTGGTACGCGGGCCTCTCACTGTTGTGGCTCCACGGCATGTGGGATCTTCCCGGACCGGGGCATGAACCCGTGTCCCCTACATCGGCAGGCAGACTCTCAACCACTGCGCCACCAGGGAAGCCCAACATCTTTATTTTAGTCATGCTTAGTCATTCCTATTTTAGTCATGTTTGTGAAAAAGTCATCACCGATCAGAGAATATATGGGAGAAAAGGAAATAGTTGTTCTATTTCATGGTAAGATTATGGATACTTTTCTCTTTTTTGCCAGGTGAACTTTAACATTTTAGTATTTAGTATTTTTATGATTTAAGAAAATGGAAATAATAATATTAGAATATGTACCCTGAGCTTATTCAGTCTTATCAGTCTATGGGTTACAAATGAAGTCACATTCAAGGATATTATCTGCCTGTTGACTCTCCCTGTATATGTGTTTTAGATATATTTCTTTTTTTTAACCTTAAAAAAATTGAGATATAATTCACATACCATAAAATTCACCTTTTTAAAGTTTATAATTCAGGGGTTTTTAGTATATTTACAAAATGTGAAACCATCAGTACTATCTAATTTCAGAACATTTTCGTCATCTCAAAAAGAAACTCCATACTTATTAAGAATGGGCTTCTCATTGTCGTGGCTTCTCTTTTTTTTTTTTTTTGCGGTACATGGGCCTCTCACTGTTGTGGCCTCTCCTGTTGTGGAGCACAGGCTCCGGACGCACAGGCTCAGCGGCCGTGGCTCACGGGCCCAGCTGCTCCGCGGCATGTGGGATCTTCCCGGATCGGGCACGAACCCGTGTCCCCTGCATCGGCAGGCGGACCCCCAACCACTGTGCCACCAGGGAAGCCCTGTCGTGGCTTCTCTTGTTGTGGAGCACAGGCTCTAGGCATGCGGGCTTCAGTAGTTGTGGCATGTGGGCTCAGTAGTTGTGGCTCACGGGTTCTAGAGTGCAGGCTCAGTAGTTGTGGCACACAGGCTTAGTTGCTCTGCGGCATGTGGGATCTTCCTGGACCAGGGATCAAACCCGTGTCCCCTGCATTGGCAGGTGGATTCTTAACCACTGCACCACCAGGGAAGCCCTTGTGTCTGGCTTTTTTTTGATTTGCATGTTTTCAAGATTCATCCATGTGTAGCATTCAGTACTTCGTTCCTTTTTATGGCTGAATAATATTCCATCGTGTGAATATTCTACATTGTATTTTGATCCACTTACCTCTGGCCCAGATGCACCACTGTGCTCACACATACCACATTTTAAATATCCATTCACCAGTTGATGGATATTTGGGTTTTTTCCACTTTTTGGCTATTATGAATAATGCTACTATGAACGTATATGTACACGTTTTTGTGTGGACATATGCTTTCATTTCTCTTGGGTATATACCTAGGAATGGAATTTCTGGATCATAGAGGACTTTGTGTTTAACCTTTTTAAGGAACTCCCTGCCAGGTTGTTTTCCAAAAGTACTGCACCATTTTACATTCCCTCCAGCGATGTATGAGAGTTCCAGTTTCTTCACATCCTTGCCAACACTGTTACTGTCAGTCTTTAAAAGTTGTTTTTTCTTTTTAATCATGATAAAGAAGCATATGATAAAAAACCCCATAAAGTTTACCATCTTAATCATGTTTAAGTATAAGTTCATTAGTAAGTATATTCACATTGTTGTGAAACAGCTCTCCAGAACTTTTTCATCTTGCAAAATCTGAAACTCTATATCTATTAAATAACAATTCCCATTTCCCCCACCCCCTATCCCCTAACAACCACTATTCTACTGTTTTTATGAATTTGACTACTATAGATACATCATATGAGTAGAAACATACAGTATTTGTCTTTTTGTGATTGACTTATTTCACCTAGCATAATGTCCTCAAGTTTTGTCCATGTTATAGCATGTGACAGGATTTCTTTCCTTTTTAAGACTGAATAATATTCCATTTTGTGTATATATCACATTTTGATTATCCATTCATACATGTCTATCTTTTGTTACAGCCATTCTTGTGGGCATTACATATCTCACTGTGGTTTTGATTTGTAATTTCCTAATGATTAATGATGCTGAGTATCTTTCACATACTTGTAGACCATTTGTAGAGCTTTTTGGAGAAATGTCTATTCAGATCCCTTAGCCATTTCTTTTCCTTTTAAACAGACTTTATTTATTTATTTATTTTATTTTATTAATTTATTTATTTATTTTTGTGGTACGCGGGCCTCTCACTGTTGTGGCCTCTCCCGCTGCGGAGCACAGGCTCCGGACGCGCAGGCTCAGCGGCCATGGCTCACGGGCCCAGCCGCTCCGCGGCATGTGGGATCCTCCCGGATCGGGGCACGAACCCGTGTCCCCTGCATCAGCAGGCAGACTCTCAACCACTGCGCTGCCAGGGAAGCCCTTTGGTAGGTTTTAATCGTTCCAATCTTTTGCTTTTTTCTGTTTCTTTTTGCCGTAAACAATCTGGGTCCCATCAGGGTCTGGTGCAGCGGGGAGGCGGCTGCCTGCTCCCTGCCTGCAGGGCAGGGGTGCCCCGGGCACGCGGCTCCGCTGGGAAGGTCGCTTTGGTGGTCCCATGTCCCAGCACTCAGTCCTGCGGGCCTCCCCACTCTCACCCAGCCCGGGCAGGAGGTGCCCCTTCCCTGCAGCTGCTGCGCAGGCGCTGTGTGGACCCGGCAGCTGCACTGCCCCACCAGCCAGGATCCGTCCTCCGCCCGCAGCTGGCGGCCATAAAACCTGCAGCCCGCAGCTTCCCCCACCCCCCTTACAAATGCCTTTATTATTATTATAATTATTTCACTATGTGCGGAAATTCTTTGAGGATCTGAGGAGTAGATTTCTCCAGAAAGAGTTTGCGTTTGCCTGTCAAGTTCCTGGAGATACCATCCGAGACCACTTTAATTTTTAAACTTGAGGTTTCTCAGACCACAAGTAATTTGAATTTAGCTGCTGACCCATGTGAAGGGCACTCAGGCCCCTAGCTCCTCACAGCGCTAAGGCTCTAGGTGGGGGATTTTCTGTCACCTGAGGTGGTAGAGGTTGTTTACTTCAAATTCATGTTTAGTTCACTCTTCCCCCAGAGTTCTCCTATTCAACTTCCGACCTTGAGGGGTCCATAGACTTTGTTTCATGTCCTACTGCACTGCAAGGCCATGAAAATTGAAGCTCAAGGTTACAAAGTTTCAAAGAAGACCAACAAAAGGTGATTTCAGGATTCCTATCTATTTGGATTTCTGCTTTCACATAGTTTGAGGGTTTCTCAGTATTCTTTCCTTTCTTCTTAGTTCAGTGCAATTTAAAAAGGTTTTTAGTTTTGTTTTTTGTTGTCTGTAATTGTATCCACTATTATGAATGCTTTCAGGGTATTTAGTGCACCATACTGCCAGAACTCACAGTTCACTGGCTCTCACTCTATTTATTCTTTTTTATTTTTTTTTGCGGTACGTGGGCCTCTCACTGTTGTGGCCTCTCCCGTTGCGGAGCACAGGCTCCGGACGCGCAGGCTCAGCGGCCATGGCTCACGGGTCCAGCCGCTTCGCGGCATGTGGGATCTTCCCGAACCAGGGCACGAACCCGTGTCCCCTGCATCGGCAGGCACCACCAGGGAAGCCCTCTATTTATTCTTGTATGAACCCAACGCTTGGTTAGTGCCTCCCCATGTATTTCCAGACATCCTTCTAGGAGGAAGAGAGCATCTTACCTCTACTCATGGACAACCCTGATCAGCTCCCGATCTCCTTTTTCTTCTCCCGCCTTCCTAGTACCCCCACTGGGTTCTGCCATCTGCAGGTGGCATCACCTTCTCCTGGAGTCCCTGCCCTTTCCTGATTCCATAGCTGCCCTTGGAGAAGTGGGAAGGGATCCCTTTTTCTCTTGCTACACTCTGATCATGAGAGGACCAGAGTGGTGCTGCTTATAACCCTTTTTGGTTAAACCACACCTTTCCTATTAGCTTTTTTTTCTCTTTATTGTGGAAAATTAAAGTTTACAGAAAAGTTGCAATAGTACTAAGAGACTGTTCTTTTTCTGAACCATTCTACAGTAATTTCCAACATGCTGCCTCATCAACCCTAAGTATTTTAATGTGTATTTTCTACAAACAAGGATATTCTCCTACATAACTACAATTGACCATCAAAATAAGAGAAATAATATTGATACTACCGTCTGATCCTGAGACCCCATTCTAGTTTTACTAATTGTCCTGATAATGTCCTTTGTAGCAAAGGGATTCAATTCAGGATCACTGACTGCATTTGGTTTTCCTGCTTCTTTAGTCTTCACTTTGGAACAGTTCTTCTGCCTTTCCTCGGCTCTTTTGACTTTGACACGTTTGAAGACTATAGGTCAATTATTTTAGCATGTCTTCAGTTTGGGTTTGCCTGATGTTTCCTCACGATTAGATTCAAATCATGCATCTTTGGCAAAGACACCACAAAGGTGACGTAATGTTTGTCTCAGTGCATCCTATTAGGAGGCTCACAATTTCGATTGCTTCATTAATGTGGATCAAGTAATTAAAGTGATTTCTGCCAAGTTTCTCCACTTTAAGGTTACTGTTTTTCCCTTTGTAATTAACTAGTATTTTGTGAGTAGGTACTTTGAGACCATGTAAATGGTCTATTACTCCTCAAACTTTTACCCACTGGTTTTAATGTTTTGTGGTTGAATTATTACTCTGATGGCTGCCATATGGTGATTTTTCTAATTCAACATTTAGGAAAGGCATTTTTTTCTCATTTATTTATTCATTTATTTGTTTCATGTCCAAATATATCAATACAGACTCCCAGATTTTTATATTTTATCAATGGGGAATTATAATCAGTTACTATCATTATTTATTTATTTTGATATTCAAATTGTCCCAAATCTGGCCAGTGCCTTTTTTTAATGCATTTTTAATTGTGGTAAAAAAAATAAGATTTACCATTTTAATCATTTTCAAGTGTATAATTCAGTAGCGTTAAGTATATTCACATTATTGTGAAACAGATCTCCAGAACTTTAAAAAATATATATTTATTTATTTGCCTGCACCAGGTCTTAGTTGCAGCACACGGGATCTTCTCTGTGGCATGTGGGATCTTTTTTTTAGTTGAGGCATGTGGGATCTAGTTCCCTGACCAGGGATCGAACCCAGGCCCCTTGCATTGGGAGTGTGGAGTCTTAACCACTGGACCACCAGGGAAGTCCTTCCAGAACTTTTTCATCTTGCGAAACTGAAACTCTATACCCATTAAGTAACAACATCCATTTCTCCCTTCCCCCACTCCCTGGCAACCACCATTCTACTTTCTATTTCTATGAATTTGACTACTTTAGATATGTCATATAAGTGGAATCAAACAATATTTATCTTTTTGTGACTGGTTTATTTCATTTAGCATAATGTCCTCAAGGCTCATCCATGTTGTAGCATGTGACAGGATTTCCTTTCTTTTTAAGGCTGAATAATATTCCAGTGTAGGTACAAATCACATTTGTTTAATCCGTTCATCCATTGATGGACATTTGGGTTGCTTTCACCTCTTGTCTATTGTAATAATGCTGCTATGAACATGGGTGTTCAAATATCTTTTGGAGACCCTGCTTTCAATACTTTTGAGTATATACCTAGAAGTAGAATTGCTGGATCATGTGGTTCTATTTAAAATTTTTTTTTTTTTTTTAATTTTTTGAGGAGCCTTCATACTGTTTGCCATAGTGGCGGTACCATTTTCAATTTTTCAATATCCTTGTCTACACTTGTTTTCTGTTTTTGTTTTTTTCACAGTAGCCACCCTAATGGGTGTGATTCTATATTCTTTTGAACATCTCCACCACTATTTGCGTGTTTGCTTACTTTTGGCACACATGTTGTTCCAGGATCACTTTGTACTTTCCCTGCCCTAGCCCTGGAATCAACCATTTCTCCAGGCAGCCCTAGTTCCATTTTGTGGAGATGGTATTTAGAAACCAAAATTTGGGCAACCTTTTGGATTAGTTTTACTTGTGGCACTTCTGCTCTGCACAGTGAGGCTGGTGTGACAGGCACCTCCTCACCCCCATCCTGACCTCCAAACTAAGGATTCATTCCTAGAGAAATCATTTCTCCACAGCCTATTCTTGCAGCTCCCCAGAGGGACAGTACCCAGGTGAATCTCCCTAGTAGATACATCTTAGGCTCAATTTGGGATTCCAATTGTAGGAAACATCTCCACACACTTGAAAAAAAAAGTATTGGAACCTGGGTTGTAGCTGTTTTAAGGTTTCTCTTGAGGGCAGAACTGAAAATATATATGCTTAAGCACAACTTCTAAATTAGTATCTAGGGACTTCCCTGGTGGTCCAGTGGTTAAGACTCCATGCTCCCAATGCAGGGGGCCTGGGTTCGAACCCTGGTCAGGGAACTAGATCCCACATGCTGCAACTAAGAGCCCGCGTGCAGCAACGAAGATCCTGCGTGCTGCAAGTAAGACCCAGCACAGCCAAATAAGTAAATAAATATTTAAAAATAAATAAAAAAGAACTTATAGGGCTGCTTGCATTAAAAAAAAATAAGTTAGTATCTAGTGTGGCTAAAAATATACCTGTGCCTCTAGCAATGCAGTTTAATGGAAAGACCATAACTTTGAACTCAGCCAGAACTGGGTTTTAATCACTGCACTGCTACAGAGAAGCCCTGTGACCTGGGTGAGCTTTAGCTTTGCAAGCACCTGTTTCCTTGTTTGTAAAATGAAGACAATAATACCTTGCAGAATTTTTCAGGGGATTGGAGAAATGTGTCAAGAGATGAGGATGCTGTCTGGACTATAGTAGGCAGCGCATACCTTTCCAATGTCACAGCATCTCATCAGTCCTGGGGTCAGCAGCTTCACTTATGCAGTCCCTTGGAATCCACTGGACTTTGCCCATGAAAGTCGGCTACTGCAGGCTATGGGGTCAAGTGGCTACTTGCTGATGAGTGATTTTGCAGGCTTCAAAACTGTTTTCTTTCATTGGTAATTCATATCCACTTAAAATATATTATTTCTTCCTTCCAGTGAACCCACAACATTTCAGAAATACCACCAAGTGAGTCTGCTTGCAAGATTCAATCAAGATCTGGATAAAGTGGCAGCCATTTCCTTGGTGTTCTCTACAGGCTCTGTAATAGGCCCAAGGTACAAGCTCAGGGTTCTCCGAATGAAGTTAAGGTCACTTGCCCATCCAGAGAGGTGAGCTGAGGCAACGTCTGACAAGCCCCTGTTTTCCAAAGATGTTATTGGTTCCTGTCCAATCTGCTTGGTCTTACGTTTTAACAGGACTTCATCAATCATAATGAAAGAAGTGAGGGGTTTTCCAAAACTAGACTTGATAAAAATAAGTTGCCCAGTAATCCAAGAAAAATTTACTGGTATGCACTTAAAGACAAATGGTCCAATAATCCAAAGAAACAATGTTGTTATATGCTTAGAGTTACACAATTCCTCCCTAATCACTCTACCCATGCTGCTTGCAAACTGATAATTTGTTGTAGAAAAGAAACCCTCATATAATTTGGCCAATTGATAAAACACAGCCTAGCATTAAAAAAGGTACAGAAAATTTGGAATATTTTATTCTACTGATACAGGATACAACTACTATATCAATGTTAAATTTGATAACTGCACTGAGAATGTGCTTGTTCTTAGGAAATACACACTGAAGTATTAAGGGGTAAACAACCTATTCTCAGTTGGTCCAGAAAAAATAAACTGCGTGTGTGTGTAGAAAGAGAGACAGGCAGAGACAAAGAGGGGGAGAAAGAACAAAGCTGTGATGGTGTGTGTGTTTTGTGAGTAATGCCACTCCTACATATATTCCTAGTGTTCAATCTGTGGACAGAGACAGGAAATGATGTGAGCAGTTACTACTTTATGTTTATAAATCCCTTTTTCCTGAAGGTTTAGGATACCTCAAAACATTTAATAATACAAGTTTTTTCTTTTTTTCCTAAGAGGATAGTCATTACATCTTTTTTCTTTTTCTTTTTAATTATTTATTTTTGGCTGCATTGGGTCTTCGTTGCTGCGTGCGGGCTTTGTCTAGTTGCAGTGAGCGGGGGCTACTCTTTGTTGTGGTGTGCAGGCTTCTCATTGTGGTGGCTTCTCTTGTGGAGCACGGGCTCTAGAGTGCAGGCTCAGTAGTGGCGCATGGGCTTAGTTACTCCGCAGCATGTGGGATCTTCCCGGACCAGGGCTTGAACCCATGTCCCCTGCGATGGCAGGTGGATTCTTAACCACTGCGCCACCAGGGAAGTCCCTTTCTATTTGTTTTTAAACTTTGTTGAAGTTATATGGTAAATAAAATTTTACACCCTGATTTTTTTGCTGTTGTTGATGTGGCTTTGCTTATTTAGCACAAGCATTTCCCTAGAACATTAAAAATAATTGCTAAATAACTTTATATCTGAAAGAGATGATATAATTTACTCTACTAGAATGGGGTATTTTTATTATTGTACTGACAAGCATATTTCATCTTATTTTCACAGGCCCCAGTTGTGTCGGTATGATCTTGTACTGATGGAAAATGTTGAAACAGTCTTCCAACCTATTCTTTGCCCAGAGTTGCAAATGTAACTGTTGTCAGGACACCCGGGTACCAGTAACATCAAGAATACTACAACTACAGGATTTTTTAAAGCTTCACCTTGCCTTCTCCTCAAGGCATAAAAAGTACGGAATAACCAGGGGTTTTTTTGTTTTGTTTTTTTACAGTCATGTCCTGTGGATGTCATATTGCAAAATGTCAAGTGACCCTGGATTATGAAACAGTCCTGGGAAGGGAGCCCCTAAATAGGGCAAGTCAGAAATAGCCAGGCTCCTGACGGCGCAGCACCTTGTTAGGCTGTGTCCTGGGGCCTCATTTGTTCCGAACTGTCGATTCTACTGCCTGTCACTTGGGCATTTCTGCCAATCACAGTGGCCAGCCAAGCATCTTAAGGGAAGGACTGGCTGGAGACATCACTTTGGACTCGACCCCATGTTCCCTGTGCCAGATCCCTCCAGGCTCTGCACAGAGAGGGAATGGCTTCCTGCCTTGTTTAAAGTGGGGCTGGTGCAGGAGGAGGTGGGGACAGACCAACAGCCAAGAAGGCAGCTGCTGGGACTAGTGGATGAGGGAAGAGCAGATGAAGCAGTGGGGCAGCCTTGCTCACAGGGACAAGGGATAGAGTGAGAGGCAGGAGAGAAAAAGCAGAGCTTGTTTTTCACTTAAGGTGAAGAAGCATCACTTTACATGCAACCCTCATTTTAAGCAATACTTAAGCAATGTTTTGCTTTTCTTTATTACCAATGTAATCTGTACTTACTGAAGGAAATTTCAAAAATGCGCAGATGCAAAATGAAAATATGCTATCCATAATCCCATCTGTTAGAGGTAATTAATGTTAACCTTTTGGAGCAATGCTAAATAACTTGTTTTGCCAACATGTGAATTCAAAGCACTAACCTGTTTGCTCTTGGAGCACCTGAAGCTTCCAGTTTGAGGAATTCTCAGGCTTCCCTAGGAAGAGGTGCGATCCATGAATCTGAAATGACAACAGCAGCCAAGTCAAGAGGCCCTCCCAAGGGCCAAGGTCAGAGAGGTCAGAACCACTTGAGGTCAGATGCCCAGGGTGGAGACAGAGCCAAAGGGGTGGACACCACCCATCCCCCAGCTGTGGCCACTGCAGGAAGGTTCCTAGGATTCCTGAGTCATAGGTCCACTAACCTCCTCCCCGTCCAAGTGACTGCTCTTCTACTGCTTTCTGTGTGGAGAGCCGTATTTTAAAGAAACAGACTCTCTGTTTCATAAATGATGGAACTCTGTAAATGTAATCCAGTGTGGCACACTTTATTTATACCTATATAGCAAATCCAGAGTCTATTCCACTTAAGTGAGGGATGCCTGCAGCGAATGTCTGAACAATAAAAGGAGTCTCAGCGATGCTCCTGCCCACTTGCACGTCTTTTCAGCCATGCTCCTTCCCACGTTTCCTCAGCAGTGGTGGATACAGAGATCCCGGTGCTGATACGTCCTGATTTCTTTTTTAGAGTTTTACTGGTTCTGTATTTTGATTAGCACAGTCACTTCTTTGTGCTCTTTGCCTTCCTTGGTAAGCAGGGGATCAAAACAACATCAAGGAAATGCCTGGAATAGCATTTCTATCAATGTATAAGGTCCTCAGGGCAGTGGGTGTCTCTGAGCTTCTCCTGCTGGCGTCTCCTAGCACAGTGCCCGGCTCACTGGGGAGTGGGTGGGTGGGTGAACAAATAGATAAATGAAGGAGTAAAGGAAGGAAGTTTGTTGCCTGGAATGGAGGCGAATTCAATGCGTTTCATGTAACAGTGATCAGGTGAATGAAGGCAGTTACAGGTGTGGCCACTCTCCTCACAATCTTTCTCCCAAGGCCCCTGGAACTTTCCTCTCTGTCTCTTGTTACCCTTGCCTCTCTTCCCTTCCTTTTGTCAGTGTATTTGTCTAAATACCCAACCCAAGATGCAATGAAATTGCAGCCTACCCTGTTCCCTCCTGTCTTCACCAATATCTCCCATTCCATGTTTGGACCTTAGCTGGGTGGTCACTTCCTCAGGGGAGTCTTCCTGGCCCTCACTTCTCCATAGAGCCCACTGGACCTGTCCTTCCGTAGCACTGTTCACTGTTTAAGCTGTGTTTTTTTACATTTATGTGTATGATTATTTGATTACTGTCTGTCTCTCTTTTCCACTAGGCTGCTCTGCCAGGCAGAGGCCGTGTGCCTAGTGTGGTGCCTACAATGAAGTCTGTGCTCAGGAAATACTGATTAAATGAACACTCCCCATTATCTTGTGAGCCTTATGGAGCCATGTTCGGTTATGAGGAAAGATCAGGCCTCCACCCCCAGCCACAGCCCATTTCCCTAGAGGTGCCCACCCTTCGCTGCCTTAGACCTCTCTCCCAGGCATCTTTGTTACTCTTGTCTCTGTTATCTCTGGAGGCCCACTGCCCACTTCCCAGGCTCCCTGGGAAAAAGAGAGTTTGGCTCTTGCTTTCACTCCTCTTCGCAACTTCCAGGTGGTCCCAGTACCATCCTTTAGCAAGCCCACCTGTCCTGAAGCCTAGGAGATTTTGCTCTCCCCAGCTCCTGTTTTTGCACCTCAGCTAAAACCCTCCAGGACCCTCAGGCATTCCTGGGTGACTCCAAGCCAGGCTTGCTCTTCCACGACTCCCTTCTACCACCCACTCTGTATGTGCTACCATCGCTGCTTGTATTAAGCCATACTGTAATATGTTTCCACGTCTGTATCTCCTCCAAGACTGTGAGCACCACAAAAGCAGCTGCTGCTTATTTGTCTCTGCTGCCCTGGCACCTGACACAATGCCAGGCACAAAGCAGGTGCTCAATAGATTGTCTGTTGAACAGAATGGAGTGGATTTGTCCTTAGAGACTTGAGGGAGCCCCCTGCATTCTGTTTTAGACATCAACACACTTATTCCCAAAACCTAAACTTAGAACCTCCCACCCTCAGACCCCTGCCCCATGTTCTCATTCCTGACCTGGGATGCCAGCAACAGAAATCCACTCATATTTACCCAGATTTTATTAGACAGAGGACTTGTGGAACCCCGGGGAGAGATGAGCCATCAGACCTCAGGAAGGGCAGGGATGGGGATGCCCTGGATCTTCAGCAATCAGAGTCCATAGGCCTTTACTAACCCTCGTGCTCTGCCATGTATCTCTCTGACTCAGCTCCGTTCCCTCCACAGGGCAGCTGTGGATCATTGGGGTCCTTGGGACCATTGGGTCCTTGGCCACTCACTTACTATGTGGCCCAGTCCCAAAGCTCAGGGAGAGGATCCAGCCCTCAGATCCTCCTCCTGGGGCAGGTGTCCATGCTGTTCCCATTGGTTGTGATTGGAGCGGGGATGGGGAAACAAAGCCATGTGGTCTGATCAGAGCTACTCCTTTCAGTTGCTCTGTGCAGATCCAATTAAGCCAGGAAACGTGGTTGAGCCCCAGGATAAAGACCCATGGGGAGTGGCTGGCTAATTTGCTCTCACTAGAACCTCTTGGCTTTTCTTTCCTCCCACTCCCCTGAACCACTAGCCCCTATCTGTTCCCCAGTCCAGCATGTGTCTCTGGTGAGGGTTGCTGCTGTCCTTTACAAGCTGCCTGGAATGTGCTGCAAGTGAGTGGCCTCAGGGGAAGCTGTACAGCCTGCAGGCAGTACACCGGCTGGTTAGAGCTGGCTCTGCAGGTGCTGGGTTGGGGGTCAGGAGGGTTGGGGAGAGGCGGGCTGAGAGTGGGGAACAGGGCCCCTTCCCCAAAACAGACAGGTTGAGCAGGAGGAATCAGAACAGAAGGCCAGGGGGGTAAGTCAGGAGCAGCAAGCAGGGGCTTGGGCAGTGAGCCTGTAGGCAATCAGGTTTGCATCTCCCAGAAGAGCTCTGTCAAAGGTCCCTTGTCACCTGGTGTTGGCTGAGTCCCACAACCCCTCAGGTCTCCTCGCTGGATTTTCCCATGGACTCTGACACTGTGCACTGGTTCCTTTCTAACAGTCTTTCTTGGGCCCCCAGTGCACTCTTCCCCCACCACCCTATCTCTCATCCAACATCCCTGAATGAAATCTTGTTCTCTTTCACCAGTTCCACTATTTTCTTACCAGGCTTCTGATCTCAGTCTTCTCTCCGAAAAAGGCAGTGTAGGGTAAGAGGTTAGGCTCTGCTGTTTGCTGGGGTGTGACCTCTGTCGACTGACTTTACTCTGCCTAAGTTTCCATTCTCTGGACTGTAAAGTGGGGGCTGTTAGGAGCCCCTGCCTCATGAAGGTTGTTATATAATAAATGCATTTGTGCGTGTAAAAGTCTTCCTGTGGGGTGAGTGTGCCTAGACTCAGTGAATGTCAGCTGCTGTTACGTTCCCTCTCATGGTCTCCCTAAGAGCCCTTCCCTCCTTGCATTTCAACTGTCTCCTCTAGACAGATGACCTCTAAATCTGAATGTTCAACCCGAGCTCTGGATCTTCACCTGCTTGTTGAGAGGCAGTGTAGGGCAGAGCAAAGAGCATGGGCTCGGGAGGGGCCGATGAGGGCTCAGTCCTGCTCAGCACTCACAGCTGTGGGCTTCATCAGCCCTCAAAGTGACTCCATCTGAACACCTGCTCAGCCACTCGTCCATAAGAGGGATGATGACACTTGCTTCTCTGGAAGCTTAGCCACGTCTGTTTCCTCTGTGGCACCAACGTGCTCTATAATTGTAACTCTCTCCATCCTCTCCCCCAACCAAAGGCAAAGTGAAGTCCTTGAGAGCAGGAGCTTTTCTTCTTGTTCTCTGCTCTGCACACTTCTAGCACAAGCTCAATATCGTTATTCATTCACTTTCTCTCCTCCTGTACTCCTCTGACTTCTCAAAATCAGCACGTTCCACACCAAACAACCAACCATTTCCTCCGCAGACCCGGTCCATTAATTTAACAAACTATTATTAAGTGCCAATAATAAGCCAAGCACAGGGCTAAGAGTGGATAGACATGGGATGGTGAGACCTTGTCTCATTTACAGAAGTGTTCACTGTCTCCTGAGGAGATGAATGATGACACTGGAGCACAGTATTTGCAATCACAGGAATATAGACACTCCGCAGGCAGCCCCGAGCACAGAGAAGGCACAACCTTTCTGACTGTAGGAGCTGAAGAAGCCTTCTCAGAGGAGGTGACAACTGCCCTGGGTGTTGCTGAAAGAGTAGGGATTTTCAGGCAGAGAAGTTTCCCAGGGAAGAGTGTTGTCAGAGGCACAAACGAACATGGTGCATACACTGTGCATGTTTAGCTGGAATGGGAGACTTGAAGGGAGAAAATGAGACTGGAAGGCTGAGAACATTTCCCCACATTGTAAACTGGAAAATTTTACACATACACAGAAATAGGAGAAATGGTATAAAATCCACCTCCATGTGCTTATCATCCAGCTTCAGCAATTATCACTTCAATGGCCAATCCTGTTTTATTTATATCCCTACTCACTACACTCCCATCCCATTATTTTAATGCAAATCTCAGACATTGAGTCATTTCATTCATAAATACTTCAGTATTTTGAAAAGTATATCTTTTTTTTCTTCTTACAAATGAGTCATAGTATAGTCTAACACTGCAACTTGTTTGATTTTTATCCTAGCCATCTATCTGGCTACTGTACTGTATCAGGATACATAAAGTTGTCTCCCTCTTTCAGGAAGCTACTTAGTGTTCCATTTGTGAATATACAATAATTAACCTCAATAGTCCCCAAATGATGGGCATTTAGGCTGTTCCCAATATCCTCATATCAAAACAAAGTTGAGAGAATACCCTTGAACATACATCTTTGTCTACCTACAAGGCATATCTATAGGTTAAATTCCTGGACGTGGAATTGCTAGGACTTTGTGCACTTTGACTTCTGACAGGTGCTCTTTATTTGGCCCAGGAGGGGCTTGGAATGATACAAGGACAGTTTCTGTTTTCCAGGCTTGTGACATTTTGGAATCCTCTCTGTCATTCTCCATTTAATCAGCTATATCCTATGAACTCAACTCCTCCGAGTCTGTCCGCCTTCCTCCCCACTGCTGTGGTCCTGGCTCAGGACTGATTCCTTTCTCACCAAGACGGTTGCTGCTACAAACTCAGAATGTAGTCTAATCCCCTGCCAGGGCAACACATCCTAAAATGGGAACTACATCATTCTCTTGCTTAAACGCCTCTATTGGTGTCTCCCCACGTACAATATATATATTAAAAAAATCCAACTCCTTAGCTGCCTTTCCATGCTTTCCAGTTTGTTCCCACCTTCTCACTCATTTCTCACACACCTTTAGGCTTCACGGAAACTGGATGCTAGTGCCTTATTGGGGCGCCCAGCTCACCTTCTCCCTCCTGTCTCTGTTGTGGAAACCTTGCTCATCCTTTATGGTAAACTCGAACCCCACCTCTTCCATGAATCCACTCAGTGCAAGACCACTAGTTTTGAACCCAGGGTGACTTGGATTCTAATCGTGACTCTCTTGGGGAATGTCACAATCTTTCTGAGACTTGGATTTTTCATCTGTTAAATAAAGACAAAAATACCAACCTTGCAGAATTGTTGTGAGGATTAAGGATAATGGGCACATAGTAGGCGTTCAATAAAAGGAAATTCTCCTTATTTCCGTGGTCGCTTTGACTATCCCACCGCACTGGATTGGAGCCGCTGGTTCTACGCGGGCTGCATTTGCTTTGTGTTACACCTGGTGGTCGACAAGGCCGTCTTGACCACTAGACTGCAAGCTCGCTGTGGGCAGGGCTGGTGATTCACCCTGGACCACGTACCGCCTGGCAGAGAGCCTGCAAATAAGCGGAGAACGAGACAAACGTAGGAAAAAGATATACAGGCGGAAGGAGGGCAGACGCAAGCGCACAGGGGCTGCCAGACAGCTTTCTGCTGGACTCTGGAGCCAACTGCCAGCGCAATCCGAGCCGGGGGTGGGGCCAGGATATGGGGGCGGGGCCTGGAGCGTACCCCCGCCCCTGTCCGTCCACTAACGCGCTCCGCTGTAGCAGTCCGCTGGCAGCGAGGTTCCTGGCGCTGCTTCCAGGCTCCTCTGCGGCGGGGCGGGTCCGGTTGCTGGCGCCGAGATGCGCCCCGTGCTCGGCCTCCTCCTGGTTTTCGCCGGCTGCACCTTCGCCCTGTACTTGCTGTCGACGCGACTGCCCCGCGGGTCGACACTGGGCACAGCCAAGGAGGCTGGAGACAGGTGCGTGGCGGCGGTGACGGGGACCGGGGTTCGGGTCAGAGGAAGGGAGCCAGGTCCGAGGATGGGGTCTGGGAATCGGATTTTCGGGTTCCTGGATCGGGGGCTTGGATTTGGGGTTCAGTTCTGGGACTTGAGATTGGGCCGCGTCTACACGGTCTTGGGCAGACCGGGTGGACGAGAGCGGGGCCTGGCCCTGTCTGGGACCTGCGTGCTGCCGGCTGCGCGGGAGTGCTGTCTGGTGTCTTTGGGGTGGTGATTTGCGGAGGGAAACGCGGCGCCTTACCTTGGGCGGATCCTGCTGGAGCACCTCTGTTCCCGCCATTGGATCGCCTCTTGAGCGGTGTTCCCGTCGCCTTCCCAGGCCCAGCCCTGATCCCCGTTTGCATCCGACCTTCGCCTCTTTGTGGACCCGCAGCCCCTTCGTAACGACTGCTCTCAGCCTCACTCTATCGTCCTCCCCGCTTCACTTCACTACACTTCTGTCAGGTCTGCCCTTGGGGCTTTATAAAAGTCATCCGGTCTTCAGGAGAAACGTTGATGGACTTTAAATTATTCACTAATTAATTATCTGCTGTCTTTTCTTGGCTGTCTCTGCTCTTTTCCTTTTACTCCCTGACAGGTTGAGGCAGGAGGCAGTACAAATACCTACCGGGCTGACTTGTCGTGATAAACCAGCATACTGTTTATAAAGTTAATGGAAGTGTGTCAAGGATGTTACTGATGTTTGAATATTAGGACAGCTGTTTTCAGTGACTATTCCTTTACTCTAGCTGGGAAGACTCTGCTGTGGGTGTCAGACATGCTAAGAGAAATATTCTGATGAGAACCAGGAGGGTTTGCTTATAATTGATCATTGATGGATTTAAGAGTTGTTCAGCTGGCAAAGGCAAGGTAGCCTTTACACTGTAACCCTTGTACAGGGTTCAGAGTGCACTGAGGATCATATAGAGAGGCAGGGTGGAAAGCAGGCTCTTTGAAAGGGTTGGTTCCAAGCCTGACATATTATCAAGAAGGTTATGTTTATGGTATGGACAAATATACTTTCCCAGGGAATCTTTAATTGGCTCTTTTGTGACTGATAAAGCAGTCATTTTACCTAGTAACTTTGGAGCGGTGTGAAGAGTGAATTGTCCTTGGCCTAAAGCTTAGGGGGAGGGGGTACTCCTAGAAAGAAAGGCAGTTTAGGACGTTTAGTACTTGCCTAGAAATTAATCCATTTGCCTCTTAAGAATAGTTCATAAAACCTGAGAGCTAAGAGGGAACTTAATGATTATCCACCTTCAACCCCTCATTTTTTCCTATAAGGAAACTGAGGCTCAGGGACTAGCCTGAGATCACACAACTGGACAGTAGCAGAGTTGAGATGCTATGCCAAGTCCCTTGCTGCTAAACCAAGGCTCTTCTCCTTGCCTCTGCTGTGTTATATCAGGTCATCCATTACTCTGGCCTCCCATTAAGTGTGTGTTCCCAGCAGACCAGATGATGGGCACATTTATAAACCTACTTTGGAAAGAAGACACAAGTGACTTTATTAGGTATTAGGCTGATCTGGACTCTTGTTTCCATCTGCTTTTCCAAATCTCAGGTCACTGTGGTTCCCCTCGGACCTGGCCGAGCTGCGGGAACTCTCCGAGGTCCTTCGAGAGTACCAGAAGGAGCATCAGGTCTACGTGTTCCTGCTTTTCTGCAGTGCCTACCTCTACAAACAGGGCTTTGCCATCCCTGGCTCCAGCTTCCTGGTCAGTATCCTGCCCTCCTCCTGTGCCTGCCTCCCGGGAATCCACCTTCTGTCTTTGTAGAGGGGCCCTTAGGCTGCAGATCCTACAGTCCAGAGGACAGATGACTGTGGCTACCATTTGTTGACAGCTTTCCCTGTGTCAGGCACTGTCCGAGTTGCTTTACCTGCACGATCTTATTTAATTCTCCTAAGAGCCAACAATGGGCACTTCTATCCACATTTTACAGATAAGGAAATGAATGGTGAGAAGTTAAGTAACTGTCCAGGTGACAAGGCGAGGAGGGGGTTGGGCTGAGGTCTGAACCCACATCCGCCCAGCTCCAGGGCCTGCCTTTCCTCTCAGGTATGCTGCTTTTGTTTCTAAGGATTTGTTAGGTGTGGAGCACTGTCCTTGAGACCTCTCCCCCTCCGCATGTTGGTGTTTCTTTTAAAATCTGTTTTCTCCACTAGTCTCTGAGTTCCTTGAGGTCAGGACCTGTTCCTTATTCTCAGCCTATGTGCTTCTTTGCCTGGCACAGGGTAGTGCCTTCATAAATGTTTGAAGTCTCCCTGTGTGGAGAGGACAAGTCATTCTGGTTTTCCAGGTGGCCCCCTGGCTCTCGGGAGCCACAGTGTTAGACCTGGGCTTGTGCTTGGGCTCTTGGATGCTTCTCATCAGTTGCCATCTCCCATGATACAGAATAATCTGTGCTGTCCTCCCAGCAGCATTTTAAGCTGGTTGGTATAAATGTATATATCTATTATGGCTTTGGGTAGGTTTGAATCCCAGCTGTGTAACCCTGAGCAAGTCATTTAACCTCTCTAACGCTGTTTCCTCATCTGTAGAACCGGCATTCTCCTATGTAACCCCCTAGGATTGTTACACGGGAGGATTAAATGACACAGTGGGCGCAGAGGGGCTGGCACGGTGATGGTGCGCTGCCTGGCACACAGCAGCCCTCAGCACTTGCTGAATGATTGGGTGACTGAGCAGGAAGACTTGAAAGCTTCCTTCTGCCCTGCTTCTCCCTCCGGCCCCAACATTCAGCTCAGGCTGGATCCGCCTAAGTAGTTTTTTAGAAACTGGAAGAAAAGCAGACACATTCTGCCAAGAGAGGTGGGGGTGTGTATGGTGCTTGAGGTCAGGGACTGACTCCTGGGGCTGCCCCTGTACCTCTTTCTCTCTTGAGCTGATCCCTCTTCAGGGCGAAGAGCCAGCTGCTACCTGGAGGTGAATCCTGTCTCTGCCTCGTGTGACTTTGGGCACGATACTTAATCTTGCACCTATAGAAGGGGTGAGGATGGTATACTAAACAGGGTCATAGTGGGGATTAAATCAGACCTGTAGTCAAGCACATAGTAGGTGCTGAGGAGATCCCTACCTTCTCACTTCCAGGTTCCCCTTTTACTTTCTCTTTTGGATCCCATGTTTGGCAGGATGATGTCTACCAGCCAAACTGCACTTAGGAAGTATTAGTTCACTTTTCCATTTTTGTCAATCTAAGGCTTTTTTGAGTGTCAGCTAGAACTCTGGTCAACATGGAACCCCCAGTGGTAGCATTATAGAGAAGTAATTCCTGCAGGCAGGAAAGACATGAGACATTTTCTAAAGCTTATGAGGTCTTACTGAGGGAAAATTCATGGTTTGTGTTTATTTAAAGTAGCAGAAATAACTTGTGAGCTTCATTGCTGCCTCTTCCCAGGCCACCAGGGCTGGCAGGGCCTTTCACAGCCCAAGTGGCAGGCTGGGGGCTGTATACCCAGATTTCCCCGTTTAATTCTGTCTTGCCCGCTGAGGTTTTAATCTTCTTCCCAGTTTCAAAGGTGAGGAGACCGAGGCCGGGGCTGTAGTTTCCAGCTCCTTCATCACTTTTTTTCTTTTCTTTAAAAAATTATTTATTTTTGGTTGTGTTGGGTCTTCATTGCTGCACATGGGCTTTCTCTAGTTGCGGCGAGCAGGGGCTACTCTTCATTGCGGTGTGCGGGCTTCTCATTGCGGTGGCTTCTCTTGTTGCGGAGCACAGGCTCTAGGCGCGCAGGCTTCAGTAGTTGTGGCACGCGGGCTTCAGTAGTTGTGGCTCGCGGGCTCTAGAGCGCAGGCTCAGTAGTTGTGGAACATGGGCTTAGTTGCTCCATGGCATGTGGGATCTTCTGGACCAGGGCTTGAACCCGTGTCCCCTGCATTGGCAGGCGGATTCTTAACCACTGTGCCACCAGGGAAGCCCCTTCATCACTTTTCATTCATCTCTTTAGAGTGGGAGTTAGGTTTTCTCCAGGAAAATCACTGAAGGAGGAGGGAACCTAGCACTCTTGGGCTCCAGGACAAGATGGCTGGTAGCTGCCAGATGTTCTCATGGCAGAGGATTTGTTTTCTTTGCAGAATGTTGTAGCCGGTGCTTTGTTTGGGCCACGGCTGGGGCTTCTGCTGTGCTGTGTGCTGACCTCGGTGGGTGCCACGTGCTGCTACCTGCTCTCCAGTGTTTTTGGCAAACAGCTGGTGGTCTCCTATTTTCCTGACAGAGTGGCCCTGCTGCAGAGGAAGGTAAGGCGAGGGGGTACATCTAAGTGCCGGGGCCCCAGAAAGTTACCACGTGGCCCTGAGGGGAGTAGGGGCAGAGATCTCCCACAGTGGTCCTCTGTCCTGCCTCAGGACGTCCCAGGCGTCCCGTTGGTGTCTCCAGGAGACGCAGATCTGAGCTCAAATCCCAGCTCCATCACTACCAGCTCTGTGTCTTTGGGCAGGTTCCTGACTTTTCTGAGCCTCAGGTACCTCCATTTTAAAAATGAGGAAAAGAATCTCTGCCCTGGAATTTATAGAATATGTAAAGTATGTAGAACAGTGCCTGGCACCAACAGATTTTCAATACCTGGAGACTCTTTCTGCTTCTTAATGGCCTTGTCTTCTTTGGCTACAGGTGGAGGAGAACAGAAACAGCTTGTTTTTTTTCTTACTGTTTTTGAGACTTTTCCCCATGACGCCAAACTGGTTCTTGAACCTCTCGGCCCCAATTCTGAACATCCCCATCGTGCAGTTTTTCTTCTCTGTTCTTATAGGTAAGACGTGGTGTGTAAGTTTGACTCTCACAGTTGTCCTGGGCATGTGCCTGCCTCTGCGAGCACAAGCTCATGAAGAGCATCGAAAGGCCTTATCTAAAGTAATGGTTCCTGACTGCAGATCTACTCGGGCTTGAACATGAAAACCCATAAAAATACTTCTGGAAAAAATAGGGATTGTTCATTCTGTAACTGTATTTAATGCCTATTGTGTGCCAAGCACTGTGCCAGGCCCTGGGATTAGAAGAGTAATCTGTGTAACACACACATCTTGGCTCATAGTAAGGGCTCAGTAAAAGCAGAGTTGGAGTGAGGGGACGTGGGCAGAAGGCAAGTGGAGGCAGGGGAAGGGTCAGAGCAAGGGGCTTCCTGTTTGGCTTTGGCCCCTGTTTTGATTAAGATCTGCCTTAGCAAGAACTGGTACTAGTGCGGTTCCTTCTTGCCTTTTGACAATTGTATGACCTTCAACAAGCTCCTTACCCTCATGGGCCACTTGGCTAAATGAGGGGCTAGGACTAGAGCAGTGTTTCTCTAAGTATGAGCTTTGAACCACTTCCATCTGAATGGTAAAATTGCTAACAGCCTGTAAAATCACTGACTATTACTTTCTCCACACTGGAAGCAAACCACCCTCTCTAAGCCTAAGGCAAGGATCGCCTCTCTTAACCCTTCTTTAGAACATGGAAGGGAAGGCTACTCAGGGCTCTAGGTCAAACATGACAAATCTGTGGTTGAGCAGCTGCTATTAATAGGGAATTCCTGACAGAAGTTGAGATCTTAAATTGAAGCAGAATCTACCACAGCTAATTCTGTCAGACAGGCTTTTAGACAGCATGCCTCAGCACCTCTGTTAGCAGCCTGTAATCACCCAGGTGGCACGAGGCTTGGAAAGACTCCGGAGACCGAGATTCTAGTTACCCTTCTGAAAAGCTGTGTGACCTTCATGAGTCTATGATCTTGAGGCATCATCTACTAGAGGAGTGGATCATCAGGGGGTCCCAAACCAATCAGAATCTTGGGAGCGGGGGTCAGGAGAGGCTGTTAGAATGCAGGTTCCTGGGTTCTGCCCCAGACCCAGGTAACCAGAATCCTTGGGGTGTTACCTGAGGATGTGTTTTTAACAACTTCACCAGGGGTTTGTTATACAACCAGCGTCTCTAGCCACCAGTCAGACTTGTGGGATCCAGTGGATTTGATGACCTCTTACAGACAGTACAGAACATGAATAGTACTACTGCTTCTAAGAAACCTGTTTTTATCACAGGCATACTGTAAATCTCATTATGCTGGTGCTTCTCTTTACTTTGGCTGTTGGGCGCTCAGAACCAAATTTGGGGACACCTCTAGCAAATGAGTGAACTTTATGCATTTTTGCTTAAGTACTAACTGTACTTTGTTTATTCTTCTCTCATTTTGTTTTATTCTTCATTCATTTTGTTTTTTCCTATTTAAAGAAATGTCTAATCTTACTGTAGTATATATATTTTGTGAACCATCTCAAGTCCTTTGGCTGAATGAGACAAATGTATGTGGGAAGTGAGGAAAGGAGGTGAAAGAGTGGAAAAGAAGGGAAAGAGGTAATATGTTTAGAGGCCAGGAATTGGGCAAAAACAGTACAAAACTGGAGTCACTGTTGTGAATTCCTGGTGACATTTCTGAAGGACTGTTGTTCTTCATTTTCCTGCTCCCCAGTAACAGGCTCTTTCCCTTTTCTTCTTCAAGGTTTGATCCCATATAATTTCATCTGTGTGCAGACGGGCTCCATCCTGTCAACCCTGACTTCTCTGGATACTCTTTTCTCCTGGGAAACTGCCTTTAAGCTGTTGGCCATTGCCCTGGTGGCCTTAGTTCCTGGAACCCTCATTAAAAAATTTAGTCAGAAGGACCTACATTTGAATGAAACAAGCAACGCTCATCATCTAAATAGTAGAAAGGACACCTGATATGGATCCTTTGGTTGCCGCGTCCCTGGACTCTACTGTTTATTTGTGTAATGGGCGTGGTCCTCTGAAGCCCCTCATTGTTTTTAAATTATTCTCAACAGGTGATTTGGACACTATTCTTCTGTGTGCACTGTCTTGTCCTGAAGGACACTCTGTGCTCTAGAAGGTGAATTATATCAGGTTCTCAAACCAGCCCTGATTTAGCAGGACACTCTGCAAAACGGATGGCCTCCTAGCAAATCCTATTTATATTTTACTGAATAACAAGGAACTCAGGCCAAGCCCTGAGCTGCTTCGGGAGAGGATGCTGATTGCCCTTGTCCAGGGTGCCTCTTCTGCACAGTGATCAGCTGTTGTGACAGGTGTTATCCTTTTACGTCCCTCGTGGACATGATTAGTGTAGATAATGACACGTGAACCCACATCACTGACACCACTCTTCATCTTGTTAGTCTCCTGAAGAGTGATCCTTCTGCACTGTTTTGCTGATGACCTACCTCTTCCATAAATCAGAGGAAACAAGCTGACAAACTGTATAGAATTTCCATGTACAGCTCAAAAGCACAGTGATTGCTGTGCTGCTCTTTGTGTTCAGACGCACTGATGTTACCACATAGGTCACATCTCCTCTTGGTTGCATGTCCTGACAATTCAGCTGATTGCAAACAGACTATTGAATATCAATGGAGCAAACTCTGTATGTTATGAATATATTCTGGAGAAGTTCTTACCCATCTGGATGGGCAGAACCCTTGACTCACTTGAACCAAATGACTGTCAGTACATTTTCTAGTCTGTCTGTTCTGTGTGGGAATCCCTCCTCTGTCTTGCTGGGACAATGGATCTAGTACACTCCAATATCATCCAGTATACCTCTGAATGCTTTTTTTCATTTTGTCATTTCCTGAGAATAACTGAGGGATAATTCTATTTTATCTTTTATTTATTTTTTTTTTGCAGTACGCGGGCCTCTCACTGTTGTGGCCTCTCCCGTTGTGGAGCACAGGCTCCAGACACGCAGGCCCAGCGGCCGTGGCTCACGGGCCCAGCCACTGCGCGGCATGTGGGATCTTCCCGGACCGGGGCACGAACCTGTATCCCCTGCATCGGCAGGCGGACTCTCAACCACTGTGCCACCGGGGAAGCCCCTATTTTATCTTTTAATTCAGGTGAATTAAGGGGAAAATTTGGTTTTGGATTAATTTGTTGTGTTGTATTTTAATGATCTGTGGCTGTCATGGCTTCCTATGGCTGCAGTATTGAATTGGCACAGACCTGTTCATGCTTCCAAGGACAGAAGGGCCTTGGCACCTAAAATGACCAGCTCTGGGATCCTGTACCCTACAGGAGTTCTTATCAGAACTGTTGTCCCTGGGCACCATCTGCTGGGTTTTTGATTTGGCTTGGCCAAGAATCTTGCCAAGGCTTTAATGTAGACCAGTTATTCTACATGAATTCTTGGGAATACTTCTGTTCAGTACAGAGAATGAATTTCCAAGCAGTGTTTTTTTGGACATGGTATAATCCAAAAAACACAACAAGGACTTCATTTTTAAGGATGTGTTGCTTTAAAAGAAGCTTGATAACAAGAGTGGGAGTGAGGAGAATGCCAACTGGACTTGGGAATCCGTGGCTCTTTGTGTTCTGAAGTAGGAGGAGGGAAGGGAGACACAAGGAAGCTCTCTACACTATTGAAAGTATGGCCCTTTGCCCTTTATCCGGATCCTTGGATTTGTCTCTCTCCCATCTTGCCCGTGATTTTGCAACAATGTGCCTTATCAGTTGTGAGTTTACAGGCAAAGCAATTTCCCAAATAAATGGATATAAATATTCTGTGTGGTGTGTGTTTCTACATGTTGCTAACTTTCAATTCCCATTGCCAGTGGGAATCGGGATTGGCTGAAAATCAGACAATCCAAAGTGGTGTCTTAGCTTTCTACTCTCAAGCTTCTTACCAGTTGTATACACTGGAAGCCAGATTTTCATTTTTGCCTTTTCCCTCGTATGCATACTTTATAGTAGGGTACTAGTACTAATACCACAGAAGTAGCTGTAAGATGGGCAGCAGGAAAGTCATAGGGAAGAAGAGTGCCTGTCTAGGATATGACAGAATAATCACGAAGAGACGATAACAAAAGAAAATCATGGTCATCTCTTCCTTCTGTGGATGTGTCTGACGAAAGAGCCCCAGAAACCAGCTTTTCCCATCACCTATTTTTCCTGGCTGCGGGAAACCCAGTCATGTAAAATCTTCCTTTCCCGTAAGTTCTGACAAATACTGAGACTTGAGAAGGCAGCTCTCAGGACACAAACAGTACCTATAAGGAAAAGACAGGACAGAAAACAGTGAAGTACACTTTTTGTTTAATTCCATGCATTTGTTTGCTTTGATAGTCGCTCTTGTTCCCATCGCTGTACAATTGTTCAATACAAAGAGGGAGCCGGCATCAGAACCCACACAGGGAGCAGGGGAACTAACAGTACCGGAGACCTCAGAGGACACAGATGAGGGAGATCATTCTGAGACTTGACTACAAAAAAAGTTAATTTGCTCCAAATTGAAAGGAAGTCAAATTATTGCAATCAAGAATCAAAGTGGGTCGTCCCACTTCCAGACTCTGAGAAGTGGTCGCTCGAGGTAGTGAGCTACCCAGGCGATGCGGTCAATAAGGGACATCTTCCTATTAGCCTGCACCTTCTGGTGGGGTTCCCTCTGGCCTGCAACCATGGGAGGACCCTGTATGTCCGGTCACTGGGCAGCAGCCTGGGGCCAGGAGCCAGTGTGCCCCTGAGTGCTGTGAAGTGGCTCTAGAGAGTAGGCCTGGGATTTGGCCGGAAGTTTTCTTACAGTGGCCTTACCATCTGCTTGGGGGCTTGGCTCTGTGTGAAATCCTGCCAGCATGCCCTGGTTACGTGACAGTTAACAAAAGCCTTAACCTAACCCTTTTGGGGTTACCCTATTTCTCAGAACAGTGATTTCAGAGCTCCCCTCTTCTGCCACCTGTCCCTGAGAAGTGTTCCAGGCTCCACAGGGGTCCTCCACTTGGCAGTCTAGTTCATTCCAGTTTGAATAGGTGCTTGCAGTATTGGCTGTAACATGCAAACAAGCAGACTAATGTGATTCTTAATGTGCTAGTCTGTGAGGCTGCTAACATTGGCGATGTGAGTATATTAGGACATTTATTCTATGAAATCAGCAATGAAGAAAACTCTTACTGCCTAGAAAGGCACTAAATTCATACTGACAGTACAAGTCAAAGTCTTGAAAAGAATGTCACGTTGTTTTGGTACATCAGTCTCAGAGTCTAAGGAAGAAGCAAGTAACTGGGACTTGTATTAACTTTCTGTTTATAGAAGGTGGTGGAGGAACATGCTCATTTAACAGTGAGATGATGTAAATGAAGAGACATTTTGGAATTCCATATACAATTGGAATCATACTCCAAAAGGGCAGTGGGTGGAGGCACGTGGCCTTTTTCCTGTCATTGGTGCTGCCCTCTGATAGCCGTAGGGTGGGATCTATAAGGAGTACACTGGTATATCCTGTCATTCTCCCATCAGGGCTAACTCAAGATCTCAAACCACCTTAGGAAATTAATGATGAGGTTAGAGCTGGGACAGCAAACAGATCTCCCCTTGCACACCAATTCCAATCAAGTGCTAATTATGGCCCCAAATGCTGTGTTGTGAGAGATTCTGAGGCCATGTCCAGGCTCAGTAGGAAAGAATATGGTGGTCAATAAATAACATGGTCTTGGGTATCGAGGGTGGAGGTGGTAGATGGTGGTATGAGGTGGTATTTTGGTTTCTGGCTTGGTAGAAACCCAAAATACAACATAGCGCACTATACTGCAGAGCAGGGTAGGAATTCCTTGGAATTTGTAGAATTCAGTCACAGGAAGTTCAAGTAGAAACATTTTAAGGAAGGGGGGCAGATTGAGACAAAAGGGCATGGAAAAAAAGGGTAAATCTTTTGATCGATAAGAATTCATTCACACTGGAAAAACGTCAATGCTCCACAGTGGGAGAGGGCGTTTAAAATTGGGTTTGTACCAGGAAAACCCCAAACCATCAAATCTATTATTACTTAGGGTAAGAGGAAAATTTAGTACAATGAGGCCCTGAAGTGGAAGTCCAGTGTACTTATTAAATCCTACTAAAATATCCTTAATTCTAGAAGGATGGATTTGTTGATACTAAAGTTTTAAAATATGTGAACTTCAAGTTGGTCATACCAAACCATCATACAACACAGTTAACACCTTCACCTCCCTAGGTAGGTGCTCCCCACAATCTCGCCAACAGGTCCAAACTTTAGTGGTGGTAAGGTCTATTATAACTTCAAAGGAGGATGCAGGCTTCTCAGTCCCTCTGCCAAGCAATTTTAAGAGGAATTGTTATTCAGAGGACATGACCTAGAAATAGATAGGAATCAGAACCAAATGCCCATCTGCAAAACAAATAAAAACTCATTATCTTGCAGTCAGTCAAAGCCAGATGCTAAATGAATGTGGAATTCACTTCAAGGGGGTTAAACTTTTGATCAACAATGAAGCTTGAAATCATAGTCCTGTGAGTCCCTTAAAGCACTGCCACCCAGTTGTCAGACTGAAGAATTAGCTCTTAAATTCCCCGAGCTCTTCGTTCTACTCTTCACATGACTGTGGAGTTGTTCTCAGAGAAACACACACTAATTCAAAATGGTGCTGGTTATTTCAAGGCAGGCAGTGAAGGGTAGCCTGGGATACAGAAGGCATTTCTCTTTTAACCTAAAGACACTGTTCTCTGAAGCCTCTAGTCACTTCTACTAAAAAATAAGTAAAATGTTCAATGTGGAACTTTATGCAACTATTTTTTTTTAATAAATTTATTTATTTATTTTTGGCTGCGTTGGGTCTTTGTTGCTGCGTGCGGGCTTTCTCTAGTTGCGGCGAGCGGGGACTACTCTTCGTTGTGGTGTGCGGGCTTCTCATTGCGGTGGCTTCTCTTGTTGTGGAGCTCAGGCTCTAGGCGTGCAGGCTTCAGTAGTTCTGGCTTATGGGCTCAGTACTTGTGGCTCGCGGGCTCTAGAGCGCAGGCTCAGTAGTTGTGGCGCACGGGCTTAGTTGCTCCATGACATGTGGGATCTTCCCTGACCAGGGCTCAAACCTGTGTCCCCTGCATTGGCAGGCGGACTCTCAAGCACTGCACCACCAGGGAAGCCCTATTCAACTCTTGACAATAGAGGGAATGACTTGAAGATTCAATACTGTCTGCTATGCTAACTTGCTCATAACAGTCAATCCAGACAGGTATATGGCATTACCATGACAGACAGTCAAGATGGGAATTCAAAAAAGTTATCAAAATTATGAGGTATTGGGGTGGGTTTTCCAGGAAGACCATCACTGAAAGGGTTAAGACACATTAAGCTTCATGTTCCTCTTTGGCCACGACAGGTGGGCAAGACCTGGACACGCTGAAGGGTCAGTGTTTTATGTTGGACAGAAAGAGGACACAGAGGGACTTGCCTGGCGGTCCAGTGGTTAAGACTTCACCTTCCAATGCAGGGGATGTGGGTTTGATCCCTGGTTGGGGACCTAAGATCCCACATACTTCGTGGCCAAAAAACCAAGACATAGAACAGAAGCAATATTGTAACAAATTCAATAAAGGCTTTATAAATGGTCCACATCAAAATAAATAAATAAATAAAGAGGACACAGAGTTGTAGCCTCTCTGTTCTCAGAAGTAATGAACCAGAGAGATTCACAGTATGGTGTGGTCTGAAGTCAGAGGATGAAAAATATGGGCTTTCAAGGTACTTTTCCAGCTCTGTGACTAAGAGACTAAGCCTCATTCTAGAACTTCTCTTGTCTTGCTATGGGATGACATCACAGTTAGGCATTTTTTCGTCATGCCATCTCTTTATTTCCTTTTTATAGTCTCCCAACTAGGAGAAAAATGTCGGTTTTATGGGATTTATTAGGAAGGAGATTACAAACTATGCTGCCAGTTCTTGAAACTATCTACCCCACAGGCCCCATGCAGATTCTCTGTAGGCCTGTTCCTCTCAGGGCATTAAATAATTCTGTTTGTGCTTCTAATGTAGTCCCATGATTTTATTTCTTAAGAAACTCGAGAAAATGTACAGCTTTTGAACTCTTTGTCCACCACTCAGTCACCTGATGCCCACCTAGGAGCTTTTGCGATCAAGTCAAAATCACAACGTATCCACTGGACCTCAGGGCGGTACACGCATCCTCAGATGATTGTTGTTGTACACAGAAAATGAGGGAATACAGCTAAGACAAATACCAGGGAGCTCCCAAATGGCAGTTCCATTTTCATTCCTTCATAAAAATCCATCATAATTCATGGTTAGCAATAAACACAATCATTGTGCTACACCATAAACCACACTTTCTGATCGACAGAAAATGAGAAAGATAATTATAAAATAAAATAACAATGATAATAATACCATAACTTAAGATCTTTCATGTAGTCCAGCTACAGAATTTATACAAAATGGAATAATTTAATGAAACAATACTGCTCTCTGTATAAGTTAAATATTTTCCTTCAGCCTACCTAAGAGCTATAAATTACAGACACTAAATTTTAAATCAATGTCTCAACATAAAGTGTAAACAAATGGAGGGATCAAAACAAGCAAAAGGAACTGCTCTATATTCCCTCCTGCTTTTCCTTTTTGGCCGATGCAATCAGTGACACCCAGAGGAGGGTGATGTTTTCATTTGCACTGGAAATGGTTTAATACCTGTGTATGTCAGTCCTTCCTGAAGTCCAGTCCGATGCAATATCAGAGCGTCTAGCCACACTCTCCAGGTCTTGAGCTTCGAGGTTGTTTGGCATTAACGGATTTTGGAGACAGAGACAGGAACTAGGCCAACATCTGTTTTTATATAAAATTCTAGATAAAAATTTCCTTAAAGCCAAGGCACCATGAGGTACCTTGGGATGTTTCTCAGAGCCCATGACTCTAGAGACAGGAAGGACCTCATGCCTTGGACAATATTTTTCCAATCTCTGCTTAGCATCAGTTGTTCTTTCTACGAATTTCCAAATCCAATTATTCAAAACTACACTGATCCAAATACATGTTACAAGTAGCATTAAACAAAAATGCTATCGTGATAGGGGAGGGGTTGCCCTTTGCAAGTTGCTTATTTTGCCTTTATTCTGATAGTGGTAGCTAGTCACTACAGCTTCTGGGATAGAATGAGTTAACAAATAAAAATATGGGGGATGGTTTGGGATTGGATGTCGGGAAGACTGACACACCTCCTAGCTGTCTTCAAGGACTGTTCTGTTTAAATCAATAAAACTCTAGTAGACAAGCAACCTGGTTCCAGGGCGGGGTGATCCCATCTTCTGCACGTAGTTGAACTGAGACATTCTGAGAACGTCCTTTTACAAATTCCACATTTGCTTTTCCAACACTGTTGGACATTCTCTTTTTGTCTTCTCCTTCTCTCCTCCTCAGGCCCTCCCTCCCCTGCCCCCTTTTTCCCTAAAAGAAGCGGCCAACAGGTGGAAAGGAAATAGGCCGCAGGAAACTGGCACTTGAGTCTGAAAAATCAACACATTGGTCAAGGTAATGCATTTGCCAAGGTAGTGACGTTGACAGCATAAAAAGCAGAAAATTTTTCAAGGACAAGGTTGGACACTGTCTGTAAGTCTCACTACCAACGCTGCTCAGCATTTTAAAAATGAGATCAGCTTTGACACGCACAGTTTTCTTTTTCCTCCTAGAGGAAGCACATGCCCTCAAAGGCCTTGGGTGCAAGTCTCTGGTCTCCAAAATTGTCTAGGTCTTTCCATCACCCATCTGGACAAGCTGGGTGAATTTAATGTGGTCTGTTCACAGATTACCTGGAATTGCTTTTCTTTTGCTGTTTTTGTTTTCTAAAATGTTCAGTATGTCTTGCTCTGGCTCTTCTTCAGTCACTTATGGCCAGAGGAACTGGTCCCCTGTTCAAGCAGCAGTAATACCTCCTGGCTCCACAGATTCCCAAGGATGTTGCTCCTGAATTCCACTTCTGTTCTTTCCTCCTTTCTTTCTCTCTCTCTCTCTTTTTTTTTGCAAGAAATTATTGTCTTTCTCCCTATCATATATAGTTCACTCTTTACAGTACAAAGTGTTAAAATGTCAAACAAAAATAAATATCAGTGTTACAGTAGCTAGAATATTCAATAAAATAGATCCCTGCCATTCTTGATTGAAATGTTCAGTGAGACTTAATTTCATTTGGATATTTTTTTTCCAGAGATTTGTGAAGTCTCATGTTCCTGTTATTGCAGCTCATGTCTAGGGGTGAGAAAGATGGGGCAGCTCTCTTCCCAGACAAAAAAGCAGGGAGAGAGTGGGAAGAGTCTGGGGGTGGGATGGATGTGAAATGCCAGTATAGTCATGAGATCTTCAGGGTAGGTATTCTTTCATTACCAAGTAGCAGAGCTGTAGTGTTTATTGGTCCTAACTGTGGCATCAGAACGCTCCCCATCTGAAGAGTCACAGTCCGATTCTTCAAACTGCATAGGATTCTGCAAAGTCAAGACAACATAAGACCTTAATTCCTTTCTGCAATCACTCAGTAAACGTATTTTGAGCACCTCTCACGTGACAGGCGCTGTGCTGGGTTGCTCGCTAAGATAAAGGAGATCAGGTCCTGTCCTTGTGGGGTTTACGGAGAAAGAAGACATATAAAGATGATGATGGCAATTATGACGAAGGTGAGGACAGTGATAACAGTGCCCCCAAAGCCCTACATATATTGTTTACTACATTCCAGGCACTGCTGTAAGTGCTTTAACATCTATTAATCCACTCAATCCTCACAACAACCCTATGAAATAGAGGCTGTTATCATACCCATTTTACAGATAAGGGAATTGACCTACAGCGAGGTTAAGTGGCTTACCCAACGTCACACAGTGAGTTAGTGGAAAGGCTGAGATTTGCATCTAGGCAGTCAGATTTCAGGGTCTACACTTCCAACCACTATGCTATTGCGCCTCTCAGAAGGCAGTACAGTCTGTGAACTAAAGTGTTACATGTGCTCTGATAGCACGTAGGGGCTGGTGGGGACACAGAGGAGGGAGGCTCACACCCTTAACCAGGTTGGGAGATGGGGTCGGAAGTGATGCTTGAGTGAAATCTTGGAATTAAGGGTTCCTCAGCAGTTCCATGTTTGTGCTTCCTTTGGAAGAACTGCCCCCATTTTGGGAGGCTCTGTTATCTCTGTACTTCTACTGACTTCATGGAGGCAGTTGTTTTATCTTATATACTAGACGATGATTGTAAAGGCCCTAGGGACTTGAGCATATTCTAACCCAAAGAGCTCCAGGAAGGGAAGAGTGATGAGAGGAGAAGGGAGGAGAAGCCCCCACCTCATAGCCACGGTCCTCCGTACACAGCTTGCCCAGAGACATCTGCGTCTTCACACGGCGCACAGCACACTCCTTGTCAGACAGCCCGTCTGAATGCGAGGATATCTCAATGGGGATCTCTGGCGTCTGGGACAGCAGGTCATCTAGCTTCTCTGCCAGGTGGTCTTCAAGTTTATCCACTAACTCCTCAGGGCTGTTTGAGTGGTCACTGGTATTTCCTTCCTCTCCGTCAGACACAGAGAAATTCTCAGAGCTAAAGGTTGAATACGACTGGCAGCTGCTGATACAGCGATGGGGCCTAGAACCACAAAGAACCAGAGGAACTTAGTCCCGGGAACGGCTACTTTCCTTTTTTTTTTTTTTGGCATGCCCCGAGATCTTAGTTCCCTGACCAGGGATCGAACCCATGCCCCCTGCAGTGGAAGCGTGGAACCTTAACCACTGGATCGCCAGGGAAGTCCTTACTTTCCTTTCCTTGTCTGTCAGTCACAGCCTTGGTGGGAGGTGATCTAGTTTTTTTTCCTGCCCCTGAGGGAGAGTCAAATCCCAAAAGGTGGAAACTGTTTAAAGCAACAGAGAGAGAAATCTGAGCTTTGTTTGTTTTATATGTTTATGTGGCTCCACACAACGCTCCAAAACTGATGGCTACCGCTGGTCTTTGAGAAAATCAGCTGGTCTAATGACACTGTGTACACCTGTGTGGTATGGAAATGTTCACATTGAGAGTATGCTTCTTATACACAGAGAATCAACCACCTAGGTTCTCAAGGGTGAAAGAGACTTTGGAGAGTCTCTGGTCTGACTCCTCTCCCAGAGCAGAAAACTGGAGGCAGAGAAGGGAAGTGACTTGTTCAAGGCCACACAGCAGAGCTGGGCTCGGGCCAGGTCTGCTCACGTGCCGCCATGTCCATCTCTACCTGCCTGGGCATGGTGGGGCATTTCTCATGGGGCAGAGTGGCCCGGAAGGCTGACCCCCAACAGAAATGTGCTTGGAAGGAACATTCACTCTGTGGCTGTGGGCGCTGCCCAGCCAGTTGCTGGCTCATTCCAGGTAACATCTGGGTTTAGCTCTGATGAGGCAAAGCTCCTGGGGTGGGGGGAGGGGATTTACAAAAGTTCCTCATTTCTTTTCCATTGTTTGCAAGAAGCCTAGTAAATAAGAATACTGTTAGCTTACGCTGACTTAACAAACAGAACAAATAAGAAAAAAGAAGACTGCCCTTTCCCTCTGTCATTGTCTGATCTTTCTGTATTTCTTAGTACAAAGGGATTTTGATGGCATATGATCTGAGTTTGGTTGATGGGCAGGCCAGGTGATGGGCTGGGGGCAGGGGTGGCATCAAGGACACATGAAAAGAGGCCAGATGGAGGAAGCCCGTGTGGGAAACGGAAGTTAAAGTAGGATTCACACCTTCTCAAGGCTGGTAATCCAGGGGCTTCCCTGGTGGCGCAGTGGTTGAGAATCCGCCTGCCAATGCAGGGGACACGGGTTTGAGCCCTGCTCCGGGAAGATCCCACATGCCGCGGAGCAACTAAGCCCGTGTGCCACAACTACTGAGCCTGCGCGCCTAGAGCCTGTGTTCCGCAACAAGCAATGAGAAGCCTGCTCACCGCAACTAGAGAAAGCCCACGTGCAGCAATGAAGATCCAATGAAGAGAGAAAGAGAGAAAGAAAGAAAGTCTGGTAATGCAGAAGGGAGACAGAGAGAAGAATGTTATACTATTAAAAGCAAAACCATGAGGTAAAACCAAAATTTTGCATCATAGCAAGAAAGACATGTGGGAAGCCATCAGGTGGGCTGAATTAATGGCGGTCATAGGAACAAAAGCTGGAAGTAACATAATTGTGATGCCTGTAGAATGAGGTCAGAGGATGAAAAGACATTTTATTCGGGCTCAATGTCCCTGCGTAGGAGAAAACACAGCGTCCAAGGAAACAACAAGACAGCAATGGCAATGTGGTAGGAATAGCTCAGGGGATGAGAACAGATTTCAATTTTGTGTACAGCATAGGGACCCAGAGTACAATTTACCAAAGTACTAGAAGTCCCTTGGTTTTAGGAAATTCCTGGTTCTGGGTAGGTACACAAACCTTCCTGGGGGATTCTTAATGGCTTCCTCTTCAAAAACAGATGCCTAGTAGCAGAAAAGGCCTCCTGGGAGGAAAACGACCTTCCATACTTCTACAAAAGGGCAGCTCTTAATTCTAGAAATGAGGGGTGTGGTCCTTCTTTAGTCCTATAAGCAAAGTTATTATTGCTGGCTAGGCAGGAAGCTATTTCTAAGGATGGGTTGAAGGAGGACTCAACTCATTTTATTATACTTAATTTGAGGTATAAAATCCAAGGCATGGAGAGTGCTGTGGATTTAATTGCATCCTCCCAAAATTCATATGTTGAAGCCTTACCTACAATGTGACTGAATCTGGAGAGAGGGTCTTTAAGAGGTAATTAAGGTTAAATGAGGTCATATGGGTGGGGCCCTAATCTGACAGGACTGTGGCCTTATAAGATGAAGATCTCTCTCTCTCTCTCCCCCACCATGTGAGGACACAGCAAGAAGGCTGCTGTCTGTAAGCCAGGAAGAGAGTTCTCACCAGGAACCTTGGACTTGGACTTCCCAGCCTCCAGAAGTGGGAGAGGTAAATTTCCATTGTTTAAGCCACCCAGTCTGTGGTATTTTGTTATGGCAGCCTGAGCAGACTAATATAGGGAGGTACACTAGAAATCAGTAAAATTACCCATAAAACAGCACAGCCATCTCTCATAAACTGCCCACTATATTGTCAATTATAACCTTGAATCCATATTTATTTTCCCCATCTTGCAGTTCCTATCTAGTGAATTTGGGTAAACTAGAATCTGCTCTGCATAGCCAGCTGCCAAAATGGGCAATGGTAGGTTCCAACTTCCCTATAAGCTGGCTGTTAGAAAGCGGCCTGTGATCGAACCGGAGGGCAAACTCAGGATTTTCCCTGATTACACTGAAGACAATCACATTTGTTTATTGGTTTTACCTCTGTCTTCGTGGAAATTCAACTTCACTATCTACTTCCCCTTCTTCCTCTTCAGAGGAGTCATCTCCACTCTGAGGAGAACAAGGAGGGAAGAGTCTTATTTCTCTTTCTCTCTCTCTCTTACACACACACACACACACACGCACGCACGCACGCACACAGTCCCTGTAAAAGATTTAATTTTCATCAAAGGCATTGAGTGGTAGCTTGCTGTCATTTTTAAACATATATCTCTTCATTCATTTAGCAACTTTCCCTGGGTGTCCATGATGAAAGGCCCTGAACTTGAAGAGGGGAAGCCGGAGAAGAGGTCTTGGATTTTGGGGTGGTCTCTTGTAACCATTGTCACTTGTGGTTCTAGGTTCTGATACAGAGACTACAATAAGAGGTGATCTTTCAGTTCTTCAAAGCCCAACAACTGCTTTTTTCCCCTTTTATGTACCAATCACCTTTTCACTAATATTATAGTTATCATGCTTACATCATCTCTACTACTAAGACATACATTATTTAGGGTCAGACCCCATCTCGTTGTACTGTATTCCTCCTCCACCATTAATACAACACTGCATACAAGGTAGGTGCTTAGCACACGACTGAGTCAGCATGTGGGCACAGATAAGAGAACTCTGGTTGGGACATCTGAGGCCTCATCATTGCTGGGGCTCTGTGGTCGATCTGGAAGGGTGGGTAAGTGTCCCATCTGAGAACATGATCTTCCCTGTGAGGGGAGATTCCATTTCCCTTCCAGGGCATAGGAACAGCCCCACTTCAGATCAACTGTCATTAATGCATGGGATTATTACAATGCCTTGTGAGGTGGGTAAGTGGGTCCAAATAACTGTACCAAAAATTGAGGATAACTTACCCTTAAAGTCAGTTCTGACAGTCCATCACTTTTACCCATTTGTATTCTGATGTGCTTTTTTGAGTAGGAAAGACAGGGATGGAGTTATCCTGACTGTGGAGATGAGCACCTCCCCCTAGAAGACCCGTGGGAGTGTATCTCAGCAGAGAGAAGTTGAGCTGCTCTGTGGGAGTGTGGTTTTAGTGAGGCCAAAAGTAGAAGGGGTGTGTTCCGTGGCCTGCAGACCCACAGATGCCTCAAAATGGCATCAGGATGGTTCAGAGATACATGTTACTTGGGAGGGGACAGGGGAATGGGGTGATTGCTAAAGGGTGCAGGGTTTCTTTTTGGGGTGATGGAAATATTCTAAAATTAGTTGTGGTGATGGCTGCACAACTTGAGAGAAAGAATTCAGTTATACACTTTAAATGGGAGAACTGTGTGGTATGTGAATTGTATCTCAATAAAGTTTTTACCAAAAAATTACGTTATTGGCTTTAGGGGTCAGAGGGGCAGAGACTGACTTAGGCCAAATCCACTGCACTACCTGAAACACAATTTATTTCTGGGAAACCTCAGTCAATAGCAGCACTGTATGTGGAGGAAGAAATATAGTTCTGAGACAGTGGCCTTCAGCTTCAACTTCTTTTCTAGTAAATGTCTAGTTGACCAAAACATACTCATTTACATTTTAGACATTTTCATTCCTTCAACTGAACTTCTGATGAACGATGATGATATGAAACCATAGTTAAAATTGAGTGGGTGTTTTCTCTGTGCTAAATACTTTTCATACATAGTGTTATTTTTAACACATTAGCAAGATGAGCTCACATTTTTGGAAGGTTGCTACGTGCCAGGTCCTGTTCTAAATGCTTTATGTGTATTAACTCATTTAATCTTCACATCGACCAATGAGACAGAGTCCACTATTAGCCCCATTTCATAGATTAGAAACCGATGTTCATAAAGGTAATAAGTGGAAGAGCCTGGCTTTGAACTCAGGTCTGACTCCCAAGTTTGGGCTCTTACCCACAAGGTAGGAGAGGTAGCCCGCCTCCCAGCTAATAAACCACAGGCAGCCAGTGGGCGAGGAGGAGAGGAACAGGTTTCAGTGACTGAGAACCAGCTGGATCATGACGGTTATTAATTAAGGCGATACTGTGAAGAAAGCTAGTCCCATGGGGGATTAATAGATGTTCTTTTTTTTTTTTTTTTTTTTTTGCGGTACGCGGGCCTCTCACTGCTGTGGCCTCTCGTGCCGCGGAGCATAGGCTCCGGCCGTGCAGGCTCAGCAGCCATGGCTCACGGGCCCAGCCGCTCTGCGGCATGTGGGATCTTCCCGGACCGGGGCACGAACCCGTGTTCCCTGCATCGGCAAGCAGACTCTGAACCACTGCTCCACCAGGGAAGCCCTAGATGTTCTTTTAAAAAGGCAATATGGTCAAATAGGTGAGGGAAGTGCTGGATTAAACAAGGTTATTGCATGATTTCTCAAAGCCTAGGATTTGTTAATGTGAACTTAGGAAGCTCCAAGAGGGGACAGAGAATACTGTTTCCCAAACATGTTTTAGAACGGGAGCCTTCCTTCTTGCTACATCCCTTAGGACTAGGCTAGAGTAGCAGATTCCAAACTATTTTGATGACACGTTGCTAACATATGGCTATTTTTCTATTGATAAATTATCTACATTTGAATCAGTCCCCTGATTCAGGAGTTTCCAAAGTGTATTCCTTAGTCCATCACTTAAGCAGTGTGGAAAGTATTAAAAGTAAATAAACTGTTATTTATGCTTTTGTTATCTCATCCTTTTACAAAATGCATATTTTTTATGTACGTTTTATGCTGCATAGAATATGACAGGCTCTGACATTCCTTGAAGGCAGTGACACACACCGTGGCTGTCATCACACCTTACCTTCTGAAGGGGCCTTGTTTTTCGAGGTAGCGCTGGGGGGGTGATGTGATGAGAGGTGTTGAGGGATGATGCAGACCCACAGCCGCTGAATTCCTTTTCTTCCATTTTCTCAGAACCTTGGGCATTTTCCGAGAGGGGATTGTGTGCTGGTGGCTTGAAAAGGTTGGGGTTCCTCCCCACGGGCTCGGCAGAGGGGACGTCTAAGGACCCATGCTGTTCTGGCCTGCGCTGGAGGCAGGGGTCATAGGGGTCAGCCTGACAACAGCCCCAGGGGCCAGCCTGGCCCTTGTCGGGCTCAGAACTTTTCCAGCAATCTGCTGCCACGGCCGTGGAGATGAGGTCAGGGCTGGAGCCAGGCATCTGTCTTTGAGCATGGCTGCTGAGTGGGCTCCGCAGGGCCGCCGCGGGGCCAAAATACCTCAGGTTGTTGGCGCAGGTTGCAACGTCCTGTCCGTGCATATCGAGTCTGGGACGGTGACTCTGAGACGTGGCAGGAGGGGGTTGCTGGTGTTGCTGCTGCAGAGGACTATGATGATGCGGAGAAGGGTATTCGGATTGAGCCTGGTGCAGGTAAGTGGGATGGGGTGAATTTTCCCGGGCTGGCTGGCTTTTTAAGATCGCCGCAAAGTCACTATGGCTGCCTCGGCTACTCCCCCGGCGGTGGCGTGGTTTGCTCCGATATCGGCTCTTGCTGCTGGAGGTGGACATTTTAGGACTTCCGGACAAAGGGGATGCAGTGGGAGCCACTTCCACACTGGGGATACCTTCAGATCTCAACAGATCTGGCCTGGTAGAAAAGAACAGGTTTGGTTTTAAACACATGAAGACACATTCAAGTTTGGGGAAATGTATCCCAGGCCTTAAAATACACAAAATCTTTGAATCAGCAGTTACATACACAGGGATTTATCCAGTGGAGATAACAGATGTGCACAAAGATGTACGTTGGAAGATGTTATGTTAAAGCATTGTTTAAAATCGCAGAAAGCTAGAAACAACCTGATGTCCACTTACAGAGGATTCCCTTTATTCCTTCTGGATTTTATTCTGTACTTCACTAGCTGAGTACTCAATCTCCTTTAAATTCTAATTTTACCCTACAGGCTTCTTGACCTCTTCCTCATAGTATCAGCTCTCAGCTTGGTGCCAATATGCCAAGGCACAGGCATGGGTGTTTGCTTACAATCAGAAATCTGTCTGGTGATGGATCCCACAAGGGATCACAAAGGGCAGAGGTCGGGGACCAGAGAAGGAAACCTCAGTTAATTAGACAAGAGGCTAAATTCAGGGAGTTTTGTCTAGACATGGTCCCTTTGAGGGCTGCTACTAAGTCATATCCACCTTTGCATGTGGAGGACACTAGCAAGGAGTCTTGCTCACAATAGGTACTCAATAAATGTTTCAGGAAGGGGCCGAAGGGGGTGGCAGTAGAGGAGGGGGAATTAACAGAGAGCCCAGGAGGTTGCGTAGAGCCAGTAAGAGAAGGGCTCATGTGGAACGACCCTGGTATTCTACCGTGTTCCTAAAGGGAGGAGCCCACTGGGCTAGTCACGTGGCTCACGTGCAGGAGGAACCCAGAGCCTGCAGGTAAACCTTACACACGCCAACACCAAGGCACACAGGCAACCAATAAATGATTTCTGAACTGAAGAACTGATTCAGGGCAGAGACTCTAGGATGCCAGGTAGTATCGCTACCTCCTTCCCCCCAAAGAGTAGCCCCACCCTTCTTTTGGACCAGACAGACACAAACTCTTTTTTTTTTTTTTTTTAAAAACCGACAGAATCCTTTACTCAAATGAATTATGAGAAACCCAATATATAAAATAGATACAGTAAGAGAACAGATTAGTGGCTGCCAGAGGTGGGGGTGGGAATAGGGGGTGGGCGATACAGGTGAAGGAGGTCAAAGGTACAAACTTCCAATTATGATATAAATAAGTCATGGGATGTAATGTACAGCATGGTAACTACAGTTAATAATACTGTATTGTATATTTGAAATTTGCTAAGAGAGTACATCTTAAAAGTTCTCGTCACAAGGAAAAAAAATTTGTAACTATGTGTGGTGATAGATGTTAACCAAACTTATTGTGGTGATCGTTCTGTAATATACACATATGTTGAATCATTATGTTGTACACCTGAAATTAATATAATGTTACATGTCAATTATATCTTAAAAAACCCAAACCCAGATATAGTAGAACAGCTGAAGAGAGGAGGGAGAGCAGAAGCCCCTCCCCGTGGGGCTCCCCCTCCTTGTCCTCTTTACCCCCGCAGTGGCCTCAGAGACACCTCTGTTCAGGCCCTAGGGGGTCCCAGACCTTGTAAGGAAACCACAGATGCGGTCCTGCCTTCATCCTATGTGGTGAAGAACCCAAACTCCAGCCAACGTGGCTCCTGGTCTCACAGCTCAGTATTATTAGAATCCAGACAAGAAGTCTCTCCTACTTGACAGTCTGGCTTGTTGGACAGACAGAATACAGCTTGAAGGTGCGTACAAATCACTTGGGAGCTTGTTGAAATGACTGCCTGGGTCTGGGATGGGGCCTAAGAGCCTGCATTTAGCAGCCACGCTCTCAGATGATGCTGAACTAAGGACTACATTTTGAAGAGCCTCGCAGGAAATCAGTAGGCATCAGGCAATAGGAGATGGGTTTTTCTTCTCTTTCAGGAGAAGTTCAGTTAAAGGCTTGTCTTAGCACAGAAGTTCCAGGTATAATTGGTTTATGATGAGGCGGGTAGGGTACTGTGCTGCTGTCAGCATCTTCCTGTCTCGGATTCACAGCTTTGCAGTCAGCTGGCCAACTTGTGGCACAGAAGGCATCTGGATCGAGGAGGTCCTGGGGCTTTTTATTGAGGAAAGAGAGCCCTCCAAGGCCCAGTTAGGGCATCTATCAATACTTACACAGTAACTGGCTATGGCGGGATCTAAAAGAAAGCTATGGTGAGAGTGCCACTAAGTCAAGTAAAGGCTGTGTTTATTGAACCTGGCCGTGCAAAAATCAAAGAATAACGCTCAGACAGCACTTCACAGTTGACAAAGCAATTTACAATATATAAAACACAAGTTTCCTGCCATTACAATATCCATTTTACAGATGAGGGCACTGAGGGATCAGAGAGGTTAGCTGGCTTGTGTCTCTCACAAAGCTAGTAAATGGCAAAACTCACAACTTGAAGCCAAGTTTTTGGACACCAAGCAATAGTTCTTCCTCCATTCCAAGCTCCTCCATATTATGAAGTATTTAGATTATCTTATTAGACTATACTCACTTCTGATGGGCTTGGTGGATCCATCACTGAACTCCTGACTCTCTTTTCAGTCCCTAACTAAACACAAACAGAAACCAAGGCTAAAGGATAGTGGATGGTTTCTCCTCTCTGATCGCCTCAGTGAGCATTGGCCTTCTGACTCCATAATCACTGGACTGTCCAAGTAATCTGAAACATAAATCCTTCAAGGGGCAAGCAACTGAAAGCATAGCTCTCTGCAGCTCTAATACCTACTCCGGGTTGCCTTTCCAGACAAGTTCAGCTCATTGACTAAGCATCTACTGGTGCTGTCGAACTCTTTCAAATGCATTTCTCACAGGCAAAATAAAAGTAAACACAAGCTCACACTGTGAAAAATTAAACAGTACTATTTTCTCCCAAAGTGCTCTTTGTTTTAACTGTCTGAAGACCGCAGGGAGGAGCCAGCAGGTGAAGTCTGTGCCTCGTTTGTACACTAAAAGAAGAGAGGTGCTGGGATTCCTGGAAGGTTTTGCCAGGTGCCAACTGAAAACAACTTCTCAGAGCTTGACCAGAAGATGGTCAGGCATGGTAAGTAAAAGCAAAACTGGAATTAATCCATGTAGTTATCCCTCAGTAAGTTTAGATTTACGTTAGTCATGCTGTGCTGGAATGGTGACTGTTCTGAAAGCCTTAAAACACACGCTTGGTTTGCATTTTCTCACTGTCTTTATTCTTACGGCATTTAGCTCACTGCTGGGTCTACAACCCAGGTTAAGGGATATTTCCTTCTTTTGCTGTAATTTAGGATAGGGTCAACTCTCCATTCCTTGGGAGGAATGAGGCTCTAGCAGAGTCTGGTAATAAAAACTGACTGGAAGAGCATTCTAAAATTAAACTAATACAAGGAAAATGTGTTATAATTAGGGGAAAGGGCATCTTTTAAAGCAATTAAAAAACCCATTTTTTTCTGAGCAACTATGATTTCCTAGGTGATTTCACACGTTGTCTTATTTAAACCTCACGAAAGTTCCACACAGGAGTGGGATGAGGGGAGCTATATAGTTAGACACAGATAATTATCAAAGTGCCTGCTTTTGTTTTTGGTGGTGGATTTACAGGCACTTATTACATTATTAAAAAGAACTAACTGAATGAATAAATAAAAGTGGGACATGCATGGACCAATGTTGCATAAATCAAGAATTATGGTGAACTCAATTCTGTGCACCAGGGGTCAAAAAAAGAAAAAGAAATCTCACGTACTATAGTTACACCGTTTTACCCATGGGGTTGAGAGTGGTCAAGTGACATGATCCAAATCACACAGCTTCTAATAGGCAGAGCCAGGATTTGAATCCAGGTCTGTTTGGCCCCCAGTTCATTTCTCTTTTCACTATTCCATGCTAAGGTAATAAAAATCAATGCCTCAGACAGTAAAAACTAGATTCCTGGAGTCCATGACACACTCTCTCCCACCTGCCTAGGCCATATCTAGAGGCAAGTGCGCTGACGACGTGGTACCGTGTGGCCACACCCACCATCATCTGATCATGTATTTTAGGGGCATGTTTCCCCATTCATCTGAATATCAGGTCAGTACAGGTGCTCACCGCTTGGCCTGCATCCCAGGTCTGTGAGGCACACCTTTCCTCTTCATGAGTTTCTCCATGGCATTAGGGTGGATTATTGGACGGACAGGATGTCGTTTGTAGGTCCCAGGATACTTCTTCTCCACTGCTTGCTCACGCCTGAAGAATGACAGAAAAAGCTACGTCTCAGTCACCGCAGACAGAAAAGATGGGCAGAATGTTTTCACAGGTTAACTCCACCCAGAGATTCTGGCCACACTTAACAGATAAAGGCTATCTGAAGAATAGCAAGGAGGCTCTTCAGGTTAAAAAGGAAAAAAATAATAATAATTCAAACTAACCTGACTTCATTTTTTTCTTCAGGTCGCAGAAGGACTTGGAGGCCAACCTTCCTGTCCCCAACATGCCTCATGAGACACAAAGCAGTGGCTGAAGTCCTACTTATTTTCAGCAGCTGCTGTTTTAGTCAGGACCCCAGGGTTTCTCACCATTCTCAGGAATACCCTGAACCACTTGCAGCAGCTGCCTTACTTCCCCAGGGGGCAGTAAGCTCCCATGCATCCACACCAAGCTCTTCTTGAAATGAGGACCCCTTTCCTGAGCCATTCGGCAGGTTGAAGTTGCAAAGGCTTGTCAAGTGCACAGTCCCCTAGAACCAGCTCTGTGGCAACTCTACTCAGCTGTAAGCCTCACCGGGGCGGGGACCTGTGCCCGGCACATGCCCTAAGGAATGCTGGGTGGACAAATAAAATAGCTGCCAGTTCTGAGTAGCAGCAACCTGGAAGAGTAGTACATTTTAGCCAATGGATAGACCCAAATCAGTCAGGACACAGTGGTCTGGATACATACTTGATTAGCTCCTTCTCCCGCATTTCTAGCTGCAGCATGATGGCACTCAACTCCATGTATAAATTATTAGCCCGCTCAAGCTTTCTCTCATAGTGCTCACGAATATCCAAAGCATGCCTATCAAAGAAAACACGGAAGCAGTGAAGCTGATGAATGTGAGGGAGAGCTAAGGTCAGCTCTAATGAAACAAGAACAGGATGGTTTATCTCAAAAGCATTTGCCCAACGGCCCTCCAAATTTAAGACTCCCTTGTCCCATGCAAAGACTCAGACAAGAGTGAGTGGGAGATGGGAAATCCAAGTTTTCCACTTAGTTGATTGTTAAGGGTCATATCCAGCCATATAGGATAGCCAGGAGGGCTACAGATAAAACTGAATGCAATTTATGTATAATTTACAGCCTTTGTCTATGCAGTATTGGCAATATCTTAATAAGAATACAGTATAATATATGTTAAGGGAAATATGCAGTTAAAGCACGATCACTCATCACTCATTTATACTTATCTACACTACAGATCCTGTCTAATCTAGTGGTTATCTGAGAACATGTGTTCTATCCCTTGATAGACTATAAGCATCTTTTTTTTTTTTCCAGTACGCGGGCCTCTCACTGTTGTGGCCTCTCCCGTTGTGGAGCACAGGCTCTGGACACGCAGGCTCAGTGGCCATGGCTCACAGGCCCAGCTGCTCCGCGGCATGTAGGATCTTCCCGGACCGGGGCACGAACCCACGTCCCCTGCACTGGCAGGCGGACCCTCAACCACTGCACCACCAGGGAAGCCCGATTAAAAGCATCTTGAGGCCAGGGACTACATCTTATAAACTTCTGACCTTTCATGTTACCTAGGACAGCGGCTGAATAAACAAATAGCATTGCTCCAGGAATCTTTGTTGCAGAGATATAATAAAGGAGGATAACAGAGGTTGGGGGGAGACGATAAAAAAGTGATATAAAGGAGGACCAACTTTTAAAGAGAATAACAATAACCAGCAGGAGTGCAAGGTGTGTAGAAAATGAAATGATTCACAACAAGGGTTCCTGCTAACATCTGAAGACCTGGGAATGAGAAGAGGTGAAGTAGGAGACATCAGCTGACCTGAGCTCTTCTCTGCGCCTTCGAATCAGTTCTTCATCTAATCGGTGGATACAAGTTCCTTCACTTTTGATCTTCTCAAAGTGTTTTTTTACTTCTTCTCTCCATTCAGCCTAGGCAAGGACAAATTAGATTTTGTTAATAGTCCAGGAGTTTTAATCCCTGATATAACCATAGGATCATGTACAAGATTTTCCCTCCTGTATGCTTCTACTAAAGAGCCTTATAGAATAGATGTTCAATAAATGTTATTTGATAGCAAAATATCTCATGCTAGTGTATCTGCACACCCCACCCCACTCCTCACCCCATTTTCTGTATTTAGTCCAGTACTCAGTGCTGTCTTTTCTAATTCTCTTTCAGTACTAGCCATAAGAAACATCACAGCTGGCACGCTAGCCATCATCTCTGGAACAAAAGAGCTCAATTTTAAGTCAGGATGGTGGCTGAGAGAGCCTGGCTAGAAAGAACAGCTCTGATAACCATATGCTACAAGCATGTGTCAGTGACAATATGATCATCTTTACATTTGGCCCAGAATTCCTCGTAGTCTTTGTTTATGAAAATATCTTGAGAAAATATTTGGAATAGAAGATCCAAGGGGCATGAACAGCAGGAGATGGGGATAAAAATATGGGGAATTATATGAGAATTTGGAGGTGGGGGAAAGAAAAGAAAAGAGAGAAGTGGGAGGAGGAGAAAGAGCATGGCCAAACATTTTAGTAGTCTGACAAAAATTTTAGGAGAGGGTTGGATATCTAATGTATGATTTAAGTTGTTCAAAATGTAAGCCTCTTCCAATTTCCTAAACCTTTAGTAAAGCCTCTGACATTCACCTTGACTTTGGATGAGTGTTTTTATTTGTTTTGTTTTGTTTTTTTAAATCAAGGAAAGGTGCTGAACTTCATGCTTAGGTCAAAGACAGGAAAAAGATAAAGGAACAACCAAAAGATGGCAGGAATGGGGGCCCAAGCAAACAGAGTCAAAGTGTCCATGAAATTAGAAATCTCCCAGGAATTCACAGAAGTATTAAAAAGGACATTGGACTTTCCATAGCGCATGGAATTTCAGACCAATTTTACCTAAATTTTAGGAGGTAGGAACATCTCTGCAGGAATATCGTCTACAGACCATTTCTGGAAAAGCAGCTAAAGGAGACGCTTCCTCAAATTATGTACACACTACTATCCCAAGAAGCTAATGAAATTATCTAAAATAATTTCTAGTGAAGGCTAGATATGTAACCAAATGTTTCTAATTGTATCATCTTCTTCTAGAGCTATTCTATTACTTTTAAATATTTATTTATTTATTTATTTTTCCCTGTGTTGGGTCTTCATTTCTGTGCGAGGGCTTTCTCTAGTTGTGGCAAGCGGGGGCCACTCTTCATCGCGGTGCACGGGCCTTTCACTATCGCGGCCTCTCTTGTTGCGGAGCACAGGCTCCAGACGCGCAGGCTCAGTAGTTGTGACTCACGGGCCTAGTTGCTCTGTGGCATGTGGGATCCTCCCAGACCAGGGCTCGAACCCGTGTCCCCTGCATTAGCAGGCAGATTCTCAACCACTGCGCCACCAGGGAACCCCTACTTTTAGATTCATGATAAAAATGACCTCTCTAGATCATGGAAGAAGTTATGCTTAAGTAGTTGTGAAGTTACAGAAATTTCTCCCCAAATTTGCTGTTTCTCATTTTTAAAAAAGTCTTGATTGAATTTGCTACAATATTGCTTCTGTTTTACATTTTGTTTTTTTGGCCACGAGGCATGTGGGATCTTACTCCCCAACCAGGGATCGAACCCACATCCCCTGCACTGGAAGGCAAAGTCTCAACCACTGGACCGCCAGGGAAGTCCTTCATTTATTTTTATAGAGGAAATTATATTGCAATTATTTAGAAAGTGGTCATCCTACTTCTCTGTTTATAATACATTAGATCTTCACATATATATATGTTGACTGACCATTGGGGAGATATTTCTGTTAGTCAGTTGACTTTCGGGCATCAAACCTGACAGACAACGTCATCAAAGAGCTGAGATCTAGAACACACTGTCCATTGTTTGGTAACAGTCTTTGACTGTATCTAAGCAGTAAATGCAGGTTTGGCTGAGCCCCAGGTAATGCTGTTCTCTCAGCCATCAGATCAAAGTCATGAAGTAGGAAGAGCATTTGAGCTTTAAGAGGCCAAAGATGAAAATCAAGAGTTGTTGGACCTAAGAAGGATAAGGGAGAGGGCCAAATGTGGGCCTTAAAGGATCCTCTTTTGTGAAAAACATGTCAGTAGATTCTACTCCAACACTTAAAGAAGGGACCAGGAAAAGGAATACCTTCCTCTGGCAGTGAGGAATCAGATATCACAGATCGGATTTTTTTAAATTCTAGAGGAAATAAACCTCCTGACATCTAGCTTATGGGAATGTGAAACTTAAAGAAAACCTTCTCAAGATTGAAACTTATTAAGAAAGTAGATTTCCCAAAAGAAGATTTCCCTGTAACACATCTACCTGTGTTACAGGTAGATGGTAATTTTGGAGTTCCATCACTATACTTAGAATCTTTATGTAATAGGAGAATGTAATAGGAGAATCTTTATGTAATAGGAGTTCCAATTTGCACTTAATGTTCCAATTTGCACTTAATGTGCAATTTAGACATTTCTGGGCATAACTAAGAAATGGAGTTGGGCATGGGAGGTGAAGCCAATTTGCACAGAGATTAAGGAGTCTCTGAAAGAAAACATAAGGGAAGAAGGAATCCTGTGTGATCTTGACCTATAACAAAGCCATCAACATAGGAGTGGAGAGGCATTTCCCATTTGTTCCACTAATACCTGTAAAAATTTGGGCCATAATCAGCACTATTCTGTGACCTTTAACAAAGTGTAACTCAACAGGGAAAGGAACAATTCATTGCATAAACAGAACAATGTGCAACTTTGGAATATGGAGAAGTCCAGAGCTTCAGTAACTGCAAAAAATAGCAGCTACTGGTGGGTGATGGCAGTGCCTTAAGGATAAGGCAGCATCCACTGGATGCCAGCTGGGGACTGCAGCCTTTCAGCAGAAAACAGTACTAACCAGTAAAGTAATACCCAGCAGATGCTTGGTGGAAGAGTGCTGTTCCAGCCAGAGTCACTGGAAAGTAGGGCAGACATTAATATGAGGCTGTTTGAGATCCCCCTGACTCGTTACTGGGGATTCCCCCAAACTGCATGTAGGGTGGAGGGAGGGAGTACGGAGTGCTTCACAAGGTACTTAAGTCCTGTGTAAGCAGGTAAGGGAAAAATACAGTGACAGTTGGGTTCTTGTCATGAATGGAATCCTCTTTATATCCCAGATAAGGCCTGGGAAAGGCTGTAACATCTAGAAGGTTTTTGTCTTCTCCAGTCTTTCAGTTATTCAATCAGTAGACTGAAGCTCTTGTACCCAAACCTTGCTTCTCTTCTCTCTCATAATATAAGTGTCAAAATGAAGCTGAATTAATATATCAATGGATAAATAAAATAGGGTATATCCATAAGTAGAATATTATTCAGTCATAAAAAGGAATGAAGTTGTGACATATGCTACAACATAGATAAACCTTGAAAACATGCTAAATGAAACCAACCTGACACAAAAAGACAACTATTGTATGATTCTACTTCCATGAACTATCTAGAATAGGCAAATTCATAGAGATAGAAAGTAGAACAGAGATTACCAGGGTCTGTGGGGAAGAAAGAATGGGAAGTTATTGCTTAGTGAGGTAGTGAGAAATTTTTGAAAATAGATAATGGTGACAGTTTTATAACATTGTGAATGTAATTTATGCCGCTGAACTGTATATTTAAAAATGGTTAAAATGGCAAATTCTATATATATTTTACCACAATTTTTACAAAGTAAAAAAAGAAGTTGAGCCAGCTCCAGCCTAGCTTGAGGAATAGAGAAGCAGGATGTTGACAGGCTAAGTAGTGGGAAAACATAGATTCTGAGTCAGAAAGTTCTTAGAGGTTGTCAAGTCCAAATCTTGATTGGCATGAGTCCTCTTTACTGTCTCCCCACGTAAGTGACCAGCTTGTGCCTAAGCGCCTACTTGCTCATGATGAAATTACTATTTTTTTAAAAATTTATTTTATTTATTTTTATTTTTGGCTGTGTTGGGTCTTCGTTTCTGTGCGAGGGCTTTCTCTAGCTGCGGCGAGTGGGGGCCACTCTTCATCACGGTGTGTGGGCTTCTCACTATCGTGGCCTCTCTTGTTGCGGAGCACAGGCTCCAGACACTCAGGCTCAGTAGTTGTGGCTCATGGGCCTAGTTGCTCCGCGGCATGTGGGATCTTCCCAGACCAGGGCTCGAACCCGTGTTCCCTGCATTGGCAGGCAGATTCTCAACCACTGCGCCACCAGGGAAGCCCCTGATGAAATTACTCTTAATGTAGAAGAGTCTGTCCCTATAATGAACTATCTGTCTCTGCAACTCCCAGCCCCTGAATTTCTGGGTGGTGGCACTCAAAAGGAAACTAGAATGGTGCAAAGACAGAGGGTTGTGGAAGAGCTCAGAAGCAGGGCACGTGACGTACCTAGAAGCTGGGATCTGGGACCAGGCTAAAATGTTTTCTAAAGACTCATACCAAATGTAATTGAATACCAGGAGCAATAATTGCCTACTTGGAGAAATGGGTTATTGTCTAGGAATGAAGCAATAGCTTTGGCAGAATCTAATATTGTACTGAAATTGGTTGCTTTGTTCATCTGTTCTATATATGCTGCTTCCTTATACATGTGCTGTTGATGAGAAACAGACGAAGCATTTTCTCTCAGGAAGGAGTCAGCTGGGCTCTTGTCAGCACTCTTGACTGACAGTTCTGGGGGAAGGTGGCGACCAGCAGCTAATAACCATTGATGGATGACTGATGAGGAAAGGGTTTTGTCAGCAGGCAGGAGGCGAGGCTGCAGGTATAAAGGTGCTATCAAAAAGCAAAACTATGTGCTAAAAAACTAGTTCTTGCCCACTGGGGGAGGATAAAGTCAAAACACAATTAATTCCTATTTAATTGTGGAATTAAATAGGAATTTAATTTAAATAGGAATTTAATTGTGGATGGAGCTCCCTAGCTGCCATCTTATCCATCTCAGGAGTTCATCAGAAAAAGTACCCAGAATCTCTACAGTGGCATATACTCAGCAATAAAAGGAATGAACTATTGATATGTACCACCACATAGACAAATCTCAAATGCATTATGCTAAGTGAACGAAGACAGGCACAAAAGCCTACATATTATTCCATTTATATGACATTCTGGAAAATACAAAACCATAGGAATAGAAGACAGATATCTTTTTAGCAAGGACTGGGGCTGGGAGGAAGGGACTGGATACAAAAGGACGTGGAGAAAATTGGAATGATGAAAATGTTCTGTGTCTTGTTTGTGGTGTATATATTTGCCAAAACACATCAAACTCTACAAGTAAAAAAGGATGTATTTTATGTTTGTAGATTATACAGAATAACATGACTTAAAAAAACCTTCAATCTTAAATTCCCAATTAGAGTTTGAGATGTCCTAGGTAATTTTATTTCTAGCTTCCTATGTAACTTTTTCCTTTTTATAGTAGCAGCAAATACCAAGGACTTTAGTTATTAGATTTTTATAACATGTCTGAGATATATGGCAGACACTGCTACATCTATTTTATATGTGGGAAAATAGAGGCCCAGTGGCATCCAATTACTCATCCACATTAATGGTGTAATGGTGACCAGAATCCAGGTCCCCAGACTCAAAGACCAGTGCTTCTCACATATATTAAATACCATTCCTCAAATAGCAACCCATCTTCTTTATAATTAGCAACCAGTAAATAACCATTTTCCCATTTCTAATAATAAAAACAAGGATAAATGGGTCTTAAAAAAAGAAAGAAAAAGTATCCAGAATGTAACACCTCCAAGGAGGCTTAATATTTATAGCTTTGTGGGAGGTGAATAATAATATCTTAACCATAAAACAGTTCTTTACAGTTTATAATGCACTTTCATGTTTATTATCTTATTTGATCCTCACCAAAACTCCACAAGGAAGGGAAGATATGGTTATCCTCATTGTTTAGATGAGTAAGCTGAGGTTTAGGGAAATTTAGTGACTTATCCAAGGTCACAGGACAGGGGTTTAGGCTCAAAATCTGTTACTTTTCCCAGTACCTCCCTCGTTAGTCCATAAATATTGGGTTGGCCAAAAATTTCGTTCGGGTTTTTCCGTAAGATGGGTTTTCATTCGGGAAAAACCCAAACGAACTTTTTGGACAACCCAATACTTTATTATCATTAGCCAGAGATAGTCTGAATTTCAGACCCAGAAACAAATCAGCTTGTAAATGCCCGAAAGATTCTAGGAACTAGCAAGGGTATTTTGAACTATTTAAGGAGAGGTAAAATTTTATGCGGGGAGAAAAATGTGGTAGAATTTATGAATATTAAAAGATGTCCAATGCACTGTTTTTCCCTTCCATTCCTTCTCCTCCCCTTCCTCTCCTTTTCATACTCTTGCTCTCAGAGAACCTTCTCTGAGTTTAATCTTAATGCTGCATAGATTAATAAAAGTGAATTTACACAAGTAAGGATACCAACTGTGGGGACTTAATTGTACTACACAGTGTTTTATATATATGGTGGGTATTCAGAAAGTGTGGCACTGGCTTCAGAAGTGATATTCTGGGAGCACACAAGTAGAATCTGTTTAGAATTTGATGTCTTCCAAGTATGTACAGTTATACTCTCAATGGCTTGTGGCTTAGTATTCTCACCAAAAATTGCTTTTCAAAATTGTGGTACGTAGAGTTTTCTTGTAAAGGAAGCAACGCTGTGATTGTAACCATATCTTAAAGTCTGAAAAATTTCCTAGAGAGTACTCACTATTATTCTCTTTCATTTCACAAGAGGACTTAAGTCTTCTTCTTAACAAAAGAAAATATATGAAAGATTTCTAATCCAGCAACCAATACCTACGTGTATTTGTATAGATAGGCAATAGTTTTAATAGTTCTAAGGGAATTTACCTGAATGCATATCAAAGAACATAGGAAATGTCATGAATTTATCCTCTTATTTTCTCTAAAATCAAACACTTTACTTACATAAGAATCCCCCAGAAACACTAAAAACTATAGGGGCAAGCCAGACTATTCAAAGACACAGTGTGGGGAGAGCTAAGTTTGTGGGTCATAGCGTGTTAGAACTTCAGGCAATAGAGGAAAGGTCTCTGATTTATTATTCCTTAGAAACTGAAAAAACCTCATTCCTTAATTAAGATATTCCCCAATATCTGATGGGCGGAATATCTCTCTGTTTATCAGACACCAGAGAAGCAAGTACTCCAAGCCTCTGGTTGGGCCAGGTAATAAAGCATATTGGAGGACTTGTTTAACTCCCAGGGATGATGCCCCTCCCAGTCCAGTTTGCTTTCAATGCATACTTTCCTGGTAGGTAAACTCATCACCGATTGGAGTTGGGGGCTATTAGGAGTAGACTGAGACACTAATTGTTAATAATATTTCTTCTCTGAGAAGAAATTCTCTGAGAGTGAATCTTTGAAATCATACTGGAAGTCAATGCAGAGATGGGACTCATCTTGCAAAAATTCATTTTGGAAAGTGAGAAGAAATTTCTTCTGTATGAGAAGAAATTAGGTAATACTATATTTAAAATTCTATAAGCATAAAGCTATAATTTAAGATCATCACAATTATTTCAAAAGCCACAGTTTCATCCCATTTTACTCCTTTTGCTATTGCCTGGGTGTGGTAGGGGTAAGTAAGGACCTCATGTATACTGATTCCTCACAACTCCCTATCCATATTGACAGTGGTTAGACCACTGATCCTTATGCCATTTACAGCATTTTAATTTAATGGTCACAAATTTATCAGTAATGCACCCATGCCTTACAACATGTGATGGCAGATTCTCTTGTCAAGAGGTGAAATCTATTTCTCAATCTGGGTTAGCCCATGACTTGCATTGGCCAATGAGACATTAGCAGCCACAATGCACACACAGGCTGGAGAGTCACGTGTGCGCTGGGGCTTGCTCTCTTGCTGCATTTGGTACCCTGAGAAGACCATGTGAACAAGTCCAAGTTAGCCTGCTGAAGGATAAGAAGCCATGTGGAGGAGAACAGAGGTGTTCTAGCTAATAGCCAGCTAATCGCCGGACTTGTGAATGAGACCATCTGGAACCAGCCAGCCTCCCAGTCAACCTGGCAACTGACTGCAGACACGTGAGTGAGCCCAAGTCAAAGCCAAATGAAGAACTGCCCAGCATAGATTACAAACCCACAGAATCGTGAGCTAAACAACAGCTTATTGTTTTAAGCCATAAGTTTTGGGACAGTAATGCAGTAAAGGCTAACAGATACATTAAATTATATTTTATTTGGTGCTACTAAGTGACACACTTAAAGTTAGTGAAAAGCCTAATTGAATCAACGGGCTCTCTCTGGGATTTAACTTTCCTCCTCTGTACTTTAGCTTTTCTAACTTTAAGGAAAGCAATATTTTTATGAAGGTCAGCAGTAATTCTAATTCAAATGTATGTACATACAGTTTTCATATCCTCTTTTCCTCTTTTCTCTCCAACAACTTCACCAGAACCCACTAGGAAGATGATATTTTAATACATGCTGTCTTCAAATAAGATAATAATATATGTTAAGGGCTTAAAAAACTCCAAAAATGTCATATGTGTGAGGTATCATCATTATTGTTTCACAATGAATAGAGTTATATAATTGCTGTCAGAATCAGAGTACCCTTACTCCTTCTCACTGAGACTTTCCTGTCTGTTTAGCAGCACCTGGAACAGTTTCCAGACTTACCTGAGACTTGAAGTAAGTTTCTTGTGGGGTGGCAAGTACATCCGCAGATGCGATGTCTAAATGCATGAGTGTCTGCCGAAAAGAAGGTCGATTGCGAGGTTTACTCTGCCTAAAAGTTAAAAAAAAAAAAAAAAAAAAAGCTTGTGCATTTGAGAAGTTGTGTCCAGGAGGATAAAGATTTTACTCTACTTTATAAAAAATATTTTTGACTCCATGTGTGGCTGTGTCTCAGGAAGTTTTGATGTACTGAAGAGCAAAAGGAAAATATAATTATGAGATACCTCTAATGATGAACTGGAAATCTCTAGGATCTGTTTTATAATAATTATCCCTTAGGACTGGTAAAGTAATGATAGCTATCATTTACTAAGGCCTATTATTTTAAGATATCACACCAAATTCTTTATTTATAATTTTTAATTAATCATAACACAACAACTCTATGAGTAGGTGTTACCCCCATTTTACAGATGAGAAAACTGATACTTGGATGACATACCCAAAATTACACAGATAAAAAAGGGCAGAGCAAGTATCTGAATCCAAAGTTCTCAAATTCCAAGTCTCCTAGACTTTACACAAAGTAAGGTTATTCACTCCAAATACACGTTAGAGACTTCCTTGCAGTTTTAAATATAGTTTAGAGAGTTTTAAATATGGTTTTGAGGAAGAAGATAAAAGAGAATATTGGGAGAAACATATTTCTTACCATGTCTGCTTCATAAGGATTTTGAATCCATCAGGGCAAGTGGAAGGAACTGGAAGGTGTAGGCTATTGCTTCCAACACCCCAAATAATGGCTGAAGAGTCTACATCTTTGTACGGGATCTCTCCTGTCAGCAGCTCCCAAAGCACCACTCCAAAAGACCTACAGTAGTACCGGGAACAAGTATAAAAGACATTTCAGAAAGACTGACTTGTATTTTAGTTATTCATTTATTAATTTTCAATTGAATATACACCCAGTTTTAAAATTCTAATATTGCTATAGGAAAAATAGAAACAGCCAGGAAAACTCTGAAAAAGAAAATTAATGAGGGGGTAACCAACACTATCAGATATTAAGACATACTATAAGGCTTCAATAATTAACACTGGTGATGAATAGTCAGCCAGAATACTGGAATGGAATAGAAATCCAGAAATAGACCCAAAACATATAGGAATTGAGTATATGAGAGAAGTGACATCTCACACCAGTGGGGAAAATATTGATTATTCAATAAATGCTGTTGGGAGAATTGGGGAAAAAATTAAATTTACACTTCATCTTACATCAAGGTAAATTCTAAATGTATCAAAGATTTAAATGTGAGAAACGAAATCATAAAATCATTAAAGAACACATGGAAATTTTAAAAAAAGAATCTTAGAATGTTGAAGTCTTTTCTAATTAAGAAATCCAGAAGCCATAACAGGAGAGATTGATAAATCAAACAGCTTAAAAGAAAATCTTGATGTGGAAAAATCCCTCCACCATAAGAAAAACAACAAAAGTGAAAAGTACCTATAATTTATATACACAAAAGGATAATCTCCTTAATATATAAAATACTCCTGTAAATTGATAAGAATAAAAGATCAGAAAGCTTAGTAAAGGATTAGAGTAGTTCACAAATAAGAAATTACAAATGGTTCATAAATATATGAAAAAATGTACAACCCTATTTATAATATTAGAAGAGGAAGCAAATTAAAACTGCACCTAAGACACTGTTTTTTTACCTATATGGTTGGCAAAAAAATCCCAAAGTTTAACACATTTTATTGCTGAGACTGAAAAAACACTCTTACACATTTCTTTTGGGAACATAAATTGGTATAATCCCTAATGAGGACACTTTGGTAATAATTACCCAAATTACAAATGATCCCACATTTCTATTTTATCCTATTTACTCTAAAATTACATGCAATTTTAACATATGCTATTTTGTAGGTTTTAAGTCTAAAAGTTACTAGTAGCCAATTTTAAGAATGGAAGAAAAGCAACTATAGGGAAATATACCAGGTTTTTTTTGTTTGTTTGTTTTTGTTTTTTTTCTGCCAGGCCACACAGCATGGAGGATCTTAGTTCCCTGACCAGGGATTGAACCTGTGACCCCCATAGTGGAAGTGTGGAGTCTTAACCACTGGACCTCCAGGGAAGTCCCAAGGAAGATATACTGTTAATAGCAGAGATTTGTAACCTCAGAGGAAAAGTTAATGAAGATTAACTCCCCCTCCAAAAAAGCATAGCCCATCAGGGCTGTTTAATAAAAGGGCAAACAGCCCCATACACCTCAAATAGGTCTAAATCATATAACTGTATCACAGCAAAGTATATCACTGATATACTCAATGATGGTCTGAGTCACCAAGAATAGGTAAACTTTGTTTAACATATTTTATTCAAGAAGGTGAAAATTATGTAGTATATTTCAGAAAGACTTTTATACTAAATGGCTATATGAAGTGAACTTTTAGTTTTCCAGAAAGTTCAGCATATTCTCTGGGAGTCCCCCAAACTGATGACTTACTGAATGGATATTCATCCTAATTCCTTCTCCCCCAATCCTTCTTACCAGGTGTGAGGATCATGCTGGGTAGTACCTCAGATTATATGAGACTGAAATCAACCAGAAGTGAGTAATACTAAAGAATATTTTGGGAAAGTAGACGTGTTGAAAGAGGAAAGTGCTAACAGGGTGAAAGTGGGAACAGGGTTTCTGGTTGGCATAGATGGCACCACTCACCATATATCGACTTTTTCAGAGACAGGTTCATTCCGTATCACCTCTGGCGCCATCCATGCTACTGTGCCAGCGAAGGACATCTTGGTACTTTTATCACTAAGTTCCTTAGATGTACCAAAATCTGAAATTTTTACTGCATCTGTGTGAGTCACTAAAACACTTTAAAAAGAAATACAGAAAACATCCAGATCGTTAGTATTAATGAAAATCACGACTAACTGGCAACTGAAGATTTTATTTGCTGCCTCCTACCTTGCAGAATTCAGCTCTCGAGTTCCAGTACTACTGGGGCATTAGCTACACACCACAAACAGCATCATTCATACTTGTGAGGTAGCATAGCATAGTGGGCTTTCTACATCTGGTTTTATCCTGCCTCCACCACTGCTAACTGTGTGACCTTTGCCAATTACTTAATTCTTCTAAGCCAGTTTTCTCATCTGTAAGATGGAGACAATTCAAGTCACAGTATCTTATCCACAATTCAAAAATCTCCAAAAATTCTTTATAAATATTTTTTCATATATATAAAGCAAACTCAATTTATCCCACTTTGTGCGACTGTCAAAGGTTTTGCTGCAGATTTATGAATGTGGCTGATCATAGGATGTGGCCCCAGACTTCGCTGGGGGTGTAAGATAATGCCCTATGTTACATTTCTGAAATCATCTGACTCCAAGAGCTTTGGATGAGGGATTATGGGTCTGTAATAATGGTCTCATAGAATTTTCATTTGAACTAAATGAGGTAATATATGTAAAGCACCAATCTCAATAAACATTGGTTTTCATCCTTGCTGGTCTCAGACAACTCAACAGGAAAAACACTTCTTTTAAAACACTGTTTAAATGATGGCCAACTAAAGTCATGCATGGGACCATGATACAAGGGATTCATTATTATAAAAGGCTAATAAGTATGCTGGGATTCCATTAATGTTGATAAGGAAAAGCAGGAATAAATTTAAGCTTAGGTAGATTCCACACAAGTCATGTTATACTTGTTACAGTAGTGATCTGGGTTGTGACTTGGGGCAAACTTCTTTTGCTAGCCTTAAAGTGAATAAAATCTAGTACCAGTCAAATCCAGAGAATTAGCATCCACACACACTAGACTGAGTTCACTTGAAATAACCTGTTTAGAACTTTAGAATGTTAATGAGTTAGGGTTTCAGAGGCTTAATGATATAGAGACTTAATTTTAACAAGAAGTCTTAATACTCAAATAGTATCAGAATCGAGGCGGCTAGAAAACAGAAAACTTCTCAATCTATCTCCTTCCTCCTCTATGTGAACCAGGAACTTGACATTTGTCCCCCTCCCTGCCAATGTCAGATGGCTCTCTATCAAACAGTTCATTGCTTATGATTGCTTTAGAATACCTTCATCCATATCTTAACCCTGGTTTTGTACGTGACATATAAAATTTACATAATTTAGGAATTTTTATTTAATCATGTTAGTCTTGGTGAAAATGTGTAAGGATTAAAATATCATGGGATATCTGAGATAACTGGAGAATTGATGGTATCATATATGCTGAAAATAAAAAAAGTTGATAAGCTCCTAGTAAGAAAAACACTAGAAGCTTCCTCTTCTGTCTCTTTTGTTCTGCTCATTATGGGACCTGTTAGTATGACAAGAGGGAATAGACTAGAAAAGATACAACATTGGGACTTTTGTGAAGTCTTCTGAGACAAAGTTGGGGTCACACAGCCTAAAGATTTAACGTAGGTAATGAAATCTCTCTTTACAGCAGATTGACCTTTGTCTTCTCAGTGTCAGCTTGGAATCCAAAGAAGCCAAGGCTGCTGGAGGTTCGCGATGGTACTGATAGCAGAGGGAAAGACTTACTGGATAACAAACTTATTGCTCTAATTTTTATTTTTTATTTTATTTTTAAAAAAGATTTATTTTATTATTTATTTTATTTATTTATTTTAGACTGCATCAGGTCTTAGTTGCAGCACTTGGATCTTCATTGAGGCATGTGGGATCTTTCGTTGCGGCGTGTGGGCTTCTCTCTAGTTGTGGAGTCTGGGTTTTCTCTCTCTAGCTGTGCCATGCAGGCTCCAGGGCATGTGGGCTCTAGTTTGCGGCATGCAGGCTCTCTAGTTGAGGTGCATGAGCTCAGTAGTTGTGGTGCGTGGGCTTAGTTGCCCTGTGGCGTGTGGGATCTTAGTTCCCTGACCAGGGATCGAACCCGCATCCCTTGCATTGTAAGGCGGATTCTTTACCACTGGACCACCAAGGAAGTGCCTGCTCTAATTTTTAAATGACAAGAGTTAAAGAGAGTAGCATGTGATTTACATATCCTAAAATTTCCTGAATTCTTCCTCTAAAATTAATTCTTTTTTTTTTTTTTTGGCCACTCTGCCTGATTTGCAGGATCTTAGCTCCCTGACCAGGGATTGAACCTGGGCAGCCACTGGACTGCCAGGGAATTTCCTAAAATTAATTCTTAAGGAGAACAAGGTGGTTAAGAAGGAGGCCATTCAAAGAGGTCTTCGGCAAGTATTTTGTGTACTTCATGTGTATGCAGTGGATGACAAAAGCAACAGATTGTGTGAAAAATGTGACCAGAAGGAATGAACACTATAATAAAGTTTATTTGCAAGTAAAGCAAGGAGAAGGTTGTTCAGTGAGCTAACTACTATAATAAACATTGTTGAGAACTATGGTGATAAATAAGAGCTGCTTTGAAGTTGATAATCAAGGACAGATTTGTATCTTCCATGGAGAAGAGGCAGGATTAATTGTGAATCCCTCATCTTCACATCATGAGGGAGAATGCAGTGGTCTGTGGTCTAAGTTCTGGGTTCAAGTCCTAGCTCCATGACTTTGGGCTCTGAGTTCTAGATTTTCTTTATAAAATGATATTTGTTACATCTATTCCATACATTTTTGCTAAGATCAAAGCAGATGTGATCATGGATATTTTTTAATGTTGTAAACCATGAAAGCACTATGCAAATATGTTTTTGGAAAAAGATTAATTCTCTGCTTCTCTAAACAAAAATGTGGTGGGAAATAATGAAAATAATGTTTAAAAATAGGAGCTACACTGAAATATACCATTTAATCAATTCCTTTTCTTCCTTCATGCATTTTGGGGAACTGAATAAACATTCCTCTTGAAGTGGTTATTGGTAGCTGAAGAATCACTTTGAAAACAGGTTACTAGAAACAGCTCTGCTTCTCTTAAATAACCAATTTATATTATTTAATGGGCACTGTGAGCCTCATTACTACTCGTTTCCTTCTTTGCTTAGACTCTAGGAAGCTCAAAGCCAAATTCATAAGCCACCTCTAACAACTGTACAGAATCTTATGGCATACATTTTGTGAACAAGCTTTAGTTAACGTTTTTATTTTCTCTTTGCCTCTGTTTCTTATCCACTTTTATCCTGTGGTATATATTTGTGATACTCAGTTTTTTTTAAATTGGTTTTTTGGGGGGAACACACTAGGAAAACAATAAGTCAAGCCTTCCAGTGGGAAAGTCTGGCATTAATTATCTGAGATGATGGAAAGTGAATACTTTAGTTAATATATTTTGTTTCATAGTTGTACAATTAAAAGGCAACAAAAAGGGAAAACTACTGTCAGTGCCTGGACATATCTGCCATATAGGTAAGTAGGTTAACAATAATCCCCCAAACATGCAAGTAGAGTTATCCACTGTGCTAATTTAAACTGAACTGAAAATATGATGTCCAAAAGCTTCAACTATGGTTGATAAAATTCCATATTTCAAAACAATAAAACAAAATGGCTGAAAAATTAGCTCCAGAACTCACTTAGGTGATTTGAGATCACGATGAATAATTTTATGGAGGTGTAAATAATTCATTCCACTTGCAATTCCTGTGGACCAATCTACTAGCAATCGAGGTGTGATCTTCCTGCCAGCTCGCAAAACCTCATAAAGTTGTCCATGGGCACAGTATTCCATGATGATACAGTAACATGGGGCCTGAGTACAAACACCCCTTTCAAGAAAACACAGACATGTACATGAGTACACACATACATATAAACATATATGTATACATATTTATATTTTAAGAATAGTTAATAAATTTAATAATTAAGACCAGTTCTCTGTCCAAATTATTTTAAAAATGCATATAATCTTTCCTGATCCTTAAATTACCATTTAAATCCCTCTAGTCTACATGTTTCTTTGTTATGCACATAGACAATTTTAGTTTGTTTTGTTCACTTTAGATATCTATATGCTATGTTATATCGGTGCTTTTCCTGTGGGACCATTCCATTCTAGGACAAAGAGAACCTTTCTCTGAGACTTGTGTAGGTTGGATATTTTAGATTGTTAAGAAGAGAAACCTTACAAATGTAATGAGTGTGGCAGAGCCTTTAGTCAAAGTTCAACCCTATCAAGTCATCGGAGATTACATACTCGTGAGCAGTCTTACAGGTATAATGAGCGTGGCAAATTCTTCAGTGTGCTTTCAAGCCTAAGTTAATACCATCAGGTAATCTATATTGGTGAGAGACTTTAATAATGTTTTGATGTGACAAGACTTTTAGCAGGTGTCCCCATCTTAGGCTTTATTAGAAAACTCATTATGGATAGAAACCAGATAAATGTAATTGTCGTGTCCTGTCCTTTAAACATGGAATTTATTCACCGAAGAATTCATTCTGGAGATTATCTCACATATGTTATGAATGGGAGAGAAAACTTTACTCGGGGCTCACATCTCACTAATCATAAGACAGTCCATACTGAACAGAGCATTACAGCTGTTCTCCACCTTGGGACTGTTCTATTTTTGTTAAACGCTCCTTAATACCTGCTCCCCATTCTTGAATATGCAGTATATGAATGTAGTTTTTCTTGTTCTTTCATGTGTCTAAATAAATCTTATGGTATGCAAAAAAAAAAAAAAAAAAAAAAAGAATAATTTAAATATCTTCCTTTAAGAATTAAATGGAAAGTTTTATATATAGTGTAGAGAGAGAATTCAAATAAAATATTGCTATTTTAACTATTTGTTGAATTTCAAATTACTCAAACTTAAGATAACTAGACTGAGGACCAAAAGAATCAATTTTCTATGTTATAGAGTAGCTGAAAAACAAACAAAAAAAACATTTGTTTAGAACAAAAATAATGTTACACAATGTATTATACACCTATGCAGCCTCTATTTTCATCAATTCCTACATCTTCTATGAAGCCTTTCCTGATTATTCCAGTCTAAAAAAAAATCTATCTCTTCTCTAATTTCCTATGCTACATATTTGTTTTTTATACGCAATTTTTCTCTCCCTGTACAGATTATCGGTTCCTTAAAGGAAAAGGTCTTCAAGTTCTTTTCTTTCTACCACATAGCTTAGAAGTTCACAGCAAGTCCTTGACAAATATTTTTTAACTTCACCTGAAAGTTCTTTGCTGATAAGGCCTTTGAACAAACAAGTACAGAGGCAAGGGGTAGGAGGAAGGATACTAACACGAAAGAACATCCTCTATTTGTCAGGCATGTTTACATGTTAGTTAATTGTCTTATTTAATCTGCCACAAACCATTGTACGATAGATATTATCTTTTCCATTTCTACAGGTAAAGCTCAGCGAGGAAAACTGACTTGTCCTAGGATCATACAACTAATACATGACAGAGCTGGGATTCGAATCCAGTCTGTCTACTTCAAAGCCCGTGCTCTTTCCACTTACTACGCTACACTGCCTCCCTTCCAGCTTTTAAAAGTTTGTATAGACAAGCATATTGGGGATTCCTATATTAATACTGTTATCCTATAAAAGTGGGAAAATCATATTAGCTCTACTTCACAGTTTTGTTTGAGAATCAGAAAAGAGAAGAAAAATTACCATGAGCAATTCTCTGTGTCTTATTTCTTAATGATACGTATGCCTTCCTCCAAAAGAATATCGTTATTCTACCTACAAGACTCCCAGCTAAAGTCCTCAGCTAGCTACCAATTTATGTCCTATCTCTTAGGCTGCTGTAAGTGCTGAAAGAATTTAGAGGTTGTGACTTGTGATCATGTGAAAGTCTTATAACAATGGCAGATTATGAATAAGTATAATTAGTTTTTATTTTCCCTGCCTTGATGTGCCTGTCAAATGCCACAAAGCTATTTCTATTACTCTCCTATCATATTCTAAGCTCCCCAGAATTCTCATCTTGATTTTTAAAGAAAAAATTTTTTTAAGTTTCTGTTACTTGACTTTCAGGAAACCTCAGTGGAGCACAAGTATACAGCAACAGACCATTTAATTTTTACTACAGAGAAATAATGAATAAGGGCAGAAATAATGTAATGTGCTTAAGAATATCAAAACAAATATTTGTTTGAAACTACTCAGAATCTTACTCAAGTATGTTTTAACTTGTCAAACAAACATTGACACATAAAGGGCCTAACAGCGATATGTTATACACTTTTCATCTTTCTTGACTGACAAATGAGAAGCAATCATTCCATCAGTCCTGTACTATGACAAGGCTTCTTAGTAGCTATAAATAACAGCTCTATAATCATTTCTAATTGCTACCTTTTCTTCCCTTTGGCACTCAATTTCATTAGGAACAGGCAGGTTGGGTTTTCTTAAAAGATTGCTTAAAAATTGGAAGAAAAAGAGAATATAGTATTCCTTTCTTGCACTTCCCTTCTGTACATGGTTCTTACTAACTTCAAAAGAAGCTGAAAGCACAGCAATCAGTATCCCGAGAGATGTACTAAAATCTAATCATGCCTTCATATCTTCCAGACGGTTCTGAATGATTCATTGGCCAAGCAACACATGGCACAGATGGCTGCAAACATAACACTGCACAATGCCTCAAGAGCATGGTGTAATGGGCCAGGGACACAGTCTCACTATTGTTTTCCATGTAGAGGTAAAGACAATTCAAGCATCTTCAGCCTAAAGAGTTGGACACCAACAGAGCAATACTTATCCATAATGCTGAAAACTGTATATGCAGGTAAGAGGGTCAGAGGGTAAAGCAGGGAAAAGACTCAGAGGAAAAAGGAAGAAACAAAAGAAAGGAAGGAAAGATCAAGCTTCTTGCACTCATTCTCTGAGGACACATTTCTACCTTCAGTAACCCACGACATCCTGCTAGAAAGCCCTCTTACCTGAGATTCATAGCCTAGTTCACTTCGGGAGGCCAAAAAGCCATGCTCATCTATAGAACATTCAGCGTCTCAAACCTAGCATACCAGTGATTTAAGCTTAAAGTTTAGTTAAATAAAAGGCTCTTCCTTCCATTTACGAGGGTAACCATACTGTAATGATGATCCTCTCAGTGAAGTAAAATGAATGAAAGAAGTGAGCCTCTGACAGACTTGTCTGCTTAAAAATAATCCTCCTATTGTCTTGAGAAATTTATCATCTTGGGAAGGATTATAATTGGTCTCGATAGCATTTTGTTTTAGTTTCACATCCTCCTGGCCCTCCTACGGCAACCAATAATAGAATCACTACAGCAACTGAAGTTCTCTCCCATGTCCTCTGCAGGGATGTTCCTTCCACAAGGAAATGAATCCAAGGACTTCATTTAGTATCCCAGTTGAATGCTTCTCTTCTTTTCACACTTCTTTCCCTTTCCGTAAGCGGTCTTGTTTGGGAATCAAAACTCAACCTCAATACACATTTAAAACCATTCTACAAAACTTGTACCCATGATTTCTATTCCTTACTTTGGGGATGTATTTCCAATTAGAAATTATTGCATGACATGTTTAGCTTTATAATGAGAGTTTTATTGAGGAAAGGATTCCTCTTGGGGGCTGGAGGAAGTCCCTCCTAGGTTAGGAAAAGGGAATTTATAAGTTATTCTAATTTTAGCTATAGGCTTATTGGTCATACTATTTTCCAGAATTGAAATATATATAAATTCAATATATATTATATAAAAATATGCCAAGAATCTCTAATTTCTAATCTTTCCTCCTTCCTAAAGGCTTTCTTTCCTGTTCTTCACCTTTCTTCCTCTTAAGCCACTCATTATTCATTTGTTCAAGCCTAGGGCAAAATTTCAAGGCTGGTAAGAGAAGGAACTCAAGGGAAAAGTACAGGGAGAAGAGATTATACATATTCAGAGCTCAGCACTGCCAAGTTTGGTGCCTTCTACAAATTTACCTCTGAATCTTTCCATTTTGCGAGGGATCCCTGTTAATATGAAAATAAGGGACTAAACTAGAAAGATACGTTCACATACTCTTGAAAACAACCACTTTGTGAAATAAATATAGCATTTAACTTACTATCATCACTAATTCTACTATTATTAGATTTAGAAAGCTGAGTGTTTGGCATTCCTTGAAAATGGATCTGGCAAAACCTGAGGCAGGGAGAAATACTCTGAAGGTACCTGTTATTACAAGTTAATATTTAAGAACGGACACTAATAGAAACTAGTAAGAAAATACATCTCTATTTACAAGGAACTAATTGTTCTCTGATCACTTCAGATGTTAGCTTTGTTTTCTTAACTGAATTTTAGGATGTTCAGGTTATCTTGAAGTAGCCTCTGTTATCCTACTGATAATGACATTGATTCAGCAGATCTGACTGCTTGGCATGAATCCACCTTCTCCCTCTCTGTCCCACGTACATCCCTTCCAAGAAATATGTGCTCTGGCAAAAACAACTATTAAAGACTATAAAATCCTTAAAGACATGATTCTAATATAATAGTTCTTTGGTACCCTCCCAAAGCACCTAGCACAGTGCTAAGTCTGTAGAGTGTTCTTAACATGTCTTTCAAAGCAGGAACTTAAATGTATATACTGGGGGAAAGAAAATTCTCTATTTCTTTAAAAAAAAAAAAAAAGCCTTGACCTACTTGAAAGCGATGATGTTAGGGTGCTTCAACTTCCTCAAATGCTTGATATCCGTCTCATTCTGCTCTCTTACTTTCTTGATGGCCACCTCCTCCGCTCGGAACTTGCCCAAGAAGACAGCTCCCTGGGCTCCACTACCCAGCCACTGCAGCTCTGAGATCTCCTCAAATGGCACTTCCCAAGTATCTAGGCACACAAGTGAGAAACAAGCTTAAAGAGATCTCAGTGGCCCCTTGTAGAATGCTCAGGGGCCATTCTACAAGGCCACTCTGAAGGGACCAACTTCACCATCACCCAAAATGACCTCTATCCTTTGTCTCTCACCCGGTAACTCTCCAAAAGATATAACCTTTCTATGGGTCTTGATACCATAGATAAGATATTCACATGTATTAGTTTGTATCAATTTTTAACCAGTGAAATTCAGCAGATCAGAGATCTCCTCCAATATAATCATCTCTGAACAAAACACATCCTGACACTCCCACAGCCCCACCTCCTCACTTGAAGCTTGCATGTTCAGTCAGTTCACCTATCTGTCTCTACATCACCATCCCTACCCCATCACCCATTATGTGTTGCTTTATTCCTCTTTGAATTTCTAGTGCAGGTTCTCAATTAATACTTGCTGAATGAATTTTCAGTGATACTCTCCTAAAGATCTAATGATGTATAATAATTAAATTAGCATTTACCTTTTATTTAGCACTTACTATACGCCAGACACTAGCATAGTGCTTTAGATCTGTCACGTGTTTAATCCTTACAACAATCCTATAAGTCTGGCCTTATTATGGTTATTTAAAAATGAGAAAACTAAGCCATAGGGTAACCATGCCTTAAGTAACTTAATCAAGGTCACATAATTGGTAAGTGGCAAAACAGGGCCCAGGACTCCAGAACTGGCTTGAGTCCAGGGACAGTGTTTTCTCTATTATACCACATTATCTCTCATGAAGTATTTGGTAGAGAGGGTCATTAGTTATGATATATTTACTCATATAGATGCAGTATTTTCAAGTTTCTGTTTTTCTTAAAGTTTAATTTCTTTTTGCACCAAAAATGTGATAGGGGTCATTTCTAAATGGTGGCATTATTGATGATTCATGTTATGTCATTTATCCTTTTCTGTATTAAAAATTTTAAATCATAAGCCTATATTACTTTTATTTTTATTTTTAATTGAAGTATAGTTGATTTACAATATTGTATTAGTTTCAGCCTATATTACATTTAAATGAATAAAATGCTATTTAAAATAGATCAAAAATTCAATCAATATGTGCTTTAATCTCATGCAACTTAAAAAGACGACTATAATCCATTGATTATCCTTTTTGCCAGTGCATTATCACTGCACTGGTCAGAAATGAACATCAAAGAACTAAGAGCCCCATGGAGTGAGGAGAAGATGATGACAATGCTAAAGGTTATGAGAGATTCTTGTCAGATAACTAATCACTTAAAGGCCACTGTTTGCAGAACACTGAACAAAGTAGTGTTGAATCAGCTTTGAAGATATTCTGGTCTTGAAAGCAAATCAACTCACTACTAAGTCAATGAAGCAAGAGCAGAAAGAGTAGAAGGGAACTACATTTCCCTCTTTTCTAATTTTCTTTAACAGAAAAGAAATTCCGTAGATGCTTAATAAAATGTGGTTTCTCATTACAAAGGTTAAAACATGACCTTCAAAATATAAATACATAGAGCAGAAAAAATTATAGTGAGGGTGATTAATAGCATGGGCACTTGTCCCATTCTTCGGGTATGAGCAGTATTAAAGGTTTCTGCTCTACTGAAATTGAATAGATGCTATACAAAAACAAATCTCTCTACAATACAAATAGCTCACAAATATGAAATCACCAAAGAAACAAATTTGGGTGGAAACAGTAAGTTACAGACGACTGCTTTTAGTATCTTTACAGCGTCTAATGACTTTCATCCCTATAGGCTTATTCATGTGGCACACATAGGACACAGGTATTGATGGCACACTTAGTTTTACTCATTAGGGGTCCAGTGAAGAACTAAACACAGTGTCATTTTGACCATTCTGGGGGCTGAATAAAGTACTAGCACTGGATTCTGAGCAAGAACATAACTGGGCAATATTTCTCCAAATAACTCTATAAAAGCCCAATTTTTAATACATAATTACTAAAATTAGACAGTCTTTAGCTGTCTTTTTTTCCTATTTATGCAATCTTTATTTACTGTTAAGTACTAGAAAACATTAGAAAATACTAGAAAAAGCAGAAAAGCACATATTTTATCTGAAATCCCAGCACATATTCAGTTTGCATCTTCTCTTTTAGTCTTTGTTTATATGTATACAGCTATGTCAGAGTTGTATGTGATGTACAGTTTTTTCTACTTTTTTCATATTATGTATTCCCCATGTATTTACAGTTTTTATTATAAGCTTAATAGTTACTTACTGTTAGTTACTTACCTCTTACCTTTTTATGTACTTGTGTTTCCACTTTTTTGTTTGCTAAGTTAAATTTGATACTTTTTTCTTTCTTTATATTACTTCCTCATGTTCAATCCTGAGATTAAAGAGTATAGTTTCCTGGTTCTTGGTATACATTCCAAGTTGCTATCCAAAAGGATTTTTCTAGTTTTTGCTGACAGTAGCAAAGTACGAGCAAGTCTCTTTTACTACAACTTTGCCAGCAATGAATGTTGCCGATTATTTTTTGGTGCTAATTTAATTAGGTATAAAATAGTGTTTTATAAGTTTGCACTACTTTAATTGCCAGTGATATGGGATATTTTCTCCACATTTGTTTAATACATCTTCTTTGTATGAATTATCAAATTTATCCCTTGTCCATTTATTTATTAGGGTCTTGCAGTTCTCATAAGTTCAAAGGAGCTTTCTATTTCTTTGGTACATATGAAGAGGCTTTTTACAAAAGCATTTTTCTTTTAATTTTACTATGTTTTGAACAAAATATTTTTATAGTTGCTTGTCATTTCCTTTGCAATTTCTTCTACTGCCTAATCTATCTTCTAAGAGTGATCTACAGTTGATTTTTTAAAAGTTTAACCTTTACATCTGAAGTTTATTTTGTTGTATGGTATGAGAACTGATGCAAATTAATTTTTTTCGTAGTGCTATTTAGTGATTCAAAAAACAATATGTTAAATAATCCTTTCTTTTTACATCATTTTATAATGTTTATATTGTAATTTACTATATATTTTATAAATAATTCCTATTATTTAGTATTTTTATAAAATGAGAAATAAATGAAGTATTAAAATACAAATGATAGGATGGAGGGACAAGATAGGGGTAGGGGATTAAGAGGCACAAACTACTATGTATAAAATAAATAAGCTACAAGGATATATTGTACGGCACAAGGAATGTAGCCAATATTATATAATAACATTTTTTTATTCTGCTTTTTTTAAAGATTTTTTTTGATGTGGACCATTTTTGAAGTCTTTATGGAATTTGTTACAACATTGCTTCTGTTTTATACTTTGCTTTTTTGGCCGTGAGGCATGTGGGATCTTAGTTCTCCGACCAGGGATTGAATCCGCATCCCCTGAATTGGAAGACGAAGTCTTAACCACTGGACCGCCAGGGAAGTCCCTATAATAACTTTAAATGGAGTATAATCTATAAAAATGTTGAATCACTACGTTGTACACCTGAAATTAATATAATATTGTAAATCAACTATATTTCAATTAAAAATAAATAAAATACAAATTATAAATATATTTGGCATTCAAATACCAAAGGTTGATATTATAATAAATAACAAAAATTTCCTTGACCAACAGTAGCTCACACCTGTGTTAATTCATCTATGTTCAACAAAATCTTAATTGTCCATGGAAAAATAAAGGGGCCGGAATTGGTAATTCAAGAACACAGAGTGTAAAGTAATACTTCAACCACCTTTCCATCAATTTTTTTTACTAGAACTGACTACCAGAAGTAAAATTGATTCATGTGATTTAGTCCTCTCTGTCCATTTCCAATGTCCTGATCGATATCTAGTAGGGAGTCAAGGAACAAGAAAATGGCAGCAAAAAGAACGTTAGCAACAAGGATATACAAATTGGGGGCCTAGATCACTGAGGAACAAGATAACAAACCTTATAATGATGGAAACTGGCTGTGCTCCCTCCAGGGTTAGTCCCAGACTTTCTGCTGCTTTTACAGCTGTCCCATTGGTACTCTTCCCCAGCTTTTATCTTCTCTCTGATTCATCACTATGACTACTATCTTAATTCCAATATCCACCATGATCCCTAGGACTGAGAAAAAGCCACATGCCCACTCACTTTAACACATAAGTTCTCCTTTGTTTATTCAGACAAATCTATGACAATACTTGCTTTGAGACTGGGAACTATTTGGCAATAAAAGATTTCACATATTACCTTACTTATGCTTCACTACCAACATAGTAAATGGGAGATGAAGATATCATTAAAAAATTTTAATCAAGTGAAATTTCCTCATAATACCAAATGCAGGGACACATCTGTTATATGTACTATCCTTTGGTTGACTGTAATCCAGGATTAAAGATTAGCTCTATGATCCCAGAGCTGACGAGAAAAAAACTACACTTAGTTTCAGGCTAGTGAATCTCTTCTACAGCCCACGGCAACACCTGCTCACGGTAGGATATCCTGTCATTTGCTGAAGAGCTGGGCAGCTGCCTACCCTTGTAAGCTTAAACTGACCAAGGATGTGTCTTATTTGTTCCTGAAATAAGCCTTTCTGAAGGTCACATAATCAATTGGAACACAAATTAAATACAAGGTTACAGAACAATAAAGAGTTTTAAAGACTTCTTTTAACAGACATAGGATGTGTCTGTTAGTCTTCTTTATGAGTCTGAACCTCTGCGTTTGGATCCTGAGATCTCCAAATTGCCACCAAAATAATTATTAGACTCGACAAGTTAAGACCCCCAAAACCAAATGAGTTTATCACATAAGCAGATATTAGTAGGTTTTGTGTCTAAGCAGAGAAGAAGGAACTTCTAAAAAATAATAAATTAAGGGTGGGTGGTTATGGAATGACAAGTGATTTTTATTTTCCTCTTTGGATTTGTCTTTATTCCCAATTTTTAAAATAATAAAACTGTTTAACATAGGAGTCCCCAACTGCTGTGTGACAAGGAACAACTCTTTAATTTCCCTGAAACCTTAAGATCATAGAGGGAAAAAGAGGGTAGAATGTGCAGGGTATGGAGAGAAAACAGACAGACAAAACCTAGGGATTGAGAAAGAATGCTGTGGTTGACAAATCCTGGAAAGTATACCTGGAGTGGACAGATTTACAGGTAAATCCCAATATACTTATGGAGAAGGGGTATAGATGGGGAGTCTGGTATTGGTTTAAGAGAAAGTATTTCAGAGTCAATTTTTTAAAAATTGAAGTATAGCTGATTTACAATGTTGTGTTGATTTCTGCTGTACAGCAAAGTGATTCAGTTATACATATATATATACAATCTTTTTCATATTCTTTTCCATTATGGTTTATCCCAGGATATTGAATATAATTCCCTATGCTATATAGTAGGACAGTATTGTTTATCCATTCTATATGTCATAGTTTGCATCTACTAACCCCTAACTCCTAGTCTATCCCTCCCCCACACCCCCTCTCCCTTGGCAACCACAAGTCTGTACTCTATGTCTGTGAGTCTGTTTTTGTCTCATAAATAGGTTCATTTGTGCCATAGTTTAGGTTCCACATAAAGGTGATATCATATGGTATTTGTCTTTCTCATTTTGACTTACTTCACTTAGTATGATAATTTCTAGTTGTATCCATGTTGCTGCAAATGGCATTATCTCATTCTGTTTTATGGCTGAGTAGTATTCCATTATATATGTACCACATCTTCTTTATCCATTCTTCTGTCAGTGGACACTTAGGTTGTTTCCATGTCTTGGCTACTGTGAATAGTACCGCTATGAACATAGGGGTGCATGTATCTTTTTGAATTATAGTTTTGTCTGCATATATGCCCAGGAATAGGATTGCTGGGTCATATGGTAATTCTATTTTTAGTTTTTTGAGGAACCTCCATATTGTTTTCCACAGTGGTTACACCAACTTACATTCCCACCAACAGTGCAGGAGGGTTCCCTTTTCTCCACACCCTTCCCAACATTTGTAATTGGTAGACTTTTTGATGATAGCCATTCTGACCGGTGTGAGGTGGTACCTCATTGGAGTTCTGATTTGCATTTCTAAAAGAAAGTATTTCATATCAATAGATGAGTGGAGAAAGACAATGTGGTGTATATATATATCTACACACACACACACACACACTGGAATACTACTCAGCCATAAAAGAGAATGAAATTTTGCCATCTGCAGCAATATGGATGGACTTGGAGGGCATTATGCTAAGTGAAATAAGTCAGATGGAGAAAGACAAATACTGTATGATGTCACTTATATGTGGAATCTAAAAAATACAACAAACTAGTGAATATTAAAAAAAAAAGAAGCAGACTCACTGATAAGGAGAATAAACTAGTGGTTACTAGTGGGGAGAGGGGGAAGGGGCAATATAGGGGTGGGGGAGTGGGAGGTAGAAACTACTGGCTGTAAGATAGGCCACAAGGATGTATTGTACAACACGGGGAAGATAGCTAACATTTTGTAATAACTGTAAATGGAGTGTAACCTTTAAAAATTGTGTTAAAAAATAAAATGAAAATAAAATAAAATAATACCTTAAAATAAAATATCAAAAAAAGAAAAAGTATTTCAGAAAAAGAAAAAATTGAATGCTTGGAAAAAATGGCTAATGGTGACTAATGTCAACTGGTAGTTGTGGAAAAGCTGTCAACAGTCTTGACTAAAATATATGAATACATTTTTAAGGGAGGGTCACAGAATCCAATATTCAGTTATAAAATAAATAAAACAGAATATCATTTCTGGTCCATATTATTCCTTTACAAAATTTCTTGATGAAAGAACTCATAAAAACTGATCATTTACATAAGGCTGCAAAGATATGTATCAAAAGCTTTAAAGTAAAAAATCCTTTGAACCCAGCATACCTCTTCTAGTAATTTATCCTAAGGAGTAATCAAGATATGTGCGAAAATTAAGGAATGGACACATGTTCACTGCAGTGTGGCTTATAATCACTGAAAATAGTAAACAAATTGTTGAGCAATAGAAGATTGCACTAGAAGTTATCAATGAATTTGGTAAAGTTGCAGGATACAAAATTAATATACAGAAATATGTTAATTTCTATACACTAACAACTAACAGTCAGAAAAGGAAATTAAGAAAATAATCCCATTTACAATTGCATCAAAATGAATAAAATAGTAGGAATAAATCTAAGGAGGTAAAGGACCTGTACTCCGAAGACTATAAGACACTGATGAAAGAAACTGAAGACAACACAAACAGATGGAAAGATATACCATGTTCATGGATTGGAAGAAATAATACTGTTAAAATGACCATACTACCCAAGGCAATCTAGGAATTCAATGCAATCCCTGTCAAAATACCCATGGCATTCGTCATAGAAGTAGAACAAATAATTCTAAAATTTGTATGGAAACACAAAATACCCCAAAGAGCCAAAACTATCTTGAGAAAGAAGAACAAAGCTGGCGGTATCATGCTCCTTCATTTCAAACTATACTGCAAAGCTACAGTAATCAAAGCAGTATGGTACTGGCACATAGATCAATGGAACAGAATAGCGAGCCCAGAAATGAACCCATAATTACATGGGCAATTAATCTATGACAAAGGAGGCAAGAATATACAATGGGGAAAAGACAGCCTCTTCAATAAATGGTGTTGGGAAAACTGGACAGCTAAATGCAAAAGAATCAAACTGGACTACACCATATACAAAAATAAATTCAAAATGGATTAAAGACTTAAATGTAAGACCTGAAACCATAAAACTTCTGGAAGAAAAAATAGGCAGTATGGTCTTTGACATCAGTCTTAGCAATATTTTTTGGATATGTCTCCTCAGGCAAGGGCAACAAAAGCAAAAATAAACAAATGGGACTACATCAAACTAAAAAGCTTTTGCACAGTGAAGGAAACTATCAATGAAATGAAAAGGCAGCTTACTGAATGGGAGATGATATTTATAAATGCTATATGTGATAAGGGGTTAATATCCAAAATATACAAATAACTCATATAGCTCAACATCAAACAAACAACCTGATTAAAAAATGGGTAGAGGATCTGAATAGACATTTATCCAAAGAAGACATACAAATGGCTATCAGGCACATGAAAAGATGCTCAATATCACTAATTATTAGGAAACTGCAAATGAAAACCACAGTGAGATATCACTTCACACCTGCTAGAATGGCTATTATCAAAAAAACAACAAATAACAAGTGTTGGCCAGGATGTAGGGAAACGGGAACCCTTGGGTACTGTTGATGGGAATGCAAATTGGTGCAGCCACTGTGGAAAACAGTATGGAGATACCTCAAAAAACTAAAAATAGACCTATATATAGAACTATGATATGGCTCAGCAACTCCACTCCTGGGTATTTATCTAAAGAAAACAAAAACAGTCTTTAGAGACCTAAATGTAAGACCAGATACTATGAAACTCCTAAAGGAAAATATGCAGAACACTCTTTGACATAAACTGCAGCAATATATTTTTTTTGATCTGTCTCCTAAAGGAAAGGAAATGAAAACAAAAATAAACAAGTGGGACCTAATTAAACTTAAAAGCTTTTACGCAGCAAAGGAAACCCAGAAACGCAGAAAAAGATAACCCACTGAATGGGAGAAAATATTTGCAAATGATATGACTGATAAGGGATTAATATCCAACATATATAAATAGCTCATACAACACAACATCAAAAAAACAAACAACCAGATTTAAAAATGGGGAGAAGAACTAAACAGACATTTTCCAAAGAGGAAAAGAAAATGGCCAACAGGCATATGAAAAGATGCTCAACATCAGTAATTAACAGGGAAATGAAAATCAAAGCCACAATGACATATCACTTCATACCTGTCAGAAAGAATGGCTATCATCAAAAAGAACACAACAAATGTTGGCAAGGATGTGAAAAAAAGGGAACCCTTGTTCACTGTTAGTGGGAATGTAAACTGGTGCAGCCACTGTGGAAAACAGTATGGAGGTGTCTCAAAAAACTAAAAATAGAACTACCATATGACTGAGCAATTCCACTCCTGTGTATATATCAGGAAAAACCAAAAACACTAATTTGAAAAGATACATGCACCCCAATGTTCACAGCAGCATTATTTACAATTGCCAAGATATGGAAACAACCTAAGTGTCCATCAACAGATGAGTGGACAAGATTGGATACACACACACACACACATACACACACACACAAAACGGAATACTACTCAGCCATAAAAAAGAACGAAATTTTGCCATTTGCGGCAAATGGATGGATATGGAGGGCATTATGCTAGTGAATAAGTTAGAGAAAGACAAATACTGTAGAATATCACTTATATGTGGAATCTAAAAAATACAACAAACTAGTGAATATAACAAAAAAGCAGACTCACAGATATAGAGAACAAACCAGTGGTTACCAGTGGGGAGAGAGGGAGGGGTGGGAGAGTGGGAGGTACAAACTATTCGGTGTAAGATAGGCTCAAGGATGTAATGTACAACATGGGGAATATGACCAATATTCTGAAATAACTGTAAATGGAAAGCAATCTTTAAAAATTGTATAAAAAATAAAAAATTAAAAAAAACAAAAAAAAACACTCTTTGGAAAAGATATCTGCACACTTACATTAACTGCATTATTTATAATAGCCAAGATATGGAAGCAATCTAAGTACCCGTCGGTAGATGAATGGACAAAAAAGGTGTGATGTACACACACACACACACACACACACGCAATGGAATATTAGCCATAAAAAAGAATGAAATCTTGCCATTTGTGACAGCATGGACAGACCTAGAGGACACTAAGCTAAGTGAAATAAGTCAGATGGAGAAAGACAAATACTATATGATTTCACTTAAATGTGTAATCTAAAAAACAAAACAAATGAACAAACACAATAAAACAGAAACAGAGTCATAGATACAGGGAACAAACAGGTGGTTATCAGAGGGAAGGAGGGAGGGGGGAGGGGAGAAATAGGTGAGGGAGATTAAGAGGTACAAACTTTTAGTACAAAATAAATGAGTCAAGGGTATGAAATATACAGTGTGGGGAATATAGTCAATAATTATGTAACATCTTTGTATGGTGACAGACAGTGACTAATCATGGTGATCATTTTGAAATGTACAGAAATGTCAAATCACTATGTTGTGTACCAGCAACTAATATAGTGTTGTAGGTCAATTATACTTCAAAAACAAACTCACAAAAAAAGAGATCAGATTTGTGGTTATCAGAGGTGGCGAGCGGGGGAGGGGGAATCGGATGAAGGCAGTCAGAAGGTACAAACTTCCAGTTATAAGATAAGTAAGTACTAGGGATGTGGTGTACAATTTGATAAATATAATGAACACTGTTTATGTTAATGCATGAAAGTTGTTAAGACAGTAAACCCTAAGAGTCCTCATCACAAGGAAAAAAACAGAGGATTACTTAATTACAATTACTTAAACTGTGTATGTTAATACAATTTAATATTATGCAGCCATTAAAAATGATGCTGAAAAAGTATATTTCATGATACAGGAAATGTTCACAGTATGAAGTAAAAAAGTGTTACAGAACAGCATGACTTTTTTTAAGCACACATACACACATGTATAGACTAACATAATATATACCAAAAACACTAATGGTGGTTATTGTCACGAGATTGGGGATCATAGATTATTTTAATTTTTGGGGGGGAACTTACTTGTATGTTCCAAAATTTCTATATATATTACTTTTGTTCTCAGGAAAAAATTGTTTCAACAATATAAATGAAGTTATAAAGGACACTAGTGCCATGTGTTCTCTTTACTTCAAAAGCATAAGGCTTGAATTGGAGTATATGAATATACATACTACACAACGATGGGAGTTAAAATTTTACTTTTTAAAAAGCTGTGGGAGGGGCTTCCCTGGTGGCGCAGTGGTTGGGAGTCCGCCGGCTGATGCAGGGGACGCAGGTTCGTGCCCCGGTCCGGGAGGGTCCCACGTGCCGCGGAGCGGCTGGGCCCGTGAGCCATGGCTGCTGAGCCTGCGTGTCTAGAGCCTGTGCTCCGCAACGGGAGAGGCCACAACAGTGAGAGGCCCGCGTACCACAAAAAAAAAAAAAAAAAAAAAAAAAATCTGTGGGGTCTCGAAATAATAATGTTTCTCAAGAATGGTTAGATATTTTGTTCTTTCCTCAAAATGTGAGCTTTCTGTGCCTGACTGTAAGATAAAAAAATTCCTTTTTACTACTACCTAAGGCAGGCCTGCAATCTTCAGGGGCAGTACCATGTGGCTTCTGTCTGGTTTTTTTTTTTTTTTTCTTTTTGCGGTATGCGGGCCTCTCACTGCTGTGGCCTCTCCCGTTGCGGAGCACAGGTTCCGGATGCGCAGGCCCAGAGGCCATGGCTCACGGGCCCAGCCGCTCCGCGGCACATGGGATCCTCCCAGATCGGGGCACGAACCCGTATCCCCTGCATCGGCAGGCGGACTCTCAACCACTGTGCCACCAGGGAGGCCCTTCTGTCTGGTTTTGAATTAGTCCAGTGACCATCAGACTTTTTGACTGTAAGAACTGTCAATAAAATTTTTGAATATGCACTCACTATGTGACTTATTTATAAATTATATACCTGTAAAACTTTATTAAAATACCAAATATATATGAAAACATGCATGAATATAGAAATTTAAAATGATGAGATAAAAGTAACAGAAGCTCTAACATCTTCTTCCTCACAATGTCATGGATTGTCTTATATGTACTCTACTCTGGACACCACTGGACTGTACAACCACAAAAGGTGGGCTTTGACCAAAAAAGACCAACCATATGTCAATCTGTTCCTTTCAGAAGGTCTATAGGAAATTGATATGGGGTATTCTTCTGGCACTAGGTCTTTAATTTATCAAAGGTTATCCAGTTAATGGTGGTAGTGTGTTTACACAGGAAATATCTTCCAGGTCCATACTCTAGCTTACCTTGTTGCTGCAATTTGTAATCAGTGGAATATGCTTTCCCAATGATATTCCATACAGGCCTTAAGCATCCAAATAGTCCTTCAAGAAACCCACCACTGCCGCTGCCCGACCTGCTGAACTGAATCTTGATGTCTTCAGTTCCACTCGTGCCCTCTCCATCCACAGTGTTGCTGTTCCCGTGAGACATGGCCATCTCTGGTTCATCTTGTTCCCTTAGCTGAAGAACGCTGTTCTCAAACTGGTCCCTGGAATCCTCGCTTACGCTTGTCAACACTGTTGTGGCGATGGGGCTGTTCATGCCCTCAGTTAGCTCTGTTTGCACCACCCCCTTTTCCTGCTGGTCCTTAAGAAGCTTGGGTGAAGGGTGGCTTCGCATAGGTGCGATGTCATCCTGTAGTCCATTGAAGGTTTTGTTTTCACTCAAAGGCAAGTGTGGGGAAGAGGAGCAGCTCAGGTGCTCCTGAGGGTTGGCCATCGTGCCATGAGTGTGCCCAGGGTCCTGAGAGGACACTCAGAGGATCATTAGGAAAGAGTTCTGATGTAAGAGGGGGCTTCAGAACCTGGGGAAAACAGGAGGAGGTCGTGAGATCACCCTTTCTTTAGTCATCCACACCACTACACTTCCATTTATAATAATAAAAACATTGAAACAAGGGGGATTGATTCAACAGTGGTGTTCATCCACATGAAGGAATACTGTGCAGCAGTTAAAAATCATGTTGTAGAAGAGTATTTACTAACATGAGAAAATGTTCATGACATATTAATATAAAAAGTAGGTTAGAAAAATATATACAGTGTAAACCATTTAAATTTTTTATTATTTAAAAGGATACACAAACACATATACAAGAAAAAAAGACTGGAAGGATACATCCAAAGAATTAACAACAGTTAATTCTAGGTGGTTAGATTTGGGAGGGATTTATGTTGTTGTGTTTTTCAAGATATTCTAAGCATTTTGCATTAATATGTTTCTATAGACTGAATGGTTGTGTCCCCCCAAAATTACATGTTGAAACTCATTTGTGATGCTGTTTGGAGGTGGGGGCCTTTGGGATGTGATTAGGTCATGATGGTGGAGCTTTCATGAATGGGATTAGTGCCTTATAAAAAAGACCCCGGAGAACTCCCTTCCCTCTTCTTCCATATGAGGACACAGTGAGAAGATGGCTGTCTATGAACCAGGAAGCAGGCCCTCACCAGATTATCAAATCTGTGAGTGCTTTGATCTTGGATATCTCAGCTCAGCCTCCAAAAAACTGTCAGAAGTAAAAATGTTTGTTGTCTGAGCCATCTAGTCTGTGGTATTTTTGTTATAGCAGCCTGAACAGACTAAGACATATATATTATTTTTATAATCAGAAAAAAATTGTTTCCCTTCCCAAAGGTATAAATATATTTTTGTTAGAAACTACATTCTGTGTTATTATAAGTCACTGCTGATATCTTCTGTTTGCTTTAGTGTCTTGTCCACTGGCACCTTTCTTTACTTTCTAAGGCATTCATTAAGGCATGTAGATAAATGTCTTGTGTATGTGACAGATAAATTCCTAAGATGTAAATTTTGTTTTACTGTACTGCACCAAATCTGGAGCAATGTGACCAAACTGCAGCTCTTTAAACTTATTATTTGCTTCTGATCTGTCCATTAGCACCAATTTCTCAGAGCCACCTACCCCCTGAAAATAAAGACATGGAATTGTTCTAGATTCACCAGATCATGCAAAATCAATCTTAAACTTATTCAATGTATGTCTCTTATCAGAAATTTACTTTCTTTGCAAATCCCTATATAATAGTCCTTCCTTCTTTCACTTTGTATTAAGCATCAAGGATGTGCTAGAGGCCAGGGGATAAAGATGATCTCGCAGAAGGGGCAAAAGACAGACCAACAAAGATTGACTGTACACTGCTTAACCAAGTGCTCTGGGAGCACAGAAGAGGGGGGATAGTTTCAGGGATAGCTGCCCAAAGGTGGTAACTATTGATCTGTTTGAAGGAAGTGTAGAAATTCACCAGGCAGGCAGGAAAGGAGTGAGTGAAAGAAGAGGAAGAGGGTACTACAGGTTTGGAGAAAGTGTGAACGAGGGCATGGAGGGATGAAAATAGGGAACAGATGAGATATCTTAGTGGCTGGAATGTAGGTTATATGTATATATACAGAGAAAGATAAGAATTGGAGAGAGTCAGGGGCTAGATTGTAAGTATGCTAGGCTAAGAGATTTGGATTTTATTCTGAAGGTGATGGGGAGCCACAGTATCCTATATAGGGGGTTACAAATAAAAATAGACCATTCTTATGTTATTAACTTCTCATCTTCATTACTGAGACCAGGGATTGCTAGAGAAGTGAGACTAGGCATTCCAGGTAGTAATGGGGAGCAGCAGGAGATAACTCTTGTAAAAGGTGGGCCAAGGTCAGAATATGGTGGACCTGTATGGCAAGCTAAAGCTTTTAGATTTTATCCTCAAGACAACAGAGAGTCATCAAGGAATTTTAAGCAAGGGAGTGATTTGGTCAGATTTGTAATTTAAAATCATACCCATAGCAGTAGAGGTTGGATTGAAGGAGAATGACTGAAGGTCAAGATATCAGTTAGGAGGAAGAGACCAAGTAAGAAATGATGAGGACCCGAACCAAGGCAGTAGCAATGGCAATGAAGAGGAGGGGACAGGTTTAAGAGGTAAAACTGGTAAGATCTAGTGATTGATAAAACATGGGGGTGGGTGAGGAAAAGGACAGGAGAGGAATACTTTCAGATAACTTACTTGGGATAATGGATAGATGGACAATGTCATTAACTGAGATATGAAATATCAGAAGAGATGAAGTTTTAGAAAGAAGATAATTAGCTCATAAATGCAGACAGTTTAACGCCTACTGTGTGTTTCATGCACTGAACCAGATTTTTATTTATGTTATCTGATTTTCTTTTTTTCTTTTTTTTCTTTTTGTGGTACGCGGGCCTCTCACTGTTGTGGCCTCTCCCGTTGCGGAGCACAGGCTCCGGACGCGCAGGCTCAGTGGCCATGGCTCACGGGCCCAGCCGCTCCGCGGCATGTGGGATCTTCCCGGACCGGGGCACGAACCCGTGTCCCCTGCATCAGCAGGCAGACTCTCAGCCACTGCGCCACCAGGGAAGCCCTATCTGATTTTAAAGACACTTTAGGGACTTCCCTGGCGGTCCAGTGGTTAAGACTGTGAGCTTCCACTGCAGGGGGAACCGGTTCCACCCCTAGTCAGGCAACTAAGATCCTATATGCCGCGCAGTGTGGCCAAAAAGGAAAAACAATAAAAATAAAAAGACACTTTATAGAGAGGAATTTAAAGAGAGTTATACATGGGAGCTTCTTTAGCTCAGGGATAGAAGTATCAAAATAATACAAAGGTGAACCCAAGTTAAATTAAAAACATTTTTATTAAATGCATGCTAGGAGCAGTACCAAGTTAAATTAAAAATGTTTTTATTAAATAAATGCTAGAACCACGCACTAGGCTAGGTTCTATGGGTACAGGACATTACTATTACCATTACTACTTTTAATGGTAAGGAAGACAAAGGGCTTTACAATTTACAGAGCCCCGTTTACATAATCAGCGATGTGCTTACTCTCCAGAATAAAAAAACCAACAATCCGATTTGTAGTGTTTGCCAATTTCCCTGGTATAAATACTCCCACCAAGGCAGATTTTAAGCTAATAACAACAGCTTAACAACCTGCTTGCAAAGTTACTAAATATTTGACACCTGGCTCTTAGAAATTGGCATTTAAACCGGCACCAACACCATAATCTTTGTGAGAGTGTCATTTTCATTTGAGAGAAGTAAGAAACTTCTAAGGCAACATATTGAGTAAGCGGTAGAGCAGGAATTAAAATCTAACTCAGAATTCAGATTCTCAAATTCCCTTGCCTTTTTTTTATGACAAGGCACCTCTTATGATAACCCTTCACTTTCTTAGAGTACTTTTCCTGTGACCTTGACCTAAGCACCTGACTGCCTGTTTAAGGAAGCCAGAGCATGGAATGGCTATCCCTGTTTTTCCCAGAAGGACACGGAGGCCTAGAGAGAGGTATATGCCAAAGGTCACAGAGCCAGGACTGAATACCTTTTTTTTTTTTCCTAATTCCAAACTCTCTCCTATACCATGTGGTCTCTGTAAGACATAGTTTCTTCTTTTCAAAGCTTATACACTACTTAAAGAGTTAATAATTACACCGAGGGAATTACCTCCTGCCCACTCCCACCCCCATGACATACGAGCCATATTCTGTTCTACAGGCTGTGGGAGAAGGGGAACAAGAATGGGGCAGGAGAAGGTAGACTGGGCTGACTGGACTTGAGGTGAACCTTTGCAAGGAAGATGTGTTTGAAACTGACAGAGGAAAGAAAGTCAGGGAAGAACAAGAGCATTAGCAGAGGCAGGGAAAAAACGACGAGGGCATGCGTGGGAGGGCTGATCACCTGGAAATAACGAAAGAGCCAGCTAAGGTTGAAGAGTAGTGTGCAATAAAGGTAGCTCCTTCACATACGGGCTCTGAAAGCTCATGAAATAATGCAGATATTTCTTCCCTTTAAACAAATCAGAAAACTTTAACTGTTTGAGGTTAGGTTAACAGGGACTTAAATTCTAGGGCATGGAGAAATTTAGGGGCTGGGAAGCTGCCTGGGACTCTAATGTTGGGGAAAAGAAAGAAAGAAAGAAAAAGAAAAGCTGCAACCCTTCGCTACAGCAACAGCTGTTTGCTGAATTGACCGCCATTCCCCACCCCAATCCTCTCCACTTCCTTCCTTTTTACTCATCTCTAAGCTCTGACATTACTGATCCCCTCATTTTGCTTTCTTGCTGACCTCCTGCCACAACCTTGAGCTGCCCCTTGCCTTTGGCCTCTCTGACCTTGCTCTGCCTGATCTCTTTCAAGACTGCTGACTTCATATTTTCAGACTTGGCCACTGCCTTAGTCAAGTTGCTTCCAGTCTGTCTTTGCCGTTGGGATCCTTTACAGCACAGGGCATATATTATGTTGTTGGCTCACATCAGACTTGATAATGCAAATACCCAAATGTAGATGTGAATGGCAGCCAAACACCCATTTGTGCAATTTGTTCTTTGAACCCAACTACAGGATTTTATATTAATTCCTGGTAAATCTGCATTTTGTCCATTTTTATTCTGAGTTTCTTCTCCCTGATGACCTCATATTGAAATGAGCTCATATACAAAAAGTTAGAAAAACATGTTTGTTTTGTAATCTCTTCCCATTTCTTTTTTCTTTTTCTTTTTTTTTTTTTTTTTTTGGCCATGCCTCAGATCTCAGTCCCCTAGCCAGGGGTTGAACCTGGGCCATGAAAGTGAAAGCACGGAATCCTAACCACTAGACCACCAGGGAACTCCCATCTCTTCACATTTCTAAGACGTTAATGGTATACATGAAGTAGACCTGTTCACACAGGCACTGGGAATGAGTCTAAAGAAGAGAACTTCAGCATGGTCATCACATTCAGTTTGATATTTAAGACATCAAGGAATAATAGGACCTTCAAGGAATATAGTCCAACCCACCTGTTTTACATATGAGAATCAAATCCCAGAGAGATTGCTGACTTGCTCAATACGACTAATTAGTGTCAGAGACAGAATGAGTCCTCTTTCTTCAACCTATGATCTTCCTCTAGTCTGGTTGTTTATTCAGACAAACAGAAACAAATAGCCATGATAGCATGACCACTGATGACAAAAACGATAATAATTCACTGTGCTATTCTAGGTGCACTAAAACTACACCCAAAGAAGCACAAGCACCCATTTAGAGGGGTGGCCCTGCACCTGTTAACAGAGGAGTGAAGGGCACCCAGCTATTGGTGATTCAGTGGCTCTGAGAGCGGGCAGAGGTGATGGAAACCTCAAGGTGTGCATAAAGATATGTAGTCAGAGAGGCTTTCCTCTGCTCACCAAGAATATCAAGACCAATCGCAACCAACAAATGCAGAGAAATGGAGAAGCACAAGAACAAAGGGAAAGAAATCATCACCATGGCTATATTCAAACATGATCAGAGCTGACTCTACATGTAAGAGTGTAGGAGGATAAAAATATCTAAATTTTACCTGTGTTTGTACGTACACCCACGCACTGCCACTGCACAGTGAAGGAGCTGGTAGGTGGAACCTAAGGGAACACAAGCAGCCCCACCATCTCTGCCTCTGTCTTTGTCCTCTCAGTTCCTCCCTCTCTGTCCAGATTTGGTTCAGGTACCCTTTTGGGAACTGACTGTTTGGATATTTTAATTCATGAGAAGTCAAAGCTAGAATTCATTAGAAGGGGATAGAAAGGAAACGAGGCAAGAATTTTAAACACTGAGAGTCAAATGGAAAAAGATAAGGAAGAGCAGAGGGGCAAAAGGGCAAGGTTGGCGTGTCACCCTTATCAGTAGGAAGCTCTATGGGCAAGGCTGCAGGTGAGGTGATGCTGCTGCTTCCCTTACAAGGGCTCCTGAATCTGCCAGGAGCACAAGGTAGTGCTTCTGTCTCTGCTCTTTGGGAACACTTCCCTTGCCCTCAAAAGGAGGAAGTGGTTTGTGAAAAATTAGTAGGCAAGGGCTGGAGATAGCAGCAGATGTGCATTTGCCAGCGCACTGCCAATTTCTGGAAATTACCTTGGCTTCATGCCAAGATGGGTTTGGCACAGAGAAAAAGACGAGTGGAAGAGGTCATGTGGCCAAATGGCCCTTGAGTTCTTGTGTTTTTATTATATAATTCAATGTCTCCAAGTTGCTAATAGAGGATAATTCTATAATAGATCAGATTTTGAGTTTTACATCATAAATATGAATAAATCAAAGATTTTGGAAAATTTTGCCTCACAAAGTTTTCAGTATGACTAAAATTGAATAAAACTTGAAAGTAAGCCTTATTGCTGAGATTTCTTGATTGATGCTCACCTCTTCCAAAGCTGTCTTATCATTACTCGGCATTTTCTTGCCTCAAAATGAACACAATGCTGCTATCCTAACTTTCTGGTTATTTCTCTAAAATTCACATAGCAGTATTTAGAGCACAAGTGAGATTTCTGCTGTTAGGGCATCATTCCCATTTTAAAACTGGGATTAAGTTACTTTTTCATAGTAATCACATAAAAAATGATCTTTCTAGGATAGAGGTCTATCACGGAGATCTTGATTTGAAATAAAAAAAAATTAGATTGCTTTTTCTAATGGAATTGCAAAATTAATCAGAGCAGAATAGTGGCCTACAATTGTGCCTTTACCCCTAACTTGCTCTCCTAACTGTGAACCCTCTACTGAAATCCCTATTTGAAAGGACAATAATAACCTCACATCAACCAAATCCACCGACCTACCTTGTCCCATCTTCTTTATAACGTTTCATCCAATAATCATGCATTCAGAAATATTGATTCAGTGTCTACCATGTATCTATATTTTTGGTTAAGATTATGAATGTTTCATAATATTAAAGTATGCTGGAGCCAGCAAAAAATAAAAATTACAAACAGGCAACCTCCATGTTGACAGATTACTTAATGAATATTACTACCTATAAATACAACTATGACTAAAGTTAAAATAACTTTATAATGTAGGTTTTAAAGCAACTGACAAAGGATTAATCTCCAAAATTTACAAGCAGCTCATGCAGCTCAATAACAAAAAAACAAACAACCCAATCAAAAAATGGGCAGAAGACCTAAACAGACATTTCTCCAAAGAAGATATACAGATTGCCAACAAACACATGAAAGAATGCTCAACATCATTAATCATCAGAGAAATGCAAATCAAAACTACAATGAGATATCATCTCACACCAGTCAGAATGGCCATCATCAAAAAATCTAGAAACAATAAATGCTGGAGAGGATGTGGAGAAAAGGGAACACTCTTGCACTGTTGGTGGGAATGTAAATTGATACAGCCACTATGGAGAACAGTATGGAGGTTCCTTAAAAAACTACAAATAGGACTACTGTATGACCCAGCAATCCCACTACTGGGCATATACCCTGAGAAAACCATAATTCAAAAACAGTCATGTACCAAAATGTTCATTGCAGCTCTATTTACAATAGCCAGGACATGGAAGCAACCTAAGTGTCCATCAACAGATGAATGGATAAAGAAGATGTGGCACACATATACAATGGAATATTACTCAGCCATAAAAAGAAACGAAATTGAGCTATTTGTAGTGAGGTGGATGGACCTGGAGTCTGTCATACAGAGTGAAGTAAGTCAGAAAGAGAAAGACAAATACCGTATGCTAACACATATATATGGAATTTAAGAAAAAAAAATGTCATGAAGAACCTAGGGGTAAAACAGGAATAAAGACACAGACCTACTTGAGAATGGATGTGAGGATATGGGGAGCGGGAAGGGTAAGCTGTGACAAAGTGAAAGAGAGGCATGGACATATATACACTACCAAACGTAAGGTAGATAGATAGTGGGAAGGAGCCGCATAGCATAGGGAGATCAGCTTGGTGCTTTGTGACCGCCTGGAGGGGTGGGATAGGGAGGGTGGGAGGGAGGGAGACGCAAGAGGGAAGGGATGTGGGAACAGATGTATATGTGTGACTGATTCACTTTGTTATAAAGCAGAAACTAATAAAAAAAAAGGAGGATTATAGAATATATAGATAGAACTGTGAACTTGAGCTGGTCCCTGATAACAGCACCAAGTATACAGTAAGCACTCAATAAAAGCTAGTCCCTTTTCTTCTTTTCCTTTCCTGTTATTTTGTGCCTTTCCCCTCTTTTTTTTTTTTTGCGGTACGCGGGCCTCTCACTGTTGTGGCCTCTCCCGTTGCGGAGCACAGGCTCCGGACGTGCAGGTTCAGCGGCCATGGCTCACAGGCCCAGCCGCTCCGCAGCATGTGGGATCTTCCTGGACCGGGGCACGAACCCGTGTCCCCTGCATTGGCAGGCAGACTCTCAACCACTGCGCCACCAGGGAAGCCCTCCCCTCGTTTTTTGGGAAATCTATGACTCTCCTTAAGATAAATAGTTCAGGAGAACAGTTGAAATGACCATTGAAATTATTTAAAATTACTATTTAAAATTTAAATTATGTTTTACAATTTGGGCTATAATGCACACTTTCATATTGTTTCCCAATCAACCAATTCAGAACCTTCTATGCACTTCATCATATAGAGAGCAACACTGTGAGGGGCTAAGAGGGGAACCACTGGACGAAGATAGACCTGGATTCAAATACTAATCATTAACTTGATCTTTCTCTCTAAGCCTCAATTTCATTATCTATAAGTGGTGATAACAACAGAATCCAACTCATAGAAGAGATTAGATGATTATATGAGATAGTGCATATATAATGCACTTATCTAGCACACAGCAAATCCTCAAGACTTGTTAGCTATCCAAATCTTTAACTAGAAAAACTAGAATGAAAAGATATATGTCAATATCCTCAATATATATGTGAGATCAAGGGGCATGAAAGGAAGGGCAAAAAGAAGACAAGTGAGCTTTCTTAAAGAAAGTGGGAAAATGACAAAAGTGGGATAAGAGAGAGATAGATCAATATACATAGGAATTGAGGCACATTTAGCTTGTAAAGTTCATTTGATATTATAAATGAAAGCAAAAAGAGTCAATAAACAGAGAGATACTGGGTCAAAAGGGCAAAAGGAAGATGGAAAACAAGAGAGGAAAATCCCAAACGTATGCAACTTCTTTTTCATATTTAATTTCCTTTGTCTTTAATTACAGCAGTTATTTTTACATTCCAGGTTTCAATTAAATTGAAAGAAAAAGGGAAGGCTCTATGTAGCTATAATATTTGGGAGAATATTAATACTATGTAGTTCTAATATTTGGGAGAAAAAAGTATGTAATTCCCATGGTTTTAACATTGCTATATTAAATTAGGAGATAATTTTATTGATTCAAGAAAATATCTCTGGGAAAAGACTGCTTATGTTTTAAACAGAAGAGCAATTAGAACACAGGAGAACCACTGCAGAACTGTGTTCCCAAAGGAGAGTATGGAATTTTCTTGCCTAGAGATCGACATGTTTCTACATCACGTTATGTACACATGAAGACATTCTGTCTTTCAGGAACTGCTTAATTCTACTCTTGTCTCACCCACCTTCCTAGAAACATTATAGTTTTCAGGCAGCTTGCCTTCACTTTCTTTATGAAGACCTCATCCCTAGGTCAAAGTCTAAAAAGTTTGTTGTGGCTCTAGGCCTAGAGAACTTTGTACAATAGCAACTTCCCACAAGCTTAGAAAAATCATAAAAAATAGTCCTTAAGTGATAAATTGAACATTGTAGTAAAATGTGTGCTCTAAATTCAAACTCTCTGGTTTGAATACTGATTCTGTCCATGGGGAAGTTCCTTATCTTTGTGTGTCTCAGTTTTTGTAGTCAAAAACTTGGATAATAAGTGTATCTACCTCATAGGGTTGTAATGAGGACTAAATAAGATAATACTTGCAGAGTGGTTAACATATAACCTGGTACAAAGTAAGCACTTAACAAGGTTTTGCTATTTATACTTTAAATTAATAAACATTCTAAAATAAGAGTGTATTCTTTATTAATAATAATATCCATATTGTTAAAGGAGTAAGATCAAATGAGTACATATATTTTACAACAGTTTTGTCCTTGCTCATTCCAGGGATATAACCATAGAAAAAGGGAAACTTAAAGTTGTCCCAGAGGATGGCTATTTTCATTTTATAATGAAAAGACCATTTATTTCCAAGGAGTTAAGCAGAGCAGCTTAGCCCAGAAATAAGCAATGGCCCCAGCCTGAGGGATTTGACACCACTATTCATTGACCCCAGGTCCTAAGACCACTTTGACCCACTCTCATAAGTCGCCATGCTTTGTCTAGTTTGCAAAAAAAAAGTTTTTTTGGATGTAATTTGAAGAATTATAGATGTTGAGAGATTAATAAACCCCTAACTAGGAGAGAGTACAAGTAGCACGAGTAATTAACTTGATGTTGAGAATAAAAAGATATTTAATAATTACTTCTTAATAACATCATGATATCAACATATTAATAAATATTAATGTTAACATTTGTTTATTATGTCATATGTATCTTCCTTTGTAGACTGGGCATGATTCTAAAGAAAAAAATAAGCAGAATCTAATTAGAGGTTAATTCACATTCCAAATGTACTAGGGGTTGAACTGAAGGAAGCTTTTTTAGGCTGTAATAATCATTTTTCTGAATTAAGGTTTTTTGAAGTCTGTATGATGAGCGAGCAGCAGAAGCAGACACTAACACTGAAGTTGGTGCAGGACCCTGTATTAGCCCAGACCCTGGCAAGAAAGAGATGCCACACTCAAATGGGGCAAATGACAAGAATTTATGAGACTACTTACAAAGGTGGGGGCAGGAAAAGCAACAGGGATGGTGCCATTCCCCAAAGCTAGTAACAGTCAAAAGGCTGTTAACTGAGCAGGGGAAAAAATTATTGCCAGAACCTGGAAAGCATAACTATAGAAGAAAGTCATCCAACAAGAGCTGTGGCTTTGGGAGAGGGATGCAACCAAAGTTTAATGACCTGATAGGGAGGGAGCCAGGGGAATTAATATTGAACCCCAACCTCACACTCCTCTGGCTCTCTGAGACCCTGCAGGTGCTTCACATTGGTTGAACCCAATAGAAAACAAGAAGGCAAGGAAGTCCATTAATGCAGCCTTCAGAGGCACAGAACAGAGTACTCTGAGAAGGACTGAAAATGGATCTGATTCTAAGCACCAGACCAGTGCAGATCCTCCTGCTAAAGGCAGAGACATAATGGCCAAACCTGGAAATGCAATGAGCAGAGCTAAGCCCCTGCTAGTAAGAGGTCTCCCTCTGGCTTCTGGATCTTTCAGTTTGGTGGGAAAACTTGAACTTCGGTGTCGGTTATGGGCTCTATAGCAGTTGGGTACCACTGGACAATCTGTTCTTTCTGCCTGGGCTGAAGTATGGGGAATATTTTCCCCTCTAAATATATAAAATACTATTTATTATATTCAGGTCATCTACGAGTCTTACTACCATGTACTATGTTCCAAAAAAAGCATCTCATCAATGAAAAGTAAATGATATCCACATTGTGATTAAATACTTAGAGTGGAGGCAGCTTGCTACACAGGGGTTCTGAAAAAATGGGCTTCCTCATGTGGTTGATGTGAGTATTAAATGAGGTAAAGTACATGAAAGTGCTTTTCAAGCTATGCAGTAGTATCCTGATGCTGTCACTATTAAAATATATGGCAGCCATAGGGAAATGATGGATAGTGTATGGTTTAGTAAGAATTGTTGTCAGGAGCTACTGCTCAGGGCTCTAAGCAGGTGAGAGTGGAAGGAAAATCTTTTTGATTTTATATTTTGAAATTATATTATGAAAGTTCTCTTTTCCCATTAAATTTACTGTTAGTGTTTGGACTGTTTAGTTGGACAGTGAAATATAACTGAAGTAGAGCTATGAATATAACACATTACACACTTGCTTTATACTATATAACATGAAAATGAAATAATTCATTGCCAGCTTAGTATAATAGAGTTACTGAAAAGCATCAGTAACAGACTTCCAATGATATATGTGGAATTTCCCACAAAGCTGCAGATCCTACAAACTGTTCCTGGGCAAGTCCTGTTTGTTCCTGGCAGGCAAGAAGTTGTCAAGGGTCCTTCTGCCATCTTTGCATTGCTTTTTCAGGTCTTGCTTAGGAATGATAGAAACAGAGATTGTTAGAATTGGAGGGAGCAGTGAGTGGGTGATAATTTCTATTTTTAAAGAGAAACAACTCATCCTAATTAGTTTGTAAATTTGCTAGGGGTAGAATCCAAGTATTATTTATCTCTGTACCTTGTCCCTCTTCTTTTCCTCCCTACCTAGCCTCAGCACCTAGTACAGGACCTGTGTAAGATGATGCAGTTTACTTTTTGGATGAGAGAACTTTACACACACACACACACACACACACACACACACACACACACATACACACATACACACACACGCAGAGCAATCTGATAAATAATACATTAATAACAATAGCTAAAATTTGCTGAGATTATTGCCAAACACTGCTCAAGACACTTTCCCTATATTAACTTTAATCCTCACAAAAACCCTTTGAGAAAAGTACTACAATTACTCCTATAGTTGTCAAAGCAGTTGGGGCATAGAGTGTTTAAATAACTCACCAACAGCTACTAAGTGGTAAAGACAGGGGTTGAACCCAGTTCCACTCCAATTCCAGAGCCTGAGCCCGAGTTGAGTCCAAGCCCATGATGTTAGTCACAACGTCCTACTGTCAATATTATAATGGGCTTCTGTTTAATTAAGGAAGGTCGCACAGCAAAGGAAACCATAAACAAGACCAAAAGACAACCCTCAGAATGGGAGAAAATATTTGCAAATGAAGCAACTGAAAAAGGATTAATCTCCAAAATTTACAAGCAGCTCAATAACAAAAAAACAAACAACCCAATCCAAAAATGGGCAGAAGACCTAAATAGACATTTCTCCAAAGAAGATATACAGATTGCCAACAAACACATGAAAGAATGCTCAACATCATTAATCATCAGAGAAATGCAAATCAAAACTACAATGAGATATCATCTCACACCAGTCAGAATGGCCATCATCAAAAAATCTAGAAACAATAAATGCTGGAGAGGGTGTGGAGAAAAGGGAACACTCTTGCACTGCTGGTGGGAATGTGAACTGGTACAGCCACTATGGAGAATAGTATGGAGGTTCCTTAAAAAACTACAAATAGAACTACCATATGATCCAGCAATCCCACTACTGGGCATATACCCTGAGAAAACCATAATTCAAAAACAGTCATGTACCAAAATGTTCATTGCAGCTCTATTTACAATAGCTAGGAGATGGAAACAACCTAAGTGTCCATCATCGGATGAATGGATAAAGAAGATGTGGCACATATATACAATGGAATATTACTCAGCCATAAAAAGAAATGATATTGAGCTATTTGTAATGAGGTGGATGGACCTAGAGTCTGTCATAAGTCAGAAAGAGAAAGACAAATACCATATGCTAACACATATATATGGAATTTAAGAAAAAAAAATGTCATGAAGAACCTAGGGGTAAGACAGGAATAAAGACACAGACCTACTAGAGAATGGACTTGAGGATATGGGGAGGGGGAAGGGTAAGCTGTGACAAAGTGAGAGAGTGCCATGGACATATATACACTACCAAACGTAAAACAGATAGCTAGTGGGAAGCAGCCGCATAGCACAGGGAGATCAGCTCGGTGCTTTGTGACCACCTAGAGGGGGGGGATAGGGAGGGTGGGAGGGAGGGAGATGCAAGAGGGAAGAGATATGGGAACGTATGTATATGTATAACTGATTCACTTTGTTATAAAGCAGAAACTAACACACCATTGTAAAGCAATTATACTCCAATAAAGATGTAAAAAAATAAAAATACAAAAATAAAAATACATATAATAATAATAAATGCTAATCATCAAAAGTTAAAAAAAAAAAGAAAGGTCTAAGAAAAATATGGACTAGACTCACATCTTACCTCTAGGTTAAATTCTATATTTAGGATAAAAGGTAAAAATTCCTAGCAACGAATAAAGACAAGTGGAAAATTCTAAAATATGCCCACTTTCTACAGGGTTTACTCCATTCTGTTTTAATATTAAACCCCCATACTTGCACTGTCCAATATGGTAGCTTCTAGGCATATGAGGATATTTAACCTAAAATTAATTAAAAATTAAATGAAATAAAAATTCAGTTTCTCAGGTGCAGTAGTCCATTTCAAGTGCTTAGTAGCCACATGTGAGTAATGGCAACCATACTGGCTAATACAAAATAGAACATTTCCATCATCACAGAAGGTTCAGTTGGACAGCAGTTTTCCATAAGACTCATTCATATTAACAGATTTGTTTGCTGTGAGAATTAATAAAGATTACTGCTTCCCTTTGTACATGGGAATTTGATAAATGCATAGAACTCCATTAGCTCCTTTAAAATAACAGGTTTGTTACCAAATTCTAGTAATGCCTGTGAATAAGGTGATTTAAGTACAGTTCATTCTAATGATGGTTCATCAGGATCAAATTAAAGCAGAGATTTTTAAAAAGGATTTTCCAAGGGACCATAGTCAGTTGTCTAAAATCATTAGAAGAGCCAAAGGATTCATTTTCAAATACCTAAGTAGTTTCAACAGTCATTTGTGGAGAATTTTAAAACTGAAATTGGATTGCTATTTTTCTCGTAATTACCATTCCTTAAAGTTCCTAATCATAGAACCAGTGTAGGTGAAAGGCAGAAAAACTAGGGGAGGGCTAATGGAGAGAAGGCTGAACAGGACCAGAAGTTTCTACCAAATCACCAACAGCTCTTGTCACTTCTCAGAGAAAACTGTACAGATAACCAAGATAAAGACTCCAGGGGGAACAAGGAACTCTAGACTCTGGATCCAATATCCAATTTTAATAGAGAAGTAATTAAAACCATATTAGTGAAAGATCCTATTGCTTTAGACTTTTACATTTCTCCTTAATATTGTTTTTGCTCACAGAAGCACAGCAGTTTTAATTTTTTAAAGTAATGATTCAATCAAGATGATATTCTAGAAAATGTATGATAGGACATTTTGAGCTTTACCAAGAATAGAAGTTTGACACTGGCAAAAATCAATCATTTTTCACCTGTTTCCTGTCACTATTTTGGAATGTGAATTTGACTTTGTGCTAGAGAGTAATCTAAATCCATCATTTAATTATTCATTGGTGTAGTTTCCATTTCTACTCCAAATATATAGCTCAAATTTGAAAACTACTAAAGGATCCTTGATGAGGATAAATATCAATAAATATTAAATATTTTTCCTAAGTGTTAAAAAATGTACAAGACAGTTCTAATGGAAAGAAAAATAAATGCAGAATAATCAACCATTTGTGAGAGTATACAGTCAGTATGTAGTGCCTCAATACAAACATTAATATTACAGAGGATAGAATTTAGACATATTTAGCTGCCTCCCTTCAGAAATTAAAATTTGAACTCATTACAAGTGTACATTTTCAATCACGTGTTCCTAAAAAGTTTTCTATGAGTCCATTTATATGAAATACATTTATAGAAAAGACATAACCATACAGAAAACAGAAAAGTGGTTAACAGGGAAAGGGTTGAGGGAGAGGGGACCTACTTGAGCTTTTCTTCCCTTTAATTCCAGTACTGAGATCTGCAAAAGGCATTCTGAAGGCAAAGTCCCCAAGCTGTCCTGAGCAACGGCAGAATCACCAGAATACATCAATAGGCTTCTGACAGGCTCCTTAGAAACTATCGGTGTTCTAAGGACACTGATACTTTTCCTGACACTTTTACTAGGATGCCTCGGACAAAGTCCAGTTAGTTGTGTAAGTTGTGGTAAGCTTTGTTAAAATGCAACCACATTGCTTTAGATTTATAAATTTCCATTCATGTGTATATTAGAATTAATTTTATATTTAGAATCCTTTAACATCCTTTGTGATAGATGTACCTCTGGGTGTTTCTAAATGAAAGTTAATAAACATGAGTCTACAGAATAAAATGAGCAAGAGTTTAGCACAGTCAAGGTTACTTGTCCTTAGAATCTAAAAGCCATTCCTGGAGTTTCCTACGCCAGAATCAGTGTTGACTGAAGGTTGAGGTGAAGATCTAGGGTGAGGTGACAGAAAATGGTTAAGGAAGGAGACGTTAGTTATAGCCTGAGGGTTCACAGACAAACACATAATCACCTCCTGTATCCTTTCCCTCACTTACTGAGGCAAATCAAAGTGTCCTTCTGATTAAATCTTTAGGGTTTCTAACGTCCTTTCGTGATTTTCTTCCCTTTCTAGGCATGCTTTCTATACTAATTTTTAAACTTTATTTTACTGGATAAAAATTTTGTGGGAATATACCCCACATCTCCTCTGGGATGATCCCACTCCACTGTATAGTTTATGACTTTCACTTGAAGAATTTTTCCACAGAGCCCATAAAGACAAGCAGTTTCATTAGAAGAATGGATTTTGCAATGGGGCATCAATTCAACCTCACTAGACTGAAATAAATTGAGCATGAAAATTTTAAATATGAAAACAAATAAATAACTAACTACCTATGAGGAATCACAGAGTCCTTATACCTAGTCAACTAAATGGCCTTCTTCTCATAATCACTGAAATGACAAGAGGGTGAGGATGGTCCACCAATTATACCAGTACCTTGGAAATTAACCCATTTACAATGCCTTGGACAATTCAGGTTTTGGGATTAATGATATATTCTATTAGCCTACCCATGGGACAAAAGTAAAGACATGATTGGCTGTGGTCACAGAGAAACTCAAAGAAGAGTCTGATTATTTTTTATTATTTTTTTTTTGCGGTACACGGGCCTCTCACTGTTGTGGCCTCTCCCGTTGCAGAGCACAGGCTCCGGACGCGCAGGCTCAGCAGCCATGGCCCACGGGCCCAGCCACTGCACGGCATGTGGGATCTTCCCGGACCGGGGCACGAACCCGTGTCCCCTGCATCGGCAGGCGGACTCTCAAGCACTGCACCACCAGGGAAGTCCCTTATTATTTTTTAACCCCAGTAGATTCAGGTTCTGATTCTGACTTATTCTCTTTTTCTCTCTCTCCTTACTTACAACTAGGCAGAATCAAGAGAAAAGATTCAAATTTCACAATAGCTAGGATTTAGTTTAAGAGTCAAAGTGGTAGAATAAAACTGTATTCTGGGAGGAGGAAGGAAAAATTAGGAGTATGGGATTAACATATACATACCAACATATATGAAATAGATAAACAATAAGGATTTACTCTATAGCACAGGGACTATACTCAGTATTTTATAATAATCTATAATGGAAAAGAATCTGAAAAAAATATATATATTTTGAAACATATATATATATATATTTTTGAATCATTTTGCTGTATACCTGAAACTAACACAATGTTGTAAATCAACTATACTTCAATAAAAAGTAAATGAAAAAAGAATATATCCTTAAAATCACCCTATATCAGCTCAAAGAGATTGTCTTTATTCTTTTGTACATGTTTCAATCGAACTAAATACAACCACTGCTTTACCTGGGCTTAAAAAAATGTATTTAGCATACTCCTAAATAGGCCTCCCATTATACTGGCTTTATTTCAAGTCTTTTCTTGACACAGCAGTATAATTTAATTAAGGGAAGGCGCTACGAAAAGAAAAGTTGAGAACTAAATTGCAGGCTAGGAATGGCTAAATTGAGAGTCAAGTGGTACCCTAGGCTTCCTGTTTTTCTGACTTCAAAACGTTTTAGGTAATTTTTCCTAACTACTCTGGGTCCCTCTAGTCTTTTTAACTTTTCCATTACTGGACTCTCACTACTTTTTCACCTAGGGTCACTACATTATACAATTCTAAGGGGCTTCATCCCCAATGACAGCCCTATTTTTATTATTTCTCTCTTCCCACAAATGTTTCTTAAAGTAGAAACTATTTCTAATAAGATCAACTGATTATTTCACTTTAGGGAATTACAACCAAGTGCTTTTTTTTTGGCCACGCCATGCAGCATGCAGGATCTTCCCCGATCAGGGATCGAACCCGTGCCCCCTGCACTGGACCACCAATGCACTTAACCACTGGACCACCAGGGAAGTCCCAACTAAGTGCTTTGGGGCAACAACACACAAGAAAATACTGTAAGGGAACTCGAGTTATCTTTCTAATTCACTCACTGCTATGGCCTATGTCCCCCCAAAATTCATATGCTGAAATCCTAACCCCCAAACATTATGGTATTAGTAGGTGGAGCCTCTGGAAGGTACTCAGGTCATGAGGGTGGAGTCCTCATGAATGAGATTAGTACCGTTATAAAAGAGGCTCCAGAGAGCTCCCTAGCCCCTTCCACCATGTGAGAATAAAATGAGAAGTCTGCCACCCAGAAGAGGGCCCTCATCCAACAATGCTGACACCTGATCTCAGACTTCCAGCCTCCAGAATTGTGAGAAATGAATTTCTGTTGTTAAAAGGTACCCAGTCTGTAGTATTTTGCTATAGCAGCTGGTACAGATTAAGACACTCACTCAGTAAACATGCACTGAGCATGTGCCAGACAATGTGTTACCATGCCATGGATGATGGAATAAAGACAGTTTAGACAGTCCTGCCCTCAAGGAATATACAACCTATTGTGTCAGATAGGCAAGTAAACAAGTAACTAGAAAGCAAGGTGGAATTAAGAAAGGCTTCAAGAGCTGTATGTGCCATGACACGGCAGTGGGTGCGATGACTAACTCTGACTGAGACTATCAGAGGAAAGCTTCATAAGGAAGAGACACTCATGTAACAAAGTGGGACCCTAAAGGAAGAGTAAGAGTCATACCAGTGGGAAAAGGGTGAGGGATGGGGGAGGCAGAAGTGCTCCTTGGAAGAAGGCATACATTCTTATCAAAGAGAATTTCATAAAGAAAAGAATGGAAGGCAAGAAAATAAATGGCATTTTCCAGGAATAGCAAGCAGTTTGGAATAGTTGGAGCAAAAGGTACATGGAGGGCACGTGATCAGCACAGCTATAACTACAGAATGGTGTCACATCATGAAAGATTTTGAAGGCTGGGCTAACAAGTCTTTTTTCTCTCATCAGAATAATTTGGCTTCTTAAAAACCGTTACTCATTACTTGTGTAATGATCAGAAAACTTCCTAGGCAAAAACCACAGGAATTAAAATCAGGAAAATATATAGCTTTTGAAATCATGCTATCACATTAAATAATGTGTATATTAAAAGCATTGTTTGGGGGCATAAAACTGAGGCAGAGTTTTCCTTAAGTCACTCTGGCACAAACACATTTTTCAGAGCCACTTCTAGAAACCTGATAGTAGACAGGAAGGAATAAACGTGCTGACCTTTGAGCAAAAAGGGGCATGTCACAGGAAATCAACGTACTGAGATGCACTGAGACCATCATCTAAGGGCTTCTGACAATTTTATACATGCTAATAGAACTGGCTACAAAATTTTCAGGGCTAGAGCAAAACGAAAAAGCAAGACCCCCTGTTCAAGAACTAGTAAGAATTTCAATCTAGAGACAGCAGAGCATTAAACCAAGAGCAGGGCCCTATGCAAGTGCCCCCATTACACACCTGTGAAGCTGGCCTGACTTCCAACTCTAACTTTCAATGATAATCCAGTTAGTTTCCACAGCCTGATATGTGAATAAGAGCTCTCATATTCAAGTGTGAATTTTTGACACCAATTTACCCCCCCCCCCCCAGAATTTACCCCATCCCCACCAAAGTGTTTTCCTCTCCACCTTCCCTGGCAGTGTTGACTACAAGAAAGCCCTTCTTAGAGATGTGCTAACTCCTTCACTTGATCTTATAATGCCGTTCTTCTGCTCACTGAAAACTCAGGCTTTCTGTTCTTAATCATTTGTGTTGAAAATTTCCCTTCTTCATAAAGTCTTCACTAATAGGAGGTAAGGTAATAAGTTCTCAACCACATCCAGTATTTAATCTTAATTGATGCACTGTTTAGGCTACTATTTATGCAGAGTTTAAGTATAGCTGCCACTGATGCTGCTAATACTGATGATGTGGTTGAATGCCTAGGTACGGTGCTGGGCACTTACTGTCCTGAAAATTCATCAGTGGATGATCCTGTTGCTATCTGATTTCCTTGTTCTTTAAAGTTTAGTCCTATTCCCCAGCATATTAACACTTTCCCCAAAGAAAAAACAGAGGAAGGAGAGGGAAAATAATCACTTGGGTCAGACAATTTTGCTACTTGTTAATAGGGTTGGTAAGGAAAAACTGTTAATGACTCAAAAAAAGATTTGAAACAACAACTTAATTACAGCTCCTATATTATCTGTGCATTTCGTTTATTCTCCCTGACATTCAGTGGATAAACTGACCATTAGCTTTATCTATAATCAATAAGTTGGCTATCTTAGGCAATAAAATCAGAGAAGACACCATGTTTTTTTGAATTGCATTCGTACAATACATATAGCCTTAGCTGTCAATAGAAAAAATTGAAACAGATCGTTTACTGTAGCTGTGAATTCTACTCAACCAGTTGATATGTGTATTATGCTGAGCCTTGTGCTTTGTGCTACATTAAAAAGGTGCATGTTTTCATATTATGAGTGTACTATTATCATTGAAGAACTTCAGACAAGACCCTCCTGTGGCTTTTAACCTGAATTTGGTTCAGTGCCGTCTGAGTGGGGTTAATTTGTTTAAACTTCGCCAATTTTATAACAGCAGCAAATCTAAAGTCAGAGGCTCTCAACTGATTCGAATTAAACTCTTTGGATTAGATTACTCCTATTTGCTTTTGCTAGATTGGAATGATTTCAGTCTACTAATAATTTCCAAAACCCTGTATATGTAGCTGAAGTTTGGCATACAGTTTACCTTTTTCTCCATTTTTGTCTTTTTATCTTTGGTTTGAGAAGACCATATACCCCCATCCTGTGACTATGAGAAGGAGAGAGGTTTTTCTTTTTCTGTGCAGAAGGTCTACTTAGTACCTCAGGACACTGTGCCTCCTGAGCCACAGCTTAACAGCATTAGCAAATGCAGCTCAGCCAGAGGGGAACTGAACAGCAGCTGAGTCAGTCTAATAATTTACACTGGGGAAAGCCCTTGGAATTCAGAGGCACATTGCCCAGCTGGAGAGACAAACCTAATCTTTGCTAATGATGTTCCTCCCTCTCTTTCCTATCAGGGCTGGGCTTTTTACACATGCACACATAATTATATATGCACACTCAGAGTCTAGTGAAGCCAAACAACACAGCACCCAGGATTAAATTACACAGTAAGACTACCAGGCGTCATCTGGCCTCTACATCCTGTCTAATAAATGCTGTCCATGGTTCACATTGTGGAGCTGTTAAAGATCGTAAGAGTTCAAAAACATATACAGCTACATCCTAAAATTCAAAAGTGAAAACATTATGGTGATATTAAAAGTGATAATATATTACAATATTATTTGAGACTGAATATAGTAAGCTTGACTTCTTAAATTGACTTAAACAAATACGTATTAGAAAACAGACACATGGACTTTGTTCTAAAAAGGACTTGAGGCTACTGACAAAAATGCACACAGTACAATAGGTAAACAGGTGAAGGGAAAATTAGAATAAAATGTAAAAAAAAAAAAGAAAAAGCCACCAAGGAAAAAAACAGTAGGCAAAAATAATTTGTATGCTAGCAACTGTAAAGATGGTTCACAAATTTGGACCAGAGCTTTCTGTGGATCAAAGTAAGGAGAAAGACACAATTGTTCAAGTAAGAGAAAACCATACCAATTGTCCAAGAGCAGTTTTTACAATACTAAGGCCCAAGAGGCTTTTCTTCTACTGATCCGTACAAAATGATAAAACAGCCTCAACAATACCCTCATAGCAAATACAGCAGCATTTCTTGGACAGTTTTTAGAGCACCTCTCCATTCAAGGTAAGTTTCCCAAGTATTCCAGAAAAGCAATACTTACAGTAAGAGATTCCAAGGAAATAGCTGAAATTCTGATTTAATGCAGAAAGGGATGGACTACATCTCCTTCAGGAAATCTTTCCCTGATCATTATTGATCACACTCAAGCTTTCCAAAAAATTGAGTAGCAAGAATTGCAGGTTCTATTCTCTGGCAAGAACCTGGAATGCAAACATTCTGGGTTTTCATGTAAGGGGTAGACCCATAAGCTTTAGGAATCAACCAAGAAGGAGAAAAAGCTGATATCTTCCTATGAAAATTCAGGAATATGACCAGAATTTATGCCTCAAAACCTCATTTCCACCTGGAGGTGGGCCAAAAAACCAAAAAAAACCTGACCGTGCAGTGGTTTATTTTTTTATTATAATGTTCTTCCCATTCTGATGAAACTGTACTTTTTTCAATATTTTTATAACTATCTTTTTACAGAACCCTCTGCAAATAGCATCAACTATTTTAAAAAGAGGGAAGCAATTTAATAGTTAATACCTCTTCTGATGGTTGTGAGTCACCATCTGGGGCTATAAATTATAATCGTGCTACACGGTAACGGGCAGAGGGCTGATCCATGAAGCTCCCCCAGGAGAAGCCGTCTATCAGCGCAGCCATCTAGACAAGGGACTCAGGGACAGGGCAGCTCCGAGGTCAGACAAGGGCTACAGCGGAAGGATACAGCGCAGTCAGATTTTCAAAAGCACCTCTCAGACACCCCCAGCCCCAATGCCATATCAAGTTTCTGAAATAAGAAAATTATAGAGAAAATTCTTACACTTTAAATACTGGCAATTAGAGGGGAATTTAGGATTCAAGAAGCTCTGGCCAAAAAATGTCCTCAAGTGAGAGAGAACAAACAAGAGGTTCAGAGCTGCTTCATCTATTTTTAATGAACTTACAAATGTTTCAAAAAGAAAAAGATGACATTATTTACCACAGAATGAGAACTGAGACATTAACCTAGCAAGAAGAAGCTATGAGATTGTGCACACATGTGCCTGTATAAACTCGCACAGCCCCCAAACCTGGTGCCCTGGCAGCTGATTAGTGTCTTCTGCCTCTTACTGCAAACTAAGGGCTTAGCTGCTTTGGACTATTTACTCCAAATACAACAATTTCAAAGATGGTATAAGCAGGTGAAAAGAAGAGAGAAGACAGGAATAATCCTAATAAGAAGGAAAACAGTGCAGAAAGTCAAGTTTATAAAAATAATCAGAAAATTACAAGTCGAAAGAGAAATGTACAGTTAGGATACGTTCTGAGGCCTTACATTAAGCCTTAAAGGGCACCTGAGATCATTCTTAAAAAGAGAATACAAGTTAGAAGTGCTAAAGCAACTGGGTTTTTTGGTATGCTGCTTAAACACCTAAAGCTTAGACCTGTCACATCTTCCAAGATATTCAAGGAATTTTATAGACATTCTCACATCAGTTCTTGCAACAAGGATCTGAGAAAGGCACTCTTAGATTTGCAAAATCACAAACCTACACCTAAAATCTCCCATTTCTGTGAGGAAGGTGGTCACTTAGATATTTTCTACTCAGCTCATTCACTGAATCAACAAATACTTTGTTAATCACTCAGGGTGCTGCGTCTGTGTTAAGCAGTAAAGACAATACAAAGATGAACTAGACAGTGATCCTGGCTCTGGAGGAGCTTACAGTCTAACAGAGGAGAAACATACGAATAAATGATTAATATGTAGTATCAGAAGCTCTCTGAAGGAGATGGATACAAATTTTTGAAGTACAAAGAAGGGAAAATTGCTGTCCAGGAAGAATAAGGAAGGGGTATATGAGTCAGAGGAATAGGCATGCACAAAGGCATGGAGGTGTGAAAGAAATCATGCTGCTATTTGGGGAGAGGGGAAAATGTCAGCAGGGCTGGTGGGAAGTGATGAGAGATGTAGAAAATAGGGCTGGAAAAAATAGATTAGAGATTTTTTTTTTCCCCTATGGGCAGAGAAATATGGAGAAGTGAAGGGAAGTGACATGATTAGATTTGAAAGATGATTCTGTTTAAGGGTGGAAGACAGATGGATGGAGGATGGGAAAAAGCTACTGCAGAGAGAATGGAAAGCATCTGAGAGGTATCTAGAAGACAGAATTGACAGGATATAGTGACTGCTGGATGTGACGGTGAAAGAGGGTTCTCCAGTAGGGCAGACTAGATGCTACCATTGATCAGGTAGAAAAGTGCCAGCCAGGGACCTGCAGTGATGAGGTAACAAGCTAGGGTTTATATTTCACAAACTCTACCAGGCAAGGCAGTTGGAAATGGAATAAGGAAGTAGCTAAACTGAAACTGGGTCAAAGGGCTACAAATATTGTTGGAGAGACAAATACGATGGAAAAGTTATATAATTATTATAGTCAGGTCAGGAGAGTTATAAATTTCATGGACTAAACTTTATCCTTAGTTTGTTGATGAGTATTAGCCTTTTCTCAAGGGTTATTTTATCATTGTCCTTTGTCTCTTTCACGTTCCTCCTGAATCTACCTTACCTGAATCTAGCTCCTTACCTTCCCCCCACACCACACACGAATAATCTCCTGTCCTTCCCTCAACCCAAGCATGTTCCTTCCTTCAAAACCCTGTGTCTTCCATGAGCCACTTCTGAGCCCTCCTCAAAAAAATCGGTGATGGCTAAAGGATGTAACTGAACACAGATAACACACTACTTCTTTCATTTAATGCCAAATCCATATTCCCATTAGCTATTTATACCTTTATTGTTTCATTCCTTTATTTAAACTTTAAGTCATCTGAATAGGACACTACTTCTGAGTTCTAATCATCATAAAAAATTAGGACTGTCTAATGTGGGCAACATTGTTCTAAGGCCTTTTGGAAAAGCTACTATTTTCATGAATATCAGAGTAGATTTTGCATTGACCCTCAGAACTTAGGCCCCCGGGGAAAATGATTCTGATTCTGCATAATCTTCAAGAGGCAGAAAGGGCGATTGTGCAAGTGTAAGAAGGAAGTTAGTACTGCAATTCTACAAACCTTTCATGAGTGCCAGGTGCATGCTAGGTGCTGTACTGTGCTTCTTAGAAACCATATGAGGATATGAAGGTATAAAGAGGGCATCCTCTTTATTTTTTGGCATGCCTTACATATTTCATAATTTTTAAAAAATGGTTCCTTCTCTTCGGAACTCAAGTCCAGTAGGGAAGACGGCACAAACACAAATGAAGGCAGGCCAAGATACATGCTTATAATAGGGGTACAAAGTACCATGAGATAATAAATAATAGATTAATCTGCTTTTGAGGAACAAGAGTCAGGTCATTTATCTTTATAAGGATATGAGACCAAAAGTTTGAAAATTGGGAAGAATATGTATCTTTCTCACTGATACATCTGATAAGCCTTAAAGAAATACTTTTAAATCTACAACTGGAAAGACACTAAGGCTAGCCCATTGGATCACAGTCCCAAAGCTGCTGCCAGGTCCTCTTATTTTTATTTTTTTTTAAATTTATTTATTTCAAATAATTTATTTTTGGCTGCATTGGGTCTTCGTTGCTGCGAGAGGGCTTTCTCTAGTTGCAGCGAGCGGGGGCTACTCTTCGTTGCGGTGGCTTCTCTTGTTGTGGAGCACGGGGCTCTAGGCACACAGGCTTCAGGAGTTGTGGCGCGTGGGCTCAGTAGTTGTGACTTGTGGGCTCTAGAGCGCAGGCTCAGTAGTTGTGGTTCACGGGCTTAGTTGCTCTGCGGCATGTGGGATCTTCCCGGACCAGGGCTGGAACCCGTGTTCCCTGCATTGGCAGGCGAATTCTTAACCACTGTGCCACCAGGGAAGCCCCCCGCTGGTCCTCTTTCTAAGGCTCTTGGTTATTTTTTGGAACAGATAGCATTGCTTGTCAGGGCTTTACACCACACCATTTCCAATGCTCCTTCCCCTCCAGTGTGTGCACATTGTACCTCAAAACCCTCTCAGAGTCTATCAGCCTCTCTCATCATAGCCAATCAGTGTTCAGTCCTTCCCTTCACTACCACCCTTCAGTCACCCCACACACAGGCCAAGGGGTGATCCTAAAGCTTCCAGCGTATAATTTCACAGGACAAAAAGGTTGCAGATTCCCTTTAAGTGCAGTGCTTTCAGAAGGCAGGGAAAGGCCAGGCAACCTTTCAAAGTCCCCCTGGCATATGGGCAGGCTCTACTCCGTGTCATCCACATTGCCACTGACAGGCCTGGGACCAAAGCCTGACAGGAATATAAAAAAGCCCCTGGCTCCAGTCCACTCTCCAACCCTCATGTCAGGCAGAAAAATGTGTTTTTTGTGTCTTTTTGGTCATATGACTTAGATATAAGAACCAGACTGATGACTTCTTTTTCCCTCCTCTAAAAAGGAAAGCAAAAAAAAAAAAAAAAAAAAAAAAAAAAGTCCTGTTTAAAGCAGGGAGTTTCTCATAAAGTTTAAGGAGATATTTATACATAATTAAAAGGGAAGATTTAGATTTTATCTATCAAAATCAAAATAAGTTTGTCTATAGTATAACACAAACATTTGCTATGCTAAAATATGCTGCATCTAAAGCATTTATACACTGCATAATAGCATTTAATACTACTCAGCATTTATGACTTCAGTAATTTTGCAGTTTAATGATTTGGAAAGAAGCTACCAGGAGTCAGGAGTCCCAGCTGTGTCCTAAATTAACTGCTTGGCCTTGGGCAAGTCACCAAACCTCTCTAGGTCTCAATTTCCTCATCTGCAAATTGAAGGAACTGGACTAGAATGGTCTCTAAGGTCCCTTTTAGCAACTGAAAAAGTATTCTGTGAATGTAAGGAATCAGAACAATCCAACAATGGAAAAGGATATCTCAAAACTGATTTGCTCTCCCATCTCTGGAAATGCTCGATGTATCAGAGAAATTATAATATTCCTGCTTTGGTACAGAGGATTGAACCAAATGACCTCTCCTATGTCTTTCAACTGGAAGATTCTGTCATTTTACAAATTAGTTCTAGAGACCATAAAACAACCAGAGAATGAAATTAAGTGGAGGAGGGGAACACCATCTAGGTACAGCAAATGTTTGCTGTTACATTAACAGAGTAATGACAGGTATAGCAAGTCACTGTGTAGCTAACATGAACTGTTTGCCTTGGGCCAGGTTGCTAGGTGGTGTAAATAACTCTGCAAACACAACACCTAGCAATAAAAAGATCTAAATGCCTTCAGTGACTCCAAAGTGAGCATATAGGGTTTCTTCAAGTAAAGCCTCTGATTGTCAGTCAGAAAAACTAAGGGAAGCGGGGAGGAAGTTCACAGTGGGCTCTCATTTGTGTGGGGGCAGACACTTCCTACACTGATGTGCTCCACTGGCCCAGTTCTTAGGGCCATATAACAAGAGGGTGGCAAATAATAACAATAATCACTGCGTTATCTTACATTTATATGTGGAGTTGAGTTTCCAAAGTAATTCCATCTATTTTAATCTCCTTTGAGCCTCATAATGGCCATGTGAGGTGGGCAGACCAGGTATTATTGACCCCTCTGAGGAAAATTGAAGCTTACCAAAGTTTAGTAATATTCCTTTTCCTCAAAAATGAGAAACTGATCAAATCCTTATTATATCATTTTCAACTCCCTTTAATGCTTTTGTCATAAGAGGTCTGCTAGGATCTATGGATCTATTTATGATTTCATTATATTTGCATATATTCAGGAAATGACAGAGGAATATAATATTGTTATGCAATTTCAGGAAATATCTTTTAAAAAGGAAACCAACAATAACAATCCTGAATTGTAATGCTGTTTTTCTTTTTTTTGCGGTACGTGGGCCTCTCACTGTTGTGGCTTCTCCCGTGCGGAGCACAGGCTCCGGACGTGCATGCCCAGCGGCCATGGCTCACGGTCCCAGCCGCTCTGCGGCATGCGGGATCCTCCCGGACCGGGGCACGAACCCATGTCCCCTGCATCGGCAGGCGGACTCTCAACCACTGCGCCACCAGGGAAGCCCTGTAATGCTGTTTTAAAAAGCTGACAGAAATAGATGTTGAATTAGAAATGCCTCCTATATCCGAGAAATAATAAAGCGGACCAAAAAAGAAAACCTATAATAAACCAAATCCAATTTAAGTTGTAATCTAGCAATGTGATTCTGGAAACACATAGTGGAAAAGGTTAGTATACTGGGAAGATAGAGAAAAGTATTTGAAATAGGTGATAAATAAGCATATCAAGAAACAAAGATCTTTCTAAAGAAATTATATTGAAAAAACTAAATTTGGATTAATCAAGAATTAGGCAAAGGAGCTAAATTCTAAATATAGCCCCGCCCAAATAAAGGCAGATTTTGGTATAGGCTAAGCATATAAAAGCTTTAAGCTTTGGAAGAAAAAAAATGGCAATATCTGTTAAGGCACCTATTATGCTTATACTTTTAATACACTTTATCTCATTTAATCTTCAGATCTTCATGGAAGTCAATATTATCATCATTTTATAGATGAGAAAAATGAGGCTCAGAAAGGTTAAATAACTTGCCCAAGGTTACACAGTTAGTAGATGGCCTGTTAGGTCCATCTGATTTCAAACCCAGTCTTTGTAGAAAGTTACTTCTTAGAAAAAGTATATCTTTTACAGTTATATTTAGTTACTGGAAATATGAGATATTAAAAGATAAAAAATATCTTTTCATCTTTCCTAATAATTGGTAGGCTGAAAATTCCATGAGATGTTATCATTTAAATCACGCATCCTAGTGACATGAGCTTTAGAATCAGAAGAACTGGGCTTGAATCTTAGAACCCTTGCCTAAGCAGCTACATGAACTAGGGTAAACCCTTGAGCCCTTTAGGCCATAATCCAGTATATTAATCTTTCATTGTATATATTTATGAAAACTAATTGCTGGGTGTTTTGCTAGGCATCCAGGGATAGAAAGATACATAAGACATGGTTCTCTGTCTTCAGAGTTTATTTTCATTAAATCAATTTAGTTAAATCAGAATCACCATCTATATTTTTAATCTTCATCATTCTTTTAGGCTTCTACTCTAAGTAAGGAGGTACATAGGAACAAGTGCCCAGAGGGACATGGGATAAATGAAGAGTTCTAACACTGACACTAGAGATCACAGGACTACTGGGAATAATTCTTCAAACCTTGTAGCCAGCTAATCCCACCTTGCATAACATTCCTGTTCTCCTTTGTTACTGCCCAAGATGTAACTATCTCTGGTTTATAGTCTCAGTCCTGTATTTTTCTTTGCATCCTCTTCCCTGACGCTATCTTCCATCATCCTTTCCTTCCAAAACTTGGCCACTGCAGTCTCCTGTTCAATCTTCAACATCTTGACTGAATGTTCCCTCACCCCTTTGAATGAATGGTTAGAGTTGACTTCTCTCTCTCTTTTCCTCCCTGCTCACCCTCACTACATTCAACTAATCACCAAAATCCTGTGGACATTTTCTTGTCAGCGAAAATTGTCAGAGACTTTGAAATGAGAAAAAAGACAGTTGGGTATCCGTGCCTAGGGCACCATCCCCAGTTTATGTGAGACTTTCCTTGTTTTTGAGATATTTACAACACTGAAAATTGTAGCACACATCTAGTAATGCAGCTGATCCTTGTTCAGAGAAATGCAAATAAATTGTATCTGGTGAAATGCAATTGATTATTAATGCCCTGTGGATACTGACTGGTTTTGCCCCTAATTGCACAGCCATTTCAGCCTTTCACCACCCTTATTGCCTACATACAAGTATGGTCTTTGAATTTTCTTTATAATGTCCTACTGGTTCCCTCATTAACTAATGGGTTAAATAATAACCTTGACATATATTCATTTTATATGTGTATAAATTGTTTTACCCTTTAAAAAAGTATCCTTTAATATTCTGAGTATCTCTTTGAATTTGTGCACTTCTCTCCATTGCAATAAGCCTTTCTAGCACAGGTCAGCATCATTTTTGCCTAGTTTATTTTAACAATCCTCTAATTTTACCCTTGTCTCCAGTCTCTCCGTCCTATTCCATTCTCTCCATAGTCAGAGTGCTTTTTCTAGACTGTAATTCTGAACATATTTCTCAACTTTGTAAAATCTCCGGCTCCTAGCATAAAGGTCAACCCTCTTGGCATGATTTGCTTCTCTAGCCTCATGTTTGGTACAGCCCTGCAATTCACCAGCCAGACTCAATTCAGTTCTCTGAATTCACTGCCTTCTCTCTCACCTCTGGAATATAGCACTTGCAGTCTGCTTTGAATGCAACACATTCTGTACACCTGTCTCCACCCAACTCTTGCTTGTTCTTTAGGGTTCATGTCTGTCATCACTTCCTTCCTGAATCCCTCAAGTCTGGGTTGATGCTCCACTTATGTCCTCCACTAGCAGCCTGTATGCCTTCACCTCTTTACCTCTCCCCTAATAGCACATACCGCTGTATTATAATTGCTCTTTAACTATCTCCTCTACTAGTCTGTAAATTCTGTGAGGGTAGGTGACATGACTAGGTTGTTCATACTATATCCCCAGTACATGGCATAGCAACCAGCATGTAATAGTCATTCAAGAACGTATTCTGAAAGCTGAGTTCTCTGTATGGTCCCAGGATAACAAACTTCCCTACACAAAGCCTTCTCAAGGACCATGACTCCTCCTGTCCCCATGTCCCCAATGAAAAAAGGACCGGTTATGCTCAAATAGAATGCACTTCAGTTTATTTAGGCTTTTATTTTGTAAAGTCAGAGCAAAATTTTTAACTCATCGTCTTTTTAAATGTGAAACAGTTCCATAAAATGGCCATGCCTAGAGGCGATGAAAGAGGGTTTTGTTTTACTTCTTCTATGACAGAAAAAAGGGAATGGGAGTAGAAAAAAAGCATGAGAAAGAGAAAAGACCAGAATCACGAGAATTGGCTACAGTATACATGATGGGTCCTACCTATTGCCCAGCCATTCTTTTTTTTTTTAATCTCCTACTGAATTCTTCTTATCCAAGCAATATTAAAAGTTATAGGATAAATTTTGAAAATAGTAACTTTGTAATAAGGCATAGAAGCAGCATAATACAGGTTTATGTCCTATAGTATTTTACATTCTTTTTCTTCTTTGTTAACTGATGTTTCTTTAGATCCTGCATTTGATTTATTCTTAAACAAAGCCCTGAATTTATTATTCCACCTTAAAAAGAAAGAAATTCTAACACATGCTACAACATGGATGAACTTTGAAGACATTATGCTAAGTAAAATAAGCCAGTCACAAAGGACAAATATTGTATGATATCACGTATATGACGTAAGTAGAGTAGTCAAACTCATAGAGATAGAAAGTAGGATGCTGGTTGACAGGGACTGGGGAGAGAGGGAAATGGGGAGTTATTCTTTAATGGGTACAGCAGTTCAGTTTCGGAACATGAAAAAGTTCTGGAGACGGATGGTGATAATGGTTGCATAACAATATGAATGTACTTAATGCCACTGAATTGCATATTTTAAAATGGTTAAAACGTAAATTTATCACAATAAAAAAAAATAAAGAAGGGGGAAAATATCCTGTCTTTAGCCTTGAAACTGAAGTAACTGGCAGCTACTAGTAGGAACCCTGGACAGACTAGGGTATGTAGGACAGCACTGTTAATGAAGTTGCAAAAAAGAAAAAAAAGTGTAAAGTGATTTAGAAGAAACTTATTAGTTAAAGCTGAAGGCTAAAAACTTTCACAAGAATAAAATCCTACTCTGTATTTAGTAACAATGAAGTGTTCTCTTAAGATTGTCTATAAGAACACCCATTCTTACATATTCTTTAAGAAAAATGTCTTCACTATGAAATCTTACTCAATTCCCAAGTAAGGAAGCAGTACAGAGGCATAGAAAAGAGTTTGGATGCTGGAGCCTGACTATCTGAAACTGAATGCTGGCTCCACTTTGAGGAATTTACCATCTTTTTGCCTTGGTTTCATCTGGAAATTAGGGACAGTAATAATAGCACCTACCTCAGAGAGCTGTTGTGAGGTTTAACTATGTAAAGCACAGTGTCTGGCACATGGTGAGCACAATATTGATGTTCACTATGGTTCTTGCTCCATTGTCACACTCACGTCCTGTGTGCAGTGGTGCTCACGGTGGGCTCTGGGGCCTTCTGGGGATCCCTGAGACCTCAGGGGGGCTGTGAGGTCAGAACTATTTTCATAATAATGAGATATTATTTTCCTTTTTCACTCACACTCTCTCACAATTCCACAAATTCTTATAGTGGAATTTCCCAGTGGCTACTATTTGCCATTTGATATTATAATAGATTGAAAGCAGAAGCTAAGATGAGAATCCAACTACCATCTACGAAGTCAGACATTAAAAGATTTGCAAAAGTCTCTTCTCATAATGCCACTTTCCTCACAAAAATGGTGGTGGTATGGAAATTACAGTTACTTTTCATTTAAAAAGTTATGTGAATGTGTAATGGTTTTTAAAAAATAAATTAGTATTAAAATTTTTCTCAGTTTTAATTTCTACTATAGTAAATATAGAAGATACAACTCACATAAACAAAAGCCCTTTGGGAATCTCAATAATTTTCTTGGTCCTGAGCCGAAAAAGTTTGAGAACCACTGTTCTATTTTAATATATTATAGTGTATGTGTCAGTCTCTTCAAGTAGACTGTATTTGTGGACAGCAATACAATTTTTCTTTCTTTCTTTTTCTCTTCTTTCTTTTTCTTTACAAAAATTTCCCCAGGGGTTTCCCTGGTGGTGCAGTAGTTGAGAGTCTGCCTGCCGATGCAGGGGACACGGGTTCGTGCCCCGGTCCGGGAAGATCCCACATGCCGTGGAGCGGCTAGGCCCGTGAGCCATGGCCGCTGAGCCTGCGCGTCCGGAGCCTGTGCTCCGCAACGGGAGAGGCCACAACAGTGAGAGGCCCGCGTACCGCAAAAAAAAAAAAAAAAAAAAATTTCCCCAGGTATTGACTGACAGCCTTTTTATTTTTATACGGCAGACCATCAGCAAAGCGAATGAAGCTAACATATAGTAGCAACTATTTGGGGCTTAGTGTTTGGGGGTTAGTGTTTGGGGGTTAGTATTTGGGGCTTAGTAGCAACTATTTGGGGCTCAGTGTTTGGGGGTTAGTATTTGGGGCTTAGTGTTTCTTACGTGCCGTGCTCAGCCTTTCATTTAACACTCATTAGGTTCTAGAATTACCCCTATTATATACATGGTGGAAACTTAGAGACATTAAATAACTTAAAGGCATAGACAGCTAATAAATGGACCTGCCAGGACTCAACTCTCTGACTTTAGAAGCCAAGCTCTTAACCATGTCAAAAGAGTGGAAAAATGCAGAGAAATTAGAAAAGCTACAGTTAGGCAAGACAAATTATTTACAAAGCATGGTTCCAGTAGTCTCTGTCAAGTAGCTAGTTTACCTGTGCAAGGGGTTTGTAAGTCTGGTTTTCTCCTGGATATTCACATTGTGACTTGGAACAATTTTTATTTGGTTTAACACAGAGAGCATACTCTCTTATACTAAAGTTAATAAGATCTTTCCTAAGAAGGTCAGCTCCTCAACCAGAATGTATTGCTTCTGTCTCTTAAGGAGGTGAATAGGTGGTACCTCTTAGTACATTATGTCTCTGAAAGAACTAGTAAGACACAAATTTTAAAGTGTAACATTATAAACCTAACGTAACAATATTATAAAAATTGGAGAAATAAAGAAAAAATTACTCTTTCACCCTAACTCAAAAAAGGTTGGTGTACTTCCTTCAATTTTTCCCTTGAAAAAATTTAAACATAACTCGAATTGTGCTGTACTTGAAACTTTGTCTCCTGTTTCTTTTCTCTTACAACTACATCATATATATTTTTCATATTGATCAAACAGATTTCGTCACCATCATTTTTAAAAGGCAGCATATATTCTGTTAGTTGATTATTAACTGTAGTTACTCTTGTTATTCGTGATAGTTATGTTCTATATAAAGTCACCATGAACAATGAATTAGTGAATACTGAACCATTGCTTCTTGGAGAAATATAGGGTTAGGTTTCTGTGAGCCTCTGGACACAACATTTTCATTAACTGATCAATACACAACTTTGCTTTATGTGTGTGTCTGTTTAAAGACACTTTATTGATATACATTGTTGATTCATTAACATTGAACTCACAGCCAACAGCACAATAATTCATGCCTAAACGAAGCTGATTTTCTTAGCACATCATGGCCTTCATAGGAACTCCAGCCAGCACTTCATCACTATGCTTGGGGGCTCTTTTAAATAGCGGAATCACCAACAAAAAGCACACAAATGCAAAAACCAGGGCACTAAATCGACTTCAAGAAAGATACTTGTTTACAGTATGAGCTCTGAAGCAAGCAGGCAGAGACAGTCTCCTTATTCCACCTCAGCTGGGAGTGTGTACTTCAGACCACTCACATTTTTCACTGCTCTACACATGTTTGCAAATGACCTTTTGTAAAAGTGCTGCAAGTATTGATTTGGGGGTTAAAAATAAATTTTAGTGAGCAGGTGAGTTCACAAATATGGAATCTGTGAATAATGAGTATCAACTGTATTTCCCTATTATTGAACAGTTAGGCTATTTCTTTCTCTTTTAATGAAAATAATGCAGTGATTAGTTTATGCATAAAACTTCTTCTTTTAGGAGTACTTCCTTAGGAACAGGGCTAGTTACAATTTTGATAGAGCCTGCTTATTGCAGTAGCTCTTGGAGTAGCTCGTGCCAATTCTTTAATACAAAGTGTTGTCCTAGGACCAGTAGCACCAGCATCACCTGGGAGCTGATTAGAAATGCTGACAAAATCACCCCAGACTAAGTGAATCAGAATCTGGTTTTTAACAAAATCCTCAGGTGATTCCCATGCACATTAAAATTCTGAGAAGCTCTCCTATAAATCAAGGATTCTCAAACTTTACTATGCATCAGCATCACCTAGCCAGCTTGTTAAAACAGATGCCTGACTCCACCCCCAGCATTTCTGATTCAGAACATCTTGGGAGGGGCTTGAGACTGTGCATTTCTGACACATTTCCAGGTAATCCTATGCTCCTGGTTCTAAGACCACACTTTGAGAACCACTGCACTAGCTGGTTCATGAGTAGCTCTCCAGCAGGATTAATGTTTTTAAATTGCTAATGCATCTTATTTTTGTAGAAGGAAGGGAAAATATAATCAATTTATAGCTCATCACCAAAAAAAAAAATCCTTCTCACTGTATAGGGCCAGGGTTTGTGGAGGCAGGTAAGCCAGCCAGGATGGTTAGACCTAGTCATGGTTGGTGGGGGAAGGCTACTGTGGATGGATCAACTGAGAAACAGAAAAAGAAAAAAAAAGTTTTTTCTCTTCTTATTTAGGCACCTCCTATAAAAGAATCTATAATTTAAGTATCTGGAAAAATTCCTATGGAATAGTTTTTCATAAACTATATTTTATTAATTACATCCCCAAATAAGAGAATATGGTAAAAAGTGTCAAAGAAATTTTTTTTTTTACTTCGAGTTTCCTGTGGTGAAAAATAATATGTGTACAGCAATGAAAGGAGAGGTCCCAAAACAAGGCCCCAAAGCTTAGTGTTTTTAGTCTTTGACAAATCTTTGGCTATGACTCAGGAATACACTGGAGATTTCTTTTAGAAGATAGAAGACTTGAGACTACAGTTTCCTCACCCTGAATCTTCATGTCCAGCCCAGTCAATTCAAACACATAATTATTCTCCAGCATGAACACATTTTTGGGAACAAGTCATATGCATTTCAGGTAAATCACGATTACCATTTCATATTGCTTATGAGCTTGGCGAAGTTTTAAGGCAGTACAGTCTCCTAGATAGGTACTTCCTTGGAGTGCCTTCCTTTTCCTTAACCTGGGACCCCTTTGCCCTACCTTAATAGTGAGGTTCTCTTGGTCATTCCTCTTTACTTTCCAGGCCTGGTCCAAGGCTATTAGAAACTGGGTGGCTAGCAGCTCTTTGTTTTTAAAACCATTCCAAGTCCTTTTAAATAGTCAGTAGGAAAAAGACAAAGACAATCTGTGACAAAAGCAGTGACACTAACAATTAAAAACATTAATCCTGCTGGAGATCTACTCATGAACCAGCTAATGTAGTGGGTCTCAAAGTGTGGTCCTAGAACCAGGAAATAATTGGTGAGTAATTAGTAAAATGCTTAATCTTATACTCAAAGGTATAAGATTCAGTTAAAAGAAATCCTTATCAATGAAGATAACCTTTTGATCAAAGGGGAGCAGGTGATGGGGAGTGAGTGCTGTTTCAATGTGTTATGGCAGAAGCCCTGAATGGAGAAAAGATCATATAAAGGATTAAGAAAACATAAAGTATTATGTGATTGATTTTCTTTCTCCAAGAAATCTACTCTGGTCTCCAGGTCTCTGAGAACACATAAGGATTAGATTAGGGCCTAGCTTTCATCATTAACACAAGCAGTATAAAGCAAATGTTCAGTTATTTTTGATTAGACAAACAGACCGAAGGGGTTCTGTTCAAAAACGGCCATAATTAGGAGGGGGAGGATGAGGAGGAAGGAGGGAGAACCTGGCAAAATAGTAAAATTTCTTTTCAAATTGGCTCTTGAGCCCCAGCAGCTGCAATATCAGGTGGGTATTTCTCAGGAGTTTTTATGTTTAGCAAAGATTTAAAATGAGTCTGTAATTTAGGTCTAGCAGTGACGAAATATCCAAAGGTATGTTGCATCTGTTTCTTCTTAGCATGCATATATATTTGAATTTGTTATGTGAGAGGAAATAATTGGTGAGTAATTAGTAAAATGCTTAATCTCACTTTAATCAAAAGATTATTTTCTCTGGAAAAAGCAATCATGGCTTTGTGCTTTGGTGGGCTTGATCTCACTAATCTCAATTCTCCCAGTTCTCCACGGTTATGCACACTTGCAGATAGCCTAATGCGTCCCATTAAAGGCAGGAGGGAGAGATACTAGAAATGCAGGCACAGTGCCTCAGGGGTAATAAGAAGCCTCAGAGGGCTTGTTTGGTAAATTGAGCCCTCTTTAGTTATAGCAACTGTGACAGCCCTCTTTAGGACACTAAGAGTCTGTTTCAGTCTGGGTCTCAGATCCATTCTCTTTGGCTTAAGGTGAAAACTGCTGGCCTGGCTGCCACCTGCCTGGGCAGGTGAGCCATCAGCACAGCCACAGTTTCCCTGGGCTCTGCCTCCCTTTTTCTCCATCACCTTTCTCCACTCCTTTGTCTTTGGCTACTTCCTAAGCCATTCACTTTTTTTTTTAAATTTATTTTTATTTTTGGCTGTGTTGGGTCTTCGTTGCTGCGCACAGGCTTTCTCTAGTTGCGGCGAGCGGGGGCTACTCTTTGGTGTGGTGCGCAGGCTTCTCATTGCGGTGGCTTCTCTTGTTGCAGAGCATGGGCTCTAGACGCGCGGGCTTCAGTAGTTGTGGCTCACGGGCTCTAGAGCGCAGGCTCAGTAGTTGTGGTGCACAGGCTTAGTTGCTCCGTGGCATGTGGGATCTTCCTGGACCAGGGATCAAACCCATGTCCCTTACATTGGCAGGTGGATTCTTAACCACTGCACCCCTAGGGAAGTCCCAAGCTGCTCACTTTTAATCAACTCATTTTTTCACTTCTCTGGCCTTTTGGAATCCAGAATTTCATGAAAATGTCCTCCTAGTACTGCTCAATTCAGATATGACCCCCAGCCCAGGAATTCACAATATAAATTAGCACATTGAAGACAATTACCATTGGTCAGTGGGAAGTCCTACATTGCCTTTCCTTAAAGTTTTTAAATAATTAAAATTGCAGTTACTACACATTCTCTTAGGGTTTCCTTGCAATACATGATTGCTTTTTTTTTTTTTGCGGTACGCGGGCCTTTCACTGTTGTGGCCTCTCCCGCTGCGGAGCGCAGGCTCCGGACGCGCAGGCTCAGCGGCCATGGCTCACAGGCCTAGCCGCTCCGTGGCATGTGGGATCCCGGACCAGGGCTCGAACCCATGTCCCCTGCATTGGCAGGCGGATTCTTAACCACTGTGCCACCAGGAAAGCCCCAAGTTTTGCTTCTTAAGAGCACTAATAAAAGTCAGATTAAGGAAAAGGCTACAAAACATAACCAGCCTGAGGTTATTAGATTATCTGTTGCCACATGCCCTATTAGCCCAGACCACCAAATCACTAGTCTAATGGAAGCTTTCTCTCAACTACAAAGAACAATGGCCAAGACAACTTCCTCATACAGAGGAAAATCTGAAAGTGATTTAACCTTTCTATGTCGCACCCAGATATCTCCACCTGAAACACTTCTGACGCTTTCTCCTCCTCCACTGTAGCAGCATCCCATGGGGGTTAAACATCTATAAAAGTACTATGAAAAAATTAGGGCCTCCCTGGTGGCGCAAGTGGTTGAGAGTCCGCCTGCCGATGCAGGGGATACGGGTTCGTGCCCCGGTCTGGGAGGATCCCATATGCCGCGGAGCGGCTGGGCCCGTGAGCCATGGCCGCTGAGCCTGCGCGTCCGGAGCCTGTGCTCCGCAACGGGGGAGGCCACAACAGTGAGAGGCCCGCATACCGCAAAAAAAAAAAAAAAAAAAAAAAAAAAAAAAAGTACTATGAAAAAATTGGAATAAAGGTGGATTAACCAGATTGCCTTACAAACTGTCACTTGCCTATCTGATGTAGGTAATAACCAGATTTTAAGAATCCTAACAATGTTAGGGTTAGAAAGCACATTTGAGATCACTAAGAACAATTTCTTCATCTCATATATTAAAACCAAAGCTGAGGGAAAATTTCAAAAAGCTGAGAGAATTGGAATCTTGCCAAGGATGGTCTGAAACTGCTACACTGGCCCTGATAGTCTTAGTACAATTCTTCTTCCATTGCATCATTGTCTCTTACAGCAGGTAAATAGAAAACATGTTGATTTTATCCATTTTAATATAAGTAACTTTTAGATAAAGAAAGAAGGCACGTGAGTGGTTGCATAATAGATCCTCATTATTAAAAACTTTACTCTACACCAAGGGTTCAATTTGCCCTCTGTTCAAGGAGGTGCATGAGAATCTCCTGCTAAAGTGTAAAAAGCAAAAGGAGTCTGCAGTATTCCCTACACTGATGGTTCTCTGCCCATTTCATGTGAATGCTACAACACATCCTCCTTGTTAACTATCCCTCACCATGCAGTGATTCTCAGTTGTGACATTATGGAAGGACACAACCCCTTACCCCCACCATACATAAACACACATACTTGGAAGGATCTATCCTAATAGGGCAGCAAGCAAAGTTTGGAAAATTTCCCAGGCACCATCCCTGCCCTGGCCTCCATCCAGTGGAAAAATCACTAATCCAAAAAAAAAAAAAAGAACTCATCCAACAAACAAACATTTATGAAGTGTCTACTCTGTGCCACGAACAGGGTATAAAGTGCTTAACAAGAGTTAATACTAAATACTCACTCTGAGTTTTAGTACTTAGAAGCTGCTGTCTTTATATACCCAAAGTGCCTGGCATGGTCAGCCACCATCCCCTCAGTTTGATGGCTCCTTAATCTCCTTGAGGAATCTATATCTGCACATAAACCAAATGATGAAAAGGTTCCTTTTTGATTTTACCCCACCCCTACTCTCTGTTCCCCTCCTACCTTTATTTTTCTCCTTAACATTTATCAGTCTAAACATAATTTACTTATTCATTGTTTGTCAGCCCCAATAAAATAAGCCTTCAAGAGAGCAAGAATTTTTGTCTATTTTTTCCCTTGCTGGGTCCCCAGTACCTAGAACGTATAGTAAATGCTCAATAAATATTTGTTGATTAAGTGAATGCCAACACTTCTACACCTGCCAAGTCTATTTGATATATCCTCGCTTCTACACTGGTCTCCCCACCATTCCCTTCAGTCATTCTCCCATGTCCAGTATATTGGCCTCTGTCCTCTACAGAGGACAGAGGACCTCTACAGGTCCTTCCTGTCAGCTACATCTAGGCAAAGTACAGCCAGTCTGGGCGCCATGATTAGCTAACACATGATGATTTTCATTCACCTCACCCTCTTATCTTCCACTGCACCTGCTGCACCAACACTTAACCCTATATTACTCCTATTGTCCAACTTATCTTAACTGTTTGTCCAGTCCAGAGCATTGCTAGAGAAGATTTAGATTCATGCTAGACTGGACCAATCTCAATTCATGGTAGGACTCAATGCTCAAAATTCATGGTATACAGAAGAAAGAGAATGGGATTAAGAATTAGAGCTGGGGGAACTTCCCTGGTGGCGCAGTGGTTAAGAATCCGCCTGCCAATGCAGGGGACACGGGTTTGAGCCATGTCTGGGAAGATAGCACATGCTGCGGAGCAACTAAGCCCGTGCGCCACAGCTGCTGAGCCTGCACTCTAGAGCCTGTGTGCCACAACTACTGAGCCTGCGTGCCACAACTACTGAAGCCCGTGCGCCTAGAGCCCGTGCTCCACAACAAGAGAAGCCACCGCAATGAGAAGCCTGTGCACCGCAACGAAGAGTAGCCCCCGCTCACCGCAACTAGAGAAAGCCCGCTCGCAGCAACGAAGACCCAACACAGCCAAAAAATGAGTAAAATTAGAAGAAAATAAAGGGGGAGCACTAATTAAAAAACAAAAGAATTACAGCTGGGTTTAAAAATTGCATATAATGTACACTACCTGGTGTGTGGCTGAGTCAGCAACCTTTCTGAGGCCGTTTTCTCATCTGTAAAATGGGAGTGGTAGTACTCACTTCATATCTTGAGGATTATATTTGAAATGAAATAATGTACGTGAAAGCTCCTAGCAGATTTACAGGCATGTAGAAGTTGCTTAATAAGTGTTAGCTCCTTCTCTTCCTTTAATTTAACATATTTCACTAACCTCTGATGATGCCCTCACTCTTTGAAAATGACTAACATCTACTTAGCAAGAAAATCAATGCTTTCTGGTATGAATCTTAATTTTCTTCTTTTCTCTCCTTTCCATATCAGAATTCTATGTCTTCACGCATCCTGCCTCCTGATTCAGAAATAATGTCCCTCTTCTTTTGTAAGACTAACCCTCTATCCATACCAATAGTTTTCATCCCTGGCTGCACATTAGAATCATCTGCGGAGCTTTTTAAAAATGCAGATGTCTGGCCCCCACCACAGACCAATTAAATATGAATCTCTGGAGGCGGGAACATGGCATCAATATTTTTTTTAAGTTCCCTGGTAGTGTGCCAAGACAAGTCAGTGGGGGAAAGAACAATCTTTTCAACAAATATTGCTGGAACTAGATAACCTCATTCAAAAGAATGAAGTTGAACCCTTCCTTATACCACTGACAAAAATTAATTCAAAATGGATCATAGACCTAAATGTAATAGCTAAAATTTTAAAAGTCTTACAAGAAAACATAAGAGTAAATCTTCATAACCTTGGGTTAGGCAAAGCCTTCTTAGATATGACACCAAAAGCACAAGCAACAATGACAAAAAATAGATAAACTGAACTTCATCGAAATTAAAACATTTGGTGCTGCAAACAATATCATGAAGAAAGTGAAAAAGACAACCCACAGACCAACAACAAAAAAAATCACAAACCATATACCTGATAAAGAACTTGTATCCAGAATATATAAAGGACTCTTAAACTCAATAATAAAAAGATGAATAACCTACTTTTTTATTTTTTTTTTTATTTTTATTTATTTTTATTTATTTATTTTTTTTTGCTGTACGTGGGCCTCTCACTGTTGTGGCTTCTCCCGTTGCGGAGCACAGGCTCCGGACGCACAGGCTCAGCAGCCATAGCTCACGGGCCCAGCCGCTCCGCGGCATGTGGGATCTTCCCAGACTGGGGCACGAACCTGTGTCCCCTGCATCGGCAGGCGGACTCTCAATCACTGCGCCACCAGGGAAGCCCTAACCTACTTTTTTAAATGAGCAAAGGATCTGAATAGATATTTCTCCAAAACCACAATGAAATTCCACTTTAAACTCATTAAGATTGCTCTTACCAGAAAGATGGATAATAATAGTTGTTGATGAAGACATGGAGAAACTGAAACCCTCATACATTGCTAGTGGGAATGCAAAATGGTGCAGCTGCTTTGGAAAATGGTTATTGGAAAAGTCTGAAAATATTAAACATATAGTTATCATATGACCTAGCAATTTCACTCCTAGGCATATAGCCAAAAGAAATGAAAACATATGTTTACACAAAAACTTGTACACAAATGTACACAGAAGTATTATTCATACAGCAGCCAAAAAGTGGGAAAAAACCCAAATGTCCATCAACCAATGAATGGATAAGTAGCATGTGGTATAGCTATTCAATGGAATATTATTCGGTGATAAAAAGGGATGAAGCACTGATACATGCTACAACATGGATAAACTTTGAAAACCTTGTACTAAGTGAAAAAAGCTACAGTTGCCCCTCGAATAACATGAGTTTGAACTGTGCAGGTCCACATATACTCAGATTTTTTTCAATAGTAACTACCACAGTACTATACAGTCTGTGGTTGGTTGAATCCAAGGATGTGGAAGAATTGCAGATACAGAGGGATGAGTATAAATTATACTCAGATTAACCCCCCCACACACACATTGTTCAAGAGTCAACTGTAGTCACAAAAGACCATACACTGTATAATTTCATTTACAAGAAGTGGTCAGAATAGGCAAGTCTATGTGTAGAGAAAGTAGATTAGTGGTTGCCTAGGGCTGAGAGTTGAGGGGAAAGGAGGAGTGACTGCTAATAGGTATGGGGTTTCTTTTTGCAATGATGAAAATGTTCTAAAATTGATTGTGGTGATGGTTGAACAACTCTATGAACATACGAAAAACCACTGGCTAGGAAAGAGAGACAGAAAGTTCCCCAGGTAATTCTAATCTTAATGTCTATTTACAGAAACCAATTTCTGAACCACAACACTCAAAGTGTATATGGTATTTTACCTTCTAGATTCCTTAGGGGTAAAGATGGCATCTTCTAATTCTTTCTCTCTCCCATATCCTTAAGGAATAATAATGGACACAGAACAGGAGTATGATATCTCTTAAATGACTTTTTTAAAGTAAAAGAGTGTTCTTGGTGAATGGTTTTTTAAAAATTTTAATCAAAATTGTAAAGAGTCAGGCTGCCACCTGGCAGAACTGATCAGCTTGGCTATCTTGATTCATTTAAACTCCCCAAGCAATTAATTCAGCTATAGCACATAGAGAGATGGTAAGCAGACAGTGCAAACCAAACTGACCGGTTCTGCCATTCGAAGTATGGTTGTTTCACCATATAACAGTGGATGTGGCCGCTGGCCCTTAGGAACTATTCTTTTGACAGTTCCCCAGGACACAGCTCTGGTTTGACTGACTTTGTTTACTAAATAAATTAATTCCTACTTCTGGAGTAGCTTCAATTTTTAAACAGAAAGCCATCTATTGACAGTCACTGATACACAGGATTTTATTGTTTGATATTAAACAATTAAGAGTTATTGTTTTTTTCCCTACAAGTACAGCATACATGAAAATAAATATAATCTAGAATACAGCCACTAGGAGTGGAGAGAGGGGGAGATTCTATATCCACTCTGTGCCTTAAAGGGATAGCTTTACTTTAATAAAACCAAAAGGTAAACTGTATTTCTTTCATGGAAATTAAGCTCTCTTTGGCAAAATGTATATAAAAGAGCCTGATGAACATTTCCTAAGATGAGTTTAATTATGGAAACACATTTTTTAAAAAGTCATAAGGATTCAGTCTTTTGATCTTGCAGTGACCTAGTAGACTTTAATAATTTAAACTAACTTCGAAATTGCTACTTTCAATAGAGGCTCTGAAGGTACATACACAAAAAATGCTGAAATAAGTCTAGGTGTTAACAAATATAGGGAATTTTGTCATTTATTCAACCCAGCAGATTAAAAAAAAAGCAAAATATGACACCATAGTTATCTGAGCATAGGACAAAAACCTGGTTTACAATCAGGAAGAATTTTTCCCTTCTATAACTCTAGTGAGTTCAAATGTAGTCAGAAAAACAAAATGAATGAGGGCAATGTCAGATGAGAAATAAAAAGAAAATTCTAAATCCTCAGGTAATTTTGAAATGAAATGAGTTTACAGTTGGAAGATTCATTAATAAGAATAATTCAAAAGATATCATTAGAGCCATAATTTAGAAGCCATGTTTCATGAGGAGATTATAATCTGAAAATCTCAAAACTAAGAATTGATAATACAAGATAAACAAGACAAGGCTAAATGATAAAAAATAACAAGACATTTTGTGTTCTCTCTCACTGGAAAGAACAACCGGGTACATGCTGCTGCTAGACTATAAACTGCTCTAAGGCAGTTGGAAAATGCTATTAGATTATATGGGTTGAGGAGCTACCCCAGGGGTAGAACATGTCACAATGTCACATCCCTCTTCTTTACTACAACAACTTTCACCAGAATCAACCAGAGCCTTGGAAAACAAATTCAGTCACAGAGACTAACTTTCTGTTAAAACTCCAAGCAAACTATCAAACCAACTTAATACCTGGAACATACCAGAAGTTTTCCGTGTTCCCCAGACACAGTGGAATAAACGATTTTCAGTGGGAAGTTCATTTTAGAAAAATGCTCATGAGCATTTCTAGGCATATAATTACGGGATATACTAAGAAACCACTTCTTAGTTTTCATTAGGGGATATTTAACAAATCAGAATTTAAGGATAATTCCCCTTTTGCCTCTGGTGCAGGCTTTAGGTTTTTGAAAACGTAAATAAAATGTACCGAGTGACATAAAGAGCTATAAATATGTATACATATACGACTACAGTTCCCATAATAAAAGCTTTTGGAAAAAAAAAAAGATTGAACTGGTATTCATCTTCCCCCAACTGCAATCCCAAGATATTGACTGTTATACAATTAAGAAACAAAGGCAAGGTGAAGGGTGAGAAACAACAGAAAGGACGGCAGAAAGGAAGACAAGTGCTCATCAGGCTAGAACCTGCTCTGTCTAGCTGGCCCGGCTTTCTCCAGCACCTTTCTGGTACCAGTTCTGGGCTTCTCCTATAATACAATTCACATCATCGCTCAGACAGATGAATCTCCCTTTAAGGAAAGCCAAGCCAGCATCCAGAGGTAACGTGCAGAACCGTAAATGAAAAATGTCCACGTCTAGCAGGCAGACAAGCAAAGGAAAACCAGCTGTCAGTTTCAGAGGCTCCTAGCTGTAACGGGGTTTCAGGTTTCTCTTTGCTTCTGTCTGTCTCTCTCATCGTGTCTCCTTCAATAATATCAGTTTTTTAATCACCTCAAATCACAAATACATTCTCCATCTGTCCTTGTGAAATAAATGCTGATGAAACAGAAAAACAGTGCGATACTCACAACAGTGAAGAATTCCTACACATGCCGTTCCATTTTCTTGCTTTAAAAAAGATGTAAGGTTAATTTAAAAAGCCTTGCAAAATTAGAAAAATAAGGGGGAGGGGATTCTACCCACACAATCCTCCCGCCCACCGCAAAGGAGCCCGAAGGCTTGCTGACGTCACAGATTCATGAATGGATGTAAATTGGGCTGGTTTAGGATTCCGCACAGACTTCGCTGTGGTGTGTGCTGTGAAAAAGAAAGGGAGGGTCCAGAGCAGCCCCGGCCAATAGACTTCAGGCAGTCATGGCCTGCCTTCTTTCAGAAGGAATCTGGTCACAGAATAAACAGAGCCCACCAATCAGGGGCGTCTGCCAATGCCTTAGGACAGACTGGCAGCCTGAGGAGGGAGGGTGTGTGTGTGTGTGTGTGTGTGTGTGTGTGTGCGCGCGCGCGCGTGTGTGTGTGTGTGCAAGCGCTGCAATAGTCATGAAAACATTATTATTGCTACTGAATGAGGGCAGACTGGCAGCCTGAGGAGGGAGGGTGTGTGTGTGTGTGTGTATGTGTGTGTGCGCGCGCGTGCGCGTGTGTGTGTGTGTGCGCGCAAGCGCTGCAATAGTCATGAAAACATTATTATTACTACTGAATGAGGGAATCAGAATTTTGGTGAAATCAATGCATGCATATAGAAGATATCACAATCTTTTATTCATTAGAGCTATTTTCTTTAACCCTTTTCTTGCTGTTCAACAATGTGCCTGATCTGATGTGATAAAAACAAATCAGAGAAAGAGTTTCTAAAACTGATGCCCAGTAGACAAGTATGCCCTGCACATCAAGACTTGTAAAAGCAAAATAGTAGAGAAATAATAATGGGAATAACAACCTAGCGATTAAGGAAATAGATAAGAAAATATTACATAAATGTAATTGTTTGGTAGAACAATATCACCTTGCTGACATTTGCGATGAATCAAAAGTGGGTGTGAAAGAGTAATTTACTGCTACATTTAAATAAGGTAGGACATTTCCTCATTGGTTTATTAAACTTCTGACATTCAATTAAGGTGCAGCTCCAAAAGACCTGTTAATGTTTCTTTGAGATAATTTTGTTTTAGTAAGATGTCTTATTACTAATAACAAAAACAGCTATAATTAAATTCACCCAAAGAGCTCATGATATTAAAATTTTTTTTCTTATTTAAAAAATTTTAACAGCTTTATTGAGGTGTAATTGCTATACAAAGAACTACTATATTTAATGTGTACAATTTGATAAGCTTGGAACTATGCAAATACCCATGATACCATAATCACAGTCAAGGTAGTAGAAATATCTGACATTTCCCAGAGTTCCTCGTGTTCCTTTGGGTTTTTTGTTATTGCTGATATTGTTGTTAGTTTTTGTGGCAAGAACATTTAACATGAGAACTACTTTCAGCAAATTTTGAAATGCCCAATAAAATACCGTATTGTTAGCTATAGGCACTATATTGTACAGCAGATCTCTAGAACTTATTCATCTAGTATAAGTGAAACTTTATACCCATTGAGTAACAAGTCCCCATTTCCCTCTCCCCTCAGGCCCTGGAAACCACTATTGTATTCTCTGCTTTCATGAGTTTGACTATTTTGGATAAGTCGTATAAGTGGAATCAAGCAGTATTTGTCTTTTTTGTGACTGGCTTATTTTATTTAGCATAATGTCCTCCAGGTTCATCCATGTTGTCACAAATGGCAGAATTTCCTTTTTAAAGGCTGAATAATATTCCACTGTACATACAGTATATACATTTTCTTTATCCATTCATCTGTCAATGGACACAGGTTGTTTCCATATGTTGGCTACTGTGAATAGTGCTGCAATAAATATGGGAGTGCAGATATCTCCTTGAGACCCTGATTTCAATTCTTTTGGATATATACCCAGAAGTAAGATTGCTGGATCCTATGGTAGCTCCATTTTTAATTTTATGAGAAATCTACATACTGTTTTTCATAGCTGCTGCACTATTTTACATTCCCGTCAAAAGTGTACAAGGGTTCCAATTTCTCCACAACCTTCCCAACACTTATTATCTTTTTATTATCTTTTTAAAAAATAATAAACCATCCTAAGAGGTGTGAGGTGATATCTCATTGTGGTTTTGATTTACATTTCCCTGATAATTAATGATGGTGGGCACCTTTTCATATACCTATTGGCCATTTGTATGTCTTCTTTGGAGAACTGTCTGTTCAAGTCCCTTACTCATTCTTGACATCAGTCTTGGCAATAATTTCTTGAAATGACACCAAAAGCAGAGGCAACAAAAGCAAAAATAGACAAGTGGGACTATATCAAACTAAAAAGCTTCAGTCAACAGAATGACAAGGCAGCCTACAGAGTAGAAGAAAATATTTGTAAACCAGATATATTGTCTGATAATGGGTTAATTTCCAAAAAATACAAGGAACTCATACAACTCCGTAGCAAAAACAAAACAAAACACCCCCCCCAAAAAAAAACAATAAAAAAACTTGTGACATTGTTTACTCTTTTTTTTTAGCTTAGTATCATCAACAAAATTTAAAAAATTTTTATTGGAGTATAGTTGATTTACAATGTTGTGTTAGTTTCTGCTGTACAGCAAAGTGAATCAGTTATACATATACATATATCCACTCTTTATTTTAGATTCTTTTCCCATATAGGTCATTACAGAGTATTGAGAAGAGTTCATTTTTTATTCTTCATTTAAAATTTTTTCAAAGTTACACAGAAGTGGAGATTAATATAATTTATTGCCCTGTATCCCATCATTTCACTTCACAATTACCAATACTTTACTAATACTGATCATAACTTTTTTGAACTTGGGGAATGACCTTAAATCCTTGAAACTGGAACAAGATGGTTAATATAAGGCCTTGGTTATAAGGTGTCCAGTGACCAAGAACATTCTGAACAGATATCTGCTCTATCTCTCAATCAGATTATTTGTACAGCTGAGAGAAGGAGAGAGGTTGCCTGTTTCTATGTGGTTATAAGGGTTCAAACCTGACACTAGTAAGTACTGCTCACTGCTTACCCCACTTGGGGGAAAAAAACACCCAACTTCCCAGGACTATTTTATACACAGGAAAGATGTTCAGTATATTGTTCTATATAGTCAAACAATAAAATATCACTGGCAAACAACATATTCAACAAATTTCTCTAAAGGAGCTTATTGTGGTATGTCACTATGGAAAAGACAGACCAAAGAAATTTACCCATGCAAGATGGGTGTGCTCAAGACCGATGTAGTACTGGTACATTCATAGCAGGTCTGAGTGCACCACACTAATCTATATCAATCAATATGTCCATGTACCAGGATTATTTTAGAACCCACAAATGGAAAGAAGATGAATATACATCTCTGTTTCCTTCAACAGCAATCAAAGCCAACCAGGATACACTGGAAGAATTGGATTTATTAAAAAAAACAAACAAAACAAACACTTCCAAATAATACAGACTAACTAATATAGGCAACGTCTTTGTGGAACATGTCAATGAGATGGCCAAATCTGTTACAGAAGCTAACACGTTGCCTGTAAGGTTTGAGAGCAACATCACTACTCAATCAAGGATCAGGGTAGGTCTCTGAAGCAATTCAACAAAACAGAGTATATAAATGGTTCTAATAACAGCCACCTAAGATATTGGTTTAATATGTAATCTGGCAAATAAAAATTAGCTGGCTCTACAGACTTGCCATTTTAGTAAGATGAATTTAGTCTGGGTTAGCATACCTCCCTAGAGCACAGAAATACCAACTGGGCCAACAAAAACTCCTCTATGTCAAACATCGTAGGAAATCATTGGGAAGATAAGTTGTATCCCCAAATTACAGAAACTGCACAGGTTATTCTTCAAGGAGGCCAATGTTGTTTTAGGGACAGAATTTGGAAGGTAGGGAAAGGGGACCATGAAAAACGTACATCCTAGAGCAATACTTCCTGAGAACTTCTTGTGATGATAGAAATGTTCTATAATTTGCACTGTCTCATACATTAGCATTTGAAATGTGGCTAGTATGACTGAGGAACTGAATTTTAAATTTTATTTAACTTAAATTGAAAAATAAATAGTCACATGTGCCTAGTGGCTACTGAATGGGACATTGCACCTCTAGAGATATTAAGTCAAGTCCCATAGTCACAAGTAATTTTTTATTTCAGCACATGGGCATACTAAGTGTGGAGCACTACAAAGCCATTATCAAGGTAAGCTCTTTAAAGAACCAAATGAACCTCTTCAAATTTCAATAATGACTAGAAGATGACTGGTCTCCTTTCCCAAGAAGATATTCAAAACTCATTATTAGGAAAAAATTTAAGAATAGAAGTTAAGGTACAATTATTCTGGCATAAAAATATGAGCTATTCTAGAGTTGGTTTTTTTCTTGAGAAAAAAATGTTTTTTGGTTTTTGTTTTTGCGGTACGCAGGCCTCTCACTGCTGTGGCCTCTCCCGCTGCGGAGCACAGGCCCCGGACGCGCAGGCCCAGCGGCCATGGCCCACGGGCCCAGCCGCTCCGCGGCACGTGGGACCCTCCGGACCCGGGCACGAACCCGCATCCCCCGCATCGGCAGGCGGACTCTCAACCACTGCGCCACCAGGGAAGCCCAAAATGTGTGTTTTTTTTTTTTTAAAGGAAAACGACTCAGTTAAGCCAGAACCTAAGAGAAGTTAAAGTATTATGACCCAGTGACAATTTTTGTCATAAACACCAAGAAAAAGAAAGAGTATGATGACCTCAGTGCTAATGCATGAAGATTCAGATTTCCTTCACAGGCACCAATGTGGTTAGAAGCTAGTAAAGAGATCTGGGTTCAAATCCTGACTCTGTTATTTATCAGTTATGTAAGTTCAGGTAAACCTGAGTGTCAGTTTCTCATTATTAGAGGGAGGAAGAAATGTACAGTGTGGGGAATATAGTCATTAATAATGTAACATCTTTGTATGGTGACAAAGGTGGTCAAAAAGTACGAACTTCCAGTTATATGATAAATAGGTACTAAGGATGTAATGTACAACATGATTAATATAATTAACACTGCTGTATGTTATATATGAAAGTTGGAGTAAATCCTAAGAGATCTCATCACAGGGGAAAAATGTTTTTTTCTTTTTTTTCTTTTGTATGTATATACGATGATAGATATTAACTAAACTTATGTGGTAGTCATTTCATAATGTATGTAAGTCAAATCATTATGTTGTACACCTTAAATTCATACAGTGTTGTATGTCAATTATATCTCAATAAAACTGGAAGAGGAAAAATAAAGTGGGGATAATAGGTTATGCCTATTACGTGAAAGCTAAGTAAAATAGCACATGTAAAGACTTCAGTACAGGGACTTCCCTGGTGGTGCAGTGGTTAAGAATCTGCCTGCCAGTGCAGGAGACATGGGTTTGATCCCTGGTCCAGGAAGATCGCACATGCCACGGAGCAACTAAGCCCATGTGCCACAACTACTAAGCCTGCGCTCTAGAGCCTGCGAGCCACAACTACTGAAGCCCGCGCACCTAGAGTCTGTGCTCCACAATAAGAGAAGCCACTGTGATGAGAAGCCCGTGCACCGCAACGAAGAGTAGCCCCTGCTCAGCTCGCCCCAACTAGAGAAAGCCCACACACAGCAACGAAGACCCAGCACAGCCAAAAAAAAAAAAAAAAAAAAAAAGACTTAAGCACAGTACCTGCATGTAGAAGATACTCAGAAAATGATACTGATAGCTGTTTTTGTTTCATTGTTGTTGTTAGAATAAACAAAATAAAGATTCTTTATTGTGCTTATGATAAAGCTTGAACAGATCTTTGCAGGAAATTTTAAAAATATGTATTAGTGACACGTCTTCCAAAGAAAAGCTCACCCAAATCATTTTCCTCTGGGAGGTTGAGGAATACTTTCTGAGGTTCTGAAGGTGACTGGGGGAAAACCCTGAGGAAGTTAAGTGAGGTGACCAGAAATTCTCTTTATCAAAAAAAAGCTAAATTATCCTACATAAAGATGTATTTTCATGAACTAATATAAAAAAAATCTAATAGGTGAGAATACTAGTCAGAATTCTCCACTTCCGTATCAGAACATTAACCCTAACTTTCCCTGTTTCCAAAATATACGGTTCCTCTAACAACAATTCCTTTTTTTTTTTTTTCCCCCTTCACTTAAACTATGATAGATTGTGACTAAGGCTCTGAGTGGGTCTTTCTAATCTGGAGAGTCCCAGGTCACATCTCCTACATCCTCATTCTTTTTATTTTTTTAATTTTTAAAATTTATTTTTATTTTTTATTCAGACAACAATTTCAATACTCACATTTCAATAGTCAAAGGTCTCGGCAGACTATTACTTGAACTTCGTTGTTGTTGTTGCTGTCCAGCTCCCAGGAAATGTGTATATGAGAAAGTGATTTTTAAGAACCATCTAAGGAAAAACATCTCATAAATATTACTAAAATCTGTCCTTGCATCAAAGGAGATAGAGAGATAATCAGAAAGCTACATGTGACCTAAATATCATTAGCTTAGTACTACTTAGCAGAATAACTATCATTGAGCTACACTTCTATGTTATGGTTTTCCTTTTATTATAAGGGACAGCCATATTGCTTTTATGTTGTCCGTTACCTTGGCATGATGTCTCACACGTAATAATTCACACGAGGAGTTCATTTTAGAACTCAATACCAGGGACTTCCCTGGTGGTGCAGGGGTTAAGAATCCGCCTGCTAATGCAGAGGACATGGGTTTGAGCCCTGGTCCGGGAAGATCCCACATGCTGTGGAGCAACTAAGCCCGTGCGCCACAACTACTGAAGCCCACACGCCTAGAGCCCGTGCTCTGCAACAAGAGAAGCCACTGCAACGAGAAGCCTGCGCACCACAACAACAAAGACCCAACGCAGCCAAAAAATAAATAAATAATTAATTAAAAAAAAAAAAGATTATCATACTAAGTGAAGTAAGCCAGACAGAGAAAGACAAATATCATATGATATCGCTTATATGTAGAATCTAAAAAAAAAAAAAGATACAAATGAACTTATACGTAAAACAGAAACAGACCCCACAGACATAGAAAACAAACTTATGGTTACCAAAGGGAAAAGGGTGGGGGGGGGACCTGAAACTAACACAACATTGTAAATCAACTATACTTCAATAAAAATAAAAAAAATAATAAAGTCAGTGACTTTTATCAATTTGTACTATATATCAACTATTATGCTAAGGGCCCCATATAAATACCTCAATTAATACAATGATTTGAGTAGGTATTTTGATCCCCATTTTAAGATTTGGAATGTGAGACACAGAAAAGCTAAATAATTTGAAATCACAAAGCCAGTTTAAAAATAAAAAGGGCAGCAGTTTCTAAAACCTATGCTCTCATTATACTAGTCTCTTTGTAAGAGAAAAATAACTTGACTGGGAGTCTCAAACAAAAAGCATCCAAACAACTGGATATGTTTTCAGAGGAATATGTATAATCATCCATTTTAAAAGTTATGCTACAGTAATTATTGAAGAAGTCCATTTTAAGGGTATGATCCACAGGCCTGTGAATAATCCATGGCCTGGCAGCCTGATCTGTGATAGTGGTAAGAGCAATAATAGGCAAATGAAAAGCAAGCTGTTAGAACTTATTTCATGAAATGAATTGTTCAGGACCACCCAGGCAGACTATATGCACAGAGCCCTAGGAAAAGAGTCACCAGAAATATTTATTTTTGATGGACTCAGATATCTGACATATTTGTCTTAAAGAATCAAAGTTGTTGTTGTTGGGAAAATAAGAATTTAACAGATCTCATATATACATATATATATATGTATATAATCTAAAATATGACACATATAAACCTACCTACAGAACAGAACAGACTCACAGACATAGAGAACAGACCTATGGCTGCCAAGGGGGAGGGGGTGGGAGAGAGATGGATTGGGAGGTTGGGGTCAGCAGATGCAAACTATTATATACAGGATGGATAAACAACGAGGTCCTACTGTATAGCACAGGGAACTATATTCAACATCCTGTGATTAGTCATAATGGAAAAGAATATGAAAAAGAATATATATAATATAACACATATATACCCAAATCACTTTGCTGTACAGCAGAAATTAATGCAACATTGTAAATCAACTATACTTCAATAAAAAATTAATTTAGTAGGCCATGACTATCATTTTAAAAATTAGATGAAATAGAACAGAAAATAGTATATCCCATGTGGTGAAGTTAAGTATATTGTTTCAAGAAACTTGTTATACGTGTGTATTGGGACACTATAAAAGCTATACTTCCCACTGTGAGTTGTGGTACAAAAACTTAAAAAATCACTATTCAATGATATATACATATAATACATATCTGTTTCTTGTTATTTTTTTATGTCCCATATTATATATCAAGCCTTTTGTGCTAAAATATCTTCTTTATATAGTTGTGCTCTTTCAGAGGTTTGGATATCTAATTTCCAAAAATAATAATTGGGAACAAATCTGGTCCTAGACATTCTTTGTAAAAAATCTTGTCCTTCACTTTACAATTTACAGAGTATTTTAAAATAGGGTATATGTTAGTCTCATTTTATGTGTGAGAAAATTAAGGTTCAAGAAGATGGGCTCATCTAATCCAGCTCTATCTAAACTGTAACCTACTGACATACTTTTAAAGTCTATCCATTACCTCTTGTCCCTCCCCTATTAAAGGTCTGTCTACGATCATTCAATGACTAAAATTTAAAATGAGTTTAAAAAGTGAAAATGCAAAGATGAAAAGGCCAGTTTGTAGTATCAAGGAGCTTTGCAAAGATGAATAACAACACAAAATGGTGAAAGTGCTAAGTTAGGCAGGAATGCTTTACTTGATGTTGGCGAACAATACCAGAAGGAAGTTAACTAACATTTGGGGGTGGGAATATTCTTCCATGCATGGGACTTTTCTACATTATGCAAAATGTTTAGCAACCAACCCCCCCTCCCCCATGCCTGTAACAGCCCTAGTCTTAGCCATAGCTAAAAAAATCACCCATGTGTTTTGTCTCTGTAGGTACTAGGGGATTGGGCTTCACCCAGTTTGAGGCCTGCAGGTTAGGCTACAGAGTGGTGCTCTCTGCTGCCCTCTGCTGACATAGAAAGGTAAGATCAAGCCCTTAGCTGAAAAAAATGTGTCCTGTCCCTTGGAGAAAAATGTCCCAAGAACAGCCTGGTGTTGAGGCTCAGTGAGAACTCTGGGAATGTGGGGTGAGGCTGAGTAAAGGCTGGGAGCCACTCTTCCTGGTCCAGACTATAGCCAGTATTTGCCATTTGCCAGTCTTTGGCAAGTTGGCATGTTTGTAAAGGGAATAAAGGCTTGTCTTATACAAACACACCTTGTCCTTATGCTGCAGTTTGCCCAGGGCTTGAACCAAGCCTTCTTCTCTTTCTGATAGAATGATCATTTTGAGCTGGGTGGTTACAGTCAGTTATAAAAGTAGGTAAACTTGAAGAGGGAAGATTTGAGGAAACTGGATATGAGCAAATAGGACAATTCTTCCAAGGCAGTTCTTATCAAATGTAAAACTGGTAAGGTACACACCAGCACTTTTCATTCCCATATCGGATTACAGTGTACAAGTTCACAGAGAAAAAACTGGAAGTCAGAGCGGAGAAGATGTTAACACAGAGTCAGTAAAGTGTGGCCTGCTTTTAAAATGGGCTTTATATGGCTACCCATTAACAGGCTCACTCTGTGTAGACCCACACTCAGCACTGCAGTCAGCTCTTTATTATTCACACTAATGAAGGGAACAGAGAAGACAGAACCCAAAAATCTTTCAGAGAAAGATCTGTTTTAAAGTTTCTCATAAATAGAGGAGGACCTTCAAGATGGTGGAGGAGTAAGACATGGAGATCACCTTCCTCCCCACAAATACATCAAAAGTACATCTACATGTGGAACAACTCCTACAGAACGCCTACTGAATGCTGGCAGAAGACCTCAGACTTCCCAAAAGGCAAGGGACTCCCCACGTACCTGGGTAGGGCAAAAGAAAAAAGAAAAATCAGAGACAAAAGAATAGGGACGGGACCTATACCTCTAGGAGGGAGCTTGTGAAGGGGGAAACGTTTCTACACACTAGGAAGCCCCTTCACTGGTGGGGATGGGGTGGGGGGAGCTTCGGAGCCACGGAGGAGAGCCCAGAAACAGGGGTGCAGAGGGCAAAGCAGAGAAATTCCCACACAGAGGATCGGTGCTGACCAGCACTCACCAGCCCGAGAGGCTTGGTTGCTCAGCCACTGAGATGGGTGAGGGCTGGGAGCTGAGGCTCGGGCTTCGCAGGTCAGATCCCAGGGAGAGGACTAGGGTTGGCAGCGTGAACACAGCCTGAAGGGGACTAGTGCGCCACCGCTAGCCGGGAGGGAGTCCGGGAAAAAGTCTGGAGCTGCCGAAGAGGCAAGAGACCATTGTTTCGGGGTGCGCGAGGAGAGGGGATTCAGAGAACCACCTAAATGAGCTCCAGAGATGGGCGCGAGCCGCGGCTATCAGAGCAGACACCAGAGACGGGCGTGAAACGCTAAGGCTGCTGCTGCAGCCACCAAGAATCCTGTGTGCAAGCACAGGTCACTATCCACACCTCCCCTCCTGGGAGACTGTACAGCCCACCACTGCCAGGGTCCCGTGATCCAGGAACAATTTCCCGGGGAAAACAAGTTGCACACCTCAGGCCGTTGCAACGTCACGCTGGCCTCAGTCGCTGCAGGCTCTCCTCGCATTCCATACCCCACCCTCCCTCCAGCCTGAGTGAGCCAGAGCCCCCTAATCAGCTGCTACTTTAACCCCGTCCTGTCTGAGCGAAGAACAGATGCCCTCAGGTGACCTACACACAGTGGCGGGGCCAACTCCAAAGCTGAACCCCAGGAGCTGTGCGAACAAAGAAGAGAAAGGGAAATTTCTCCCAGCAGCCTCAGGAGCAGCGGATTAAATCTCCACAATCAACTTGATGTTCCCTGCATCTCTGGAATACCTGAATAGACAATGAATCAACCCAAAACTGAGGCGGTGGACTTTGGGAGCAACTGTAGACTTGGGGTTTGCCTTCTGCGTCTAATTTGTTTCTAGTTTTATGTTTATCTTAGTTTAGTATTTAGAACTTATTATCACTGGTAGATTTATTTATTTATTTGGTTGCTCTCTTCCTTTTAGAGATATATATATATATATTTTTTCCTTTTTCTCTTTTTGTGAGTGTGTATCTTTATGCTCCTTTCTGTGATTTTGTCTGTTTATGTTTGCTTTTGCCATTTGTCCTAGGGTTCTGTCTGTTTTTTTCTTTAGTATAGTTTTTTAGTGCTTGTTATCACTGGATTGTTTTATTGGTTTGATTGCTGTCTTCTTTTATTAAAATTACTTTTTAATTTTTTTATTTTAACAATTTTTAATCTTTTTTATTTTAATAACTTTATTTATTTTATTTCTTTTTTTTTCCTTTCTCCCTTTTCTTCTGAGCTGTGTGGCTGACAGGGTCTTGGTACTTTGGCCGGGTGTCAGGCCTGAGCCTCTGAGGTGGGAGAGACAAGTTCAGGACATTGGTCCACAAGAGACCTCCCGGCGAGAGCTCTCTCAATTGGCGAGAGCTCTCCCAGAGATCTCTGTCTCAATGCTAAGACCCAGCTCCACTCAATGATGAGCAAGCTCCAGTGCTGGACACCCCATGCCAAACAACTAGCAAGACAAGAACACAACCCCACCCATTAGCAGACAGGCTGCCTAAACTCATAATAAGTTCACAGATATCCCAAAACACACCACCAGACACAGTCCTGCCCACCAGAAAGACAAGATCCAGCCTCATCCACCAGAACACAGGCACCAGTCCCCTCCACCAGGAAGCCTACACAACCCACTGAACCAGCCTTATCCACAGGGGGCAGACACCAAAAACAATGGGAACTACGAACCTGCAGCCTGTGAAAAGGAGACCCAAACACAGTAAGTTAAGCAAAATGAGAAGACAGAGAAACACACAGCAGATGAAGGAGCAAGGCAAAAACCCACCAGACCAAACAAATGAAGAAGAAATAGGCAGTCTACCTGAAAAAGAATTCAGAGTAATTAGAGTAAAGATGATCCAATATCTTGGAAACAGAATGGGGAAAATACAAGAAACATTTAACAAGGACCTAGAAGAACTAAAGAGCAAACAAACAATGATGAACAACACAATAAATGAAATTAAAAATTCTCTAGAAGGAATCAATAGCAGAATAACAGAGGCAGAAGAACGGATAAGTGACCTGGAAGATAAAATAGTGGAAATAACTACCACAGAGCAGAATAAAGAAAAAAGAATGAAGAGAATTGAGGACAGTCTCAGAGAACTCTGGGACAACATTAAACACACCAACATTCAAATTATAGGGGTCCCAGAAAAAGCAGAGAAAAAGAAAGGGACTGAGAAAATATATGAAGAGATTATAGTTGAAAACTTCCTTAATATGGGAAAGGACATAATCAAGTCCAGGAAGTGCAGAAAGTCCCATACAGCACAAATCCAAGGAGAAACACGCCAAGACACATATTAATCCAATTATCAAAAATTAACTACAAAGAAAAAATATTAAAAGCAGCAAGGGAAGAGCAACAAATAACATACAAGTGAATCCCCATAAGGTTAACAGCTGTTCTTTCAGCAGAAACTCTGCAAGCCAGAAAGGAGGGGCAGGACATATTTAAAGTGATGAAAGGGAAGAAAGCTACAACCAACATTACTCTACCCAGCAAGGGTCTCATTTAGATTTGATGGAAAAATTAAAACCTTTACAGACAAGCAAAAGTTAAGAGAATTCAGGACCACAAAACCAGCTTTACAACAAATGCTAAAGGAACTTCTCTAGGCAGGAAACGCAAGGAAGGGAAAGACCTACAATAACAAACCCAAACCAATTAAGAAAATGGTAAGAGGAACATGCATATTGATAATTACCTTAAATGTAAATGGATTAAATGCTCCAACCAAAAGACATAGACTGACTGAATGGATACAAAAACAAGGCCCATATATATGCTGTCTACAAGAGACCCACTTCAGACCTAGGGACACATACAGACTGAAAATGAGGGGATGGAAAAAGATATTCCATGCAAATGGAAGCTGGAGTAGCAATTCTCGTATCAGACAAAGTAGACTTAAAATAAAGACTATTACAGGAGACAAAGAATTACACTAAATAATGATCAAGGGATCAATCCAAGAAGAAAATATAACAATTGTACATATTTATGCACCCAACATAGGAGCACTTCAATACATCAGGCAAATGCTAACAGCCATAAAAGGGGAAATGAACAGTAACACAATAATAGTAGGGGAGGGACTTCCCTGGTGGCGCAGTGGTTAAGAATCCATGCTCCCAAAGCAGGGGGGCTGGGTTCAATCCCTGGTCAGGGAACTAGATCCCACATGCATGCAGCAACTGAGAATTCACATGCCACAACTAAGGAGCCTGCCTGCCGCAACTAAGACCTGGCACAACCAAATAAATAAATAAAAATTAAAAAAAAATAATAGTAGGGGACTTTAACATCCCACTTTCACCAATGGACAGATCACCCAAAATGAAAATAAATAAGGAAACACAAGCTTTAAATGATACATTAAACAAGATGGACTTAATTGATATTTATAGGACATTCCATCCAAAAACAACAGATTACACTTTCTTATCGAGTGTGCATGGAACATTCTCCAGGATAGATCACATCTTAGGTCACAAATCAAGCCTTCATAAATTTAAGAAAATTGAAATCATATCAACTATCTTTTCCGACCACAATGCTATAAGACTAGATATCAATTACAGGAAAAAAAACTGTAAAAAATACAAACACATGGAGGCTAAACAATACACTACTAAATAACCAAGAGATCACTGAATAAATCAAAGAGGAGATCAGAAAATACCTAGAGACAAATGACAGCAAAAACACGATGATCCAAAACCTGTGGGATGAAGCAAAAGCAGTTCTAAGAGGGGAGTTTATAGCAATACAATCCTACCTCAAGAAACAAGAAAAATCTCAAATAAACAACTTAACCTTACACCTAAAGCAATTAGAGAAAGAAGAACAAAAAAAAAACCCCCCAAAGTTAGCAGAAGGAAAGAAATCATAAAGATCAGATTAGAAATAAATGAAAAAGAAATGAAGTAAATGATAGCAAAGATCAATAAAACTAAAAGCTGCTTCTTTGAGAAGACAAACAAAATTGATAAACTATTAGCCAGACTCATAAGGAAAAAAGAGAAGATTCAAATCAACAGAATTAGAAATGAAAAAGGAGAAGTAACAACTGACACTGCAGAAATACAAAGGATCATGAGAGGTTACTACAAGCAACTATATGCCAATAAAATGGACAACCTGGAAGAAATGGACAAATTCTTAGAAAAGTACAACCTTCTGAGACTGAACCAGGAAGAAATAGAAAATAGAAACAGACCAATCACATGTACTGAAACTGAAACAGTGATTAAGAATCTTCCAACAAACAAAAGCCCAGGACCAGATGGCTTCACAGGTGATTTCTATCAAACATTTAGAGAAGAGCTAACATCTATCCTTCTCAAACTCTTCCAAAATATAGCAGAGGGATGAACACTCCCAAACTCATTCTATGAGGCCACCATCACCCTGATACCAAAACCAGACAAAGATGTCGCAAAGAAAGAAAACTACAGGCCAATATCACTGATGAACATAGATGCAAAAATCCTCAACAAAATACTAGCAAACAGAATCCAACAGCACATTAAAAGGATCATACACCAGGATCAACTGGGCTTTATCCCAGGAATGCAAGGATTCTTCAATATATGCAAATCAACCAATGTGATACACCATATTAACAAATTGAAGGAGAAAAATCATATGATCATCTCAATAGAAGCAGAAAAAGCTTCTGACAAAATTCAACACCCATTTATGATAAAAACTCTCCAGAAAGCAGGCATACAGGGAACTTTCCTCAACATAATAAAGGCCATATATGACAAACCCACAGCAAGCATCATTCGCAATGGTGAAAAACTGAAACCATTTCCACTAAGATCAGGAGCAAGACAAGGTTGCCCACTCTCACCACTATTATTCAACATAGTTTTGGAAGTTTTAGCCACAGCAATCAGAGAAGAAAAAGAAATAAAAGGAATCCAAATCAGAAAAGAAGTAAAACTCACTGTTTGCAGATGACATGATACTATACATAGAGAATCCTAAAGATGCTACCAGAAAACTACTAGAGCTAATCAATGAATTTGGTAAAGTAGCAGGATACAAAATTAATGCACAGAAATCTCTTGCATTCCTGTACACTAATGATGAAAAATCTGAAAGAGAAGTTAAGGAAACATTCCCATTTACCATTGCAACAAAAAGAATAAAATACCTAAGAACAAACCTACCTAAGGAGGTAAAAGACCTATACTCAGAAAACTATAAGACACTGATGAAAGAAAATAAAGACGATACAAACAGATGGAGAGATATACCATGTTATTGGATTGGAAGAATCAACATTGTGAAAATGACTATACTACCTAAAGCAATCTACAGATTCGATTCAATGCCTATCAAACTGCCAATGCCATTTTTCACAGAACTAGAACAAAAAATTTCACAATTTGTATGGAAACACAAAAGACCCAAATAGCCAAAGCAATCTTGAGAAAGAAAAACAGAGCTGGAGAATCAGGCTCCCTGACTTCAGACTATACTACAAAGCTACAGTAATCAAGGCAGTACTGGCACAAAAATAGAAATATAGATCAATGGAACAGCATAGAAAGCCCAGAGGTAAACCCATGCACATATGGTCACCTTATCTTTGATAAAGGAGGCTAGAATATACAATGGAGAAAAGACAGCCTCTTCAATAAGTGGTGCTGGGAAAACTGGACAGCTACATGTAAAAGAATGAAATTAGAACACTCCGTAACACTGTATACATAAATTACAGCAAGATCCTTTGTGACCCACCTCCTAGAGAAATGGAAATAAAAACAAAAATAAACAAATGGGACCTAATGAAACTTAAAAACTTTTGCACAGCAAAGGAAACCATAAACAAGATGAAAAGACAAACCTCAGAATGGGAGAGAACATTTGCAAATGAAGCAACTGACAAAGGATTAATCTCAAATATTTACAAGCAGCTCATGCAGCTCAATATCAAAAAAACAAACAACCCAATCCAAAAATGGGCAGAAGACCTAGACATTTCTCCAAAGAAGATAAACAGATTGCCAACAAACACATGAAAGAATGCTCTGGGCTTCCCTGGTGGCGCAGGGGTTGAGAGTCCGCCTGCCGATGCAGGGGACACGGGTTCGTGCCCCGGTCCGGGAAGATCCCACATGCCGTGGAGCGGCTGGGCCCGTGAGCCATGGCTGCTGGGCCTGCGCGTCCGGAGCCTGTGCTCCGCAACGGGAGAGGCCACAACAGTGAGAGGCCCGCGTACCGGAAAAAAAAAAAAAAAAAAAAAAAAAAGAATGCTCAACATCATTAATCATTAGAGAAATGCAAATCAAAACTACAATGAGATATCATCTCACACTGGTCAGAATGGCCATCATCAAAAAATCTACAAAAAATAAATGCTGGAGAGGGTATGGAGAAAAAGGAACCCTCTTGCACTGTTGGTGGGAATATAAATTGATACAGCCACTATGGAGAACAGTGTGGAGGTTCCTTAAAAAACTAAACAGAACTACAATATGACCCAGCAATCCCACTCCTGGGCATATACCCTGAGGAAAACGTAATTCAAAAAGAGTTATGTACCACAATGTTCATTGCAGCATTACTTACAATAGCCAGGACTTGGAAGCAACCGAAGTGTCCATCGACAGATGAATGGATAAAGAAGATGTGGCACATATATACAATGGAATATTACTCAGCCATAAAAAGAAATGAAATTGAGTTATTTGTAGTGAGGTGGATGGACCTAGAGTCTGCTATACAGAGTGAAGTAAGTCAGAAAGAGAAAAACAGGGCCTCCCTGGTGGCGCAGTGGTTGAGAGTCCGCCTGCCGATGCAGGGGATACGGGTTCGTGCCCCGGTCTGGGAGGATCCCATATGCCGCGGAGCGGCTGGGCCCGTGAGCCATGGCCGCTGGGCCTGCGCATCCGGAGCCTGTGCTCCGCAACGGGAGAGGCCACAACAGTGAGAGGCCCACATACCGCAAAAAGAAAAAAAAAAAAAAAAGAAAGAGAAAAACAAATACCGTATGCTAACACATATATATGGAATCTAAAAAAAAAAAAAAAAAGGTTCTGAAGAACCTAGGGGCAGGACAGGAATAAAGATGCAGATGTAGAGAATGGACTTGAGGACACGGGGAGGCGGAAGGGTAAGCTGGGACATAGTGAGAGAGTGGCATGGACATATATACACTACCAAATGTAAAATAGATAGCTAGTGCGAAGCAGCCGCACAGCACAGGGAGATCAGCTCAGTGCTTTGTGACCACCTAGAAGGGTGGGTTAGGGAGGGTGGGAGGGAGATGCAAGAGAGAGGGGATATGCGGATATATGTATATGTATAGCTGACTCACTTTGTTATACAGCAGAAACTAACACACCACTGTAAAGCAATTATACTCCAATAAAGATTTAAAATAAATAAATAAATAAAAATTAAAAAAATTAAGTTTCTCATAAATGTAATTATATGTGATGTCCAGGGAATACACTTAAAACCAAATGTTTAAGCCACTCTGGAAAGTTCTTGGTTTTCCATTACACGTAATCATGCTACCCAGAAAAGGCAGTAGTTGCTATTAGTAGCAACCTGCCCCCAATCGATCAATCTATTTATCTATAATAGATATTTAAAAATTTTACTACTTCATAGGTTCCATTATAGTCTCCTAAACTAGGCTGAGAATTAACGTTTTACATGTAACATTCACTACACAAGCAATAAGTAGGTGGAGCAGCGTAATGGGAGGGAGGATTATTGGACATAGTACTTACTTAAATTCTCTGAAAATTAGAGCATTTTATATAAATTTATAAATAAATAAATAAATTTATAAATGTACTGAATGCCATTTATGTTCAAGATACCTTGACATGTGCTGTGGGGTACACATATAGGGATAAATCACAGATCCTGATCTCAGCCTATTTCATTAGATAAGATAGAAAAACAATAAACAGTAAAATAAAAACTCTCAGAGTGGTTTAAAATCATAACAGAAGTCATAGTGGTGGAGACTGTCCCCCAGTATACAATCTCCTCTCTTTCCTTTTAGTTACAGAACCCTTACCCCACCCGGACTCTTAAAGTTGTAGGTGGGTACAAGCCACGCTGCTAAAGACTTTTCTATTCTCCTCGTTGTAGATGTGACCACATGACTGAGTTCTAGCCAATGGGGTTTGAGTAGAAGTATGTTTGTAACTTCCAGGTCTTCTTGGAGATAAAGCTGCTTGTGCTGAACTCTCTTAAGTCCCATGCTGAGTGAGCTTCTACCATGCAGATAGTACTCCAGGCAATGGCAAAGCAACAAAACAGGAGGAGCCTTGGGCTTTGAATGTTCTGATGAATCAGAGTTGTCCATCTGTCCTGGGGTACCTGCCTACTTTAAGACTGTTAATGAAGACTGAAACAACATTCTTCCCTTTTGGAGCCACTAAAATTTTTGAGACTCTGTGTTACTCCTACTTAGTCTGCATTCCTCCTAATATTGCATATCCTGTTACCAGGCGGTATACGGTTATTTCCTAAATGAGATAAATAAGCAATGACTGTTTCAGCCATCTTGAGAAGAAATACTGACTCAGAGAATCAAGGATCTGGGAAAAACCTTAAAACTCAAATCTACTCTGTCCTCTTTTTTTTACATATGAAGAAACTGAGGTTCAGATATTTGTCCATAGTCTTGGAATTTGTGGCTGAACCAGGAGTTGATCCCAGATCTCCTGAATGTTCTTTGTATTTCTTTGTGGGATAATAGTGACCACTAATGCTGCCTCTTTTTCTTGGACAGTCAGTTATGGTTTACTCAGTATTCCTGGGACATAGAATACTGTCCTTGGTTCTAAAGAAAAGCCAACAAGCATTTTAAAAATCACATTTTTGTCTCAAAAGTATCTGCAGTCTAACACAAGAGAAAATACTAGCTTAACTATACGGTACTAAAACCTGGACAAACAAACAAGACCCATCAAGATATAAGTGGAAATGGTCATAAAAGTATTATAGAAGCAGTTCATCTCCTCATAACAAGTGCTTTGGAAATACAGAAAATATGATTCAAGAATATCTGAATCAATTCTTAAGAACTCTGTTGGAACCTAGTTAAACCTGCAAGGGGCTGGGAATGTATTTTCAATCTTCATGAAATTCTTCTTTTTCCTTAGCCTGCAAAATTTTAATGCTTTAATCTTTTAAAAACCACCTGTAAAGCCTAGGGATCTCTTCTGTGTTGGCTAGCCAACAACAGCCGCTCTTCACCAGAAACCTTCTCTTCTAAGCTGTACTGTAGCTGAGGAGGAAGAGTTAATGACCAGAGTTGCAAGTGTTCCTCTTTTCCCCTCAAAACTCACAACCACTAGGGCTATCTTACAGCCACCTTTCCTGGCCTCTGGGACAGAATACCCACCTGTCATTGTAGTCTGGAAACAAAAGCAGGTGTGTCCCCAGATCCTCTGTGGCGGTGTTGCTTGCGCCTCTCGTGAATGAACTATAGACAGTATCTAACCAACTTCAGGGGGAATGTTATACTCTACAGAAAATTATTACAAATACTCTTGAGACATGTACTGACCCGGAATTTTAAAATTAGCAAATTGAAGCCCCAATGAAGACCACTCAAAATGGAAGCAGTGGCCTAAAAAGGTCACATTTTCTGAGCATGTATTTTTAGTTTGTTAAATTACTCAAGGCTCTGTATTAAATGGTCATTGTTCAAAAGGCCACTCCTCTAGAAAAGAGGCTGGTTGTCTTGAGTGGCTTCCGCTCTAAATATAAAAAGAGGTGGTGGTGGGGGGTAACATTCTCCAAAATAGTAAAACATACTACAATAAGTAAGCACTGCAACACTGGAAAATAAAATGCAACTTCCCAAAAAGAGTATTTGTTGGAGCTTACTTCCTAACTGGGCTATGAAATACTCACAAGTTTCACACTAAATTTACATTTCTGGAGTAGCCTCTATCACAAAGCTCTTCACATTTAGGGCAAGTTCCTTTATATTGCCCCCTATAAACACCTGATTACATTTTGAATCAAATGAAAGAATGCTTTCTGTTGTTGCCACATACTGCAAACTTGAAAAATGTTTGAAAAACTTAAAAGAGAAAATGCAATACAATAATATTACTGAAGAAAAATTTATAAGTCAGACAAATAGACTGAGATCAATGTCATTATGCTTTACTTGAATAAATGACTAATTATTCCAAAACCCTGAATGATGACCAATAAGGTGATGTTGCATAAAGAAGGTCAATAAGCTACACAGAACAGTATTAAGTGTCTTTGCAAGCTATGCTTGACAGATATACACATACATACACATATGTGTACATATACATATGTATGTATGTATTCCATATGTACGTACATCATTTTTTCTCTAGTCTATCTTATATGGAAAAATCAGTCTATCCTTTGTGTTAAGGAAAACCCCATTTATAGCTACCAGAAAGTACAAAATACACTGTTACTAATTTGAACAACCATGAGTTCAAAATTATCAAAGTAGATAAACATACAAATGAGGGGAAGAGGAAAAAGCTCATGAACAGGCAATTTACAAAAAAAGATATGCAATGGACAGTAAGAAAAATGTGCGACTTCAGTAATCAAAGAAATGCAAATTAAACCCAAATAAGATACCAGTTTCTCCTTGCAAAGTGGATAAGATTGCTCTTTTATACACTGCTTTGGAAAAGGTATGGGAAAACAGATACTCTTATACACTGCTGATGGTTAAATACTTGTTACAACCATTTTGAAGTACAATTATTTGGCAGCAGGTATCAGTAGGCTTAAAATGTAAATATTCTTTGATCTAAAATTCAACTTCAAGGAATTTATTCTAAACAAGTAATCAGGAATTTGCAAAAAGGGTCTAGCTATCAAGATTTCATCACATAATTATTTAAAACATAAATCACTGGGAAAATAAAATATCCATAAAGGGAAGTTTAATTAAATAATGTAAAACTATACAGCATTTAAAATGTTTACAAATTATATATTAAAATATATAAGGACAGATAAAAATATTGAAAACAAATTGTGAAAAAGGAAGGTAACATGATAATAGGTACCATGTAATCTGACACATCTATATGACTAGAAGAATAGATGTAATATTAGCCATGGTTATTTCTGGATGTCGGGATAGTGATGGATTTTATTTTCTTCTCTTTTAATCTAAATTTCTAAATTATCTATGAAGTACAAATTTATTACTTTGGGAACAAAATTAAGTTTTAAAACTTGCTAATTTAATAAATACTATTATTTTAACTTATTTAAATTCTTTGAACTTTAAAACACTTGTTACAGTTTTTCCCCCCTCTAATTTTAAGGGAGATATCAAACGTCAAGGCACAGTTGGCTTGGCAATGATTCTGTAATATACTCTGCTATAGTGGGTAATATGTCTTCTTCAACTAGAGTGAGGGATGCTTGTGGCTGGGAATAAGCTTTGAGGAGGTGGGAGGGTTTGGGACCGAAAACCTTGACCAGAAGGTAGGTAGGGATACCTGTGTGTATTTACTTATTTTGTGTTGCAAGAAAATAAAAAAGTGAGGATGGCAATAAAAGATCATGAGATGAGTGGAAAGGAAGTTGAGAGACCCCATCCCAGTCAACTAACGCTAACACAGTCAACTGAGAGGCACAGTCAACTGAGAAGGACAATAGACAGGATAATAAGGAACAGAAGAGGTTTGGATAGCTACTGCGGGAAATGCAAATAGATATGAATTCAAGGCCACCAATCAGCAGTGAGGACCCAACTGAGGAGGCAATCAATCAACACAGCAGCAGAAAACATGATTAGGGAGGTACTCTGGGTTTGCATAGTCAAAGGAAGAAGGGCCAAAAGGTGACAAGGGGTGGAGGAGGTAAGCCTGGGAGGAAGCGATTGTTGAAATCATTATGTTTCCAAGCTGGATGGGGCATAAAGGCAAAGGGGTCAGGGATATATTTAGTTTGGTTACTATGGTATCTACTGCCATGTATGACACACAGTAATGTAATATATGTTTAAGGGAAAAAAAAGTAATGAGAGATTACATTACTTTTTTTTTTTAAGGAAAAAAAAGTAATGTAATATATGTTAAGGAAAAAAAAGGTAACGTTCATCTCCAGTCTCTTCTTATTGGCTGGGTTTCTCCTTTGCCTATAAGCAGGCCCATTTCAAATTTCAAAATTTTGAAATTTTGAAATTTCTCTCTGACTAATCTACTCACTTTCCTGTGCTTTACCACCAAACTTCTTGTAAGAACACTATATGTCAGGGCTGGCAGAAACTAGGCATGTGGGCCTCCACTCCTCCTCCCACACCTATGGTAGGTACAGCCAGTAGATGGCAGCACTCTTTCCTATTGACCCATACCACGAAAATGCAAGATTGAACAGCACCTACAAAGGGCCCTGTATATATACGGTAACCATTCAATAACAATTCACTAAATGAATAAACGAATGTATGTCACACATTAAAGTAGATTTGGGATCACATTTACTGTTGCCCTTCTCATTCTAAGGTTTTACTAAAACTTGAATACAATCTATGCAGGTATGATTGGAAAGGAACATATAATAGAAATTTTTACACTATGCCTGTGACCTTTTGTGGAAATGGGCACCTTCGGCTTCTCATATGCAGGAAGCCTTTGTTTAGGGTCAGTCTAGCTAGCTGCATGCCAAGCTGTTTCCAGGTACAGCATTTTCAAGCCTGAAAATGTGTTTTGGAATTAGGTATATCTTTTACTTTCCCTACCTTTTATGATCCCATTTCTATTCATTTACCCTCTATGCTTCTATTCAGCACTCTCCTGGGTGTCATCCATTTGTAGCACAAAGGAGGAAAAAATGCACCACACTCCCTTTTTAGGTACAGAAGCCATCTTTGGTAAGGCAGGAATCTCACCTTGCAAGGAAGACTTGCATGATCTTCAAGTCCATCATGGCAGACATATTCTTAAGATGGCTCCTGTGATCCCCACCTGCTAATGTTTTCCCTTGACTGTGACTGAGACTTGCTTCTAACCAATAGAATACAGAAAAGGTGCTGGGTTGTATGTGATTACATGCACATAATGATGTGATGATGTTATATAAATCTGTACTCCCTGTCTTGCTGGAGTTTCTCCCTTGCTAGCTGAGAGGAAGGAAAATGGCCATGTTGGGGAACCCCACATGGCAAAGAAGTGCGGGTGGTCTCTATAAGCTGAGGGACACCTGTACCCAATAGGTAATGATGGCCAAAAAAACCAAAAGCCAAACAAACAAAAAAACCCAACCCCCAAACAAAAAGCTGAAGCTCTCAGTCCTACAACCACAGGGAACTGAATGCTGTCAGTAACTACACGAGTTCCCCAGTCAAGCTTCCAGATGAGAATCCAACCCTGGCCAACACCTTGATTGAAGCCTTGTAAGACCCTAAGCAGAAGGCCTAACTAGGCCATGTTCAGAGTCCTGACCCACAGAAACTGAGATAATAAATGTGTGTTGTTTTAAGCCACTAAGATAATATTGTGATGCATCAATAGAAAACTAATACATCCACAGAACTCAACACCATCCTGACTAGAGACAACTTGGTTAATATAGAAAGCAACTAAAACTCTTGAGGTACACCCAATAAAGATTATAATGGCATACCTGAATACTCCTTTTTGTATAAATAATAGTAACATAATAGAGCAAACTCAAATAAGCATGGTTTACAAGCCTAACACTTTGTTAGTGATAGTCACATTTAGCAGCAATAATCATACACAGTGCTATATTAGTTAGTAAGGAGAATTATGAAAAGTATAAAAGATACAGCCCCCGCCTTCCAATATCCTTTGTTTCCTAAGTCTTATCTGTGTCATCTGGGAGTTTCTTTATATAAAGGTCTTATTTCCCAGCGTTTCTAAAATAGCAAAGCCAGAGGCATAGATAAGGCATGCAGAGCAACTTGTAGGCAGCATGGAAAACTGCAGAAGGGGAGGATGAGTGAATTGGTTATGTATTGCAGCATAACAAATTGCCCAAAACCTAGCAGCTTAAAACAACAAATCTTTATTATTTCACATAGTTTCTGAAGGTCAGGAATCTGGGAGCAGCTTAGGTGGGTGGTTCCAGCTCAGGGTCTCTCAGGAAGTTTCAGTCAAGCTGTTGACTGGGATGCAGTCATCTGAAAGCTTGCCTGGGGCTTGAGGAACTAAAGTTGACCCCTGGACAGCACAGGTTAGAATTGTGTGGGTCCACTTACATGTGGCTTTTAAAAAATTACATGTGGCTTTTAAAAATATTACAGTAATACATGATCTGCGGTTGGTTGAGTATCTGGATGTGGAACTGTAGATATGGAAGACCCATGACTAAAGAGGGCCACCTGTAAGTTATATGTGGATTTTTAACTGAGCAGAGGGTTGGTCCCCCAAACCTTCCCACATTGTTCAAGGGTCAATTGTACTTCCAAGACTGTTCACTCACATAGCTGTTTGCAGGAGCCCTCAATTCCTTGATAACAGGAATTTCTGAGTGTCCTCGTGACCAGGCAGCTGGCTTCACCCAAAGAAAGTTAATCAAGAGCAAGGAAAAAGCTGCAGTGCTTTTTATGACCTAGTTCAGGGATTAGCAAACTTTTTTTTTAATAGATCTTTATTGGAGTATAATTGCTTCACAATACCGTGTTAGTTTCTGTTGCACAACAAATCACCATTTGCATATACGTGTCCCCATATCCCCTCTCTCTTGAGCCTCCCTCCCATCCTCCCTATCTCACCCCTCTAGGTCATCGCAAGGCATCCAGCCAATCTTCCCGTGCTATGCTGCTGATTCCCACCAGCCAACTATTTTACATTCGGTAGTGTATATATGTCGATGCTACTCTCACTTTGCCCCAGCTTTGCCCTCCCACCCCATGTCCTCAAGTCCATTCTCTATGTCTACCTCTTTATTCCTGCCCTGCAACTAGTTCATCAGTACCTTTTTTTTTTTCTTTAGATCCCATATATATGCATTAGCATACGGTATTTGTTTTTCTCTTTCTGGCTTACTTCACTCTGTATGACAGACTCTAGGTCCATCCACCTCATTACAAATAACTCAGTTTCATCTCTTTTTATGGCTGATTAATGTTCTACTATATGTGCCACATCTTCTTTATCCATTCATCTGTCAATGGACACTTAGGTTTCTTACATGTCCTGGCTATTGTAAATAGAGCTGCAATGAACATTGTGGTACATGACTCTTTGAATTGTGGTTTTCTCAGGGTACATGTCCAGTAGTGGGATTGCTGGGTCATATGGTAGTTCTATTTTTAGTTTTTTAAGGAAACTCCATACTGTTTTCCATAGTGGTTTATCAATTTACCAACAGTGCAGGAGGTTTCCCTTTTCACCACACCCTTTCCAGCATTTACTGTTTCTAGATTTTTTGATAATGGCCATTCTGACCAGCGTGAGGTGATAACTCATTGTCGTAAACTTTCTTGAAGGGCTAAATAATAAATATTTTAGGCTTGCATGCCATAGAGTATTGTAACTACTTACCTCAGTTGTTTCAGTGCAAAGTCAGCTACGTACAATATGTAAACAAATGGGGACGATATGTTCCAATACAACTTGATTTATAAAAATAGGCGGCCAGCCCATATAGTAAAGTTCGCTAACCCCTGACCTGGTCTCAAAGCTGCATGCCCTCATTTTCCCTTTATTCATTCATTAGAAGCAAGTCATTAGGGTCCAGCCCACACTCCAGGCGAGAGGAATTAGGCTCTATCTCTTGAAGGGAGGAATAAAAGAATTTCTGGACATATCTTAAAACCATCACAATGGGCTTACACATAGTAAGCAGAATATGGGTCAAATATTGCATTCATTTCTTAGGTCTGCTGTTACAAATTATACAAACTGGGTGGCTTAAAGCAACAGAAATTTATTCCCTCACAGTTCTTGAGACTAGAAGTCTAAAGTCAAGGTATCAGTGGGGTCATGCTCCCTCTGAAGGCTCTAGGGAGGATCTTTCCTCTTCCTAACTTCTGGTGGCTCTCAGCAATCCTTGGTGTTCCTTGGCTCGTAGTCATTTCACTCCAATCTCTACCTCTGTCTTCAAATGGCCGCTTCTCTCTCTGTGTGTCCTCTCCTCTTCTTATAAGGGTATCACTCATTGGATTTAGGGTCCACCCTACCCAGAACGACCTCGTATTAACTTAAATAATCATAACTACAAAGAGTCTATTTCCAAATAAGGTCACATTCTGAGGTTCTAGGTGAATATGGATTCTAGGGGAACACTATTCAACGCCCCAACACACAATAGTGTCCCTTACCAAGTTCTCTGTCCTCACTTCCTGCCACTCCTAGCTCTAGGCTCTAGTCAGAGTGAATGGCTTGTTCTCCTAAGCTACTAGGCTACATGATCTTGCTGTTGCTCTCCCTCGGGTGCCCTGTCACCTCTTCCTTGCTTCTACTTAACCTTTAAGATTATCCCTTCAGAATCCCTTGATGACACCCCTGGATCTGTTGGACGTGTTTCCACAGCACCCTTTGCATATTTCTAACATATCTGTATTGTAATGACTAGTATATAAGTTTGTATTCTACACTAAACCCTAAGCTGCTTGAAATCAATAACTGTCATTTTCATTCCTATGTCTTCAGCAACTAGCAGAGTACTTCAATAAATAGAAGGTATTCAAGAAACATTTGTTGATTGAACAAAGTTATAGGATTTTCTTCTTGTAAATTCTTAAATGCAGGATAAAATCTCTTTGGGCTAGGACAATTGTAACACAGTCCTTCCTGAACATAGGAGGCTAGATTTGTTATTTCAATAATTACTTTTATTAAAGTCTCTCTAGGCCCGAGCCATGGCAATAAAGGATTGTGGGTGCACAGCTGGCCCGCATCTGGAACACATAAGTGCAGGCAAGTTGATGAGTACTGTTCTGAATCCCTTCTACCACTCTCCACCAACCAGGCAATGTGAACTGAGAAGCAGTGTTGAATATTCTAGTTTTATATATTATGAATCAAAGTAGAAATATCCTTTCTCTAACTTTTTTCTTCCTTGATACTTGAAGGCCCATTACTTTAAGCAATAAAGTATGGTTGCCTTATAGCAAGAACATTTTTTAAATTGAAATTTTTATTGAGATAATTGTAGATTCACATACAATTAGAAGAAATACAGAGCAATCCCTCATAAACTTTGTCCAGTTTTCCCCAACGTTAACATTATGCAAAATTATAGTATGATATCACAAACAGGATAGTGTTATTGACATAATCCACTGATCTTACTCAGATTTCCCCCATTTTATTTGTACTCATTTGTGTGTGTATTTGTGTGAGTGTGCATTACATTCTATACAATTTTATCATCTGTGTAGGTTCATATGTCCATCACCGCAGTTAAAATACTGAACAGTTTCAATGCCACAAGTATCCCTTATGTTACCCTAAAGCATGTTCTATTACATCCCATCTTTTATTCCTACTGTCATATTTTATATACACATATTTTACATTATATAAGAAATCATATCATGTTAATATGTAGAATGTGATCATTTAAGGATACACAATAAAATTGCTACAGCAAGTACTAAAAAATATTTAAAAGATACAGCTAAGCAGTCATTAGATGAATTGAAATAGAATACTACAAAACATTTGATTAAACTAAAGTCAATTGATCAATCAAAGGAAGAAATAAGGAACAAAAAACGCCAGATGGGATAAACAGAAAACAAAAAACAAAGTACACCTAAGTACAACCATATCAATAACTATATTAAATGTAGATGGACTAGAAGGTAAAGACTGAGACTGTATTAAAGAAAGCAAGATCTGATTATATGCTATTTCTAAGAAACACAACTCATATATAAAAAAGACAGACAATTTGAAAATAAAAGGAGGAAGGAATGATATACCATTCAAATACTAAGCATAAAAAAGCTGGTGTGACTGTTTTACCAGACAAAACAGACTTCAAAACAAAGAGCATTAGCAGAGATAAAGAGGGAGATTTAATATAATAATAATAGGGCCACTTAATCAAGAAGACAAAATAATCCTAAATATGGACATAATCAACAACAGAGCTTCAAAGTATGGGATGACAGAACTACAGAAATAGATAAGTCCACAATCATAGCGATTTTAACACCGCTTTCTCAATAATAGGTAATAATGGAAGTAGACAAAAGAAATCCATAAGCAGATAGACTTAAACAATACTATCAACCATCTTGCTCTAATTGACACTCATGGAACATTGCACTTAGCAGCCACAGAATACATAAGTGCAAAGATAGTTGCACCAATATAGACCTTATTCTGGGCCTTAAAATGTTTCTCAATAAATTTCCAGGGACTTCCCTGGTGGTCCAGCGGTTGAGACTCTGTGTTCCCAATGCAGGGGACCCAGGTTCAATCCCTGGTCAGGGAACTAGGTCCCACATGCCGCAATTAAGAGCCTGCATGTTGCAACTAAAGATCCCACATGCTGCAACTAAAGATCCCACGTGCCACAACAAAGATCCCGCACGTGGCAACAAAGATCCCGAGTGCTGCAACTAAGACCCAGAGCAGCCAAATAAATAAATAAATATTTTTTTAAAAAAATAAATAAATTTCCAGACAAATTTTAAAGAGTATGTTCACTGACCATATACAAATTAAATTAGACATCAGTGAGATAAGTATTTTTATATATTGATAAGATACCTTTTTTAAAAATCCCTGTTCGCCTCACACCTGTCAGAATTGTCAAAAAGACCACAAATAACAAATGCTGGCGAGGGTACACAGAAAGAGAACCCTTGTACACTGTTGGTGGGATTGTAAATTGGTGCAGCCACTATGGAAAACAGTATGGAGGTTCCTCAAAAAACTAAAAATAGAACTGCCACACGATCCAGCAATTCCACTCCTGGGTATGTATATGAAAAAAACAAAAACTAATTTGAAAAGATACATGTGCCCCAATGTTCATAGCAGCATTATTAGCCAAGATATGGAAGCAACCTAAGTGTCCTTCAACAGATGAATGGATAAAGATGTGGTATATATACACAATGGAATATTACTCAGTCATAAAAAAGAATGAAATTCTGCCATTTGCAAAAACATAGATGGACCTAGAGAGTATTATGCTTAGTGAAATAAGTTACAGAAAGACAAATACTCTGTTATCACTTATATATGGAATCTAAAAAATAAAACAAACAAATGTATACAGCAAAACAGAAACAGACTTATGGATATAGAGAACAAACTAGTGCTTGCCTGTGAGGAGAGGAAGTGGGGGCAAGAAAGGGTATAGGATTAAGAGATACAAACTACTATGTACAAAGTAGACAAGGAACAAGGATATACTGTACAGCAGAATAAAGTATATCCATTATTTTGTAATAACTTTAAATGGAGTATAATCTTTAAAAATATTGAATGACTATGTTGTACACCTGAAACTAATATAATATTGTAAATCAACTCTACTGCAATAAAAAAATCCCTGTAATATCTGGATACTAAAAATACACATCTAATAACCCACGGGTGAAAAAACAAATCACAAAGAAAATTAGAAAAGATTTCAAACTAAATGAAAATGAAACAAACCCAACATGCCACAATGTGCAAGATACAAAGAAAACAGTGCTTAGAGGAAATTTTATAGCTTTAAATGTGTGTTTTAGAGAAGAAGAAGGATTTTGAAGTAATAATCTTGATCTTGTTTCCACCAAAAAAGCTAGAAAAAACAGAGCACATTGCTATATTTAAAACAGACAACCAACAAGGACCTACTGTACAACACAGGGAATGCTGCTCAATATTTGGTAATAATCTAAATGGGAAAAGAATTTGAAAAAGAATAGATACATGTATATGTATAACTGAATCACTTTGCTGTACACCTGAAACTAACAAAACATTGTTAATCAACTATGCTCCAATATAAAATAAAAAGCAAAAAAAAAAAAAAATAGAGCAGACTAAACCTAAAGTAAGAATTACAAAAAGTAGAACTAAACCTAAAGAAAGAAGAGAAAATAATAAAGAATAGAGACCAATGAAATAAAAAACAACAAAAGAAAAAATTAATAAAGCCTACAGCTAATTAAAAAAATATTAGTAAAACTGTTAATACCCAAGTGAGACTGATGATGGAAAACGGAAAGGAAAAAACAAATTGTGCTAAGTGACAGAAGCCAATCTGAAAGGTTACATACATATGATTCCAACCATTCTGGAAAAGGCAAAACTATGGAGACAGTAAAAGAAATACAGAAATTTGGAAGAGGGAAAGAGGGAGGGATGAAGAGATGGAGCACAGTGAAAATATTCTGCATGATACTGTAATGGTAAATACCTGTCATTATACATTTTTCAAAACCCATAGAACCTGCAACACAAAGATGAACCCTAATGTAAACAATGGACTTTAGTGAATAATAATGTATCAATTTTGGCTCATCAATTGTAACAAATGTACCACACTACATGCAAGATATTAATAATAGGGAAGACTTGGGGTGGGAGTAGAGGTGAAAAAGTTTATGGGAAACTCTTTGTACTTCCTGCTCATTTTTCTATAAACCTAAAACTGCTCAAAAAATTCTATTAAGGGAGCTTCCCTGGTGGCGCAGTGGTTAAGAATCCGCCTGCCAATGCAGGGGACACGGGTTTGAGCCCTGGTCCGGGAAGATCCCACATGCCGCGGAGCAACTAAGCCCATGAGCCACAACTACTGAGCCTGCATGCCACAACTACTGAAGCCCACGTGCCTAGAGCCCATGCTCTGCAATGAGAAGCCACTGCAATGAGAAGCCTGCACACCGCAACGAAGAGTAGACCCTGCTCGCCGTAACTAGAGAAAGCCTGCGTGAAGCAACAAAGACCCAACACAGCCAACACAGCCAAAATAAATAAATTTAAAAAAATTCTATTAATAAACCATCACCAAACAAAAAGACAACCTAGTGAATAGAAGAAAATATTTGCAAATGATATGACTGATAAGGGATTAATATCCAACATATATAAACAGCTCATGCAATGCAACACCAAAAAAACAAACAACCAGATTAAAAATGGGCAGAAGAACTGAACAGACATTTTTCCAAAAAGGAAATGCATATGGCAAGCAGGCACATGAAAAGATGCTCAACATTGCTAATCATCAGGGAAATGCAAATCAAAACCACAATAAGATGTCACCTCACACCTGTCAGAATGGCTATCATCAGAAAGAACACAAATAACAAATGTTGGTGAGGATGTGGAGAAAAGGGAACCCTCATACACTGTTGGTGGGACTGTAAATTGGTGCAGCCACTGTGGAAAACAGTATGGGGGTCTCTCAAAAAACTAAAAATAGAACTACTATATGACTCAGCAATTCCACTAATGGGTATGTATCTAAAAAAAGAAAACACACTAATTCAAAAAGATACAATACATCCCAATGTTCATAGCAGCATAATTTATAATTGCCAAGATATGGAAACAACCTAAATGTCCATCAATAGATGAATAGATAAAGAAGATATGGTACATATATACAATGAAATACTACATCAAAAAAATAATGAAATTTTGCCATTTGCAGCAACATGGATGGACTTGGAGGGCATTATGCTAAGTGAAATAACTCAAACAGAGAAAGACAAACACTGTAGGATATCACTTATATGTGGAATCTAAAAAATACAACAAACTAGTGAATATAACTAAAAAGCAGACTCACAGATATAGAGAACAAACTAGTGGTTACCAGTGGGGAGAGGGAAGGGAGGGTGGGGCAATATAGGGGTAGGGGATTAAGAGGTACAAACTAATAGGCATAATTTTAGCTACAAGGATATATTATATAACACAATACAATACATTGTATGTATAATGTACATACTGTACATTTACAAAATGTAAATTTCAATTACGTATTTTCTTTTTGAGGAACTTAATGCAATATAGTTTTTCTTAGCAGTGCTTTGGAGGCTTTTCATATGGTATTAAATTTAATCTCCAGTTTATAATATTTCTCAACATTATACTATTTATAAAAAATATTTTTTATATTTTATGTGAAAAAATCAATTTCTTTTAATGATATTGCAGTATGATTTCAATTTTATATATTTTTCTTATGTATACTAATAAACTTAATACTTGTTGCTAAAGTTTTTTGGAGAAAAATTAATATAGAGAGAAAGAAATAAGTGAAATTTTATTTAATTGTTCTTTGGAAAATATGGCATAGGTTATATGTTCCAAGAATTTGATTTAAATCAAGCACAGCTGGCTTTCTATATCCATGGGTTCCATATCCATGGATTCAACCAATTGCAGATAGAAAATATTTGAAAAAAGAATTCCAAAAAGCAAAATTTGAATTTGTAGTGTAACAGAAACTATTTACATAGCATTTACATTGTATTTAAAACTATTTGCATAGCACTTACATTATGTCAGGTATTATAAGTAATCTAGAGATGATTTAAAGTATACAGGAGGATGTGCTTTGGTTATATGCAAATACTAGGTCGTTTTATATAAGGAACTTGAGCAACTGTGGATTTTGGTATTTGAGGGGTTCTGGGATCAATCCCATAGGGGTATTATGGGACAACTGTATTTCTTTTGACTTTATGACTTGCTTGACTTTCCTACATTTGGTCATGAAATTAGTCTTCCGTTATTGTTTTCCCACTTACTGTGTTAGCAAGTTGGGACATAAATTATCTTAAGAATTCCCACAATTTATTCCTGAGAAACTGTACATTACAAACTTTGCGTCTGGCACTTTTAAGCTGTGTAACCTTGGGCAAGTTACTTAGCATTATCTGTAAAATGGAGAAAATGACAGTGGTGGTGGTGATGGTGATAATTATGACCGTATCTACTGAGATGGTTACTGTAAAGGTTAAATAAGATAAGGCACGGCAGCCCAAAGCACAATGCCTGCTCACAAATGTTTGCTAATATTTTAATAAATCTAGTCACTAAATCCAATTGATTCCATCTAAATATCATTCAAGTTTTTGCCCCACTCTTTTTTTTTTTTTTTTTGCGGTACGCGGGCCTCTCACCGCTGCGGCCTCCCCTGCTGCGGAGCACAGGCTCCGCACACGCAGGCTCAGCGGCCGTGGCTCACAGGCCCAGCTGCTCCGCGGCATGTGGGATCTTCCCAGACCGGGGCACGAACCCACGAACCCATGACCCCTGCATCGGCAGACGGACCCCCAACCACTGAGCCACCAGGGAAGCCCTTGTCCCACTCTTGATTCGCACATCTTTCCCTTAGGTTCCTTTCATCTCTCATGTGGCCTGTAACAAGAGCTTCCAAATATATCTCCCTGCTTCTAATCTCCTTCCCCTTCAATTCCTACAGGAGCAATCTTTCTAAAATACATTCTGATTATTTCACTCCCTTAATGAAACTCTTTCTATGGCTCCCCATCGCATAAAGCAATGTTTCTCAAACTTCATTCATTCCCATACCTCTTCCCAAGCATTGCAAATGTTTCCTCTGCCTGGACTGCCTTCCTCATCTTTCTTCCTAAAGAATTCATTCTGTATGATTTACCTTATTTTATCTGCAATAAGGATGTCACTTAACGTGAACTGCAAATTTTATTCCAGACCTTTATTTTGTACCATAAAAAAATCTTTGAGTGGCATATAATTTACATACATGAAATACATAGATCGCAAGTGTTGTTTAATGAATGTCAACAGTTCTACACATTCATGTAACCACCACCCCAAACAAGATCTAGAACACTTCTAGACCTCTAGAAAGTTCCCTAATGCTCCTTTCCAGTCAAGCAAAATATCTTCTTCCACTGCCCCAGCCAAAAATAAAAAAAATTTTTTTAGAAAGAGAAGCAGTGCTACTTTATTAAAATACTGGTTTATTTCACATGTATATATATGTCTCCCCACCATTTCCATTTGTCCGACCACCACTACTACTATGTCCTATCACAACATTCCATACATACTTAAAACCAAGCAAAGGGTGTAGTTTTGTCTCTAAAAACTAAACAGGAATTTTGGACAACACATTCTTGGCAATGGAACCTGGACAACATTTATCAGACGTGGCGGGGAAAGTTCTCACTCTGCATTATAAAAAGGACAGCCAGATATCAACTGCTACAGAAATGAAATAAGATGGAAAATTTTAACAAACTGTTTAAATTATTTTCTTAGAGAGACTTTCTCCACTGCCAGAAGTCTTGAATAGCCTCCTGGTCTGTCATCTGGAAACAATTCTTCACATTATTGATGAACTTGGCTTTCACTTTGGGAAGGGGACCACCTTTTCCTATAGTTGCTTGCATTTTTGCTTTAATGTCTTCTACAGAGCTAGGTCCTTTTGTTGTTTTAGGAGGTTTTTTTTTCCTGTTTTTTGAAGGATTCTTGACGTTTTGATCTTGGTATTGATGGTTTTGAGTCTTTTCCATTCTAGTTTGATTTCGGTGCATTTTTGGCTGGCGTATCTCGTACAGATTTCTTTACTGGAGCTTTTTCTTCAGCTTCCTCATCATCAAGTTATCGTTGTTGTCATCATCATCATCATCTTCATCAGCAGCAAGTTTTACTTTTTTCTGTGGAAACTTGCTACCACTTCCAGGGGCAGAACGCTTTCCAGACATACTTAGGAGTGTCACATCCTCCTCCCCTACGTCTTCTGACTCTGCATCTTCCTCCACAGCTACTAAGTGCTATCCGCTAATATGCACAGGACCTGAACCACACTTCAACCGTAAGACCACAGGTGGTCTTATTTCAAAGCCCCCAAGGGAAACCGTTGGCTGTACAGACATTTTTGAAGTTGCCAGTGTTACTTTGATTGGACTGCCTTCATAATTCATCGCCTCTGCTTCAACAGTGTGCAATTCATCCTTTGCGCCAGCCCCTAAACTGACCGTTCTTGAAGATAACGGGTGCTCATTTTCATCATTATCCACCTTAAAGTGATCATCTTTGTCAGCCTTTGGTTCACAACCGAAAAGATAGTTCTGGGGCCTCACGGGGCTCATGTCCATCTCCATCGAATCTTCCATGGGTTGGTGGCATGCACTCAGGTGGGAGAGAAAGCGGACAGATAAATAACTACCGTTCCGGAGAATAGCCGCACAGGATGGCATGACACCACAGTAAAGTCAAAAATGTTATGACAAAAAAGATTTTAAAGGTCACAGAACAATCATAATTTTTTCCATTGATATTAAAAGTACTTTGCATGATTTCAGCTTGCATGATCATTTTTACAGTCCCACATTACTGTGTATAGAGAGGGTTGTTTGTGTTTTTTAACTTTTCATTTTATTTCCTTTTTGGCATTTTAGCCATATCTGTTTATGTGTATATGTGCACGTGCATGTGTGTGTGAATGGTTGCTCTAAAGTAGAAATCAGCAACTACAGCACATGGACCAAATCCAGCTCATGGCCTTTTTTAAAGAATAAATAATACTTTATTAGAACGCAGCGCTGCAAGACGATATGGCCCACAAAGCCTAAAATATTATTCTCTGACCCTTTACAGAAAAAGTTTCCCAACCCTTGCTCTAAAGTGATGGTTCTTACATTTTAGCATGTATCAGAATCACAGGAAGACTGTTGAGCCATACCCCCAGAGCTGCTGACTCAGGTCCACAGTGGAGCCAGAGACTTTCATCTCTAACAAGCTCCCAGGTGATGCTAATGCTGCTGGGCTGACTATGCCCTAAGAACCACTGTTTTAGAGATTATATTATATAACTTTAACTTATTATAACCTCCCTCATACTATTTTGTACTACTTCAATCCCAACTTTTGTGCTCTTGTTATCATATATTTTATTTCTTTATACACTCTTAACTCTATTGTACATTGTTATTATTTTTGCTTTAAATAGGCCATAGTTTTTTCTGTAAATAACACACAGTGAAATTGACTTCCTGTGGTGTACAATTCTACAAATTTTAACTTATGTATGGATTCTTGTAATTGCTATCACAATAAGTCCCTCTGTTAAAGGATTTAGTAGAAACAAGGAGCGTGAATAAATGAGGAATTTTACCACAGAGATGGAAAGTATAAAAAAAGAATCAGAAGGAAATTCTAGAAGTAAAAAATAAATATAAAAATTTAAGAATTCACTAGATGGGCATAACAGTCTTGCTACTGAGTGAAGGTAACTTCTCTACTGGAGTGTAAGGTTCTCATGTTTTCTGCTCTTTTTCTTTATTCAGTGAAACAGCACTATTAATATCCACTTATATGTTGGTCATTTCCAATTTGTATTTATTGCTGCTAACGTGTATCTCATATGATTTCTGAAGAGTATTGCCTGAAAACTTCATTCTTGAAACTTTCAACTGGAAAAAGTTCTGGCAAAATTATTTTTTCTTTCACAGTTTCTCAAAGCAGCCATAGAAACCACTTTGTTTCTCATGTTTGTTCCTATGGACCTTATTGTCTAATCATTTTCCAGGTAAGAGTTATAAGGCAGCCTTTTTCAGGTTTTCAATTAGTAACTTTTTATGGTCTTTCTTGGAGAGGTTTGTTTCCTGGTTTATGATCCCCTAGATACTTTAGGGAACTTTAGTGAGGAAAGCTTGTAGTTTCCGAGACATTCGGCAGCCATTGTGCCCCCACCTCCATCAACTTATTAAATTATGAAAGCTGTTCAGGAGAATGGAAAGACAGCCTAGAGGTGGGGTTCAATAACTTTTAAAACTTCCATTCTGATTATAATAAAGTATCAGGCTGCTATAAAGACATCAAGTTTCTTTCAGCTCCCGGGTCCAGGTTAATAAGCAGTAGAGTTACATAAACATCTTTCCATTCGACACCTCACAATCCCTAGGTGCCTTCTGAGGTATGTCCCACCCTTTTGTTTATACTATTATAATACAAACTAAAAATTGGTTTTCAATTTCTAATGTAAAATTCTTTTGTCATCTATGTTGTAATCCTGCCTCTAAGCATTTGCCTAAGTAATCTCTCTTGCCTGGTTTTTGATGAGGTGTGTCATAAAGTACTGTAAAGGGTGTGTTTACTTTGTGTTGCATTTTTCGAGAAGTAGAAAAAAGGCCGTTCTATACTTTCCAGATGTTCCATCGTTTCTTTGCTGTCTGCAGAAAACCTGTGTAAATTGTTTCTACTAAGTTTGTATTGCAAATGTATTTTGAAATGAATTTTACCAGGATCCATCATACCATTTTGCTATGAGAACAATGGTACACATCTCACAACATGGCATTCAAAGTTTATTCCTTAAATTCTAGACTCATGCTCGAAGTAGTATATTTTATTATCTGGTTATGATTGTATTTGTTGTCCTGGGAGAAAGGCAGAGTGAGATATTATCACCTCACTCTCCGCATGAGGAAGTGGAGACACGAACAGAGATGATTAAATGAGACGGCACACAACAAAAGTGTCTGGGACAGAGCTTGGTATGTGTGTATATGTGTGCACGTGGTGTGTGTATACATATACACAGAGACACACACATATGTGTGTATATATATACATATTTAATATATATTTTTTTTTCAAAATGAGGGTGAGGGCAATAATTTCTTTCTTTATAAGAATATATGTACTTACTATCAAAAAGCAAATCAGTGGCAGATCTAAAATTAAAGCGTCTTAACTTCTAGTAAGCTCTATTCAGATGTCACAGATAACATTTCCCTATCTGGCTATTAGCTTTCCACATTCAGGAGAAACTAATATCTGTTACAGTAATCAATTTTTAAAATACAATCCAAAAACATTATAGGGACACTTCCTTAAACTCTCTTTTCTTCATATATTTCTACTGGCATTACAATACTATTTTGACTTCTTCCTCAGATCTCTTTCTCTGAATACAGCCTTCAGCCAAATTCTGGTTTAAGTAAAGTTTGGCTCTGATTTCCCTCCACTTTCTATTTTGGTTCTTCTACTTCTTATGTGACAATCCATATTCCATAAAAATCAGTTCATGGGCAGAAACAGCAGGAAGAGGAATCTGATTAGGACAGTGAACTGTGAGTCAGACAGTGGGAATTCCACAGGGGGAAAAGAAAAAGGCTTTCAAGCAATTAGGAACTGGGATTATTAAAGGAGTTGAGTGATTTGAGAGAAGCAAGGGGTTAATAACTTGGAGTTTGTTTGCCAGGCAATAAGTGAGCAGGGCAGAGCAGGCCAAACAAGTATATGGAAACAGCAGCAGGCAGAATGCAAAAATGCTTTGTATCTTCAGTCACTCTTTATTCCTCTTATTATGGCAAATTTCAATCTAATGTGACACTATCCCAGAATCCTACTGGTAGTAATAACTGCAACAGTTGGCTGGCTGACCAGTCATTATGGGGTCAGGAGTGATTACAGCTCTTCTGGCAGAAGGGTTTTCTTCACTCTGTTGAAATGGATGCAATTACAGTAATTCACACCAAAGAGGGAGAAAATGATCATTAACTTATTACAACCCTCAAAAATAGTATGTTTTGAGGAGAGGACTGAAGCAACACTTCTCCAAGTAAATTCTATGCCACACTCACTCCTGTATTTTAGTTCAGTGCTCCAGATGAAAAAGGCTTCTGTGGTCAAACATGCTGAGAAATGCTGCATGATCCTCTTACTAAAAACATTAATAAAGGTCCCGAGAAGTCTTGCAGTAAGAACGTAAGTTCATTTAATTTTATTTAATTTACTTTTATGGTTAGTGCTTTCAGTGCCTGCTCAAGAAATCTTTGCATACTCCAAGATTGCAAAGATATTTTTCTTTGTTTTTCCTAGCTCTTGGTTCTGAGTTTTATATTTAGATCTATGATCCATGCCTATTTAATTTTTGTGTATGGAGTGAGAAAGACATGGAGGTTCTTTTTTTTTCCCCCATAAGAAAATCCATTTGATCCAGCAACATGTTTAAAAAGACTATCCTTTTCCCATTGAACTTACTTGCCACCTTGATCAAAAATCAATTGACCTTATATGTGTGACCGATTTCTGGACGCACTATTGTGTCCCATTGATATTATTTATCTATGCTTAGGGCAATACTTGATTAACTGTAGCTTTAAAGTCTTAAAATCACATATTATAAATCTTCCACCTTGTTTCTTTTCAAGATAGTTTTAGCTCTTCTATATTCATTGCATTTCCAAATAAATTTTAGAATCAGCTTGAAAATTTCTTCAAAAATGCCTGCTAGGGGCTTCCCTGGTGGCGCAGTTGTTGAGAATCTGCCTGCTAATGCAGGGGACACGGGTTCGAGCCCTGGTCTGGGAGGATCCCACATGCCGCGGAGCAACTGGGCCCGTGAGCCACGACTACTGAGCCTGCGCGTCTGGAGCCTGTGCTCTGCAACAAGAGAGGCCACCATAGTGAGAGGCCCGCGCACCATGATGAAGAGTGGCTCCCGCTTGCCACAGCTGGAGAAAGCCCTCGCACAGAAATGAAGACGCAACACAGCAAAAATAAATTAATTAATTAATAAACTCCTACCTCCAACATCTAAATGTGGGCTGGATATTACATAGTAGTGTTGTATTTGTGTTAGCTTTCGAAAAAAAAATGCCTGCTAGAATTCTGATAGAGGTTGTATTGGATCTATACATTAATTTAGGGAGAATTGGCGTCTCAACAGTTTTGAGTTCTATAATCCATGATCATGGTATGGTTGACCCTTGAACAATACAGGTTTGAACTGCATGGGTCCACTTAGATTTTTTTCAATAGTACACTGTATGGTACTACATGATCTGAAGTTGGTTGAATCTGCAAATTTGGAACCTAGAGGGAGGAACTGTGTATACGGAGGGCAGACTATAAATTACTGCAGATTTTCAACTGCACAAGGGTCATCAGCACCACTAATGCCTGCATTGTTCAAGGGTCAACTGTATATATACTGTATTTTTAATTTTGATCTTTAATTTTTCTCAGCAATGTTTTGTAGTTCTCAGTAGAGAGGTCTTGTGCTTTTTTAAAAGATTTATTTCTATGTATTTGGTATTTTAATGGTGATATTTTTATTTAGTTTCTAATTGTTTTAGCTATTCTAATTATTTCAAATAAATTTTTTATATTGACTATAACCTGTGGCCTGGATAAATTTGTTAATTAGTTCAAATAGTTTTTTATAGCTTCTACAGGGTTTTCTATATATACAATCTTCCCGTGTGTGAATCACGCCTGTTTTGCCTCCTTTCTGAAACTTGGCCTTTTATCCCCTTTTCTTGCCTTAACACAGTGGCCCTATACTAAGCACATAATATACATCATCTCATTTAATCTTCATAACAACTCAGTGATATTCCTATTTTACAGATAAGAAAACTAAGGCTCAGAAATTTTCAGCAACTTGCCTAATCAATATTGCACATCTATTAACAGATCTAGAATTCAAACCTAGGCAGTCTTGCTCCAAACCCATACTTATGACTACTAGCTTCTAAATTTGGAAAACTCAGAGGCACAAAAGCAAAATTTTTTTCAAATTAATAATAGAAAAAAATCCCATTAAGGGCAAAGATACTAACAGTTCATAGAAAAAAAAAAGGCAAGTTTCTTTTAAATATGAGAAGATGTCAACCTCACATGAAATGAGAGAAATGCAAATTAAAACTATGCTAAAATGGTGCAGTATGAAAACAGCATAGTAGTTTCTCAAAAAATGAAAATAGAATTACCATATGATTCAGCAATCCCACTTCTAGGTTTATCAAAAAAAAATTGAAAGCAGAACCTCAAGGAGTTATCCACATACTCATGTTCATAGCAGCATTATTTACAGTAGCCAAGAGGTAGAAGCAAACCAAATATCTATAGATGGATAAATGGATAAACAAAATGTGATATCTAAAACACAACGGAATATTATTCAGCCTTAAAAAGGAAGGAAATCCTGTCATATGCTACAACATGGATGAATCTTGAGGACTTTATCCTAAGTGAAACAAGCCTCACAAAAAAGACAAAAAATTGTATGATTTCACTTATATGAGGTATCTATACTAGTCAAATTCATAGAAACAGAAAGTAGAATGGTGGTTGCTAGGAAATGGGGGAGGGGGAAATGGAGAATTGTCATGTAATAGGTAAAGAGTTTCAATTTTACAAGATGAAAAAGTTCTGGAGATCTGTTTCATAACAATGTTAAAATGCTTAACACTACTGAATTGTACACTTAAAAAATGGTTGCAGGCTTCCCTGGTGGTGCAGTGGTTAAGAATCCGCCTGCCAATGTAGGGGACACGGGTTTGAGCCCTGGTCCGGGAAGATCCCACATGCCACGACGCAACTAAGCCCGTGTGCCACAACTACTGAGCCTGTGCTCTAGAACCTGAGAGCCACAACTACTGAGCCGTGTGCCACAACTACTGAAGCCCATGCACCTAGAGCCCGTGCTCTGCAACAAGAGAAGCCACCACAATGAGAAGCCTGCTCGCCACAACTAGAGAAAGCCCGAGTGCAGCAACAAAGACCCAATGCAGCCAAAAATAAATAAATTAAATAAATAAAATTTTAAAAAATGGTTGCAATGATAAATTTTACATTATTTTTTAAATCACAATTTAAAAACTATTTTTAAAAGCTTAACACAAATTTTATTATAAATTCTTTAAAAAACTATGCTGAAACCATTTTTTAAGCTATCAGATGGGGAAAAATCCAGAAGTCTGATAGCACTCTCTTATATGTTCATTGCTGGGGGAGTACAAATTGGTACAATCCCTATGGAGCACAATTAGGCAATAACTATGACACCTTTTGATCCAGCAATTCTACTCTGGTGAATTTAATCATTCAGATATACTGTATGAATATATGAGATGATATAGGCACAAGATTGTGAACTTCAGCATTGTTTGCAAAAGAAAGATACTGAAAATAACCAAAATGCCCATTATTGGATGACTGGTCAAATAAGTTATATTTATACAATGGAATACTATGCAGCTATTTAAAAATGAGAATGCTCACTATGTACTGATATGGAAAGAGGTTCAAGATATGTGAAAAAATTAAGAGTATATATAATAGTATGTGTAAAAAAGTAGGGAAGTAGGAATCTGTTTATACTTTTATATTTCCTTGACATATAAAGAAACTTTAGATACATGAAAAGGATAATAATAAAATTTAGTAATATTAATAATAATAATACATTAAAAAAATAATAATGATTTGGGGGCCCTGAACGGGAACCAAATAGGTAGGGGACTGGGGTGGGGAGACTTTTCAAAATATACTTTTTTATATGTTTTGGTCTTGGAACCATGTGACTTATATCACCTATTCAAAAAGTTCAATTAAAATTCCTATGCTTAGGGCTTCCCTGGTGGCGCAGTGGTTGAGAGTCCGCCTGCCGATGCAGGGGACACAGGTTCGTGCCCCTATCTGAGAGGATCCCACATGCCGCGGAGCGGCTGGGCCCGTGAGCCATGGCCGCTGAGCCTGCGCGTCCGGAGCCTGTGCTCCGCAACGGGAGAGGCCACAACAGTGAGAGCCCCGTGTATTGCAAAAAAAAAAAAAACCAAAAAAACCCTCCTATGCTTAGAAATAAATTTAATGGTACCAACTGACATTAAATGATTCATAAAACAAATGTTTACCAAGTATCTACTATATGTGAAGTAGGCACTATTTGGCAATACAGCACTGAACAAGATAGAGTTCTTGCCCTTATAGAACTTACATTCTAGTGGGAAAGATTATATATATTTTACTGAATAAAATAAATTATGCCAGGTAGTTATTTAAGAAAACATCAATCAGGGTAAAAGGAAAAAGGAGAGATGTAGTGAAAGTGAGGTGGTGGTACCTCTGTAGAGGAGGCATTTGAGTAGAGACGTGAATGAAGGGAAAGAAGAAACAATGTAAGGGAAAGCTTTCCAGGCGGCAAAAGCCTTGAGGCAGGAACAAGTCTGATGTGTTCCAGAAACAGCAAAAACATTTATACAGCTGGAGCAAACTGTGTGAGGAGAACAAGGCAGGCAATGATGTTAAACAGACGGTCAGAAGGCAGATCATATGGGCTTTGTGGGACATGTGCAAGGGTTTGGGTGTTAGAGACAACTATTGGAGGTTTTAAAAAAAATCTAGAAGGGTCTTCATTAAGATTTGGCCAGGGCACACCTGTATGGCCTTCCAGGTTGTTAAATGACTGAAATATTTCAAATACGGTCAGAAAAATAACTGCTTCCCTGGTAATAGTGTCACCTGCCACGCTGGCTCCTCTCCCAAGATACCCAACCCTCTCCCCCGCCATGAACCGATAACTAAGTAACCTGGTCCAGCAGTGGCTATTAATAGAACTGGGGAAGTTAATCAGCTCAGGAACCTAGAATCATTGCAGTTCAGCAATCTAAAGGATGAGCCAAGGTTTCACTTTATTATAGCCCTAGAACCTGCTTAGGACAGTGTGTCTTGGTCTTCCATCCCACCAAGGGTCATTTGGGCCCCAATACCATCATCTGGGCTCCCTCTCAGTCCAGCAGGAATAAGAGGCAGGCTAGAGAAATAGACCCAATGTCCCTAAGGTCTGAGATGAAGCTAGAGGAAAGGGAAAACTGTACTTCCATATAAACAATCTGTCTCCTCAGTACTTCCTGAATGATTTGAAAGGCTACTGGCCCACAGCCAGCCTTTATAATTTTTATATAATACATTAACCGCATCAAACTTTTTCTATGTTCAAAGTTATACAATTGTCGAGTACCAGGATTTATTTTTCAAATACATCGTGACAAAAGGGAAGTAGAAAATATCAACCTCGCCAGCATCAAATGCAATCTTAACACCCTCATAGCTGCACTCAATAAAGTCAATGTTTGTATAACAATGTGTAGTTCCTGGAATCCTAATATCAACACAGAACTATAGCAGCTGAACTACAGCGATTTTAATTTCATATGTGAAATTTATTTTACACACTATAGTATTGGGAATTTAGTCCGGAAAATTAGTACACAGGTCAAAATCTTAAAAACAGATTTCTCTGAAGTTGCATGAAATTTCTAAGGCTGCTTGCCATTTCCATCCATTTCACGAAGCTCCTCCTCTTATTCTGCTGCTCTTAAATCTAGAATCCCAACAACTGATTATGTTAGTTCTACTTAGTTCTCATTCATTCGATTTCTTTGAACATCAAAACCTCCAGTTTAACTACCTGAGAGACTATTAAATATTTGCTAACATAATCTTGCAACATGAGCCTAAACTAAAGGGAAAGCAACTGGAAAGAACATCAGGGAGAAAATTTAAGCACTACTCAAATAATCAGTCTCAGGGCACCAGATATATATACAAGCACTTTTATTTTCTGACCATAAGCACCTTAACTCAACCAAACACAAGACAGTAAAAGTCATCTCATGCAAGCAGGAGGACCTGTGTTAGCAGAACACTTACTGAAAAAGCTTTAGGGATTTCCTTTTCATTAAAAAAAATCAAACTACTTGTGAAATGCTGAAACTTTCTTGTAAGTAGGTCTACTACACAAGATTTAGTACCTTAATTTAATCTTAGATAGAAATTGTTCCTACCACGCTTTCATATTCAAATATCAAAATATTAAAAAAAAAAAAAACTTACACCACAGCAACCTGAAGTCTGCAGAGACAGCATGAAACTACCAGCAGCCGCCTACTTCCTCACAGACTAAACTTTGTTCCCTTCCTGGCTGGTTCTGGATCAGGTTCACACTGATACACATTTACCATGGCGCCTTGGAAGCTACCACCCAACGCGGTGGGAGGGTTTGTTAATTTAAATCCTGCATGATAACCACCTATCAGCAACTTCTCAAAGTGGGAGTTGGACATGTTTAAAGAGACAAATGTAAGAAAGATTATAGAGAAAGCCTGAAAAATCTCATAATCTCTAATGGCTGGGTTTTGGTTTCAGAGGGGATTTCCTTCCTAGAAAAATCAAACAAACAAACCAATACAGTAGTCCTCTGAGATTCAAAAATCTTGCTTTCTTCCTTTGATAAAAGTTTTCCCTCCTCCTCAGAGTGCATACATTGTACAGTCACGGCAGAAAGAGGCCAGAAAGTTGCGTCACAACTACTGTATAGTCCATCACCTCCATCCACCTCAACTCTTTCACTAGTTAGGGAAACAATGCAAAGTTCTTGTTAAACTTAGTGCTTTCTGACATTGAAACTACTCGCTGATCTAACGTAAAGTGAAAACTTGGATCCCAAATTCTGTTCTTCACAAGACAAAATGTTATGCTGCTTCATCCCCTTCCACATCCCTAAGCTTCTTTCCCTCTGAGCTACTATATTTCTATAATTTGTAGCATTAGCCTTTGAAGCAGAAACCATTTATTATGTACTTACTACACTAATCACTTTATAAACATTATCGCATTCTCTCCTAAGCAATACATTTTGGGATCATCTTCAATTTGTCTTAGTCTGATTCTCTGTATCCAATTTAGCCCCTTCACTATCCTGGTGATCCTACTGCAATAAGCAGTAGGCAGAATAATGACCTCCTCCACAGATGTCCACACACTAACCATCAGATGTGCAACTATGTTACCTTCCACAGCAAAGGGGACTCTGTAGATGCAATTAAGAACTTTGAGATGGGGAGATTATCGAGATGCGTCTAATCTTTCCCAGCTGTGGTAAGAGAGGGGCAATGTGAGGACCTGACTTGCTCTTACTGGCTTTGAAGATGGAGGAAGGGAGCCACTAGATGCTGAAAAAGGCAAGGAAACACATTCTCTTCTAGAGCCTCCAGAAAGGGACACGGCCCTGATAACACCTTGGTTTTAGCCTAGTGAGACCCACATTGGATTTTTGACCTACCGAACTGTAAAATAATAAATTTGTGTTGTTTTAAGCCACTAAGTTTGTGATAATTTTTTTATAGCAGTGATAGAAATATAACGTAGGTACTTTAATTTCAAAATGTCTCTTTGAAAACATAACACCCAGAACTGATAGAACACTCCAAATGAAGTCTGATGAAGAAATAAAATAATTGTGGAACTATCAAGATACTATAATTTTATAAATGCAACTCAAGACTGTTTTAGATTTTTAATGCATTATGCTCTTAAGTTAGTGGACTCAAGTTTTTGTCACACAAACTACATCAAATCAGGTGCATATACACATGCATATACACATGCATATACACATGCATATACACATGTGGGCATATACACATGCATAAATATGTATATACATGCATACACGTACATACACATACTGTAAACATAGATGTTAATGCAAGAATTGGTGACTATGCTTCAAATTCTAATTTATAACAAAACAAATGAAACCCTGGCTTATGTGTAGTACCAATATACCAATATGTGTAGTACCAATATTGGTAAAATGGAAGTGTAGTTTTCATATGCAATTCCCTGACAAGTAACTTGAAAGACTACTTTGGCATTAGTTCCTCACAAACCAGGCTAAATACATATTTGAAAGCTTTGCTCTGATATTTTCCATCTAATTTTAAACAGCATTGGTCTACAAGCCACAAGGCAATACTCACACCACGTAAAGATTTCTTTTAAATCTTTTGTGTGAGAAAGTCATTAGATCAGTAACACCGTAGGTAATATACAGGAGCTTCTTGAAAATGTCATGGGAAAACTATATAGAGTTAGTAATTTAAAAAAAAAATCAACTATCTAGTCTAATGTCATCTGAATGGAGAAGTTAATATCAGCATCATTTATTACCCTAATGTAATTCTAATACTTAGAGATTTTTTTACTGTTTGAAAGAAAACAGATTTTAAGAATAGTTAAACCAGCTTCTTTTGTAAATGTTTAGGTTTCTAAACTAAAAGTTACTTACATAGCAAATAGCTTTCATTAACTCCATCTTGTATACCTTCTCTGAAAGTACCTCTTAAGGCTAAGAAACAAAAAGCTAATGTAACACTAAATCTGAAAGACAAAATTACAGCTTTCACACATATTTCATTCAGCCTGGGCTGTTAGCTTTCACAGTCAGTTACAACTACAGAGGCACACTGTCACTTCTTAACATCATCTACTGCCTGTAACTCTCCGTTGTCACATTTTAAAGAAATGTTGACATTACCATGTTTTGAGAAAGCAAATCTGAATTGATATCTTAGGGAACAATATATCATTTTATTTTCCTTCTTGACCTTCATTATTATGAGAGTGGTAGAATTCTCAGTGATTCCCTTTCTGTCCTAAATATTAAAGGAATGAGAATTGATACAAGCACTTTGGATGTCAGTTAAATGGAATTATTAGTACTGCCATGCAATTTGGTATTACCTAGAAAAGAGGAAGAAGTACGTTCCCACAACCAGCAATTTAACTCCCAGGCACACACCATAGCCCAGCTTCCTAACTGCTGTTCCATGGTACCCTAGAGTGCAACAAATGGGTCATAGGTGTGCCCAGATATGGATCTCCTCAACTCTCCAGCCAAGCAGAAGCCCCCAGGCCAGAGACACAGTTTCATTCCTTTAATGGAGAGTTTTGTACAAATATGATCTATAATTTTCTATGTGTGCTATGGCATGAAAAATGTTGGGAAACACTGAGAAGTTCTTGCCTGTGTGTGGCAGATACATATTCAGGAATATATGTATACATAGGAGCAACGTTCGTAATAACTAAAAATTGGACTATCTCAGATATTCATCAATCAGTTCATCTGCTAATAAATTCTGGAATACTCATACAATGCAATATTATACAGCAGTGAAACTAATGAACAATAGCTATATGCATTGACATGGATAGATCTAAGACTATAACGTTGAGCAAAAAAAAAGGTAAGTCCCAGAAAAATACATACAATATAATTCTATTTTTATAAAACTCAAAAACAAGTAAAACCATTAAACTGTTTAGGGATATTCAGATATGTGACAAAACCATTGAAAAAAGGAAGAAAATTATTAACACAAAAATTCAGGGGACTTCCCTGGTGGTCCAGCGATTAGGACTCTGCACTTCCATTGCATGGGGGCACGGGTTCCATTCCTGGTTGGGGAACTAAGATCCCTCAAGCTGTGCAGAGTGGCCAAAAAAAAAAAAAAAAAAAAAAAATCAGAACTTTGGTTACCTCTGAGGGAGGATGCAAAGTTCAGGATCAGAGAGAAGCACACAGGAGATATTAGAGGTAATGGCCATATTGCTTTCTTAAAACTGGGCTGTAGGGACACATATGGTCTCTATATAGTTATTCCATAAGCGTTACAGATATTTTGTAAATGTTTTGTATCTACTCAATTTTTTTTTTTTTTTTTTTTTGCTGTACGCTGGCCTCTCACTGCTGTGGCCTCTCCCGTTGCGGAGCACAGGCTCCGGACGCGCAGGCCCAGCGGCCATGGCTCACGGGCCTAGCCGCTCCACGGCATGTGGGATCTTCCCGGACCGGGGCACAAACCCGTGTCCCCTGCACTGGCGGGCGGACTCTCAACCGCGCCACCAGGGAAGCCCTCTACTCAATGTTTAATAAACATCTTTTATAAAGGCCCTACATTGCCCAGAGGTAGATAGCAAATGTATCTGTGATCTCTGCAACAGTATGAGGTACATGGAATAGGAGGGACAGAAAGCACCAAATACACAGAATGCTGCAGGTCAGACACTGGACCTTTCACAGAGGTCCTACAAACTCATATACAGTTGCAACAAGGAAAGATTTGTAAGCTACACAATAACTAAAATTAAGACTAAATTCAATATGCTCTCATTTTATGAGGCACCACATATGCAAATGTTAACAGTAAACACAGATTTAAAGAATCAGGAATGAATAAACTGCCAGCCTAGGGATGAAAAACTCTTCTTTCCATTTTCTCAACAGTCAACATTTCATTGTGTATTTAGACCACACAAAAGACATTTACAGACTGACAATACTTTAATTCATCATGTATATCCAGCCATGTTTTCTGAGTCAAATGTCTGTTTGTCAATGTCATTTAAGGGCAGGTTTATAAAGCCTCAAGAGCAAGAACTAGATCTGTTTCATCTGATACAGCTACCAAGGAAAACACAATGAAAATGGTTTAAGAATTCCTGCCTCTACTCTGTCTTCTTGTGTTTAAGGGCTAGACATTGGGAAGCTATTTTTCTAAGCACTGGCTATTTTGCCAATCCAGAAGAGCTATAATAGACCACAGAAATATAAACTTAACTTCCAAATTAATTAAATTTATTATTTTTGATTTGGAATATAAAGGAAACCCAGTATGAGCACTCCCTTTAATATTAAAAAAAAGAGTCACTTAAAAGCAGATAGGTTAATGTTTACACAAAGGCAATTTTTTTTCCGTTTGCTTTTTTTTTTTTTCCTTTAAATTTGAATAGGTGAGTGACCTTGCTGGAATTCCCCTGTCAGTTCTGGAGTATCTATCTGGAAATTTCAAACAGAAACTACGTTCACACGACACATAATAATGGTATGCCAAGTGGTATCTGTTTCTGCACCTTGAACTCAGATATTACATCACCGATGAATCAATAAACTTCACACAAAATGAAAAGCTTTTTTCCCTTGGGCAATTTAAGAAAAGATTAAATTTAATTGTACTTTACAGTGTATATTTGTATGGTCAATTGTACACAGAAAAACTTCACATATTTACCCAATCCAAGAAATTCACCCTGATACAGCTGCAAGCTATCAAAGGCCAATTTTTAAGTATGTCAAACACTGAATATATCATGCTGAAGTGAGAATCTGAGTCCATATTTAATTCCCATTACATTAGCATAACTACCTAAAAGTCTACATAATAATAAAGCATTTATTGTTTCTGCTTTATTTCAGATTTTCTGAAATACCTATTTTCACCGAGAGGAAGTTATTTCAGATTTACTGTGAAAAGGCTTATGGCAAACCTGTCCTTTCTGGTGTGAGGCAGTCCTGAAACTAACCCTAAACCACTGAAAATCAATACAGAGTCATAAGCAACAGTGGGAACAATTTAGAATAGACACAAAATATTTCCCTAATCTAGGCCACACCCCTAGTTTCACCCTTGGCACTTCTCTCCCTCATTTTCAGAAGGTGAAAGTACGATAAGTACGCTCTGGAATTTTAGCCCAGTCATCTATGTTGCTCTCAAATGCTGTTTACAGGACAGAAAAAAAAAAATTAAATGTTTCATAATCTCAGTTTCGACAGAATATATTAGTGTTTCAGAAGTTGAGATGAATTGGTACACAAGAGTGAATGGGGAAAGAGTATCAGGGAAAGTTCAGCAGAGGGAGCACTGCACTTTAATATTTTTCCTAGAATATCTCTGCACTATTTTACAATAGTGGCTGGAATCATTTCAATGTTATATAAAGAATGTAAAATATTCTTTAAAGAAAAATTTTAAACCATTAGCATGACACCTCACAATGTTTCCTGTCCCTACTGCCTCCAATTTAGGAAGGCACAGTAAATGGGATAATAATTCCATGTACAACTGCAACCTGATTTTTCAAATAAAGCTGGAATAAAAGTGTAATGGAGGCAGGGAGGAAGGAAAAATTAGGTATCAAATTGCTTTTCCCAACCACTTCTTGCTTCTGTCTCCACCTCCCAACCTTCATCTAGTTAGTAAAAAGAAAAAAAAAATTTTTTTGATGATATTATTTGGAAATATTAAGATACTTAGCATAACCAATTCACAATTATTTCCTAACCTTTACTTCCCAAAATGCTTTCTTTAAAACCTATGCAATATAGAACGATATCTTAAAGGATATTGGCATCTTGGGGGAGGGAGTTCAAGAACATCTTTTATGCTTTATATATTTTGGCTGAAATACATTTATAACCCCAAACCCCTATAAAGTTATTTTCATTTTGGAAAATAAAAGCCACTCGACGCGAAGATTTTTATGTGATGTCATCAAACAGTAAACTCTTTTGTTAAAAATTTTTTATTGTAGTTGATTTACAATGTTGTGTTAGATTCAGGTGTACAGCGAAGTGGATAAGTTATACATATATCCACTCTTTTTTAGATTCTTTTCCCATATACGCCATTACAGAGTACTGAGTAAAGCTCCCAAACAGTAAACTCTTAAATGCAAAAACAAGAGGTCTTTTGGCTTCTAAGATACAATTTCATTTTTACACATACGGGAAAAAAATCCCTTGCCTTTTTTGTTCAGGGCTTTCTCTTACTGCCTTCTTATATCCTATTGACTCCCACACTGATATCTTCTGCTCAGACCTCTCTCTTTCTTTTTTCTTCTCTATGGTTAGCTTTGAAATTTCTTAATCAAAAATACAAGAATAGCTAATATGTATTAAGCCAGACATTGTTCCAAACACTTAATTAATTAAATCTTCACAATAATCCTGTGAGATACTACTTCCAGTTTAAAAATATATTGTTATCCCCACTTTATAAAATAGGACCTGGAAACAGAGGTGGTTAATATTCCAATTGCAATAAAGCGCAGTAGCAAAATTTGTTTCTTATAATTAAATAATTTGCTTTTGTTTTTGTTTTCTTTTCTTTTTTTTTTTTTTTTTTTTGAATTCTTCAGGAGGTATTTCCTAAGGAGTGATACTTGGAGGAAAGGGATGTGTGATTTTGCTATTTTCATTGTGTATCTCCATATTCTTTTCCCAGGATTTTTCTAATGCAGTGATTCTCTACTTAAGATCTCTGGACCAGCAGCATCAGCATCACATGGGAACTTGTTAGAAATGTAAATTCTCAGGCCCCACCCAGACCTACTGAATTAGAAGCTCTAGGTAAGGGCCTAGCAATCTGTGTTTTTGTTAAAATGCACATGCACACACACACAAACACACAAACACACACAAAATCTGCTTTTTGTTAAATTATTCCTCCAGGATGTTTCTGATGCATGTTAAAGTTTGAGAACCATTGTTCTAATGTGTAATATATCGATCAGTTATGAAAAAGATCCCATTTGTCCATATATTTCATATATGGAGGTATAACTGTATTTTTACTAATTGTATTATATCTCTTGGAAAGGTGCACTCATTTGCATTCATTCGACAAACATTTACTAGGCACCTACTATGTGCTTAAGCATGAGCACTTGGGGCTTCCCTGGTGGCACAGTGGTTGAGAGTCCGCCTGTTGATGCAGGGGACGCAAGTTCATGCCCGGTCTGGGAAGATCCCACATGCCGCAGAGCGGCTAGGCCCGTGAGCCATGGCTGCTGAGCCTGCGCGTCCGGAGCCTGTGCTCCGCAATGGGAGAGGCCACAACAGGGAGCGGCCCACGTACCGCAGAAAAAAAAAAAAAAAAGAATGAGTGCTTGAAGAACTAACAGTCTAGTAAGATAGGCAGAAATGTAATAATTACAATGCCATGTGGTAATATAGTGAGAGATGCACAGGAAGCTGAGGAAGGGCAAACTGCAATAGGTGAAAGACTGTGTCTTGATCTCTTAGGAATTGCTGCACTCCACTGCACCCTTCTGAGAAACATTATTTTGTGTGAACATATCCTGCTGTCCTAACCCAGGGACTCATACCCAAAACAAGGGTATTACCATAGCAGCCTTCCCTGTCACACAGTGATTAACAAACTCAGTAAGATCATTCCTCCTTGGTTAGAATCCAGAGGCCATGAGAGACAAGTAGAGAAAGTAGCTAGACAGTCTCCAGAGCTGCCTAAGAGTCCAAAGAGCTTTCCAATTTTAATCCACAATTAACTTTATAATAATTCACCCTTTTCCCACTGCTACATCATCTTATCATAGTTCTGTCAAATATTTTCCAAAATATAAAAATTTTCAAACACTCTCTGTACTCTTGCAAATTCACATACTTCTAATACTTTAATCACTATTCTGAATACAGTGCTCATCATTCCCCAAAAAGTAAGTGGACCCTTGAACAACACAAGTTTGAAATGTGTGGGTCCACTCACACATGGTTTCTTTTCAGTAAATATACTGGAAAAATTTTTGGAGATACGTGACAATTTGAAAAAACTCACAGATGAAACATGTAGCCTAGAAATATGAAAACACTTAAGAAAAAGGTATGTCATGAATGCATAAAAGTATATATAGATACTAGTCTATCCTAACACAGGCATAAGGTGAGTGATATTTAATATAAGAATAATGTGTTCATTTTCTTACTGTTTTATTTTGCTTTCAAAGAATTACATTACCATGCAGTATGCCTCTCTCTCTCCTAAATGGAGAAACAGCCTATCATCACAGATAAGTGTTTTTTTAAAAAAATAACAATGTTTCTAATACTACATTATGAATATAACAGTAATATTCTATGCCATAAAAATTTTATAATGATTCATTCATTAGTGTATAGGTTGGGCTACCATGAAGCAATCATAATGATTACATTAAGCTTCCATAAAGCAGTCACATTGCTGCTTCTTCATTATCAATACATGAATTGTTATATCTGTATAAATATGAATTTCTTTTTCACATTATCTTTTCATTTTTGATGTCCAGTGTTAGTAATATAGATAACATCTACCATGTTTTGTATCATATAAGACAATATTGATGTAGGTGCTGACGATGATTCATCTTGCAAACAGATGTAAACGTAGGGTATTGATAAATACAGTACAGTACTGTACCGATATCTTTTCTTCCTTATGATTTCCTTAATAACATTTTCCTTTCTCTAGCTTACTTTACTGTAAGAATACAGCATATAATACATATAATACACAAAATATGTGTTAATTGACTGTTTATGTTATAGGTAAGGCTTCCTGTCAACAATAGGCTATTAGTAGTTAAGTTTTGGGGGAGTCAAAAGTTATATGTGGATTTTTGATTGTGTGGAGTTTGGTGTTCTGAGCCCCCATGTTATTCAAGGGTCAGTTGTACTATTTTTCATTTTTATGAAAAAATGTAAGATCCTTTTGAAACTTATTTTATTCAACATTGTTTTTTGAGATTGATCCATGTTGATACAAGCAGGTCTATAATGCACTGATGAATTTTATTACAATGAATGAACAGTCAGCAAAGTTCATTCATCCATTTTCCTCTTAATAGAACTTTAGAGGAAAGCTATTTACTTTTAAAATAGTGATGCAATTAATATTTTAATAGATGATTTCAGCAATATGAAGAAAATGTGTCTAGATCTCTCCCTCCCCTATCCTTCCCTCCTTTCTCTTTCTCTCAATTTCAACAAAAACCACACAAATTATTTCAGAACAGCTGAATGGGAAGGAAAGGAGAATCCAAACAGTAACTAAAGAGAACCTTGATGGGCTTGAAGACCTCCCTGGGCTGCCAAGAAAATGAGCAAAGATGTCTCTGAGGCTCAAAGCAGACACATGGGATTGCAAGACTAACATTCTCAAAGGAGGGAGGGAACAAAGACTACTACTATTTGGAGTAGAAATATCCCTAGGAAACTCATTCTAAAATAGGAGAAAATTCTAAGGTACTAGCCAGATCAAAGTTCCACTTGTTTGAGCTCTTTAGAGACATAATTTTGAGACACAAAACAGGTTGATTCAAAACACCTTCTAACAACTCCCAGGAAGTTGTCTTGTTCCACTGAGAACAGGGGAGAGCACAGACACTAGTTCTAGCACCAGAAAACCAGCAGTACTACAGACCAACACCAGAGGGAGGAAAAGATTACAAACTCCTGAAAAAGAAACTAATTGGGAAGGTACATACATACAAGCTCGGAGAAGATGCCTCTTCATACAATGTTTGAGAGGCTCCCAGAATCTTTAGTAGAGCTGATTGGTGAAGGTCTTCCCCTTATGAAGCCAGTCTAAAGAACTGGGAGAGGGGGAGTTCCCTGGTGGCGCAGTGGTTGAGAGTCCGCCTGCCCGATGCAGGGGACATGGGTTCGTGCCCCGGACTGGGAGGATCCCACGTGCCGTGGAGTGGCTGGGCCCGTGAGCCATGGCCGCTGGGCCTGAGCGTCTGGAGCCCGTGCTCTGCGACGGGAGAGGCCGCAACAGTGAGAGGCCCGCGTACCACAAAAAAAAAAAAAAAAAAAAAAAAAAAAAAAAAAAAAAAAAAAAAAAAAAGAACTGGGAGAGGTAGCGTTTTTTTTCAAATGTGCAAATCCCAGCAAAAAATAACAAGGCATACGACGAAATGGGGAAACATGGCTCAATCAAAGGAACAAAATAAATCTCCAGAAACTGACTCTAAGGAAATGGAGGTTCATGAATTACCTGACAAATAATGAAAACAATCATCTTAAAGATGCTCAATGTACCATGTTCAAGAGAACACAGACAACTAAAGAAAATCAGGAAAATGATGCACAAACAAAATGAGACTATCAACAAAGATAAAGTGTAAAAAAGAAACAACTTCTGGTGCTGAAGAATACAAATGGGAAAATTCATAAATATGTGGAAATTAAACAACACATCATGAACAACCAATGCATTAAAGAAGAAAACACATGGGAAATTAGATAATATCTTGAGACAAATGAAAATGAAAACACAACATATCAAAACTTATGGGATGCAGTGAAGGCAGTACTAAGAGGGGAGTTTTTAGTGGTAAATGCCTACATTAAAAAAAGAAGAGAGATCTCAAATCCACAAGCTAATTTTATATCTCAAAGAACTAGAAAAAGAAGAACAAACTAAACTCAATTAGCAGAAGAAAGGAAATAACAAATATTAGTGCAGCATTAAAAAAATAGACTAGAAAAAAAAATCAATGAACCTAATAGCTGGTTTTTTTTGTAAAGATCAACAACATTGACAACTCTTAGCTAGACTAAGAAAAAAAGACTCAAATAACAAAAATATGACATGAAAGAAGAGACATTACAACTGAAACCACAAAAACAAAAAGAATCCAAAGAGTCTGCTATGAACAATTATACATCAACATATTGGATAATCTAGAAGAAATAGATATTTTTCTAGAAATATACAACATACCAAGACTGAATCATGAAGAAACAGAAAATCTGAACAGACCTACAACTAGTAAGGAGATTGAATCACGAATCATAAACCCCCTGACAGAGAAAAGCCCAGAACCAGATGGCTTCCCTGGAGAATTTTACCAAACATTTAAAGAAGAATTAACACCAATCCTTCTCAAACTCTTCCAAAAAACTGAAGAGGAGGGAACACTTCCAAGCTCATTTTATGAGGCCAGCATTACCTTGATACTATTGATAAAATGAGATGAAGATACTACAAGAAAACTACACACCAATATCCCTGATGAATACTGATGAAAAAATCCTCAACATAATACCAGCAAACCAAATTCAACAACACATTAAAAGGATTATACACCATGACCAAATGGGATTTATTCCTGGAATGCAAAAATGGTTCAACATGGGCTTCCCTGGTGGTGCAGTGGTTGGGAGTCCACCTGCTGATGCAGGGGACGCGGGTTCGTGCCCCGGTCCGGGAAGATCCCACATGCCGCGGAGCGGCTGGGCCCGTGAGCCATGGCCGCTGAGTCTGCGCGTCCGGAGCCTGTGCTCCGCAACAGGAGAGGCCACAACAGTGAGAGGCCCGCGTACCGCAAAAAAAAAAAAAAAAAAATGGTTCAACATATAAAAATCAATTGATGTAATACACCTCATTAACAGAATTAAGAACAAAATCCACGTGATCATCTTAATTGATGCAGAAAAAGCATTTGACAAAATTAAAACCTTTTCATGATTAAAAAAAGTCCAAAAAATTAGAAGGAAATCATCTCAACATAATAATGGCCATATATAAAAAGTCCACAGGTCCACAGACATAGAAAATAAACTTATGGTTATCAAAGGGGAAGTGGTGGTGGGGGGGGATAAATTAGGAGTTTGGGATTAACATATACATACTACTATATATAAAATAAGACCTACTGTATAGCACAGGGAACTATACTCAATATTTTTTAATAACCTGTTAGGGAAAAGAATCTGAAAAAGAACATATATATATCTGAATCACTTTGCTGTACACCTGAAACCAACACAACATTGTAAATCAACTATACATCAATTAAAAAAAAAAAGGCCATAGCTAACACATAGTCAGTGGTGAAAACTGAAAGCTTTCGCTTTATGATCAGAAACAAGGCAAGGATGCCCACTCTTGCCATTTCTGTTCAACATAGTGCTGGAAGTCCTCATCATAGCAGTTAGGTAAGAAAAATAAATAAAATGTATCTAAATTGGAAAGGAAGAAGTAAAATTATCCCTGTTCACAGAAAACATGATCTTATACATAGAAAACACTAAAGATTCCCAAAAAAACCCTACTAGAACTAATAAATGAACTCAGTGAAGTTGCAGAATACAAAATCAACACATAGAAATCACTAACAATGAACAATCTAAAAAGGAAATTAAACAATCTGATTTACAGTAGCATCTAAAAGAATAAAATACTTAGGAACAAACTTAATCAATGAGGCAAAAGACATACACTGAAAACTGCAAAACATTGCTGAAAGAAATTAAAGAAGACACAAGTAAGTGGAAAGACATCCTGTGTTCAGGGAGTGGAAGATTTAATATTGTTAAGATGTCCATACTGCCCACAACAATCTACAAATTAATATAACACCTATCAAAATTCCAATGGCATTTTTTTTGCAGAAATAGAAAAAAAATCCTAAAATTCATATGGAATCTCAAAGGACCCCGAATAATCAAAATAATCTTGGAAAAGAAAATCAAAGCTCAAGGCCTCACACTTCCTGACTTCAAAACACATTACAAAGCTACATTATTCAAAATAGTATGGTACTGGCATAACAACAGACATAGAGACCAATGGAACAAAATAGAAAACTGAGAAATAAACACTCACTATGATCAAATTATCTTCAACAAGGGAGCCAAGGCTAAACAGTGGTTAAAGATAGTCTCTTCAACCAACAGTATAGGGAAAACTGGATATCCACATGCAAAAGAATGCAGTTGGACCCTTAACCTTATACCATATATAAATATTAACTCAAAATGGATTAAATACCTAAACATGAGACCTAAAACTATAAAACTTATAGAAAAAACAAAATAAAAAGTCATGACATTTGATTTGGCAATGATTTTCTGGATATGACACCAAAAGCACAGGCAACAGAAGCAAACAGACAAAATGAGACCACATCAAACTTAAAAACTTCTGTGTAGCAAAGGAAACAATCAACAGAGTGAAAAGGCAACCTACAGAATGGGAGAAAATATTTGCAAACCATATAACTGATAAGGGGTTAATATCCAGAACATATAAAGAATTCCTACAACAAAATAATCCAATTAAAAAATGGGCAAAGGGTTTGAATAGACATTTCTCCAAAGAAGATATACAAATGGCCAATAAGCATATGAAAAGATACTCAAATTTACTATCAGTGAAATGCAAATCAGAACGAGATATTACCTCACATCGGTTAGGATGGACACTATCCCCTTTGCCAAAAAAAACCCCCAAAAGCCAAAACCCCAAAACCCCCCAAAGAGAAAATATCAGGTGTTAGTGAGTATGTGGAGAAACTGGAACCCATGTGCACTATTAGTGGGAATGATGTAAAATAGTACCACCACTCTGGAAAACAGTATGGAAGTGCCTCATAAAATTAAATATAGAACTACCACATGATCCAGCAATCCCACTTCTGGGTATATAGCCAGAAGAATAGAAAACAGGATCTTGAAGGGATATTTGCACTTCCATGTTCATTGCAATATTATCCACATTAGCCAAGAGGGGGAAGGAAGCTAAATGTCCATCAATATAGATAAATGGGTATAGAAAATGTGGTATACACACACAATGGAATATTATTCAGCCTTTTAAAAAGAAGGAAATCCTGTCATATGCTACAACATGGATAAATCTGGAGGACATTGTACTAGTGAAATAAGCCAGTTCACCAAAAAATAAATACAGGATGATTCCACTTATATGAGGTATCTAGAGTAGTAAAACTCTTAGAAACATAAAGTAGAATGGAGCTGCCAGGGGTTAGGGGGAAGAAGAAAAGAGGAGTTGTTCAATGGGTACAGGGTTTCAGTTTTGCAAGATGAAAAAGTTCTGGAGATGTGCTGCACAGTGTGCATATAGGTAATACTACTGTACACTTTAAACGGTTAAGATGTTGCATGAGGGGCAACAGAGACACAGATACACATAAGGAAGACAACCATGTGAAGATGGAGATTAGAGCTATGCTGTCACAAAGCAAGCAACACCAAGAATTGTCAGCAAATACCAGAAGTTAAGAGAAAGGCATGGAAATAAACTATACTCCAATATAAAATAAAATTTAAAAAATAATAAAAATATCCAATATCGATTTTTAAAAAAGAGAGAGAGAAAGGGATGGAGCAGATTCTTCAGAGAGAGCATGGCCCTTCCAACTCCTCGATTTTGGACTTCTAGCATCCAGAACTGTGATAGAATTGCTGGTGTTTTAACTCATTCTAGTTAGTGGCACTTATTGTTTTGGCAGTCTAAGGAAATTAATACAAGGGAGCCATAGAAAAGAGGTTGAAGTGAGTGCAGACCCCCCTGTTTCTGGGGCTCCCAGTTATTCTGAACTGTTATTCTAGCCCCATATTCAGACTTCAAGAATTCATTAAAATTTTAGCTGTTCTCTTCTTATCCCATTTTACGGTGGTTGCTGCTTCCTCCCATGCTCTGCAAAAGGCAAAACAGTTCCTGTGTCCCATCTCTTCTCAGAAGGGCTTGTCTTTGGAATTTCAGTTCACCTGATTGCCTTGTGGACTCAACTCTCTCATGGGCTCAAGAAAAGTTATGACTTTGTGGATTATCAGGCTTTTTCTCACATTAGAGTGGGAGAAATGTCCTCTTGCAACTTTCTACATCTTAAACAGAAGCAAAACTCTCCTCCTATAGTTAATATGAACTTTTTTAGATTTAAGAGATTTTTAATTTCTGTATACACTACAAATGGTTTTTTATCTAAAATCATGTCCAGAAAGCACTTTGCTTTGTTTATTTGCTCTGTTTATTAATACTTCTAATTTTTGGCATAAATTATGTGTACTAAGAAAATGTTATCATTTTAATATTCAATGCTTGTTAAACTATATCTAAACAACTTGATTTCACAAATCTTTATCTTGGTATTCGTTTCCATTTTTGTCTTCATTCCATATATGAATGTGTAATACATATACTAGTGCTTTTTCCTCTGAATTGGATCCATGCTAATTTCTGATTCATGGTTTAGGTTTTCATTTTTCAAAATAATCCTCTTAATACTGATGTACCTAATTTTGGTTTTCAATCTTGCTACTTATATTTTTTGATCTGTCTGTACTAATACCACATGGTTACAAGGGCAGTTGTATTATAGCACATAAAACTTTGGCAGTCAGTCTTTTCTTCTCGTGCTTTCTTCAGTGATTTTTTAATTTATATGTGCTCTCTAATTTTCTCCAATTAAACTAGCTACCATTTTAAATACATCTATGTTTACATACTATGGCAAGTTCAGAAAAAGATACTACCACTATATTGACTATATTTACCTTACCCACTCAAGAGTAATTTACTTAATTCAACCTGTTGAAAGCATTATTTCTTAATTGCACATTGACAGCATACCTGAAAATATCAAGTGTTTGATAAATAGTAATCAAATGAGTATAAATATATACTGACATTTTGAGAAAGTCTCAGCTTAAATGGGATTTTTCCCATTATGTCAAAACTACTTTGATTTCTTTATAAATAATACCTTTAATTATTTTATATTCAGCCACATTAAGACAAATAAACAATATTATATTCAACTATTTAAGACACTTAAGCAATTCTATACATGATTCATTCATTCATTCATTCAACAAATATTTATTTAGTACGTTCTGTGAGCCAGGCCCTGTTCTAGGCACTACGGTTTTAGCAGAGAACAAAAAAGACAAAGCAAATCACTCTGCTCTCATGCAGCTTACATTCTAGAGCTGGAAGAAAGAAATAGACAAGATAAATAAGGAAAATACATGGAATGCTATATAGTGAGAAGGAGAAAAAGAAAGCAAGAAAAGGGATTAAGAAGTATGTGTGTGGTGGCCAGGAGGGAGAGTTAGGAGTTAGGTAGTGGAGCTAGTGAAGATCTCACTGAGGAAGTGACCTCTGAGTCAAATCCTGAAGGAGGTGAGGGAAGTGCCACATGGTTTGTGGAAGATCATTCCAAGCACAGGGAACAGCACCAGAAAAATCCCTAAAACAGAGAGAAGGCTGAAGCAGGTTACCTGGTGAAGAGTAGTAGCAGGTCAGGTCAAAGAAGTAAAGGGTTTTTATTAGTAAGATAGGAAGCTACTGGAGTTTTGAGCAGAGTGACTTGATGTTACTTCTGTTTAACAGGATCACTTTGGCTGCTGTGTTAATAGGTTGAAAGGGGCAAGGGTAGAAGAAAAAAGATAAGTTAGGAGGTAGTGGTAGAGGTGACTGGACTCTGCCTGTATGTTTAGGGTAGAGTCAACAGGACTTTCTCTAGGATCAGATGGTAGGTATGAGAGAAACAGAGGAGTCAAGGATAACTCCAAGGCTGAGAAACAGGAATGATCTGATTGTCTGTTACCGAGATAAAAAAAACTAAAAAGAAGTTTGATGGGAAGGAAGATTAGGTGTTCACTTCTGAACATGTTAAGTTTGAGATGAATGTTAGACATACAAATGGAAATGTTAAGTTGGCAGATGTATATACAAGTCTGGAGTTCAGAGGAGAGGTCCAAGCTGGAGATTAAAAATTTTTTAGTAATTACAGTATTAAAACTGTGAGAGTAGATAAGAGAAATGGGTCTAGGTAGAAAAGAGATAAGGTCCTAGGATTGAGCTTTAAGGAACTCCAGTGTTTAGAGGTCAAGAAAATGAGAAGAAACCAACAAAGGAGATTAGAAGGAATAGTCAGAGAAGTAGGAGGAAAGCCTGAAGGGTGTGATATACTGGAGGCCAAGTAAAGAGAATGTGTCCAGGAAAAGATAAGTGATTATCTAGGTCAAGGCTGTACAATTATTTAATGACCACACATCCAACTTAGTACATATGTACAAATTTCTGAATAATCTTAATATTCTAACCTCTATATTCATTAATGATATTGGATAAAAATCTCATTGACAATCAGGATTTATTTACTAAACAGTACATAAAATATTACAATAGAATATATTAGCATACATGTGTATATGTATGAAGATATATTTTAAATTTATTTTTCAACCTAGAACAGCATTTCCTGAAACTCTATTCCAAGGGTTATTAAGATTTTATGAGCCAAAGAGTTCTGGCCACACATAGGTTTGGAAAATGCTTATTTGCATTATAAATTTCCAAAAAAATGTGATATTTTCCAAACTTATATCATTATAGAACCCTTTTGGTTTACGAAGTCCCTTTTAGCTGTATCAGCTATTCTGAGTAACACAGTTTGAGAAATATCAAGTTAAAAGCCTGGACAACTTTTTTGGTCCTCACTGTAGCAAAATTTGTGTCAGCAAAGTTGTTGGGGGATATTTTCTTTCTGCCACTTCAGCACTTTTAATGAAAACAAGAGCTCTCTGCTTCTATAACACTTATGCTAGAAGATATGATGACCTTTGCTTTATTTTTACACTGATAGTTCTGTCTGTTCTCAGGTTTTCTACTGTTACTCATAAAATGCCAAAATGAAGAGTTGCTTGATTTCTTTAAAAATAAAGTTCCATCAAATAAATAAAATGTGCAAAGCAAAATCAGTACATTTTAAATTAGAATAATGTATACTCATACACGGTTAGAAAAATGTATACTTATAGATTAAACATAACCCAATATGATCAATTAATCAGCAACATGTTATACAGAGCTTTTGGTAAAATTACTTTCCCTTTAGGCGAACTGTCCACCTTAATGGTTCTGTGGTGTTATTAGTTTCCCCATATTCTGACTTTGAAATGTGTGGAACATAAATGATTTTTTTTAAATCCATGTTTTCATCATTTCCCTAAAAGTCTAATGTTCATTTAGTTCCCATCCTTCAACCTGAAAAATGGGGCAGGGCAGAAGATTTGACTTTCAAAAGTACTGTTTATCTCCAGGTCAAAGATAGAAAGGAGAAAGGTACAAGCAGGAAAAAGTCAAATAAAAGCACATTTTGCCAGTGCAACCCCACTTAGCTAAATATTCTCTCCTTTTGCCTCAAAATGCCAGCTTTGTTTAATGAAGCATGGCGAAGTTTACTGGAAGGTCTGCAGTCCACCCCCACTCACATCCCCCACTTTATCTCTGGCCTGCACTATCTCCACAATTCTCAGTTTTGTTTTGTTTTCATTCATTTCATTTATTTGTTTTAAATGACAAAAAAAGACAAGACAGAATTCAGGAGGTATACTTCTCACGAACACAAACACATGTCTTGGGACTTCCCTGGCGGTCAAGGTGGTTAAGACTTCGCCTTCCAATGCAGGGGGTGCCAGTTAGATCCTTGGTCTGGGAGCTAAGATCCCACATGCCTCGCAGCCAAAAAATGAAAACATGAAACAGAAGCAATATTGTAACAAGTGCAATAAAGACTTTAAAAAAATGGTCCACATCAAAAAAAAAATCTTAAAAAAAAAGACATGTCTTACTGCATAATGTCCCATTTAACTTCACACATACAGAAGGTAGCTCTAATTTTGGTTACTATTGGGTTGGCCAAAAAGCTCATCTTACGGAAAAACCTGAAAGAACTTTTTGGCCAACCCAATATATCGGTGAAAGATTTCTTGAAGTCTAATTCACCTACTTAACTCCCAATCCTCCACCCCAATTCAGAGGTTGACTGTATAAAAACTTTTTTCCCCTAGTTTTATGGAGATATAACCTTACATTAGTTTAAGGTATACAACACAATAATCTGATCACAATAATTTGATATATGCATATACCACAAAAAGAAAAACCTAACTCTAAGCCTCCAATTATCTATCTTAAAAGGAAGCCACAACCACTGGAATCTCATACTACCTCATGAGTAGGAGAAATTAGAGTAATTGATCTCCTCGTTGGTATCTTTGACAGCAAACTTTCAAAAATATCCGATTACTAACTTTGAATCAACCTTGGAAATGTCCTAAACACAACAGAAGCAGAGGCTGACAGTCTCTGACACAGCAGAAGCTTTATTATGGATAGACTGTGTACATTTTATACCAGTAGGAAATTTCCTAATACAGAAAGCAAGTTTTTTCTATAAGAGTAATCTCACAAGTTCTTACAGTTAAACCAAATAGGTTTTCTGGGTCCCTACATAAGGCTCAAATGTCTGTGACCTGTGCCACAGGACAAAGTTCATGATTCAAGTCCAATGATCATTTCTGAGCAAGCTAACTCTTTAACTAGTCAGACTTACAATCTGCCTTTATAGTCACTATGGAGGCCCTTCTATACATTAACTTTACCCAGTTTAATGTTACTATTACATTCACTTTGTTTTCTTCTCTTTATATGTCTTCATCCCTTTGCACTATACGCATTTTTAGAAGCTACTTCAAATATTTAGAACAAAGCAAGCTATAAATAAATTTAATTAACTCATCTTTTAAAGTCGTTTAAAAATATTAGGTCCCCATAATTCGGTTTATAGGACTCATTGTCCCAAATGTGCACCTCTGTGAATACAAGTTAAATTCATTCACCTAATAAATATGTTCTAAGCACTTACGTGTGTCAGGCACTGTGCTAGGTGCTGGAAAAAACACTGGTGAATAGGGTGTCAGTCAGAGATAAGTACCATGGAGACAAGTAAAGCAGAGAAGGGGAAAAGGGATGCCATGGGGGGAGTGGGGGAGGTTACAGTTTTAAATAAGATGTCAGAGAGAGGCTTACTGAGAAGGTGACATATCATGACCTGAAGGATCTGAAGATGAGGGATTAAACCACATAGATATCTGCCACATAGATATCTAACACAAGAGCATTCCAGGCAGAGAAGCAAAGTTTCTGAAGCAGAAGAAAGCTCTTTCTGAGGATCAGCTAGACGACCAGGGTGGCTGGGACTGACTGTTAGGAGATGACAGAGAACTAATACAATATTTACGTTTACCACGTGGGATGCATTGTGAAATTTTCTGTTCTATGTACTTTCGTTTAAAAAAAAATGCTGGTTACAACTTAGTCAAGCACTAAAGAATTAGTTCTTCCCCAATGAATTGTAATGTGCAACCCTTGGAAGAAGAAGCCATTACCTATTGTTCATGGATACTGTAAAAGTCACCTATTCCTAACTAATGCTATCACCAAAACAGTGGATATCTGTTTTTAGGGAAACAGTTGAATAAGTTAATGCCAGTGGCTTATTTAATCTTTTTTTTTTTTTTTTTTTTGCGGTACATGGGCCTCTCACTACTGTGGCCTCTCCTGTTGCGGAGCACAGGCTCCGACACGCAGGCTCAGCGGCCATGGCCCACGGGCCCAGCCACTCCGCGGCATGTGGGATCCTCCCAGACCGGGGCACGAACCCACGTCCCCTGCATCTGCAAGCGGACTCTCAACTGCTGCGCCACCAGGGAAGCCCGGCATATTTAATCTCAAATCATTAAAGATAATTTAGGTACTCAGAGAAAGATAAATTGGCATTTTCTCTTCTAGCGACCATCAAACTCCTAGTCACGCTAACTATATTCTCTGGAACCTATCTCCACTGAATCCTCAAACAATGCTAAACTAAGCGGAAGTTTGTTTTTATTAGTCCAGAAAGATAAAAGTAAAAAAAAAAATTTAAAGGGAAAACATTTAATACCATCCTTCTACTAGTATGAGGTTAAACCAACCTTAAATGCTATAACAGTCTGGGTGTGAGAGTAGATGGTATTAGAATATTAAATAAAATACCCTTAGGGCCTATAGGTTTTCTCTGTGCTATGAACTAAAGAATAGTTAATTAATTAGACCAAAGTCAAACTGATATTAACCGTTCATTCCTTTGTCACAAGTAGCAGTATGAAGTGAAGAGAAACGCTGAGTCTCCTTAGAATCCAAATGCATGGAAAGGGATTAATAGTGAAACGATACTGCTAGATCAGTGACTGCAACTCAAAGGGAAAAATGCGTTTTATTTAATGACCAAGTACACAAATACAGACACATACATTTATATATATATATGTATACCTATGTGTGTGTATATATATATATGACTAAAACGATATTTACCCTTACCATTTGGGATGAATTGTAAAATTTTCTGTTCTATGTACTTTCATTAAAAAAAAATGCTGGTCGCAACTTAGTAAACAAATTTTGCAAACCAGGTGTATGTTATAACACATAACTGCTCTATAGCATTATCAATGCTAACTTATAATTTTAGGGAAATTTATAGTCTTCCTCCCTCTTAGAATCAGCCCACTGGAGTATTCTATGTACTCAAAGAAAACAAAAATTAGCATAGCCTTGTTAACATGTATCCAGCCTGGACAGGTACACGCTTTCATTCTACTTAAATCACCTACCTTCCTAGCCCCAAGAGCTGAGAGAATAAGAACCATTAACTTTTAGGTTGAGGGTTCTTTTCCCTAAACCATGTAGCCTCTGAGAGCATAATCTGACCTTAAATATTTTTACCACTTCATCCTCATTTTCTTAGTGTTGACTGAAGTTTTTATAAGATACAACAAAAGACCTGATTCTAAACTTATCATGCCAAGTTTACGCTTCTCTATCAATGAAAACTTATGGCCACAGGACATACATTCTTTTGGAAAGCACTGATTTCTTGGCTGTAGTCTAAAGAAACATAAGCAGTAAGAAAGAACCTAAAGGCCAAGGAAATTGAAATCAGAGAAAAGGATATAAAATGGAATGTATTAATGGATTTTAGTCCCTTTAAGCTTTTTTTTTGTGAGAGGGTTCAAAGGAGAGCTTAATACGGATGAGACTTGAGGCTTTTGAAGAGGATCTAAGTCTTGATGAAGTTATTCAAACTCAAATCTTGAATGCATAATCATGGTAGGCCCCAGGGTCTTCAAAAACTTGTACGGGATGCTTTAAAAGAAAACACAAAAAAATTCTACTAGCAAGTCTAATAAAAGCTTTTAAGGGTTTTGAAAAGCTATAACTCTTTGATCAGTAATTAATCAGATCACTAGATACTATGCTGAAAGAACAAAAGAAAACAAAAAGAAATAAAGAAGAAAAGGAAAGAAAGATTTTAAAAAGACATAGTGTACAGAATGGCTAAATATGTTCATTGGTTTATCACTTTGATTAATATTCTTCACTTCAAATTGCAACTGAATTTAAAGTTCTTACAGAACCACCATGGGCTGTAGTCAGATAAACTGATCTAATGATAATTTCCTGAATCTCTTTCACTGCTATTCATGATATTTGATTGTCTTAAAGGGCTTTTGATTTCTGACAGCATGGCCAAATTATCTGTTGGATGAGACAGCATAGAATGAAGTTGATTTTGTGGGGTAGAGAAAGAAGCTAAATTAGGAATATCATGGTTTGAAAATATTTAAACAGGGAGAAAAATTAACAAAGCCTTAGAATGGAAAAAGTCAGACCACTTTGCAAGCTCAAATGAAAAATATACAGTAAATCTCACTGACTATTTGTGCTCATTCTAACTTGTTTCTTTTACTTTATCTGCTCCCATAAACCTGTTTTTTTTCCAAGAAAAAATTAAGTTTTTAAAAATTAATAATAATAATAGCAATTTATATTTACTGGGTCTATATTTTGTGCCAGGCACTACTCTAAGCACTTTAGGTAGACTAATTCATTCATCCTCAAAACAATCCCATGAATTAGATATTACTATTATCCCCAATTTATACATGAAGATACCAAGGTACAGAGAAGTTAAACAATTTCAGGTAGTTTACCTCGCTAGTAAAGAGTGGAGTCAGGATTCAAACTCAGGCCCTCCAGCTCCACAGCACCAAACTACACCCACTATTCTACAAAACTGGTTTCATTACACAAAATTTTCCAGAACTAGGGCTTTCTTTAAATCAGCATTGTGCCATGTCACAATCGTTCACTGCATATTCTGATTAGAAAGTGTAGTGATTAATTTAAGTTTCCCAACAGTAGTAATGTAGTATCAGTTTCAGATGTCACTACTCAGAAGTGACATCCTATAGGAATATCAAAGCAGTTTAAAAATAAAGCATGCCACTTAAATATTAATAGTGGTAGAGGATTATAGATGACTTTACTCCTTTTGGGGGGATATACACATATATTTTTTCTATATCCTATTTTTTGTAAAGTGGACATGGATTACTTATGCAATTTTTTAAAAAGGTTTTTTAAGCATGTCATCACCATTATTTGCATTAATATATACAATAAACTTATTAGATAAGTTTGTTTTTGCTCTATTTGAAGAGAAAAAAATGCAAGGTAGAGTAGGCTTTATGGTAATAATGAAATAATAATAGCTATTATTTAATTAACACCTAGTATAGGCAAATCTTCTACATACTCTTCAGTAAATTCCTATTTTATAGATAAAGAGATTGAGGCCTAGGATGAATAATAAACTTAATTAATAAAAACAGCTAGTAGATATTGGAGCCCAGATTCAAATCGTGTTTACTGTTCTAGCGTCCTTGCTCTTTCCACTGTACAATGCATGTAACCTCTCCAAATGCCAAAATAATCTGTCTTTTGTTATTAAACACACGGAAGAAATCTCTATAATTTAGGTATTCTTAAATAGAAAATACTGAACATAAATTATTTAAGTTATCATTTTGAATATCCATGACCACAGAGGTGTTCTCATCTAATCAAAAGAGCTCCAGGGCTTCCCTGGTGGCGCAGTGGTTGGGAGTCCGCCTGCTGATGCAGGCACACGGGTTCATGGCCCGGTCCGGGAAGATCCCACGTGCCGCGGAGTGGCTGGGCCCGTGAGCCATGGCTGCTGAGCCTGCACGTCCGGAGCCTGTGCTCCGCAACAGGAGAGGCCACAACAGTGAGAGGCCCGCGTACCACAAAAAAAAACAAAAAAAAAACAACAAAAAAAGAGCTCCAGGTGCTACAATTTTAAAATTAGTCGGTCGGCTTTCTGACTTCCTTCTTGTCCATACTTGTCAATGTGCCTGCCTCTAATGGGAGCACTTAGCCCACTCAGAATCTGTTGCTTCTAGTACACTGTGGAGTTAGATACCAGTTAATTAAGCATGTTAGAACTGTGTCTAAATGTAAATAAACAGAGTAAGGACCTGAGAAAGGCATATAGATTCTGTGTCTTATAATTTGGGAGCTCAGGTAGTTCTATTTCCTGGTTATAGGTAACCTGAAGCTGGTGGGTGAATGACTGGTAGATAAGTTAGCTCTCAGTATTTAAATACAGGGATAACAGAATGTATACACATACTATAATAAACCACTTTATTGCACTAAAAATTTTTTTTCAGGTTTAAAAGATACCTTAATAATAATCTGGTACAATCTCCCATACAATGAGAAATACCCTCTACAACGTTCCCAATGCTCAAACTCTGATTAAGTGACCCTAATGACTTGGAGTTCACTGCCTCTTGACACAATCTGCTCCACTGTTGACTAGTTCTATCTATACCTTCTCTCATTTAGAACTAATTTTGGCCTCAAATACCAGAGAACAAGTGTACTTCCTATGGAGTTTCTCCAACTCTTCCAAAGTCTTCTATTTTCTGAACAAAGTAGTCCCAGTGCCCTCAACCTAGAACATCACAGTTGTCCTTTTATATAATTACAAAATTGATTAAAAACAATTCTCTTGTTCTCCAAGGTTTCTCTAATAATTAATATACAAAAACTGATTGTTTTGTAGGTAATGGGTCTAGTTAATCCATCTTGGTCATACACAATTGGAATGCTAAGAAAAGCTTAGGGACCTAGCTCAATTCCAACTGAACAGCAATAACCTTTTCAGTTCTTCCTTCTTTTCCCCCTACCCAAAACAATGCCACAAAACAGAATCTTAAAAAATACCCTTAACCATATCTTGCATGTTACTAGATTTTAACTTTCTCATTCTCGGGCTTTTGTCTACCTTCACATCACTTGGACCCTGTGAATGATCTTAAAACTTCCAAAATTTTTCAAGCTGTTCTAACTATTATGAATTACCCTATAACAGGCCTAGCTCTGAGGCCTTAAACTTCTGATTTTTTTTTCTCTTGCATTAGCTGGATATCTTCTTCTGCGGAATTTGTAGTTTTCACATAAAATGTATGTGAAAAAAAATATATATGTATTAAAAATATGTGAAATAATATATATACATGTTTTAATATATACTGTATTATACATCTTTGTACATACACAAACACAGGTATCTTCCCAATTCTATGTTCTCTACATATAACTTACATTCATCTATAAGTCACCTTTACCATATTCATCTTGACTTAGGAAAACACAGTCTACCCTTGGATTCAATTCGTTGCTATCCATTCTCTTAGCAAGAATAAGAAGTCCCACTCTAGGCATCCTGCTCACTGGTTTCCCCCTGGTGGCCAGTAGTGATTAGTCCCACAGATCTCAAGAAGCAAAGCATCATTTAATAGAAATGATTATATGCAAAACAGTCAGCCAAAGTGTGGTATAAAACACCTGGCATACCATAACCTGTTTTATTCCATTAATCATGACTCAGCCCCTAGATTAGTGATCTTCATTTTGCTTTTAACAAGATATACATCATGTATTTTATATGATAGTAGTATCATATAGGTATGTATCTTACATAGCCTATTCTCAAGCAAGTTTCAAATAAAATCCCTCCACTAACAAAATGAAGATTATTATATCTTTAAATTTCTTGTATAATTCATTTTACTGTCATACTACTGTTATTCCAAATTTCCCCCAATGAAAGTGTGGAGAGGGGGCTTCCCTGGTGGCGCAGTGGTTGAGAGTCCGCCTGCCGATGCAGGGGACACGGGTTCGTGCCCCAGTCCGGGAAGATCCCACATGCCGCCGAGCGGCTAGGCCCGTGAGCATGGCCGCTGAACCTGCGCGTCTGGAGCCTGTGCTCCGCAACGGGAGAGGCCACAACAGTGAGAGGCCCGCGTACCACAAAAAAACAAACAAACAAACAAAAACAACAACAGAAAGTGTGGAGAGACAAAGACAGCTAGAGAAGTAAAAAGTCACCAGAAGTTTTTGCTGAGTTCCAAGGCAGATAATCAGCCAAAGTAATATTCTCAATACAGAATGAGATTATCCAAATATATCTAAATGATCTTTTTGGCTTCCTGATTTTATAACAGAGAGAACAAGTCATTCTTTGAAATGTCTTAGGCCAGTTCCAGACATCAAGAACAAAGTGAAATAATAACGATAAGATGTGTTTAAAGAGTAGAATCACTGAAGAGTAATTCAAATCAAATAAAGTCCATCCCATTCGGTAATAAGGAGAGGCTCAGAAGAACCATGCCAATGCAACACAAACATAGCTTGCAAACAAAGGTAACAACATCCATATCACCTGGGAAGGTCAGCCACATAGTATGAATTGTGTATGAGCACTGAATTCGGCAACACTAAGCACCTAATTTATTCACAAATTCTTACTATGAATAATAATCTAATGTCAAGGTTAAAAACCTATTAAAATATCACCAAACCTTTCATGCAGCTCTGAAATAAACAACTCATTTGTGCAACCCCACTCCTTCTGAACAGTGCAAATAACCATAAGGACAAAAGTCGTAAGGAATAATAGTGGGCTCCCATAATTAGCCTAAAGCCTTGCTGTTTGTTTCTTAGTATTATAAAAATAAAAACATGTCCATAGTAAAAAAAATCAATCCATCAGAAGGAGAATACAGAAAAAATATGAGTCTTCTTCCTACTCTAGACTTCTAGTTTCATTCCCTGGGGATACCTATGTCAGTAGTTCCTTATATAGATTTGAAGAAATTTTACAAGTATATACAGAAATACATGCTTTTAAAAACACAAATGAAAACATACTATACATACCATTCTGCATTGTTTTTCTCAGTTAACAATGTATCTTAGAGATTTTTCCATATCTCCACCTACGGATCTACTTCATTCTAACAGCAGCAAATACTACATTATATGAAGGCATTTATTTAACCAGATGTCTGTTGAGGGATGTTTAGGTTATTTCTAGTTGTTGTTGTTGTTTTTTAATTTCAAATAATATGGTGATGAGTATCTTTAAATACAAATTTTTGTGTGCAAGTGCAAATATATCTGAAAGATGAATTCCTAGAAGCACAGTCTATTTTTAGAAGTGAACAAATTCTAAACAAGAAGCCAGTTTATCTACAGAGGAGACCAGGAAAAACTATAAGTTTAATAATTAGTGATTAAAAGGTGCCTAATATTATTGCAAAGTTAGAAGTTAAAAGTTTTGAAAATTAAAAACTCCTCAACTAGGAAAGATAAAATAGAAGAAAGAGAGAACTTTTTTACCCCTGGGACAGAAAGATAAAAGGCCTGGAGAATGAATCATCTAAGATATTTTTTAAAAGAACAAAGAAGAAAAAATTAAAAAAATATAGCATAAATAAGGTAGGATTAAAAAAAAAGATATTTAGGGGCCTCTTTTCTTGCTTTAACCTAAGGCATAAAATAAAATTGGCTAGATTTGGGACAAATACTATTACAGAGCCAAACCTGGATGTGAGATGACCTAATGACTGCTTGAGGTCCCATACCTACAGGGTTGATATACTCCACCAGGCTCTAAAATGTTGAAAGGAGATCTCCCCTCCACCACCCAAAGAAAACAGAGCAATAATCTTCCAGGAATAAGATATCTTGTCAATCTCTTTAATTTCTGATCAATTTTACAGAGAAATAGTAACAATCGCCTCATATATACTGAACAAAGCTCAAACCTCTTTGGAAGGTCCAGATGAAAACATAATTTAAAAAGATTCAGCCTATATTTTCAATCACAATCCCACAATTTTCTAGACCAATCCAGGGCTATTTCTCACCTAACATAAAACAGTTAAAAACTTACCTTTCCCAAAGTGCTAGGATTTGAATGCCAAAATACAATCTGATTCATGTTTTTGTCCATTAATGGTCCGTGGGTTTCTTTAAATGAAGTCCATGTTAGCGTCCACAGATATCAGAGTTCTGCAAAACTGAAAACCTCAAGAATGTCAATGCACATACCCAAGTTACCACTTGGATACCAATTCATGATGAATATCAGTTATAATAATTATTATGAATATAGGCATTTAGATGTGCAAAATCAGTGGACATGACATCGAACAGCACATTTAGGTAGCAAAATTAGACTTTATGACATTAATATTAATACAAATCTAGAGGTACCAAATTTTTATGTATCCTAAAAGTGGCACCATAGTAAGAGCACACAAAGGTGGGGATGATTTGGATACCAACAGTTTCCAGAAATTGGGGAACAAGGTTTAAAGGCAGGCAAACTTAAAAAAATTAGATGTCTTCAATAAGGTATTCACATGCCTACTTTTAGTTCTTTCCAACCTATTTTTAAGAACAGCTTAGATTGTTAAATCTAAAAATGCTTACTAGTTTCTTCTTTGTAAAACAAACAAAAAGCCTTAAATTCAGGTTTTCCTACTCCGTCATATCCAATCTAATAATAACATTCTAGAACAATTTAGGAGCTATTACCTCATTTGATAGCATGAAACCCATACACATAATCACCTCCCTAGATCTAGGATCAATCACTGCATCTAGATAGTGATTCACTATCTAGATCTTACTACAAGCCTGATGGGTCACATGCACTTTTTTCCCATTTGACAACCAAAAAGAATCTGGTTACACTATTGTTCTTTAGGTCTATGCCTACTCTTTATTCCATTCAAGACACCTAAACAAATACTTTACAAAGGAAACAATTTAACCTTCAGGGATTCATTCTTTTGGAAGCCTCCTACAACTGTTTGGAAGGAGTTAACCTTTTGTGTACCCACCAGGTGAAACCTCTGACTGGATTTTTAGAGATTACTATTTTCATCTTTGTTATGAAATACTTCTCATTTACATCTCAAATGTAAAAATACCTCAATTTAAGGAAGAAAACATTATGAAAAACAAAGCAAGTTCATATTACTGAAAAGAAAGCACTTAGAACACTAATTAGAAGCTCAGTGCTACAACTGCAGCTTATCATTTGATGGCCAACTCCTGTCTGGTATCATTCACCTGGAAGTTATTCCCAGAAAAGTCAAGGAACCTGAAAAAAGCCAAATTGATCGCCTTTCCTCTCTACCCACCCCAGAGAAAAATATTAAGACACATTTCTAAATTTCAATAACTACAAAACAATAACAACAATATCCCGAATCTCTACTGCACTGACATCCTCAAAACCACTGATTAGCAAACTAAGCTGGCATCACTTCTACATTCACAAGTAGGAGCACTGAAGTTCAGAAGTTCCCCCAGCTGATCCAGAATTGGGTTCGTGCGTTCATTAATTCATTCATTTGACAGCATCTAAAGATGCCTAATAGTGGCAAAGCGCTGTCCTGGATTAAGAGATGAAAAGACGATGTCGCTGTCCCCTACTAGCAGAACAGGACGGGTGAGGGAGTAGGAGGGAAATGAACTCTAGGTCAGCTCATCTCAGTGCCCAGGTTCCATCTCTTCACCCCCGAGCGCCAACACTCATGAGCCTGTGACCCCCAGCCATGACCGATTCCTAGAAGACTCGGCCTGTATTTCCTCAACGACCTCGGCCCTCACGACCCCGTTCCCAAAGTTCCTCGTATCCCTGTCTCTCCAGGGAGTCCCACGCCAAGGAGCCTTTCCTCCAGACCCCACCTCATGCGAGATCCACGTTTCCCCGCCCGAGCTTGGAGCTTCTAGCAATCTGAGCCCCCAACCCCAACTTTCACCCTTGCCCCGGTCCAGGTTCGGCCCGCAGGTTACCTGCCTGGTATCCGTGGTTCCAGGATGACCACGGACGCCCCGCCCCGCCCATCGCGACGCCCTCCACAACCAGGTACCGCCTCCAGGGCGTAACTTCCGGGTGTCGCGTCCGGCCCGAACTCCTCCCGGCCCCGCAGTCCCGCTAAGCACCTGACGCCGCTAGTTGACGCCACTTCCGGCTTGTTCCTCGGTTCCCCTGGGATACAGGAGCTCTCCCGGCCTTGTTTACGCGGTTTTTTCTGTTTGCTTTCCTAAACTCCGGCTATGTAGCCCAGCCTGGAGAAGAGCATTTTTTTTGTTTTTCAAACTTCTTTGCCAGCTCCTGCAGCCTTCCCTTAGACGATCACTTCCTTCTGCTCCTTCTGTACTTTGAACTCATCACTGTTCTCTGGACTCGTCAGGCCGCTCGGAGAATCACAAGGTTTTCTCAGTCTTGCTCAAGTGATGCTGCCTCTCACTTGTAACGGTATTACCTAGGCAAGTTACTTAACCTCTCTGTGTCCGTTTCCTCAAGCGTGAAACAGGCAATATTAGTACCTAGAATATAAGGTTGGTGTGTGTATTACTTGAGATAATACATGGAAAGCGCTGGCATAGTGAAAGCATTCAATGAGTGTTTATTACAAACGCTCTCTGGTTTCCTGTTGGAACATGCAGATGGTAAAGGAGCTTGGAACCGGTTTTCCTGTTATCCTCAGCTTTTAATTAAGTGATTAATTAATGCTGCTTGGTACTTCTGAACTGTGAGCTCCTCCAGACAAAGATGGAATTTTGTATAAGAATCAGTTTCGACGCTCCTTGAAATCACCTGCTTGGTTATTTTGCTAGGTACTGAGGGAAAGATGAGTAAAACCCAAGCCTTGCCCTCAAAAAGGTGGAGATGCATAGTAAGTTATTATGGGAGGAAGAGAGTCAACCCAGGAAAAAACAGATGGGACCAGCTGAGCTGAGGATTTATCTTTAGAACAAAAAAAATTCACAGAATGTTAGAACTGAAAAGAACTTTAGAGATAATTATTTAGTCAACCTCTTGATGTTACAAGTAAGGAAAATTGGATCCAGAGAAGCAACTGACCAAAAGTCACAATTAATGGCAGGGCTAGAACCAGAAGTAGAGTCTAAAAATACTCACTACCTTCCTCCATTTCCAAAATATGCCTCCAGGTGTTAATAAGGTAAAAGCAGATTCACTTGCACGACTTTCACTCTCAAGTGAAAAGGACTAGGAAAATCCCAGTCCAAGAGAGACAAGAGCAGTGGAACCCAGCAGTTGCCACAGGATTCTGATGATTGTGTGAATGTTCTGGTCTTGCCACTGCTGGGTTCATTTCAAACACTGTAGCCCCCTCTCCCATGGCAAACTTCTTATATTTACCCAGAAATGAGGGGTTAAGTATCAATTCCTGTGAGCTCTACCTTCAGTTTTAACTGGCTGGACAGGCACAAGTAACAGATTCAAGCAGTTCCTGAGGGTAAACATAAATACTCTGAATACACTGCCAATAACATGGCACAACTTTATTTAGACTTCTCTATTGGACACGATTTCTCTTAAATATTTAAACTCTGTTTTAGGACTATGACAAAGCTAACATAGGTATTATTATTGAAATGTTGGTTATGAGTCTGTGTTCCAAATGACCAGGTAATCCCATAGACCCATAGAATAATATAGTTGGAATAGATGAAATTTAAGGTTTCTCCCAACTCTTATCATTAAAAAAGGTCAGTGATACTTTTAATGAATCTATGGACCATTGGAACTAACTAATTTACTGAAAGTCACAAAATTAGACAATGGCAGTCAGTTCTAAAGTCTAAGACTCCTATTTTTATTCATTTATTCATTCGTTCAGGAGAGACACCCGGCCAGGCATTAGAGACACAAAGATGAATAAAATAACCTCCTGCCTTTGAGGAGATTTCTATATGGTGAGGGAGACAAACCTTTTAATGAAAAAATAATTCTATGTTAATGTTATCATAGGTCCATCTAGTGCCTTCATTCAACCAATGTACTTTTTCCCCTTTGCTACCAACATACCATAACTTGATAAAAATAAGTATAAAATGTTTTAATCAAATTTTAAATCATTTGAACCATATATATATATAATATATATATAATATATATATATATATATAAAATATATATATATATAATATATATATATATATAAAAAATATATATATATATATATTATATATATATATATATATATATTGGCCATGCCACGTGGCTTGTGGGATCTCAGTTCCCCAAGATTGAACCCAGGCCACAGCAGTGTAAGTGCCGAATCTTAACCGCTAGACTGCCAGGGAACTCCCAAACCACATTTTTAAGAGTCAGACAATCACAGTTTACACAGGTCTTAGAGTCAGTTTGTTTGGGTTCTACGCCTAGCTCTGCTATTAACTAGCCATGTGACCTTAAACAAATCACTTCACCTCTTAGCCTCAATTTCTTCTTCAAGGTCCTACCTTCAGTAAACCTTGTGTTAAGTCAGTCTAGCAGAAAAAAAAAACACATGCTATCTCCCACTGTGACCACTAGATGGCATATTTGCTTTGCTTTGCTTTCCCCCTCTCCCCTCTCCTCTCTTCTCTCACTCTTCCTTCCTTTCTCCCTTTCTTTCTTTCTTGTTAGTTTCTCTAACCAAAGACATTATTATACCACCGATCTGAATAACCATCTATACTGGTAAAGATTGAGTATCCCAAGACTCTGGGAGAGGACAGTTCTAAAATGTTTGTTGAATGAATGAAAGAAAGAGTGGAGGGGACTTCTCTGGTGGTGCAGTGGTTAAGAATCCGCCTGCCAATGCAGGGGACACGGGTTCAATCCCTCGTCCAGGAAGATCCCACATGCCACAGAGCAACTAAGCCTGTATGCCACAACTACTGAGCCTGCGTTCTAGAGCCCTTGAGCCACAACTACTGAGCCTACATGCCACAACTACTGAAGCCCACGTGCCTAGAACCCATGCTCCACGACAAGAGAAGCCACTGCAATGAGAACCCCATGCACCACATCAAAGAGTAGACCCCGCTTGCTACAACTAGAGAAAGCTGGCGCAGTTTACAGTTTACATAAAAACATGTACACAAAATGTTCATAGCAGCATTATTCATAGTAGCCAAAACAGTAGAAACAACCCAAATATCTACCAGCTGATGAATGGATAAACAAAATGTGGATACTCAGCCATAAAAAGGAACGAAGTACTGATATATGCTACAACATGGATGAATCTTAAAAACAAAACATTATGCTAACTGAAGGAAACCAGACACAAAAGGCCACATATTGTGTGAGTCCATTTATATGAAATGTCCAGAATATGTAAACCCATAGAGACAGATTAGTGTCTCTATTAGAGTAGATCTGTGTTTGCTGGGGATAAGGAGAAAGGGGAATGGTAAGTGGCTACTTAATGGATACAGGGTTTCTTTTTGTGGTCTTAAAATGTTCTGAAATTTGAGAGTGATGATGATGTACAATTTTGTGAATATACTAAAAATCATTGTATCGTACACTTTCAAAGGGTGAGTCGTGTTGTATGTGAGTTCTATCTCAATAAAAAGTTACTTATCCTTTAAAGAAAAGAGCACACATCACTTGAAATTTAACAGGAAAAAGAGTTTTAATGGATCAGAAAAAAGAACAAACATGAGTTAAGGGAACATGAATATCACCTGATTGATGACAGGTGCAGAATACAGAGAATCATTGCCATTGACAAACATGAAGAGTGTCCAGAACAACCCACATAGTGAGAAACTAGAGATTGCTTCTCTTATGAGAAATGGTGGTACCTGAGGAAGAGCCTAAGAAGAGCAGGCTGGGACAGACTTGTTAGCATATTTAAGTATTTGATGAGAGACTGTTCTAATTAAAGGAAGACAGTGTATAGCGAAAGTAGAATCATGGAGTAATTACTTTTGAGAACAAAAGTAGAATCAGGGAGTGGAAAGTCCTAAGGAAAACTGCAAATTTTTAGCAAACAAAAATGTCTACCATGCAAGTACTGAGCTCCCCATCATTGAGAGCATTCAAGAGAGGTGGGTAATCTTGTGCTAGGAATGTTGTTGAGGCATTCCTATATTTGAGAGAATATTAGACTAAATAAGCTAGAGCATCTCTCAAATTTATATATATGTAGCCTTTTTCTAAATGGTGCCAGTTTGTCAGAAAAATCTGAAAAGAATTCTTATTAGCAGATGAAATGGTCTCTTCGGTAAAATGATATGGTGGGAAATCCGGAGAAAGATCTGAGAAAACATAAAGGTGAACTACAGCCTAACTGCACTTTCAACATGAAATGAAATTGGATGCCAGAGAATGCCAGGAGTGTCATAAAAGGTGCTATCCTGTTGAGAAGGGACATTTTTCGTACATGATTTTCAGTTCAGAAGTTGACAGATGGCATTTAATGAAAAACTATTTGCAAACCTAAAGTGATAAGCAGAGCCCACTGGAAAGCTGAGAGGCTGAAACATGGGGAGATAGCAGTGAATGAATTCTCAGTTCGATTTTTGGCTGCATTCAACTCAAATTTTGTTGCAGCACATGGGCGTGATCTTTAAATATGCTTAGTAGTATATCGTTGATCTCTGACGTTTCAGCTGGTGAAAATGATTAACATGTGACAGAGTCATTTTTGCCATAGCTGGGTCTTCTTTAGAAATCCTGATGGCTTATCTTATTAAGATACTGAATATGTGTGTGCGTGTGTGTGGGGGGGTGTATCTCCAAGGCTCAGAACTTGAGCAAGCCACTTGAATTTATAAAAATTATCATTACTGATGGTATTGGTATAGTGAAGAAATTATTTTTATCCCATCTCTCATTTCAGACACTAATATGAGCAGCTTTTGTCCTCAAGTGTCAGCCAACTTCACTGTGGAAGTGTGTACTCACTGCCCCTTTCTTCACTATATTAGTTACAATAGGTTAAAAGTCTTTAACAAACAGACCCAAATTTCTTTCTTTAGCCAGTAACAGTCCATGTTGGTTCCAGTCAGTGGGACAGCTCTCCTTTACAGAATCATTTGAGAAGTCTGGCTTCTGTGGCTTTATCCTCCCCAGGAGGCTTGTGTCCATTTGTATCCCACAGTGAGAGGGGAAAGGACATTAAAGAGAACATGTGAGAGATTTTATCACTCCAGCTGGAAAGCAATATTTTGCATTCGTTCCAGAAAGACCTGATTGGTTTACCAAAGCAGTCTGCTCTGATGGCTTCATGTCACTATCAAATGAAGTGTTGCAACACCATACCTTGATTCCAGAGCTAAAAGATCACCAATGCAGGGAAAGCCAAGTTTAGATAGCTAGCTCTGTTTTACCATGAGTATATATTTACACGTTCTAGTACATAAAAGTTTTATATTTACATTCTTATATTTTTCTTTTAAGCTGTAATGGACTACTATTTTAATTGAAGTATAGTTGATTTACAATATTATGTTAGTTTCAGGTGTACAGCAAAGTAATTCATTGTATTATATATATATATATATATACATATTTTCTTCAGATTCTTTTCCATTATAGGTTATTACAAGATATTGAATATACTTCTTTGTAAAAATTATTTCTATTATGGTTTATTACCAGATATTGAATATAATTCCCTGTGCTATACAATAGGACCTTGTTGTTTACCCATTTTTTTATATAACAGTTTGCATCTGCTAGTCCCAAACTCCCAATCCAACCCTCCCCCGCCCCCCTTGGCAACCACAAGTCTGTTCTCTGTCTGTGAGTTTGTTTCTGTTTCATAAATAAGTTCATTTGTGTCATATTTTAGATTCCATATGTAAGTGATATCATAAGGTATTTGTCTTTATCTTTCTGACTTACTTCATTTAGTATAATAATCTCTAGGTCCATGCATGTAGCCACAAATGGCATTATTTCATTCTTTTTTATGGCTGAGTAATATTCCACTATATATGTATACCACATCTTCTTCTTTTTTTTTTTTTTTGTGGTACACGGGCCTCTCACTGTTGTGGCCTCTCCCGTTGTGGAGCACAGGCTCTGGATGCGCAGGCTCAGCAGCCATGGCTCACAGGCCCAGCCGCTCCGCGGCATGTGGGATCTTCCAGGACCGGGGCACGAACCCGTGTCCCCTGCATCGGCAGGCGGACTCTCAACCACTGTGCCACCAGGGAAGCCCCTACATCTTCTTTATCCATTTCTCTGTCTGTGGACATTTAGGTTGTTTCCATGTCTTGGCTATTGTAAATAGTGCTGCTATGAACATAGGGGTATATCTATATTTTTGAATTATAGTTTTGTCTGGATATATGCCCAGGACAGGGATTGTTGGATCATATGGCAACTCTATTTTTAGTTTTTTTTAGGAACCTCCATTCTGTTCTCCATAGTGGCTGCACCAACTTGCATTCCCACCAACAGTGTAGGAGCATTCCCTTTTCTCCACACCCTCTCCAGTATTTGTTATTTGTAGACTTTTTAATGATGGCCATTGAATATATTTCTTTTCCTTTTTCTTTTTTTCTTGTTTTTGGCTGCATTGGGTCTTCATTGCTGTGCATGGGCTTTCTCTAGTTGCAGCGAGCGGGGGCTACTCTTCGTTGCATTGCACAGTCTTCTCATTTTGTTGGCTTCTCTTGTTGCAGAGCACAGGCTCTAGGCATGTAGGCTTCAGTAGTTGTGGCACACAGGCTCAGTAGTTGTGGCTCGCAGGCTCTAGAGCACAGGCTCAGTAGTTGTGGCACACAGGCTTAATTGCTCCGCAGCATGTGGGATCTTCCCAGACCAGGGATCAAACCTGTGTCCCCTGCACTGGCAGGCGGATTCTTAACCACTGTGTCACCAGGAAAGTCCTGATCAACTGATGTATTTGTGAATTGCAACACCATGACAGCAATGAAAATGACATATTTAACAAGCAAAAGCAGTAACATGCAAATGATATGGAAGTGCATTAGTCAGGAGGAATGGCATCCTGTTAAGTAGCACTTGTTGGAACTAATGAGAAGACAATTTAAGAATGTAATAGTTCATCACAATGATCACGAGACTGTCAAGGGGTCAAGTGGTCTGTAAACAACATCATGGTGGCACCTGCTATATTAGCTTGCTACACTGCCATAGATTGGGCCCGTAAGGAGTCCAAATAGATTTAGACAGTTTATTATTTATATAGACAGCAAAAGAAAGATCAGCATGGTATCTGCTACCTGCAGCCCTAGTCCCACAGTATGACACGAAACAGGAGGGGCTGGATGACAGATTACAGGAACTGTGGGGATTGCTGTTGTTGAGGAGCAGGGCAGGGTCAGCAATTGCATGAAACTGAGAGTGAGTGCCCTCTTCAATTTTGCCCACCCTAATCCCTGCCTTGCTGAGGAGCCAACTCTAAACTACTGCCAAGCAAGGCAGGGAGGAGCTGAGTCCTGCTCAGATAAAAGATAAAGAGACCAGATATTTCTCATTCTCGAGGTCAAGGAGACCTTCCCCGCTACCCATGCGTAGAAAGACTCCTTGGGGGCCAAAAAGGGAGGGGGCACCACCCCATAATACGTGGCGTCAATCTTCCCATAGGCTTCTGCGCTAGAATCCATCTTGGCTAAGAGGTGCGCACGCACACAGGGGAGGACACTGAGTTATACCAAATACAGACTCAGAGTCAGGCAAGGCAAGATGATTGGCCAGAGGAAACCCAGAAGAAAGGCCCCATATAAGTGATTTAAACTACCACAAAGGCGCGACTCTCTCTCTGAGCCCACCCGTGTGTGTGTCTATTCACATGTACTTTTTTCCTCCCAATAAACCGTTTACTTGTTTCACTAAAAAAAAAATAGAGTAAAAAAATAATAAACTACTGCCAAGCAGTTTTATAGACTTACACAGAAATTTGCAGCTGTACCTAAGGGGAGGGAGGTGCAAGGCAGAAAGTTCTGTGTTCAAATGAAACTAGGGAGATAGATGAGAAATGACCTGTGGCTGACTCCAAGATGTAGATGAGAAAAGTGCCTCAAAACGGCTCCACACCATGCTGATCTCCACTTCCTCCAGGAGCAATTTCAGAACTGTTAAGCCTTGCCTACATGGCCTTTGTGGAGGTACTCAAAGTTGTTAGGATGGACGGCAGAATTGTTCCCCTAGAGGTCGACATCTGAAAAGACAATACTGAATCTATTGCTTCCTACAGTAAGGGAAAGCTGTGCTGGTCATGCATAGTCTCTCCAAGCAGAGCAGACTGTTGATCTTACATATAGTTTTTGGGCAAGGTTGAATTCAGGGATTGGCGAATTTTAGAGGCAGTAGAGATTGATGCCACTTGTAAGAGGCTGGTTGATGTTGAATGTTGGCACTCAGAGGCGTGTGCCCTGGGCTGTTGTGATTGGCTGGCTATCAAAAGTGAGAGGCTGGGATTTCCCTGGTGGCTCAGTGGTTAAGAATCCGCCTGCCAATTCAGGGGACACGGGTTCGATCCCTGGTCTGGGAAGATCCCACATGCTGCAGAGCAACTAAGCCCGTGCACTCTACTACTGAGCCTGCGCTCTAGAGCCCGCGAACCACAACTACTGAGCCTGCACTCTAGAGCCTGCGAACCACAACTACTGAGCCCGCATGCCACAACTACTGAAGCCCAAGTGCCTAGAGTCTGCGCTCCGCAACAAGAGAAGCCACTGCAGTGAGAAACCCGCGCACCGCAACAAAGAGTAGCCCCCTCTCGCCGCAACTAGAGAAAGCCCACGCACAGCAAGAGACCCAACGCAGCCCCCCCCCCAAAAATGAGGGGCTGTCCTTGATAGGTTGTCCTTGATGGATTGGATGGGTTCTGACTGCTACTTGTTTTCAGGGCTTCAAGGCAATGGGTACTTTCCTAGGAGTAGGAACCTGGTTTTATTTTCCACATGTAAAAGAAAATCTATGAAAATAATCCTTAATCTTTGCTAAAATTGGTGAAACATTAGTGAATAAAACTGCTCCATTGTTTTTTCCTTTGAAACTTCCAGACTGCCTTCTGGCCCCCTGATGGACTGTGGAGACCGCCTGAGGCCAACTGCATCTTTAAAAACTTTGTCCCAGCCTGAACGAGGCTTTATTTATCTTTAGTCTCCTGCCTACAGCCTAGCACATAATAGGTGCTCAATTGGTGGTTGAAGTATTAGAAATCACAGTCTTTAGGAATGGCAGAAGAAGAAAGAAATGGAAGGATTGGGCAGACAGGAAAGTTGAAGGTTTCACTAGGTCGCTTTATGACGGTTCTGTAAATATTTGATATTAGTACCATACCCATTTAGGTGAAATGCATGATTTGTGTATTTTATGTGTTCCAGGTGTGTGTCATATCACATAATTGTCAGGATCCCAGATATCTGTCCCTGTTAAGAAGGATCGTGAAGATGAAAACTGTGATGAGGACACAGCTCCACCAACTTAGGGAACCTAGAACTTGTCCAGAGAAGCCAGCCCCTCTGGGCCAACGGTTTGCAAATCTCGACTTGCTGGCAATTCCACTCATTTTCCATCGTCCTCCCTGATCTACTTTGTGCTGGGAGCAGGACAAGAGCCAACAAAGAGGAAGAGACACGACAAGGATCTGCAGAGCGCGGGGCTGTGGTCCGGGGAAGGAGGAGGTCTGGGATGGATGATGGGCATCGGTGCCCGGGAGCGGCCCAGGGGGTGGGAGGCAGTGCCGAGCTCACATTGGCCCAGCGGGCGCCCCTCCTCGCGGGGCCGGCCCAGCGCCCAGTGAAAGTGATATCGCCCTGTGGCCATGAGCTGAGGCGACCTCGGCGACTGAGGAAACATGGCTGAGTTTACGCGGCTGCAGAACTGCCTGGCGCTGATCCGCCTACGAAACCCACCTGTCAACGCGCTCAGGTAACGGGCTCGGCCGCCTTCAGCCCGGGGACGGCGAGCAGGGTCTTAGCCGCCTGCCTGCAGTGGAGGCTTTGACTCTCCCCTGCTGGTTTAAACGGAGAGAGACACTGACACGGATTAAACCTGGGCATATGCCAGGACCTTTTACATTGGTTAGCTCAGTTCCTGTTTGCAGAGAACTCTCTCACTGGTAAGGAAACCGAGGCTGAGAGGCAGACAGATGGCTACGAAGCGGGGGAGCTGGGACGGATCGGGTCTGTTCGTGCTCCCTTCGCGCTGGAGTCTTCTGTTTGCTTGCAACTTTGACTTCTCAGGCGTACTTTCTATCCCAAAGGTCTTTCTATTACAAAGGTGCAATGCTGGCTGGAACTTGATCCTTTACTTCCCAACCTCGAGTCCAGGCCACCCTTATAATGTGTGACTAAAAGTTTTAGGAATCCAACAATAAAGTGGCTTCACACTGCTAAAACTATAGATCCCCTTTAATGCCAACACAGTGAGTAAAAGAGAATTGTGTCCTGGCCCAAATATGCAAAAGTATATCTCTTGGTCTGTCCTAAATCTCAAGGTCTTAGTGCTTCTGTGGAAGATCCATGTCGGGTTAAGCCCATGTCAGAATAAGCCTATTAAATAGCATTTTCTGAAAAACTACTGTGGAGTACCTTCCTCGTTAAACTTGTAAAAGCATTACTTTAAAAAGTGAGATTAACACTGCTCTTTTGAAAGTTAATGACGTTATATAGGTTTGGTTCTTTTATATCTCTGAAAAAAGTATAGTGACACATCAGCCTAGGAAAGAGCCACCCATCCACAGAGAATAGGATTAGAAGAAATTATAATTTACAGAGAACATATAAAGCAAAAAGAGAAAGACTTTTGGTCAAAATCCTTATCACATGATGCTGGAGCAAAAAGAGACTATAATGAGAAGACATACTAATTTTAACTGAATTTTTGTCCTATTATCATCAGATTTGATTTTATCAGCACTAATATAATTATTTTAACATAAAATTTTGCATTTAAAAATATAAAAAATCAGAAATAAAATCATTCAAGGATGATAATGTCCACTTACTTGCCACTCTCAGAAAAAAGCAAAATACTTATTATTTTGGCTTTGATGAAGAAAATCATGAGTAATATGATTACATATCAGTTTTGAACTTGACTGTATTCCTATTAGAATTAATAACCTCTGCTCATAATGGGAAACTGTGCCCATCTAGAACTTGGGGAAAAAGGTTCCACAGTCTACTACCTATAACTAGGAATATTTTACCGTAACTACTTAAAATGTTTCTGTTATTTAACCTGCCCCCTAGCCCCCCTTGCAGGAGAAATGTTAGTATCTACCTCATTAAGTTGTTGTGAGGTTTAAATTTGTTAGAGATTATAAACTGGCACTTAGCAGATGTTAGCTATCATTATTACTATTAGTCAGAAGGCCTGTTACAAGCCCCTACCAGCAGGCCCCACTGCTCAGGATTCATTGCAGCTGCATCAAGATTTTCTCCACTTGGGAATAAATGCTTTCTTGCCCTTACCCATCCACCTTCTTCTGAACTTATATTTAGGTAGAGGTGTGTGTGCCAGCACATTCATCAAGTTTAACAGGTTCCCAATTTTTTTTTTTTTTTTTGCTTTACACTTTTCTTCTTCCCTTCCTTCCTTTCTCCCTTCCTATTTCTAATTTTATGTGGGAAATTATTTATTCCTAGCTAAGTGAGAGATTCTTATTTGAATATTTTTGGGCCCAAACAAATAGTTCAAATCTTTCTTGCGTCCTTTAGCCAGCCAGGTTTCCTTCTATTCAGGTGATTGCCAACCCTCTTTGCAAGTGTAGGACATGTCTGATTACTAGGCCTATCTCCCAGAACAATGGCTTTCACACTTTTTAAAATTATAATCCACACAGGAATCCATGTTTTACATAGCAGCCTAAGACACACACACATACAAATACATAACTGAAAACAAAGTTTCGTGAAATAAAACTTATTTGTTTTGTTTGATATATTATATTTTCTACTTCTTTGTTTGAAGAATGCTGGTCACAAGCCATGGCTTGATTCACTGACCCCCCTGGCTTTGAAAAATTGTCACAAGAAAGACTTCCTATAGTGACAGAAGCTAAAGATCTTTGGTCATCACTCATGAAATGTTACCTTTAGACTCCATTTCTCCATGCCTGACAGTATTAAGGGGAGAAAATAATTTCTTAACCCCTGTGACCTTGACATTGCTACGAAATTGTCCTTTTCACTCAACTAGAATCTAGTAAAGCTATATCTACTACAGCCATTTTCATTTTTCTTTTTTTCCTGTGTTTGATTTTTGCAAAATTAGCAAGAACATAAGAAATAAAAGAGTAGGGGTTGGTTGAAATGGGAAAAGCCAGCCTTGTCTCCTCAGTGGCACAGATTGAGCTCATTTTCCAGCCATCATTTACCCAGAAGGAAACATGTGCCTTTTGGACTTCTCAGTAGTATGGATGGTTCAGAATCAGTTTTCCATTAGCAGATTTGGTTTCTAATTAACTAGTTGAAGGCAAGAGGTTTTGTTTGATTTCATCTGGGTTAAATGGTGGAAAGTAACTAGGTAAAAGGGAATTGCCATAAACAAGGGCAAGTATCTCCTTTATTCCCTGAGGTTTTAACTCATAGTTGCTGGTCTGAACAATCTGGCTTTATGGACATTTGTTGTTGTTTGTTTTAAGATTTTTTTTCACTCTGTATAAAATGTTCCCCAAATACTTAGAATTCTAAGGCAAAACTGATTGGACTCTGGTTCTATCGTTTTTCCTTTAAGCAACTCCTCACCACTCTTCCCAGTTCTCCTCCTTTATCATCCCTTGGCACTTGTTGATCCTCTGCTTCATGGCAAATTCTCCTCTCTTGGTCTCTGTGACTTTGGGCTCTCTTGGTACTGAATCACTCTGCTGAGCCTCTCCCACCTCTTAGATCATCTAGATCTACCCTCAGCTCTCTCTTCTTTTTCTTTGGCAGACTCATTCAGTCTTGGCTTTAACTATCTCCTCTGTGGATGACTCCCTCATCTACTGAAATTTGGCAAAGTCTACTACATGCCCTTTCTTTCCCAGACCTTGCCTTTACCGCCTAAATTAGTTAGGATTAGGCTTGGCTGCTAGTGACAGAAAACTCAAAATCATGATGGATTAAATAAGAAAAAGTTGATGTCTCTCAGAGCAGTGTCCTGGAATGGCTGGTATGGCTGCTCCACAATCATCAGTGATTCCCAATTCTGTCTATCTTTTGCTCTGCCATCCTCAATAAACAGCTTCCACCTCTTGATCCCTAATGGCTGCTCCAAATCTAGCCATCATATCTGCATTCCTACCAAGAGTAGGGAGGAAAGAAAAAGCAAAAAGCATACCCAATCCTTTGAGGACTATTCCCAAAAGTTGCATGTACCAAATCCGTTTCCATCCCATTGGCCAGAAATTAATGCCTTGGGCTGACGTTACTGCTGGGAAATGTAGTCTTTATTTTGGGCAGCCATGTATCTAGCTAAAAACCAGATGTTTAATACTTGGAAGAATGTTGGGATGGAGGGATATTTGGGGGTAACTTGCAGCCCCTGCCACATCGCTTAGACTGTTATTTTTAGACAATTTCAGTTTTCTTATATTATGCCAATATGAAAAATTGAAAAGACTTTCATAGGACTTCCCTGGTGATGCAGTGGTTAAGAATCCACCTGCCAATTCAGGGGACATGGGTTCAATCCCTGGTCCGGGAAGATCCCACATGCTGCGGAGCAACTAAGCCCGTACGCCACAACTACTGAGCCTGCTCTCTAGAGCCTGTGAGCCACAAACACTGAGCCCATGCACCACAACTACTGAAGCCCAAGTGCCTAGAGCCTGTGCTCCACAACAAGAGAAGCCACCGCAATGACAACCCCATGCACCACAACAAAGAGTAACCCCCGCTCACCACAACTAGAGAAAGCCCACGCTCAGCAACGAAGATCCAACACAGCCAAAAATAAATAAATAAATAAATAAATAATTTATTTTTTTAAAAAAGACTTTCTTTCCTCTCAGAAGTTCCACGTCACTTTCTTTGTACCTTTATTACAGCACTCATCTTAGTGTGATATTGTGTTGTGTACAGTTTGTTCTCCCTAGGATGTTGTAAACCCTCACTGTACATAGGATATGTATATAATATTTTTAAATTGATAGTGCTGATTCTAATGGTCAAAGTTACAGCAAAATGTAGGAAAACACTTTTTTTTCTAAAGTTTATGTATTTAATCAGCTCAGTGCTTAATTTACAGTAGATACATATATTATTTGTTAAATTAGTGAAAGTTTAATGATAAGTATCTAGGATTTTTATACATCGTGTATATGATTAATTTTTCATTGTTAGGAAAGGAAAAAAAACTCTTGAGATGGTAGAAATTTGATTCTGACTCATGCTTCATGTAATTTTTTCCCCTTTTAGTGCGACTGTTCTCCGTGGAATAAAAGAGGGTCTGCAGAAAGCTCTAACAGACCATACAGTAAAAGCCATTGTGATTTGTGGAGCAGATGGCATCTTCTCTGCAGGTAACCAGTGTCTAACCCTCTCCCACTCTCTCTGAAATCCTGCCACAGACTGAGATCAATGCTGCATTATCTGTCCCTGTGGGTAATACTATAGTGTGGGTAATGAATATGGGAGTTGAACGGGAATGAGAAACATTGTGGAGAAAGAGACAAGAGTCATAGGAGAGACCCAGAGAAGATGCTGACCTTACTCTCTTTTATATTGGATTGGGCCTTTGGAGGACATTTAGTTCCAGGCTTGATGGCTATTATAGCTGCTAGTATATACCTGCTGGTACATATCTGCTCTGCATATGTCACCATCTTATGTGAGCTTGGGCAAGTCCCTTAAATCTCCTGAACCTCAATTTCTCTATTTATAAAATAGATACCATAATATTTATATCTTAACAAGTTTTTGTGAGAGTAAATGAGATAACACATCTGAAATCCCCTAGAGCAGTGCATGCATGCAGAACATGTTCGATAAATGTTATTTTTTATTTTACACAGAGTCCTGCAATGGAGTTCATTTTTCTTCTGATGGTCACCCATCTCAATGACCATGCACTCTTTATTGGGTTATCCTGTGAAGATACAAAATAGTGACAAAATACGGCAAAAGCATCTGAAATGGTGATTTATTCACTGGTATTTGTGGCACTTTTTCTTCTTTTCCCAAATTATACCCTTTGACAAAAGTCACATGGATATGAAGGCCCATGTATTCTTACTATAGCCAGAGGAATTTTTTTCATTTTTCTTCTTCTTCTTCTTCTTTTTTTTTTTTTTTTGCCAGAGGAATTTAATGTATGTCAGCGGTAACCTGAGAAGAAATAGATGTTGAAATCATAACAATGAATAAATATAAACACATTAATCATTATAATAATTACCGTTTAGCTTACCTGCTATGTGCCAGTACCGTGTAGCTTATTTACTTATTAACAATGAAAAAGTAATATTTTTACATACTTTATATTTTAATCCTCAGTAAATCCTACAGTTTCCATTTACAGCTGAGAAGGCTAAGCCTAAGAGAAATTAAATAATGGGCCGAACATTAACCAGCTATTAAATAGCTTACTCAACTGTTTGAAAACTTAAGTTTGGGAGCCCAAGATGGTGACTTTGAGGCATGGAGTGAGGGATCAGAATTATGAAAAATCAGAACTGATATTTCTTTGTAAAAAAGGAGGTAGGAGAGAATGTAGTTAGAGTTGAGAGGCATCAAAAATAATTGTTCTGGAAAAGCGTTAGGGATTGTCAGACTTGACTTAATGGACTTAGATAGAACAATGTGCCCAACAATCGGAAAATATGTATTCTTCTCCAATCTGCAACATTTACAAAAGTTGATCAGCTACTGGACTGTGAAAGCTTATCTCAATAAATTTCATTTAGAATGTGTTCTCTGACAACAGTGCAATCAAGCTAGAAATCAATAACAAAAATATAACTAGAGATTCTCATGTGTTTGGAAAATAAATTCATTTCTTAATAACCTTTGAGTCAAAGCAGAAATCATAATGTAATTAGAAAATATTTTTAACTGAATGATAATAAAAACAATATATAAAACTTGAGGGATAGAGTTAAAGCAAAGCTTAGCAGGAAATGTATGGCCTTAAAGGTATATATCAGAAAAGAAAAAACACTGAAACATATTGTGGTAAGCATTTATATTAAGGAACTGACAAACAGTAAAATATATCCAAATGAAGTAGAAGGAAGGAAATGATAGAGGGGAAATTACTAAAATAGAATACGAATGTGAATTAAGAGAACAATAATATCAAAAGTTCTTTGAAAATACTAATAAAATTGATAAAGCTTCGGAGAGGCTTATCAAGAAAAAAAGAGACAATACAAACAATACATATAAAGAATGACAAAAGGGATATCACTGGAGATGCTCTAGCCATTAAAAAAGATAATATGAACAAGTAGAAAAACAGAGCTTACAAAATTGACTCAAGAAGAAACAGAAAACCATTAAAGAAATTGAGTCAGTAATCAAAAATCTCACAAAGTAAATTCAAGTCCCAGATGACTTCATTGGTAACCTCTAACTGAAAAGTCAAGGAAAATATTATTCTAATTTTACACAAACATTTCGGAGAATAAAAATAAGAGGGAACACTTTCTATATTAGTTTCCTGGGGCTGCCATAACAAGTGAGCACAAACTGGGTGGCTTAAGACAATAGAAGTTTATTCTCTCAGAGTTCCAGAGGCTAAAAGTTCAAAATCAAGATATCTGCAAGGCCATTCTTTCTCCAAAGCCTCTAGGGAAGAATCCTTCCTTGCCTCTTCTAGCTTCTGTGGTTGCTGGCAATCCTTGGCATTCCTTGGCTTGTTGCTGCATTAGCCCTATCTCTGCCTCTGTCTTCCTGTGGCTTTCTCCTCTGTGTCCAAATTTCCCTGATCTTATATAGACCCACACTGATCCAGTATGACCTCTTCTTTACCTGATTATATCTGCAAAGACCCTATTTCCAAATAAGATCACATTCACAGGTTCTGGGTGGACACCGTTCTATCCAGTACACTTCCCAACTCATTTTGTGAGGCTAGCATAACCTTGATAACAAAACCTGTCACGGACAGTATGAAAAAGCAAAATTAAAGGCCAATTTTATTTGTAAACCTAGATATAAAACTCTGAAACAGTATATAATAAAACTGAATCTAATGATATATAAAAAGCATGATATATCACTTTCATCCCAGAAATACCAGATTCTTTAAACATGAGAAATCAATGTAATTCATCCAATTAAAAGATTAAAGGAGGAAAATCATGTGATTATTTCAAGAGATTCAGAAAAAAAACACTTGGTAATGTTTAGCATGCATTAAAGATTAAAATTCTTAGTAAACTAAATATAGAAAGAAAATGTCTTCATCAGGCAAAATGTATCTATTTTTAAAAACCTACAGCAAACATCAAACAAAATGGTAAATTGAATGGTTTCCTTTTCAGAAAGAAATAAGACAAGGCTGGCTGCTATCACCACTTGTATTTGACATTATATTCTAGGCCCTGGCCAGCCTAGAAAAAGAAATAAAAGGTATAAGGATTGGGAAGGAAGAAACAGAACCATCATTATTCAAAGAAATGAGTGTTTGTAAAAAATAAATCTATCAGAAAATTATTAGAATTAATAATAGAATTTAGGAATTTTGCTGGATGTAAAATCAGTATCCAAAAATTAATTGCATTTCTATGTGCCAGAGATAAACAGTTAAAAAGTGAAATCACTACACTCTTGTCTGTGCCTTGGTTTCTATAAAATTGGGATGATCATACTAACCTTTTGCTGCAAGTAGAAGAATGTAGTATAACATTTAAGAATGTGAGCTGTATAGGCAAACTGCCTGAGCTCAAATCCTTATTCAACCAGTTACAGAATCATATGTCTGAACTAGTCACTTAACATCTCAAAGCCTTAAACTTAAACCTGTAAAATGGAAATTGTTAATAGACTATTTAACTTAGGTGTTAAGAAAATTAAATGAGACAATATATGAAACTACTTAGCCCAGTGCCTGATGTATAGTATTTATCCAACAAATGTTAATTGCTTCTGTTACTTGAAAAATTAGTTTAACCTAAAGTTACAGGAATAATAGATGTGACATTCAGACTGAAGTTCACCTTGTTTCTCTAGAACCAAAAGGAATCTAAAAAAATAAAAATAAATAATAACAGTAGAGTGTGAAATATGATGGATTGGTGAGAAAAAAAGCATAATCCCTGGATGGATGCTAGATGAGGAGCAGGTAGCAAAAAAAAAAAAAAAAAAAAAAAGAAAGAAAAGAAAGGCTGAACATGAAATAATTAATTTAACTTTTTAACTTGTACCAGGCTTAATATTTTCAAAGAACATATAATGCTATAGGGGAAAAGCTCACTACTATGTAAAATGTTATGTGAAAAAAGGAAAATATAAAAAATGACTTTACAGAGTGTTCTCAATATTGTTAAAAATATATATTATAGTAAACATTCATTTAATTGTCACATCAGTCATAAGATAGGTATTGAAACAAAATGGTTAAATAACTTACTCAAGGTCACAAAGCAATTTACATACATGCATTGGGAAAAAACTAAAAATTCACCAAAATATTACATTGTTATCTCTGTGTGGTGAAATTTGGAGTAATATTTTTGTCCTTTATAATTTTGTGTTTTTTTCAAAATTTCTATAATGCATATTATTTTTATAATTAGGAAAAGCAGTAAATGTTGTTACTTTTATTGATCACAAAAAAGTCTATCACAGAAATGTAATTCTAAGCTGATTTATTAACATATAACTCACAAATATGTCTTCATTTTACCCTGAGGTTTTATATTGTAATGACTGATGCCCTTAACAAAGATATGGGTCTAAATTGCTGTGAATAGAGTTGGTGAGCAGTATCATGCAAAAAATGGGAATGGCTGACTCAATCTTAGAATCTTTGCTTCCCTTTTCTGAGCTTTCAAATTTTTCTAAAAATAGAGTTACTACTATCATATGGAAAGACAGATTTTAGATTACAGGACTTCTGATAAAGATTTGAGGATTTTCTCTCATATCTTTCTACATTTTCCAGGCTACTTGTTCCTTTACTGTGTCTGCAACCAAAGGATAAAGAGTTTCATGGGTCCAAAGAGGTCTGAGATTCCTTAAGTGTAATCCGGTAACTTATTGTTCTATAGCAAAGCCCAAGTCTTCTTCAACTCTCTTTTTTCCTTGTCTTTGTGTTCTTAGGTGCTGATATCCGTGGCTTCAGTGCTGATAGAACCTTTGACTTGACATTGGGAAGTGTAGTAGATGAAGTACAGAGAAACAAGAAGCCTGTGGTGGCAGCTATCCAAAGGGTGGCTTTAGGAGGGGGACTGGAGCTGGCCCTGGGCTGTCACTATAGGATTGCCCATGCAGAGGTAACAGAGGGGATCCATATGGGATTTGATGTAGGGAGCTTTTCTTTAGAGCAAGCTCTAAATGTAGTCATAGCATCAGAGGTGATCATTTCGAATGGTTAGCTTACTGTTTCACAACTCTTAGGTTTTTCTAGCACTGGTGTTCAGCTGTTATGTACGAGTACAGTGTTACTCTTTGTTGAAATGTTGAAATATGTCCATTCTAGTTGATAAAGAGTTACTACCCTGAGCCTGTGACTGTCCCATCACTTCCCCTAACCCTAGCCTTTGGACCTTCCATAACCCACTAGCTAAAGGGGAACTCCTGTACAGGACCCCCAGGACCTTGCTCTAGTACTATGGCCCACATCAGATTTCATTGAGCCATGCTCATGCAATATGAGGTATTAATATTTTGACTATCACCCCTGAGTGTACATACTTATTTAAATTTTTGTTTCCTATCTCAAACATTTCAGTTTTGTGGTCTCATAATTTTTAGTACCTAAAAAGACAAGCTCCTATTGGAAACTGTGCACAACTAGTAAATCCATTTATTTCTGGAAATAGATTTAATTTGGGTTATTAGACATATAGATTGAGGTTTGTGATACCAGTCTTATAATAGTAATATTTTTATAAGTAATATATTTTTCTAATAATAAAGATAATATTCATCATTGTAATAGACTATAAAATACAGGAAAGTATAAAGATGTAAAACTGAAGTCACCATCAACTCACAGTTCAGAAATAACCACTATTGACATTTTTTTTCTTCCTTGTCTTTTTCCTGTGTAATTTTTTTCTTACATTTTTTTTTCTTTGCAATCTTTTTTTTTTAAATTACATTTGGAATTTTATTGTATTTTACTTGTACTCTATTTTTATACTAATACCATATCTAAATTATTATTAAATATTCTTTATCCATTCTACCAATCTCTACCATTTACATTTAACATAATTACTGATAAGGAAGGACTTTTGCCATTTTGCTATTTGTTTTCTACATCTTATACTTTTTCATTCCTCAATTCCTCCATTAATGCTTTTGTTTGTATTAAATGGATAAGTTCTAGTACCCTTTTAATTCTCTTATTGTTTCTTTCACTGTATATTTTTGAGTTATTTTCTTAGTGGTGGTTGCCCTGGGGATTAACATCTTAATTTCTGACAAGCTAGTTCTGATTAATACTAACTTAATTTCAATAGTATGTAAAAAATTTGCTCCCATATAGTTCTGTTACACACCCCCTTTATGCTGTTACTGTCTGTCACAAATTATATCATTAAACATTGCATGCCCATCAACATAAATATATAATTATTGCTAAATGTAGTGGTCTTTTAAATCAGGTAAGAAAAAAGAGGAATTGCAAACAAAAAATTACATTAATACTGTCTTTTATATTTACCTGTGTAGTTACCCTTTAACAGTGTTCTTTATTCCTTCATGTGGATTTGAGTTACTGTCTAGTGTCTTTTCATTTCATCCTGAAGGATTTCTTGTAGGGCAGATCTGCTAGCAACAAATTCAATTTTTATTTATCTGAAAATGTCTTAATTTGCCTATATTTTTTAAAATAAATTTTTATTTATTTATTTATTTAGGGCTGTGTTGGGTCTTCGTTGCTGCATGTGGGCTTTCTCTAGTTGCGGTGAGTGGGGGCTACTCTTCACTGTCGTGCGCAAGCTTCTCATTGTGGTGGTTTCTCTTGTTGTGGAGCGTGGACTCTAGGCTCGCGGGTGTCAGTAGTTGTGGCTCACGGGCTCTAGAGTGTAGGCTCAGTAGTTGTGGTGCATGGGCTTAATTGCTCCACGGCATGTGGGATCTTCCCGGACCAGGGCTCGAACCTGTATCCCCTGCATTGGCAGGCAGATTCTTAACAACTGTGCCACCAGGGAAGTCCCAATTTGCCTTCATTTTTAAAGACTAGTTTTACTGGATGTAGAATTCTTGGTTGACAGTACTTTTCTTTCAGTACTTTGAGTGTGTCATCCCACTGGCACTGGTCTCCCTGGTTTCTTTTCTTTTTTTTTAAATTAATTAATTACTTTATTTATTTTTGGCTGTGTTGGGTCTTCGTTGCTGCGTGCGGGCTTTCTCTAGTTGCGGTGAGTGGGGTCTACTCTTCCTTGCGGTGTGCAGGCTTCTTATTGTGGTGGCTTCTCTTGTTGCAGAGCATGGGCTCTAGGTGCATGGGGTTCAGTAGCTGTGGCATGTGGGCTCAGTAGTCGTGGCTAGCGGGCTCTAGAGTGCAGACTCAGTAGTTATGGCAGATGGGCTTTGTTGCTCCGTGGCATGTGGGATCTTCCTGGACCAGGGCTCGAACCCGTGTCCCCTGCATTGACAGGTGGATTCTTAACCAATGTGCCACGAGGGAAGCCCTCTCCATGGTTTCTGATGAGAAATTTGCTGTCAATCTTATTGTAAATATTCCTTAAAAATATCATTTTAAATGGTTGCATAATTTTTCATCTTATAGATTTATCATAATTTATTTAACCATTTCCCTATGTTTTTTAAATTTTTTATAAAACTTATAAATAAAGACACATATCCTAAGTGTTCCTTTTTCTGTGTTCCTAATACCATGACCTTCTGCACACTGAGTGCAGATCTAAGTTATAAGCAACAGTAAGTCAGGGGATAGGGATGACCACTGGTGGGAAAAATGGTCATCAACTGACAGGAAAGCCTCATGTGAGAGAGGCTCAAACATTCCAGATATTTTGGAGCTGTTGGCATCACGATTTGGGTAAATGGCAGTCTGTATTTAAGTACCGTCCTCCTCCCATCCTTATACCTGGAAAATGACTAACAGAGCTTTGGCCACTTTTAAGGCCAAGAGAGGCATGTGATTAAGGTCTCAAGCTCACCCTCTCATCTGGACTGAGGTTGCTGCCTGACTTTCTTCCTCCATTCCTTTCTTCCTCCCTTCCTTCCTTTTTTTTCTTCCTTCCTTCCTTCCTTTCTTTTCTTTCTTTCTTTCTTTTTCTTTTTTTCTTTCTTTCTCTTCTTTCTTTCTTTCTTTCTTTCTCTTTTTATAATAGCTTCATTGAGATATAATTCATATACCATATAATTCACTCATTTAAAGTGTACAGTCCAGCAATATATTAGTATATTCACAGAGTTATGCAATCATTACCACAGTTGATTTTAGGATATTTCATCACCCTCAAAGAAACCTCACACCTTTTAGGAGTAACCCATCATTTCCCTCTCCCCCAGTCCTAGCAATTACTAATCTACTTTCTGTCTGTATGGATTTGCCTATTCTAGACACTTCATGTAAATGAAAACATACAATATGTTGTCTTTTGTGTCTGTTTTTTCCACTTAGCATTATGTTTTCAAGGTTCACCTGTGTTGTAACATGTCATTAGTATTTTATTCCTTTCCATGGCTGAATATTTCTTTTTATGGATATACCACATTTTCTTTTTTTTTTTTTTACCAGTTAAGTTTAATTTTATTTTTTTCTGCTTTATAACAAATTTAAGCAGTTATACATATACATATGTTCCCATATCCCCTCCCTTTTGCGTCTCCCTCCCACCCTCCCTATCCCAACCCTCCAGGCGGTCACAAAGCACCGAGCTGATCTCCCTGTGCTATGCGGCTGCTTCCCACTAGCTATCTACCTTACGTTTGGTAGTGTATATATGTCCATGCCGCTCTTTTGCTTTGTCACAGCTTACCCTTCCCCCTCCCCATATCTTCAAGTCCATTCTCTAGTAGGTCTGTGTCTTTATTCCTGTCTTACCCCTATGTTCTTCATGACATTTTTTTTCTTAAATTCCATATATATGTGTTAGCATACAGTATTTGTCTTTCTCTTTCTGACTTACTTCACTCTGTATGACAGACTCTAGGTCCATCCACCTCTTTACAAATAGCTCAATTTCGTTTCTTTTTATGGCTGAGTAATATTCCATTGTATATATGTGCCACATCTTCTTTATCCATTCATCCGATGATGGACACTTAGGTTGTTTCCATCTCTGGGCTATTGTAAATAGGGCTGCTATGAACATTTTGGAACATGACTCTTTTTTTTAATTTTATTTTTTTTATTAGTTTCTGCTTTATAACAAAGTGAATCAGTCATACATATACATCTGTTCCCACATCCCTTCCCTCATGCATCTCCCTCCCTCCCACCCTCCCCATCCCACCCCTCCAGGAGGTCACAAAGCACCGAGCTGATCTCCCTGTGCTATGCGGCTGCTTCCCACTATCTATCTACCTTACGTTTGGTAGTGTATATATGTCCATGCCTCTCTTTCGCTTTGTCACAGCTTACCCTTCCCCCTCCCCATATCCTCAAGTCCATTCTCAAGTAGGTCTGTGTCTTTATTCCCGTTTTACCCCTAGGTTCTTCATGACATTTTTTAAAATTCCATATATATGTGTTAGAATACAGTATTTGTCTTTCTCTTTCTGACTTACTTCACTCTGTATGACAGACTCTAGGTCTATCCACCTCATTACAAATAGCTCAGTTTCGTTTCTTTTTATGGCTGAGTAATATTCCATTGTATATATGTGCCACATCTTCTTTATCCATTCATCCGATGATGGACACTTAGGTTGTTTCCAGCTCTGGGCTATTGTGAATAGAGCTGCAATGAACGTTTTGGTACATGTCTCTTTTTGAATTATGGTTTTCTCAGGGTATATGACTAGTAGTGGGATTGCTGGGTCATATGGTAGTTCTATTTGTAGTTTCTTAAGGAACCTCCATACTGTTCTCCATAGTGGCTATACCAATTCAAATTCCCACCAGCAGTGCAAGAGTGTTCCCTTTTCTCCACACCCTCTCCAGCATTTATTGTTTCTAGATTTCTTGATGATGGCCATTCTGACTGGTGTGAGATGATATCTCACTGTAGTTTTGATTATCATTTCTCTAATGATTAATGATGTTGAGCATTCTTTCATGTGTTTGTTGGCAGTCTGTATATCTTCTTTGGAGAAATGCCTATTTAAGTCTTCTGCCCATTTTTGGATTGGGTTGTTTGTTTTTTTGCTATTGAGCTGCATGAGCTGCTTATAAATTTTGGAGATTAATCCTTTGTCAGTTGCTTCATTTGCAAATATTTTCTCCCATTCTGAGGGTTGTCTTTTGGTCTTGTTTATGGTTTCCTTTGCTGTGCAAAAGCTTTTAAGTTTCATTAGGTCCCATGTGTTTATTTTTGTCTTTATTTCCATTTCTCTAGGAGGTGGGTCAAAAAGGATCTTGCTGTGATTTATGTCATAGAGTGTTCTGCCTATGTTTTCCTCTAGGAGTTTGATAGTGTCTGGCCTTACATTTAGGTCTTTAATCCATTTTGAGCTAATTTTTGTGTATGGTGTTAGAGAGTGATCTAATCTCATACTTTTACATGTCCCTGTCCAGTTTTCCCAGCACCACTTATTGAAGAGACTGTCCTTTCTCCACTGTACATTCCTGCCTCCTTTATCAAAGATAAGGTGACCATATGTGCATGGGTTTATCTCTGAGCTTTCTATCTGTTCCATTGATCTATATTTCTGTTTTTGTGCCAGTACCATAATGTCTTGATTACTGTAGCTTTGTAGTATAGTCTGAAGTCAGGGAGCCTGATTCCTCCAGCTCCATTTTTCGTTCTCAGCATTGCTTTGGCTATTCGGGGTCTTTTGTGTTTCCATACAAATTGTGAAATTTTTTGTTCTAGTTCTGTGAAAAATGCCAGTGGTAGTTTGATAGGGATTGCATTGAATCTGTAGATTGCTTTGGGTAGTAGAGTCATTTTCACAATATTGATTCTTCCAATCCAAGAACATGGTACATCTCTCCATCTATTTCTATCGTCTTTAATTTCTTTCATCAGTGTCTTATAATTTTCTGCATACAGGTCTTTTGTCTCCTTAGGTAGGTTTATTCCTAGATATTTTATTCTTTTTGTTGCAATGGTAAATGGGAGTGTTTCCTTGATTTCACTTTCAGATTTTTCATCATTAGTACATAGGAATGCCAGAGATTTCTGTGCATTAATTTTGTATCCTGCAACTTTACCAAATTCATTGATTACCTCTAGTAGTTTTCTGGTAGCATCTTTAGGATCCTCTATGTATAGTATCATGTCATCTGCAAACAGTGACAGCTTTACTTCTTCTTTTCCAATTTGGATTCCTTTTATTTTCTTTTCTTCTCTGATTGCTGTGGCTAAAACTTCCAAAACTACGTTGAATAATAGTGGTGAGAGTGGGCAACCTTGTCTTGTTCCTGATCTTAGTGGAAATGGTTTCAGTTTTTCACCATTGAGGACGATGCTGGCTGTGGGTTTGTCATATATGGCCTTTATTATGTTGAGGAAAGTTCCCTCTATGCCTACTTTCTGCAGGGTTTTTATCATAAATGGGTGTTGAATTTTGTCGGAAGCTTTCTCTGCATCTATTGAGATGATCATATGGTTTTTCTCCTTCAATTAGTTAATATGGTGTATCACGTTGATTGATTTGCATATATTGAAGAATCCTTGCATTCCTGGAATAAACCCCACTTGATCATGGTGTATGATCCTTTTAATGTGCTCTTGGATTCTGTTTGCTAGTATTTTGTTGAGGATTTTTGCATCTATGTTCATCAGTGATATTGGCCTGTAGTTTTCTTTCTTTGTGACATCCTTGTCTGGTTTTGGTGTCAAGGTGATGGTGGCCTCGTAGAATGCGTTTGGGAGTGTTCCTCCCTCTGCTATGTTTTGGAAGAGCTTGAGAAGGATGGGTGTTAGCTCTTCTCTAAATGTTTGATAGAATTCGCCTGTGAAGCCATCTGGTCCTGGGCTTTTGTTTGTTGGAAGATTTTTTATCACAGTTTCAATTTCAGTGCTTGTGATTGGTCTGTTCATATTTTCTATTTCTTCCTGATTCAGTCTTGGCAGGTTGTGCATTTCTAAGAATTTGTCCATTTCTTCCAGGTTGTCCATTTTATTGGCATAGAGTTGCTTGTAGTAATCTCTCATGATCTTTTGTATTTCTGCAGTGTCAGTTGTTACTTCTCCTTTTTCATTTCTAATTCTATTGATTTGAGTCTTCTCCCTTTTTTTCTTGATGAGTCTGGCTAATGGTTTATCAATTTTGTTTATCTTCTCAAAGAACCAGCTTTTAGTTTTATTGATCTTTGCTATCATTTCCTTCATTTCTTTTTCATTTATTTCTGATCTGATTTTTATGATTTCTTTCCTTCTGCTAACTTTGGGATGTTTTTGTTCTTCTTTCTCTAATTGCTTTAGGTGCAAGGTTAGGTTGTTTATTCGAGATGTTTCCTGTTTCTTTTTTTTTTTTTTTTTTTTTTGCGTTACGTGGGCCTCTCACTGTTGTGGCCTCTCCCGTTGCGGAGCACAGGCTCTGGACGCGCAGGCTCAGCGGCCATGGCTCACGGGCCCAGCCGCTCCACGGCATGTGGGATCTTCCCAGACCGGGACACGAACCCGCGTCCCCTGCATCAGCAGGCGGACTCTCAACCACTGCGCCACCAGGGAAGCCTCTCCTGTTTCTTAAGGTAGGATTGTATTGCTATAAATTTCCCTCTTAGAACTGCTTTTGCTGCATCCCATAGGTTTTGGGTCGTCGTGTCTCCCTTGTCATTTGTTTCTAGGTATTTTTTGATTTCCTCTTTGATTTCCTCAGTGATCACTTCGTTATTAAGTAGTGTATTGTTTAGCCTCCATGTGTTTGTATTTTTTACAGATCTTTTCCTGTAATTGATATCTAGTCTCATAGCATTGTGGTCAGAAAAGATACTTGATACAATTTCAATTTTCTTAAATTTACCAAGGCTTGATTTGTGACCCAAAATATCTCTATCCTGGAGAATGTTCCATGAGCACTTGAGAAAAATGTGTATTCTGTTGTTTTTGGATGGAATGTCCTATAAATATCAATTAAGTCCATCTTGTTTAATGTATCATTTAAAGCTTGTGTTTCCTTATTAATTTTCATTTTGGATGATCTGTCCATTGGTGAAAGTGGGGTGTTAAAGTCCCCTACTATGATTGTGTTACTGTCGATTTCTCCTTTTATGGCTGTTAGTATTTGCCTTATGTATTGAGGTGCTCCTATGTTGGGTGCATGAATATTTACAATTGTTATATCTTCTTCTTGGATCGATCCCTTCATCATTATGTAGTGTCCTTCTTTGTCTCTTCTAGTAGTCTTTATTTTAAAGTCTATTTTGTCTGATATGAGAATTGCTACTCCAGCTTTCTTTTGGTTTCCATTTGCATGGAATATCTTTTTCCATCCCCTTACTTTCAGTCTGTATGTGTCTCTAGGTCTGAAGTGGGTCTCTTGTAGACAGCATATATATAGGTCTTGTTTTTGTATCCATTCAGGCAATCTGTGTCTTTAGGTGGGAGCATTTAGTCCATTTACATTTAAGGTAATTATTGATATGTATGTTCCTATTCCCATTTTCTTAATTGTTTTGGGTTCGTTATTGTAGGTCTTTTCCTTCTGTTGTGTTTCTTGCCTAGAGAAGTTCCTTTAGCATTTGTTGTAAAGCTGGTTTGGTGGTGCTGAACTCTCTCAGCTTTTGCTTGTCTGTAAAGGTTTTAATTTCTCCATCAAATCTGAATGAGATCCTTGCTGGGTAGAGTAATCTTGGTTGCAGGTTTTTCTCCTTCATCACTTTAATTATGTCCTGCCACTCCCTTCTGGCTTGTAGAGTTTCTGCTGAGAGATCAGCTGTTATCCTGATGGGGATTCCCTTGTGTGTTATTTGTTGTTTTTGCCTTGCTGCTTTTAATGTGATTTCTTTGTGTTTAATTTTTGACAGTTTGATTAATATGTGTCTTGGCATATTTCTCCGTGGATTTATTCTGTATGGGACTCTCTGTGCCTCCTGGACTTGATTAACTATTTCCTTTCCCATATTAGGGAAGTTTTCAACTATAATCTCTTCAAATATTTTCTCAGTCCCTTTCTTTTTCTCTTCTTCTTCTGGAACCCCTATAATTCGAATGTTGGTGCGTTTAATGTTGTCCCAGAGGTCTCTGAGACTGTCCTCTGTTCTTTTCATTCTTTTTTCTTTATTTTGCTCTGCATCAGTTATTTCCACTATTTTATCTTCCACCTCACTTATCCGTTCTTCTGCCTCAGTTATTCTGCTATTGATCCCATCTAGAGTATTTTTCATTTCATTTATTGTGTTTTTAATCGATGCTTGATTCATCTTTAGTTCTTCTAGGTCCTTGTTAACTGTTTCTTGCATTTTGTCTATTCTATTTCCAAGATTTTGGATCTTGGAAATAGAATCTTGGATCATCTTTACTATCATTATTCTGAATTCTTTTTCAGATAGACTGCCTATTACCTCTTCATTTGTTAGGTCTGGTGGGGTTTTATCTTGCTCCTTCTCCTGCTGTGTGTTTTTCTGTCTTCTCATTTTGCTTATGTTACTGTGTTTGGGGTCTCCTTTTTGCAGGCTGCAGGTTCGTAGTTCCCGTTGTTTTTGGTGTCTGTCCCCAGTGGCTAAGGTTGGTTTAGTGGGTTGTGTAGGCTTCCTGGTGGAGGGGACTAGTGCCTGTGTTCTGGTGGATGAGGCTGGATTTTGTCTTTCTTTTGGGCAGGTCCACGTCTGGCGGTGTGTTTTGGGGTGTCTGTGGACTTTTTATGATTTTAGGCAGCCTCTCTGCTAATGGGTGGGGTTGTGTTCCTGTCTTGCTAGTTGTTTGGCATAGGGTGTCCAGCACTGTAGCTTGCTGGTCGTTGAGTGAAGCTGGGTGTTCGTGTTGAGATGGAGATCTCTGGAAGATTTTCGCCGTTTGATATTATGTGGAGCTGGGAGGTCTCTTGTGGACCAGTGTCCTGAAGTTGGCTCTCCCACCTCAGAGGCACAGCACTGACTCCTGGCTCCTCAATTTGGGATGATTTGTTGTCTATTCATGTATTCCACAGATGCAGGGTACATCAAGTTGATTGTGGAGCTTTAATCCGCTGCTTCTGAGGCTGCTGGGAGAGATTTCCCTTTCTCTTCTTTGTTCTCACAGCTCCTGGGTCTCAGCTTTGGATTTGGCCCCACCTCTGCATGTAGGTCGCCGGAGGGCGTCTGTTCTTCGCTCAGACAGGACAGGGTTAAAGGAGCAGCCGCTTCGGGGACTCTGGCTCACTCAGGCCAGGGGGGAGGGAGGTGCACGGAGTGCGGGGTGAGCCTGCAGCGGCAGAGGCCGGTGTGACGTTGCACCAGCCCGAGGCGCACTGTGCGTTCTCCCAGGGAAGCCTTCCCTGGATCCCGGGACCCCGGCAATGACCGGCTGCACAGGCTCCCGGAAGGGCGGTGTGGACAGTGACCTGCGCTCGCACATAGGCCTCTTGGCGGCGGCAGCAGTGGCCCCAGCATCCCACGCCCGTCTCTGGGGTCCGCGTTTTTAGCCCGGCTCGTGCCCATCTCTGGAGCTCCTTTAAGCAGCGCTCTTAATCCCCTCTCCTTGCGCACCAGGAAACCAAGAGGGAAGAAAAAGTCTCTTGCCTCTTCGGCTGCTCCAGAGTTTTCCCGGACTCCCTCCCAGCTAGCTGTGGTGCATTAGCCCCCTTCAGGCTGAGTTCTCGCCGCCAGCCCCAGTCCTCTCCCTGCGCTCCGACCGAAGCCCGAGCCTCAGCTTCCAGCGCCGCCCGCCCCAGCAGGCGAGCATACAAGCCTCTCGGGCTGGTGAGTGCCAGTCGGCACCGATCCTCTGTGCGGGAATCTCTCTGCTTTGCCCTACCCAGGTACGTGGGGAGTTTCTTGCCTTTTGGGAGGTCTGATGTCTTCTGGCAGCGTTCAGTAGGTGTTCTGTAGGAGTTGTTACACGTGTAGCTGTATTTCTGGTGTATCTGTGGGGAGGAAGGTGATCTCCGCGTCTTACTCTTCCGCCATCTTACCCGGAAGTCCCCACCACATTTTCTTTATTCATTCATTACTTGATGGACATTTGGATTGTTTCTTCTTTCTTGGATTTATGAACAATGATGCTATGAAAAATTTTGCACAAGTGTTTTTTGTGGGCATGTTTTCATTTCTTTTGGGTATATATAGAGGAGTGGAATTGCTGGTTCGTACGGTAACTCTATGGTTAACCTCTGAGAAACTGCCAAATTGTTTTCCAAAGTGACTGCATCATTTTACATTCCCACCAGCAATGTATGAGGGTTTTGTATACTCCATATACTCTCTAAAACTTGTTATTGTCTGTCTTTTTTATTATAGCCATCATAGTGGGTATGAAGTGGCATCTTGTAGTTTTGATTTGCATTTCCCTGATGGCTAATGATATTGAGCATCTTTTCAGGTGCTTATTGGCCATTTGTATCTTTTTGGAGTAATATCTATCCAGATGCTTTGCCCATTTGAATTGGATCATTTGTCTTTTTATTATTGAGTTGTAAAAGTTCTTTATATATTCCACATATATTATTAGCAAATTTTTTTCCCATTCTGTGAATTGTCTTTTTAATTTCTTGACTGCTTGGCTCTTTCAGGGCTCCATAAAACTGTTTCTGGAGACTATTATTTGTGTTGGCTGAGACAGGTCATAATAGGGTCAGAGAAGAATTATGTAAGAAGCTGGGGATGTGTTTCAACATGAAGACTTAGGGATGGCACAGCTCTATTTATGCTATTAGTTAAAGGAGAGGGTGTGCACTAATTTCCTCTGTAGAAACTCTCACTGAATTCTATGCAGCAATGTTTTTGAGGGTGTGAGAAACCCAGGGGAATGCTTTCCTTGACCCTGAATATATAATCTCATTCTAATGACCTTTATGCCTTCAATCTTCGATAGGCTCAAGTTGGCTTCCCAGAAGTCACACTAGGAATCCTTCCTGGTGCAAGAGGAACCCAGCTTCTCCCCAGACTTATTGGAGTTCCTGCTGCACTTGACTTAATTACCTCAGGTCAGTACTAACCCTGCGAATGGCTGTCTAGTTCAATGTGAGGAACTGGACTAGGATTTAGAAACATTCTGGCTTGACCATTCCCTACCCATGTAATTTTAAGAGGATACTTTAACTTCTTTGATGTCAATTTTCTCATCTTTAAACGTAAAGAATGCCTTTTCTGAGAGCTTCTCAAAAGTTACCATGAAGAGCAAATGTGAGTGCCTTCTAAATGAAGGTATATACAAAGCCCTAATCACATTTAAGTGTCTACTCATAGACACTGGTTTCACATAGGGTGCATTATATTCAGATCTAATTTAGAAATTATAATATAAATAAGAATTAAAACCAGAATTTCCAAGGAAAGATTTCAAGTTTTAGTTTGGAAATGACTGCATTTTTCATTTCCCAGGTGTTAAGATATTAGCTTCAAATAGAAGTTTTATCTTTCAATAGGGAATGTGAACAATGCAACAGTAGAAATCATCTAGAGACCCTGAATTTACCAAATATGATAAGACATAGAAAGATAGTGCCAGTCGAAGTGAGGTTGGATCAAAGAACATGCATAACTATTTACTCCAAACAGGTAGAACTAATGAGACCTTGGGTCAGACACTTTACCTCTCTGTGCCTTAGTTTCCTCATAAATGTTTGTGACAATAGCACCTACCATATGGTGGTGTGGTGAAGACTAGATACCTTAATGCATACAGTGTGCTTAGGACAGTCCTAGACATGGTAAAAAGTGTTAGCTATATGTTATTATTCCCATATCTGACTTTAGTAAAAGAGGAGGATTGAGTAAAAATAAGATAAGGATCTTGGTAATAGACTATATCCCAAAGAATGGGCAATAGAAAGAGCACAATATTTAGAATCAAAGACCTGAGCTTGAATCCCAGCTGTACCACATATAAACAATATGCCTTGTACAAATTAATTTTTATTCACTCATGCAGCAGCTGTTTAATTTTTTCTCATGTGCTGGGCTCTGTTGTAGGCAGTGGGCCTATAGAGGTAAATCCAACCTACAAAAACTCCTGCCCTTATGGAGATTATATATAGAAAACAACAACAATAACAATAATTATCAATTCAAAAATGCACAGTGTTTTCCACATCTTTGAAATCAGGACGCCTCTTACATTCATTGTGAGTTGTGGTTTGATTGGCAGTGTTTTTCTTCCCTTGTTTCTGTGGGTCAGGAATTTGGGAACAGCTTAGTTGGGTTCTAGGTCAAGGTTTCTCATGAAGTTGCAGTCAAGATACTGACTGGGGCCATAGTCATCTGAAAACTTGACTGGGGCTGGAGGATCTACTTCCAAGATCTACTGCCAAGACGGCGCACTCACATGGATGGCTGCTGCTGACTGTTGGCAGGAGGCTTCATTTCCTCTCCACGTGGACCTCTCTCTAGAGCTGCCTGCATATCCTCACAGCATGGAAGCTGGCTTCCTCTAGAGTGAGTGATCCAAGAGAGAGCAAGGCAAAGACTGCAGTGTCTTTTATGACCTAGCTTTAGAGTCACATGCCTTCTTTTCTGAACTATTCTATTGATTATACAAGTCTTCCCTATCCAACTTGGGAGGGGAACTTGAATACCTAGAGGTCAAACACATAGCAGGTCACTTTGGAGACCAGCTACCACACTGTATACTCTTCTTAAACTCCATGCCTACCTATTATGTAAGTAGTATACATGGTAGGTTAGATGGAGATCAGTGCTAAGGAGAAAACATAAGACAGAAAGGGGAAATGTAAAATGATAGGGCTGGGGGTTGGGTAATATTTTAGGTAGGATAGTTGGGAAAGGCTTTCCTACAAAATGAATGTGAGTGAATACCTGAAGGATGGAGGAAGCTTGTTATGCCAATATCTGGAGGAAGATATTCCACACAGAGAAAATAACAAATACCAAGCCCTGAGGTAGGGGCATACTTGGAAATTTCAAAGAACAGCAAGAAGGTCAATGAAGCTAGAGTAAGTTGAGTAAGGGGAAGAGTAGTAGGGGGTGAAGTCACATCAGGTAGGGCCTTGAAGATTATAGAGAGAACTTTGGCTTTTCTTCTGAATGAGGTAGAAAGGCATTAGAGTGTTTTGAGCAGAAAACTAACAAAATGCTGTCACTTAATGTTTTTTAAAAGATCACCCTGGCTACTGAAAATATATTAATTGGAGGTAAGGCCAGAAATAGGAAGACTGATTAGAAGCCTGCTTTAATAATCCAAGGGAGCCATGACAGGAGGTTAGACCTGAGTGGTAACAATGTAAATGATGAGACATGGTCAAATTCTGGATATATTTTGAGCCAACAGGATTTTGTGACAGATCAAATGTGAGAGGTGAGGGAAAGGGGAGAGAACATGATGATTCTAATGGCCTCAGCAGCTGGAAGAATGGTGCCATTACTGAGAAAAGGGGAATTCTGCTGGTAGAGCAGGTTGTAGGGAGGAATCACAAGAGCTTAGTTTTGGACATGTTAAGGTTTGACATCCAGCTTGAGGTGTCAGGTAGACAGTTGGATAGACTGGCCTGAAATTTAGAAGGGAGATTGTCTGAACTTCTCTCAGTCTTCATTTTATCATCAGTAAAACAACCACATAGTGGTGTAAGGAATAATGAAATTACATGACTTGCATCTGGTATAGTACCTGTCACAGAGGAGACATTTTATAAATGTTAACTGTGGTAGGCATAATAATGCCTCTCTCCAAGATGTCCACATCCTAATCCCTAGAACCTGTGAATATATTACCTTACATTCGAAAGGGACCTTGCAAGTGTGATTAAATTAAGGATCTCAAGATGGGAGATTATTCTAGATTGTCTAGGTAGGCCCAATTTATCACAAGCATCATTAGAAGAGGAAGGCAGGAGGGGTAGAAGATGATACACAGCTGACTTTGAAGATGGAGGAAGAGAAGAAGAAATGTAGGCAGCCTCTAGAGGCTAGAAAAGCCCAGAAACAGATTCTCTCTCAGAGCCTCCAGAAGGAGCACAATTCTGCTGACCTATTTTAGATTTCTGACTCCTAAACTAAGGTAATAAATGTGTGCTGTTTTAAGATGCAATGTTTGTGGTAATCTGTATAGGAAACTAATACAGTAGCCATTAATAATGATGATATTAAGACTCTTGCTTCTGGAAAACATTTTTTTTCTAAGAAGGGATGCTAAAAAATTGTTACCGAAAGTTGAAGATTCCCTACTGATGTTAATGAAGAAAAATACCAGCTCTATAGGCACTGCCCCCATAGGAAATTAATAAGTAAATAAATTTAGATTAAATTAATAAATAGCTAACCTTTTCTGATCTTCTGAAAACCATAAGAGAGATAATTCTGGAAAGTGGAACAATTACAACAACCACTGCTTCTCCACAATTCCCTTAAAATGCCACCTGAAAACAACTGAATCTTTAGCAGTAACCACAAAACACACGCTTGAGCACAATGCAGTTCATTCCCTGACGTTCTCTGTCCAATCAAATGATGAAAACTACAGTACCCTGATGTTCCTTCTGCTGTTATTTTCTAGGTCCTATCTTTCTTTTTCACTGAACAGCATAGAAAGCCTCTTCTCTATTCTCATAGAGCTTTGTCTCAGCCCCATAGATACTTTATGATCTTTCCCAGGACAGGGATGCCCTCAGACTCTAGTCTTTGATGAGGTACCTCTTGCCACCTAGGGTACTGGGGAAGAAGTTGCGAATGGCATCTTTATCCTGCCAGTCTTTCAGATTTAGTTAGGTCCATGTGGGTTTTCTCTATACTCGAACAAGATGTTAAGGGTGAGTTTTAATACCCAGGGCTCCCAGTCAGCAATAATAAATATCAGCAAATATTATTTCATGACTAAGACAAGCAAACACACCAAAAAAATAAAACCCTATGAAAATATTCTGTGTCATTAGAAAAATGAAACATAAATGTGAGTCTGTTGAAACAGATTAAAGGCAACAAAAATCTTAGAAAACTCACAATATTCTAAATTAGAAAAGAAAATTTTATTTATTAAATAAGAACACCCTGTTTAAAATCAAAACATTAGGCAAAATAACTTTTGAAGCAATAAAAAAAGATGCAATAGAACAGACTACTGAATCAGCAACATAGAGGATAGAGACACATTTATAGAATTCAGAAGAATTTCTAAAAAAAATACAGAAAATGTAAATGAAGGCAGCAGACATGAGAGGTCTATAATCGAGGCCTCTGCTATGAATAATAAAAGCTCCCAGAGCACAAAGCGAAAAGGGGAGAAACAATAACCATAGGAAAAAATAGAAGAATCTCTTCAGATACATAAAAGAATCAGAGATTGTATTTTAGTAAGCACCTAATTTTCCTGGAAAAACTGATGAGATGTCAATGCTTTGTATTTTGATAAAGATTTTAAATTTCCAGGAAATAGACTCCTGCAAGCTTCCAAAGGATAAAAACAAAACACAACAAAAGGTTACTCTTGAAACAGCTAAAATCACTCCAGCCACAAATAAATTCTCAACGTATGGAACATTTGTATACTAAGATGCTATACAGTCTTAAATGTGGTCTAAATCAGGAGTTCTTAAAGTGCGGCCCAGGAACTCCTAGGTGTACCTAAGACTATTGTGTATGGGCGGGGGGCAAGGAGTGGGGGATCCATGGAGTCAGAACTATTTTCATAATAATAAGACATTGCTTGCCTTTTCCACTCTCATTCGCTCACAAATATACAGTGGAATTTTCCAGAGGTTATTGTATGCCATGTGGTATCAAAGCAGATTGAATGCAGAAGCAGAAATGAGAATCCAACTGTTTTCTATTAAGCCAGACATTAAAGAAATTTGCAAAAATATAAAACAACACTCTTCTCACTAAATTTTTAAAATTTTGAAAATAGAGTTATTTTGCATAAAAATTTATTTATGTTAATATGTGATAGGTTTATCATGGTTATTTTAAAGTGATTTAATAAAGATACATTTTTAAAGTTCTCAGTTATAATTTCTAATATAGTAAATATTAATAGAAATAACCCATATAAAAAAAAGCTCTTTGGGGTATTCCATAATTTTTAAGAGTGCAAAGGAGTGTCAAGACTAAAAAATTTGAGAACTGCTAATCAATACACTTATTTTTTAAAATAAATTTATTTATTTTATTTTATTTATTTTTGGCTGCATTGGGTCTTCGTTGCTGTGTGCGGGATTTTCTCTAGTTGCAGCAAGCGGGAGCTACTCTTAGTTGTGGTGTGTGGGTTTCTCATTGCAGTGGCTTCTCTTGTTGCAGAGCACAGGCTCTAGGCGCGCAGGCTCAGTAGTTGTGGCTCACGGGCTCAGTAGTAGTGGCTCTCGGGCTCTAGAGCACAGGCTCAGTAGTTATGGCGCAGGGGCTTAGTTCCTCTGTGGCATGTGGGATCTTCCTGGGCCAGGGCTCGAACCCTTGTCCCCTGCATTGGCAGGCGGATTCTTACCCACTGCACCACCAGGGAAGCCCCAATACACTTATGTTTTGACACAGAAACCACAATACAAAACTGTGCACACATGGTCCAAATTAGAAAATAATGAGTCTATATTATGACTAATATATAATTACTAGTGTAAGATTTATACAGTTACTAATATATAATTTAGACTAAAGTCTAAAATGGCTTTTCCCCCTTTAAATGGGGAGATGTCATAAATTCTTTAGAGCATGAAAAGGGAGTTAAAAACTAAATTTCTTGTCTTCAATAAATTAGATTAGAAATTGCTTTAATTTACAGTGGTATGATAAGTACACTTTTAAGAATGTGAACTATTTTAAGTACCTAATGCAGAATTCATAAGAGGATGCTTACAATCAACCCAACATACTACAGAAATTCAAAGCACGTGAGAGGGTTCATTCTGCAAAAGACAAAATAGAAAGGAAGCAAAGCAGCATAAAATATAGGGGGAAATCATAATAGTGTGAAATGAGTCTGTAAATTCTAAGGTTTATAGAAATTAAAGCATGTGGGGGAATATTGAGGAATTGTGTGTTCCTGCTTTCAGTATTAAGCCTGAAGGGCAAGAATATCTTGGAGGAAATCAGGAAGGAATCTGGCTTCTTTGACAAAAAGAAATAAAGTGAACTAGGATTCACCTTTTTCAAAGCACTGCGGCTTATAGAAATATCACTATTTTTAACATGATGAAGAAAAGAGGTAAAAATAGTAAGAATATGATAGATTTTGATTTGCATAGAGAAGGTCACAGTCAATTAGAAGAAAGCTAACATTGGAAACATACACCTATCTTTTTACTTTATTTTATTTTATTTTTTAACATCTTTGTTGGACATCTATCTTTTTAAGTAGTCTGTACAACTTTAAGGGGACTTTAAAATGGCATCTGGAAAGGGTTCCATGTAGAAATTTTTTCCTAAAGCTTGGAAAAGAAGCCACAAAGAAAATTGGAAAGAATTGAGATTACCTGGCTTGAAGAAGTCTCAACTTCAGTTGCCCCAGTCTCTTTATAGTAGATCTAGGCAGGGCTTTTATTAGATTGGACAGTGGTTATTGTCTACACTCAGAGCAGCACAAGAAAGAGCAAGTTTAAATCTCAGCATGAGGATTTGGGTTGGATATACAGAGCTGTGTCTTCAGGTCCTTGAAACAGAATAAAAGTACCTGAAATCTCATTGACTCCGTAAGAACAGTAGTGGTCCTTCCAACTTTTGTGAAATCCAGGTCAGAAGAAAACATTACAGCTAACGGAAGTTTCAGTTCATCCTGTGGACATCTCATGTTTCCCCTGCTCAGTTGCCCCAAAGATCCTTTTAGTACCCAGGTTTTCATATTCCATTCCGTGTCCCTTTGGGCCCCTTAACCTAGAGAGTCTGATTCACTCAGCCCTCACTCAAGTGATTTTGTACAGAGGAGACTTCACCCTTGAAGCCACTTGCCCACCCCCCACTGCCCTCCTCACCCCAGGCAGAGAACTGGAAGCCTGTTTTCAAAGGCATTTCCAGAAAACTGCCCAAATATTGCTGTTACAGAGTGACCCCTGCCCAAAATCATTGAATTGTCTATCTGATCAAGAAAAGTCATTGGTAGCTCTCTGAAGCACTAATAAGAACTGGGAATGGAGGGTTTGTCTCAGAGATGGCATCCACCAACACTCTGTGAGAGCAACAAAGACCATGGAGTTGTTGCCAGCAAGACTGACTTGGTGATTGCTCTTCAGAAGCCCAGATGGTGCTGGTAAACAAGCAAGCAATGTGTCGCTGTCTCTCTCCTGACCCTGTGGTGAAGGAAGCTTATATCCCTTAACCTCCTGCTTCAGAGTGTGCAGATCAAATTACGTATTTATGCCTGCTGGAGAACGTGGGAGTAATGCAAACCCTCATCAAACTTCTGTAACCTCCTAGAGCTTCCAGTCTATATCAGAGGCTGCCAGTGTCACTAGTGGATGGTAGATGCTCCTGGCACCACCGCCACCAGACACTAGATGTCACCACCTGCGAAGTGAGATTTACGCTGTTGCTGTTCCTTAGTGTTACTCACTCCAGCTAAAAACCCTCAACTGAGCACTCAGTTTGCCAAGCTTGGGATCATGGGACACACCCTAGCGCCAGGTCTGAAGGAACAATTGTCTGATTATCTCTGTTTCCTTTTTAGCTTCCTTCTTAGCTCCAAAGCTCACACATTAGCAATTCCACAAACTAAGGGAGGGTCGAGATGCTGGGTAGCCAAAAAATGGCAGAGGTCCACCCCACTTTTCCTGTGAAATTTTGATTATAACTTATGTGATATCAACTTAATAATTCTTTTCCCCTGTCTATCCATCTATATTTGTGTTTGAGGACTCAGTTCGTAATCAGTGGCAGCCCTTGGTGTATGCTAGTATAAGAACAGATAATACTGCTATTGCTGTGCTGCTACTATTTTTTATCTCTATTATCATCAAACAATAAATCCTCATTATTATATAGAGATTTATAGTTCATAGAGTGCTTCTAATAGAGATTTATAGAATAGAAGGGAAATGTATTATTTTCACTTAATACTCAGAATTACCAAGGTAAGCATAATTATTGCCATTTACCAACGAAGAAATTGTGGTCCTCGTACAGTTCACACAAATAGTGCAAGGTAGAGCTGGAACTTGAATCCAAAATTTCTGATTACCTCTGCAGTAATCTTTCCACTGTAACAGTCAGCGTGGTGCTTGTTTATTTAGTAACAGATGTTTATACCCAGGACAAGTGAATTTTCCTACTAGAGAGAGTGATGTTTTTGGTTTAATCTCACATTGTTCTTTGATTTGTTTTATTTTGTTTTCTTTTAGGAAGACATATTTCAGCAAATGAAGCTCTTAAGCTGGGTATTCTAGATAAAATTGTGAACTCAGATCCGGTTGAAGAAGCAATCAAATTTGCCCAGAGAGTTTCAGGTAAAGAAGATAATAATAAAACTAGCACAAATTGGAAACAAGTTAAATGTCCATCTTAATAAGGAACTCCTTAAATATTTTATGGTACATCCAAATAGAATATGATACAGTTTTTTTTTAACTGGGGTATAATTACTTTACAATGTTGTGTTAGTTTCTGCTGTACAATGAAGTGAATCAGCTATATGTATACCTATATCTCCTCCCTCTTGGACCTCCCTCCCTGCCCCCCACCACCCCACCCATCTAGGTCGTCACAGAGCACCTAGCTGAGCTTCCTGTGCTTTATAGCATGTTCCCACTAGCTATCTATTTTATGCATGGTAGTGTATATATGTCAATCCTGATCTCCCAATACATCCCACCCTCTCCTTCCCTTTCTGTGTCCACATGTCCATTCTCTACATCTATGTCTCTATTCCTTCCCTGCAAATAGGTTCATCTGTACCAGTTTTCTAGATTCCACATACATGCGTTAGTATACGATATTTGTTTTTCTCTTTCTGGCTTACTTCACTCTGTATGACAAGACTCCACATCTCTACAAATGACCCAGTTTCGTTCCTTTTTATGGCTGAGTAATATTCCATTGTATATGTGTACAACATCTTCTTTATCCATTCATCTGTCGTTGGACATTTAGGTTGTTTCCATGTCCTGGCTATTGTAAATAGTGCTGCAATGAACATTTGGTAACATGTGTCCTTTTGAATTATGGTTTTCTCAGGGTTTATGTCCAAGAGTGGGATTGCTGGGTCATATGGTGGTTCTATTTTTAGTTTTTTAAGGAACCTCCATACTGGAGGTTGATACAGTGGCTGTATCAATTTACATTCCCACCAACAGTGCAAAAGGGTTCCCTTTTCTCCACACCCTCTCCAGCATTTATTGTTTGTAGATTTTTTGATGATGGCCATTCTGACTGGTGTGAGGTAATACCTCATTATAGTTTTGATTTGCATTTCTCTAATAATTAGTGAAGTTGAGCATCTTTGCATGTACCTCTTGGCCATCTGCATGTTTTCTTTAGTGAAATGTCTATTTAGGTCTTCTGCCCATTTTTTAATCGGGTCGTTTTTTTGATATTGAGCTCCATGACCTATTTGTATATTTTGGAGATTAGTCATTTGTCCATTGCTTCATTTGCAAATACAGTTTTAAAATGAATGAGAAACTCTATGTATTGACATGGTATGAAGGCCATGATGTATTGTATGGTTAAATGAAAAAAGCATCATTGTGTACAGTGGTTCAACATTTGTGTAACAAGAAGGGGGATGGGCTTGAATGTTTATAAGGGAGAGTGTATATATGTAACTGTCTTTGTATAGGATACTTCTGTAACTATTCACAAGAGAGGATTGATGGTTGCCTCTGGGAATGGGGCTGACCAGCCAGCAGAAGCAGTTAAAAGTAGATGTCCCTTTTTATTCTTCTGTACCTTTTGTATTTTTATTGAATGAGTGTATCTTCTATTAAGAAACATAACTAAAATTTTAAAAAAACCAAGCAAACAAACATTTCAGCCATTAGAAGACAGGCTCTATAATTTACCACAATGAAGCCATGGTTCTGTCTCAGTGAGCTACGTTTTCTCTCTCTCACTGGTTTCTCACTTTATGGACTCATGACATTCCTTTAAGAGTTCTTTGGAGTGGCATTCCTAGATTTCTTTTTTAAAAAAATGTTTCTTTTTGATTTATGGAGGTTGGCAGCAAGGTGGAGAGGGTTAAAGAGCATCAGAAAAAATAATTGGGAGGAATGTTGGGCTATAGGCAGAGTGTTCATCTCCTCGGTTGGTGGTAGGTAATGGCTAGGTGTCATTCAAAGGCTTCTTTTGAAAAGTCATTCTTTTGTCCACCCTGGCAGGGACCAAATACTTCCCTGAAATAATCTTTCTTTTTGTGGCTCTAACCAGTTACTGTTTCATTTCAATAGCAAAAGCTTGAACTGGAAAGGCCAGGAACTGTAAGGAGAAAATACTGGTGACTCTAAAGAGAGTTAGCAAGGCTTTGCCCAAAGGGGAATGAGTTTCCTGCTGTCTTTCTCTGCTTTCCAGATAATCTTCACCACAGTTTCATCACTGGTTTCATTGTGCCTCCTGGAAGCACTTATTGTTTTGTTGGAAGTCATTTGGCCTACAGCAAAGGCTATTTACATTTGTAGGTCCCTAAATGTTTTTTGGTTTGGGGCTTAAGAGAGACCCATGTCTATCATTTACACCTGTAGTTTTAGTTTGTAAAGGCCCTGATTTTGACAGAAGTTCTTTTCTTTGACTGATTTCCAGAGATTCAGATTTGAGAGTTAAGTTACTACAAGAGATAGATGAGCATCATGGTCTGGTACACTTATAAAATGATCTGTTTTAATTACTAAAATATATTTAGTTTTAAAAATTAATTTTACATTAAAATTTTAAACACCAAATTGTTATTTTTTAAAATTTATAAAATGGTCTACTCAATCTCAGTAATATTACAGTTTGTCCACTTGGTGGCATCCAAATATTGAGGAGGAATCATTTGCTTTAAAATTTGGTAATTTACCTGTTAACGATAGGAGAATGGTTCTGGGCTTTGGACAATTATGTATAACTATTTTAAATTATAATCATGAAAACTTTGTAGAAATGTAAAATTGTGATATAAAAATGTCTAAATACAAATTTACGTATACTCTATACTTACAGCTACATAGAGTATTATGAATACAGACAAAAATGTTGTTGTTTTTTAAACATCTTTATTGGAGTATAATTGCTTTACAATGGTGTGTTAATTTCTGCTTTATAACAAAGTGAATCAGTTATACATATACATATGTCCCCATATCTCTTCCCTCTTGCGTCTCCCTCCCTCCCACCCTCCCTATTCCACCCCTCTAGGTGATCACAAAACACCAAGCTGATCTCCCTGTGCTATGCGGCTGCTTCCCACTATCTATCTGTTTTACGTTTGGTAGTGTATATATGTCCATGACACTCTCTCACTTTGTCCCAGCTTACCCTTCCCCCTCCCCATGTTCTCAAGTCCATTCTCTAGTAGGTCTGTCACAGACAAAAATTTAAAGAAAATACACAAAAATGAAAATAAGTTGTTTTCCCCTCAGAATTTCTTAAATGATTTTTGCTTTTGTTTTGATTTTTCCAGCTTGAGGTATAATTTACACACAATAAAATTCACCCATTTTAAATGAAGAGGTCGATGAATTTCTGTAATCATTTGCAGTTGTATAACCACTGCCACAATCAAGATATAGTTCTATCACCCTAAATAGTATTGTCATGCCTCTTTCCAGTAGATTCTCTGCCCTGCCCTTGGCCGCAGACAACCACTGGCCTGTTTTCTGTTACTATAGTTTTGTTTTTTAGAATTTCATATGGCATGTAGTCTTTTGTGTCTGGCTTCTCTCACTTAGCATGTTTTTGAGGTTCATGATGTTCTTTCATGTATTATTTTTTTATTCTTTTTCTGTTACTGAATAATAATCCATAGTATGGATATACCACTGTATGTTTATTCATTTATCAGTTGATGAACATTTAGGTTGTTTTCGCTATGGGTGTACACAAGTCTTTGCAGACATTATATTTCCCTTTCTCCTGAGTAAATACCTAAGAGTAGTATTGCTGGATCATATAGTAAGTATATGCTTAATTCTTAAATGCTTTTTAAACTTGGTGATTAATATAAAACCATTCATGATTTGAAAGACACTAATTTTTGCCAAGCAAATTAACAAAGATAGAAAAAATAATATGCTCAGATTGAATTTAAATAAGCACTTATTAAACAGCTTGTAGTATATCCTGCCTGTCTAGATGGCAATTGGGCAATCATGTATTGAAGCTTATTCTTACGTTTTGACTTACTATTTCTATTCTCAGGCGTTTATCACAGAGAAATAATCACAGAAGTACACAAAGATTTGTATACAGTGATACTCACTGAAGCTTTATTTATCATTATAAAATGTTGGAAACAACTCAAATATCTAATTCTAAGGGATTAATTGCATAAAAGATGATAGATCTCAGTGAAGCAACCCCATTCAGCCATTAAAACTTCCATTTTTAAAGGAAATTGAAGAGCTTGGAAAAATGCTTACATGTAATATTAAGTAGAAAAAACAACCAGATAGGAAGTTGCACAAATGTATGTGTGTGTTCATATGCATATTTACATACAGAAAAAAAACTGCAAGGAGATATAACAGATTTTTAACAGTGGTTGTATTTGGATGGTAGGTAGTGAAGACCTTTTTTTTTTAAAAATGTTTATCTTTTCCTATTATCTGAGTCATTAAATTTACCCAAAGGAAAAAGGAATGCCTGGCCAGTGTGGAAGGGGTACAGTCTAGTAGAGAAATAGGTTTAGGATTGGATGTCAGGAGGCCTGGATTATAATTTTAACCTATAGCTATATGGACCCTAACAAATCAGCTTTGGGGGCTTTATTTTCTTCATCAACGAAAGGAAAAGTTTCAACAAAATGAGTTGGTTTCAAACCGTGTTCTGAGACCTTATGGGCTCCAGTTTTTGTCTTGCTATAACCTGGGCAGCTCTACTGTGTCTCTTTTGAGGTTTAGGGTTTAGAATCCCAAGGAAAACTCTGGTACTTTTACTTTAAATAAAAAATGTGTTCCACTGTTTAGAACCCTATGATTTCTTCTTGGTGCTGCTCTGTAATAGATAAACGCTAGAGATACAAGGTAGAGAAATAGGGCAGATCAATGAAGGACTAGCTCAGAGAATCTTATCTACATTTACACTTATTATCTTACAAAATGTGTAGTTTAGCTAGGCTTACTTATTTTGCATTTCATTTTCATTTGAGGTCTTGTGCTTTTCCTTTCTTTTTTTCCTTTGTTTGCTTTTAAATATAGCTATTAGACTGTGGTTTTTGGCAGAACAAAATTGATGGATTGATTTGAAGGACAGGCTTCACAAAAATCTATTATAAAAATGTATATTTATGTTTTATAATAGATATTTATTATAAATATATGACATAAATAGTACAGATATTTATTATAAATATATTATAAATATGAATGTATAAATATAATATAAAATATTTTTTATTAAAATATATTGATGTTAAATATATGTGCATTTACAAATCTATAGTTATGTGAAGCTAGTGCAATTGTCTTGATCTAGAGGAATTGTTCTCAAACGTTACTGTGCATCAGAATCACTTGGAGGGTCTGTTAAAACATAGATTATAGGACCCCACTCATTACTTTCTGAATCAGTACATCTGGGATGGGGCCCAATTTGCATTTCTAACAAGTTCCTAGGCGATGTTGATGCTGTATTCTGGGGACCATACTCTGAGAACCCCTGATGTACAGAGAACAAGGGTGAGAATGGAGATAACTTTTCCTAGTTTTGACTTTTTACATGCAAACACTACTTGCTGTCTTAAAGATATTAGTAAATCAGTTCTGCATGGTTAAAAAACATACATGTATGGTTGCACATCTTGTGATTATACTAAAAACTCCTGAATTAACAAACTTTAAAATGATGAGTTTTATTGATGTGATTTATATCTCAATTTTAAAAGTACCTGTAAAATTTTTTAGTTCTCTTCTTCCGTTTGTAAAAATATTCCATTAATTCAGCCTATTCTCACTCCCCATCACTACCTCCACCCCCACTGCTGAAATGTTGACTTAAAAAAATAACAAAAGGAAAAGATTAAGAACACTTATTTAGTTTCCACATCCAATAAATAAGTTGAGAAGGAAGGAAATTTCTAATGGTCAATGTTGCAATCAGCAGTTTTGGAACCAGTTATGGGTGGGAGGGGATTGTAGGAGGTTAACATATATATCTAAAAATGTGATTTGGGAAGTAGCTGCAAACTTCTCTACAAACTTAACATGCATCCTGGAGAGTTGACTGTGGAAGTTAATTAGCTTCATGTATCTTAATGCTTTTGTTACATGAAGCCTCTTAGACTACTGCAGTGCAATTGGTTTAGCAGAGCAATTCAAAATCACTTGGCCAAACCAGATTGCTTTGGCTAAACTGGGGAGAGGAGGGTCCTGTAAAATGCTATTTATTTGCATTTGGCCAGCAGCCTGCTTGTTCCCAAACTGAGTAAGAACTCGTTGTTCCCACGTGCATGATTCTGGCATGAAGCTGAAAATGTGTACTGTTAGTCAAAGATGGGCACAGGGGACATCCAAGTGGGAGCCTCAACTCAGGAACCCAGTGCTCTGTTTTTGTCCCTGTAATGAACTCTGGTCCTGTTACTATGACTGCACTGGGCTGTGTTAGCCATTTTTAGCGATTCTTATTCTGCCCAAAGGCCTTGATCTGTTTAGATTTTGTGGCTTAAAAAAAAATCTTAGTGGTTTCATCTGTCTTTCTCTTCATTTTATCTTTTGCGCTTTGTAATTTATTTTTACTGTCTGTGAACATTTATATAAACATGTTTCACAAGAGCAGAGTGACACTGCCGTACCTAGGAAGCCTGAGCACACGTCTAAACTGGGCTTCTTTTTTATGTACCCCAGTTCTTTAGGGACCCCCCTCAAGCCTGGAAAAATGCAGTTGTTCTGTTTGTCCTTTGCAGCCCTTCTATGAGAGAGAGAGCTTGTTGTTTATGAGAATTAGAGAAAAGAGAGTCCTTTATGTCTTAGGAAACCATTTCTGTAAACTGCACATTATGTCTCTCTTTATCCTAGGCAGAGAAAATCTCTTCCTGTTAGTTTACTAGAAAGGAAAGAGGGAAAATAATCACCATCTTTTCTTCCTTTGGGCATGTGAGTCCCTTATTTTTTTAATTAAAACTTCTGCCTTAGAAAACTTCAAAGAATTAAGAAAAAAATGTGAATGGGTCAGGGAAAGAATTCAATTATAAGCATATTTGAATCATTAATTAGTTCTTCACTTTCCCATGTTCCTGGCAGCTAATGCTGGTGCTGACCTGCTCACACTTGCCTCTCTTATTATGTAGTTACAGCTGAGTGACTTTAAAACTACCAAGAGTCTAAAACTACCAACTGTATAAGAAATACACTTTGAAAACACCATACTTGTAGACCCAAAGTGGAAATTCTGAGTATATTTTGTAGTAATAAAATGAAGTTTTAAGATAATAGCATCCTTCAGTTACAGCCACAGAACAAAAGGAATAGGAAATTGACAGGGAAAAACCTTCTAATGGTTGCGCCATGATCCAACACTCTCCAGTGGATATGCTTAGTTTGGCCTTAGGCTTGTTGGGACAAGTGCTCTGGGGGGCTCCCAAAATGTGCATCTGTAGTCTCAGAGGTTCTGAGTATCCCCAGAATACTAAGAATATGCCAATTGGCTAAAATTGCTGCACACCATTGTTTTTTTCTTTTTCGTTTTTTTTTAAGACTTTTTTGATATGGACCATTTTTTTTACAGTCTTTTTTTGAATTTGTTACAATATTGCTTCTGTTTTATGTTTTGGTCTTTTGGCCGCAAGGCATGTGGGATCTTCGCTCCCCAACCAGGGATCGAACCTGCACACCCTGCATTGGAAGGCGAAGTCTTAACCACTGGACCACTTTCTTCCTTTTTTTCTTTCTCATCTCTTTTCAATCTCTGGCCCAGGTTAGAGTTGCTAGGAGTTACAGCTGTCTTTGATACAGTGGCTGACATATGCTCTGCTCTTGGACCTCCCAGAGGCTATACCTCAAAATCAACTATTGAATTTTTAAAAAATACTCATGCCCAGGCCCCACCCTTAAAGATTCTTAACTGAGTTCACAGTGGGGCATGGGCATCCAAACTTTTTAAACTCCTCAAATAACTCTGTTGAGTGCTATGATGTTGAGAATCAGCCCCTGTGATGGTGGGGCTGGTGGTAGTGTCACAAGGACAGAAATCTAGCTCTAAGATATCCCAAACCCATCTATGCTCTGTCCCAGGAAAGACGGCAACAGCCACCTGTTGTCAGATGCCACGACACTGACAGCTCTGCCTCCTTTCCTCTTCCACTTGTCCTCTCCCCACTGTCTGTTCTTGTCTCTCTTTTGAGCCACCAGGGAATTAAATCAGCTGTAGGCCCCGGAAAGGTCTTCATCCTTCTGCACTGAGCTTGCCTTCCCGTAAATTGAGGATTGGGTAACTCATTGGTTAACTGAGCAAGTAATTGGTAGCCTGTTGGGTAGAGTTCATGTTTTTCCAACAATAGCAGGGTTAACAGGGACCACATGCTGCTACTCACCACCTTGCCTCCTTTCCTGAATCTTATTCTTATATCATATGGGAAAGCATTAATTTAAAAATCTATTCTTTTCAATTCTACATAGTAATCAAGCATTAAGGAAATGTTCTTGCCTCCTAGGTTAAAAAAAAAAAGGTTGAGATTATACAATGCCTCACAGATACAGTTCTTCCTTGTGCACATGATTATACCCAAACCTTACTCTCCCTTGGACACATAGTAACATACCAATGCCAGACTGGCTCACGTTCATCTGTCTTTTTATAGTGAAACTGCTTTGTAAGCTCTGGTAGGTTTCTGGTCTAATTAACTAAGGTGTACATTTTTGATATATTGCTTTATTTTTTAAGAGATAGTAGCACTTTTTAGGAAACAGTTTCTGGAATACTATTTTAGAAAACAGTTTTGTTAAAAGTATAAGTTTGTTACACAAATTTATACACATTTATACTTTTTTTTTTTTTTCGTATGCGGGCCTCTCACTGCTGTGGCCTCTCCCGTTGTGGAGCACAGGCTCTGGACGCGCAGGCTCAGCGGCCATGGCTCATGGACCCAGCCGCTCTGCAGCATGTGGGGTCTTCCCGGACCGGGGCACGAACCCATGTCCCCTGCATCAGCAGACAGACTCTCAACCACTGCGTCACCAGGGAAGCCCCACATTTATACGTTTATGTAAACTTTAAAATCATTCTTTTGAGTTATTTAAAAAAATAGGACCGGGCCTCCCTGGTGGCGCAGTGGTTGAGAGTCCGCCTGCCGATGCAGGGGATACGGGTTCGTGCCCCGGTCCGGGAGGATCCCATATGCCGCGGAGCGGCTGGGCCCGTGAGCCATGGCCGCTGGGCCTGCGCATCCGGAGCCTGTGCTCCGCAACGGGAGAGGCCACAACAGTGAGAGGCCCGCGTACCACAAAAAAAAAAAAAAAAAAAAAAAAGGACCACAAGGATTCTGATTAGAAATTCATATATAATATATGGAAAATATTTATTTTATACTATTAAGTATTTATATTCAGGGACATGGGGTCATTCTTTATTAAGGTATTATTTTATGTTCTTCAATAAAATGTTATATGGACCTTCTTAAAGGTCTTGTACCTTTCTTAATAAATTCATTGCTAGATATTTTTTAAGAGCCTTAATGAGGCATAATTTGCCTTTGAGTTAGAGTTGTGCAACCATCTCCATAAATCAGTTTTAGGACTTTTCCACTATCCCCCAAAGTTCCCTCTGCCCTTTTTCAGCTTACCCCCACTCCCACCCCCAGCCCTAGGCAACAGCTGATCTTTCTGTCTCTATAGATTTGCCTCTTCTGGACATTTAAAATAAATTACATCACATCAATATGTAATCTTTTGCATCTGGCTTCTTTCAGCTTGCATAATGTTTTTAAGGTTCATTTGTGTTGTAGCATGTATCATTAGTTTGATCCTTTTTTTTTTTTCCTGGCTGTGTTGGGTCTTCATTGTGGTGAGTGTGGGCTGCTCTTCGTTGTGGTGCGTGGGCTTCTCATTGCGGCGGCTTCTCTTGTTGCAGAGCACGGGCTCTAGGCACTTGGGCTTCAGTAGCTGTGGCATGCAGGATCTAGAGCATAGGCTCAGTAGTTATGGCACACGGGCTTAGTTGCTCCGCAGCATGTGGTATCTTCCTGGATGGGGGCTCAAACCTGTGTCCCCTGCATTGGCAGGTGGATTCTTAACCACTGTGCCACCAGGGAAGTCCCTTTTTAAAAAATTAATTAATTAATTAATTTAGTTAGTTAGTTTTGGCTGCGTTGGGTCTTCATTGCTGCGTGCAGTCTTTCGCTAGTTGCAGTGAGCAGGGACTACTCTTTGTTGCGGTGCTTGGGCTTCTCACTGCAGTGGTTTCTCTTGTCGCAGAGCATGGGCTCTAGGCACGCGGGCTTCAGTAGTTGTGGCACGTGGGCTTCAGAAGTTGTGGCACGCAGGCTCCAGTAGCTGTGGCACGTGGGCTCAGTAGTTGTGGCTCTCGGGCTCTAGAGCGCAGGGTCATTAGTTGTGGCTCACGGGCTTAGTTGCTCTGCAGCATGTGGGATCTTCCTGGACCACGGCTGGAACCTGTGTCCCCTGCATTGGCAGGTGGATTCTTAACCACTGCGCCACCAGGGAAGTCCAGTTTGATCCTTTTTATTGCTGAATAGTATTTCATTGTATGGCTATACCACATTTTCTTTATCCATTCATCAGTTGGATATTCACATTGCTTTTGGTTTTGAGCTACTATGAATAATGCTGCAGTGAGTATTCACATACAGGTTTTATATGTTTTCATTTCTCTTGGGTGAATTCCTAGGAGTGAAATTTCTGGGTCGAACAGTAAGTTTATGTTTATCTTTTTAAGAAACTGCCAAACTGTTTTTCAAAGTGAATGTACTGTTTTACATTCTCACAAGCAATGTACGAGGGTTCCAGGTACTCCACATCACCGCCAACATTTTGTGTCATGTCTTTTTGATGATAGTCCTTCTAATGGGTCTGTGTTGGTTATCTATAGTTGCATAACAAATTATCCCAAAATTTATTTGCTTAAAATCAAACAATTACTATCTTACAGTTTCTGTGGAATCTGGGTGTGGTTAGCTAGGCCCTCTGGTTTAGGGTTTCACAAAAGACTACATTCAAGGTATTGCGGGGGGAGCTGTATCTACCTGGAGGCTTGACTGGGGAGCGATCTGCTTGCAAGCTCACTCAAGTGGCTGTTAGTGGAATTCATTTCCTCTTGGTCTGTTGAACTGAAGGCCTCGGTTCCTCACTGGCTGTTGGCTGAAAGCCTCCTTCAGTTCTTTGCCTCATGGGCTTCACTGGAGGGCAGCTCACCCATGGTAGCTTGTTTCCCTCAGAGTGAGCAAGTGAGAGAGCAAGAGTCTTTTTGTCATTTAATCTTAGAAACGACATCCCATTACTTAGAGGCTGCCTACCACATTCATTGTGGTTTTAATTTGCATTTCCCTAATGACTAATGATGCTGAACATTTTTTCACTGCTTACTAGCTGTTTGTATATGCTCTTTGGTGAAATATCCACTCAAGTTTTTACCCAGTTTAAAATTGAGTTGTTTGCCTTCTTATTATTGAGTCATAAGAGGTCTTTATATACTCTGGATACAAATACTTAATTAGATATTCTGTATGCAAATTGTATTCATCTTCTACTGCTTGATAACAAATTACCACAAGCTCAGCAGTTTTAACAACACAAATAAATTACTTAGTGATCTATAGGTCAGAAGTCTGGTAGGGGTCTCACTGGACTAAACCCAGGTGTCAGCAGCTGCACTCCTTATTGAACGCTGTAAGGGAGAATCTGTTTACTGCTCACTCGGGTTGTTGGCAGAATTCAGTACTTGTGTTGTAGGACCAAGGTCTCCATGTTTTCTCTGGTTGTAAACTGATGGCCATTCCTAGCTTCTTAGAGGTCACTGCATTCCTTGGCTCTTGGCCCCCTTCCACCATGTTCAAAGCCAGATTGTCATCCATGGAGCCAGTCCTTCCTGTGTTGCATCTCTCTGACTCTTCCTCTCTCACTCCAGCTGGGAAAGGCTCTCCTCTTTTAAGCATTCGTGTAATTAGATTGGGCCCACCTGGATAATACACGTTAATCTTCACATTTCAAGGTCTTTAACCTTAATCACTTCTGCAGAGTCTCTTTGCCATGTAAGGTAATATATTCATAGGTTCTGGGGATTAGGAAGTAGACATTTGAGGAGGGTGTTATTTTGCCTACTACACAAATATTTTCTCCCGGTCTATAGTTTATCATTTCATTTCATTTCATTTGCTTAATTGTGTTCTCTGAAGTACAAAAGTCTTTAATTTTGATGAAATCCAACTTATTGATTTTTTTCTTTCATGGATTGTGCTAAGAATACCTTGCCTAACCAAAGGTCATAAAGATTTTTCTTTTTAAAAATTTTTATAGTTTTAGCTCTTCAATTTAGATTTATGATCCATTTTGAATTAATTTTTATATATGGTGCTAGGTAAGGATCTAAGTTTGTTTGTTTGTTTGTTTCATGTGGATATCCAGTTGTCCTCAGCATCTCCTTTCTCTCATTAAATTGTTTTGGCACCTGTGTTGAAAATCAATTGGCAATGATTATAAGGATTTATTTTTTGAACTCTCAATTCTCTCCATTGATTTGTATCTCTATCCTTGTGCTGATATTACACTGTCTCCTTTTCTAGGTATTTTAAAGTTTTTGTTACTGTTAAGAGTGAAGTTAAAATTATTTTGAACCTAAAATATTATTAACTCAGAACAATTTTCCTTAAGCTCACTGGCAGATTAATATAGTTAATCTATCATAATATTATCTTGGCCTTGAAGTAAAAAGAAAGTGTAACTTTTATGCCTCAATTAGGTAACTGGAAATTGCTTTGAATCTATTAAATTCTATCTAATGGGACTAAGTTGCAAAGATGTCAGGGATTTTGGTATTAGTGTTACATTAAATATCTTGATGAATAGTATTTAATTTCATATTTTGAATTTGAACAACTTATTATTATCATTATATACACATATTCCCTTGGTATAAGTAACATTTCCAAATTTTCTTTCTTATTTCTTTCAGATCAATCTCTAGAATCTCGTAGAATCTACAACAAGCCGATCCAGAGCTTGTCCAACATGGACACCATTTTCAGTGAAGCCCTTCTGAAGATGCAGAAGCAGCACCCTGGGTGCCTTTCTCAGGAGACTTCCATCCGTGCAGTCCAGGCCGCTGTCCAGTATCCCTATGAGGTGGGCATCAAGAAGGAAGAGGAGCTGTATGTGTACCTTCAAAGATCAGGGCAGGCTAGAGCCCTGCAATATTCTTTCTTGGCGGAGAGGACCACAAATAAGTGGTCCACTCCCTCTGGAGCATCCTGGAAAACAGCACTGGCACAGCCCATCTCTTCTGTTGGCATTCTCGGTAAGAACATGGGTAATGTCACTCCCCAAATCTGCACATGTAAAGTATTACCATTTGCTTAGGGCCACCAGGTGCCAGGCTCTTTGCTAAACATATCACTTGTTTTACCTAACTTAATTTTCACTCCAGCCCATGAACTATCTTTACTTTATATGTGAGGCCTAGAAACACTAACCTTCTCAACAGCGAGCTAATGAAACCCAAGTCATCTAATGTAGGTCTGTCTGATTCCAGACTCTGGGCATTTTTTAACTCATTTCTACCTCTTCCATGTCTCTCATTCCTGGATTTCCCAACAATGATTATTAATATGTTGCACATTTCAAAGTGTGTTCTGTCACTCCTATAGCTAGGGATTTGGAATGAAGGCTATATCTTTCTGGTCCTTGCATCCATTCACTTCTCCTGGTTCAAAACCACTATCCTCAAATTCATTTGAACTCTGAAATAGTGGCTTCCCTACTTTTTTCCCCTAGAAAATTTCTCAAACAAAATGTCTTCTTTCCTCAGAAGCTAGCTCTCTGATTGCCTTCTTCAGGCCACTTTCCTAAACTTCCCTTTCTCTTAGTCTTGGCCCAAGAATGGTCTTGGGTAGATTCCAAACCTTCCGAAATAGTAAGTGAAATGTTATATGTATTAGCTTGTATACAGTCTTCTGGGGGAGGAGGTCCAAAGTTTACTAAAAGCATCAACTTTCTTAACCCTCACCCAGCTCTCTAACACCAACCCAGCTTGGAGGGGAAGAGCCCTCTCTACATCTTCTTAGTCTGTTGTGGTTTCAGTCAAGTTTGGGAATAAAATAGTGTGTCTTTAACGTAAACACACTGTGCTCCTCTAGCAGTGACTCTGTTCACTTGTGATTTTTTAAGGAGATGGATAAATAGTGTGACAAAGAACCATGAGTATCCCTTTTTTATACTCTTTCAGCAACATCAGTATTTATTCCCAGTTATGTACTTACCTGTTTCTTCTTCCTTGTATTCCTTCAAGCCAAGAATAATTAATAATAGTAAAAGTTTTAAGTTTATCAGTATCATGTTTGTCAACCATCGTTTGAGAATTTCCCTATTTCCTTATTGTGAGCTTTTTAAAAATACTTCAGGTTTGTGTCTAACATGGAATGTTTAAAAGTTTAAGGTTGTTTTTTTTTAAGTATATCCCACATTGTTCTGAAAAATATTTGAAGAAGCATTTAAACTGTGTAGAAGACAATGTGGATAAAAATAAAGTGAGAGAGTTCGTCATTTCCCCCTTCTTCATGTTTATCCACATCCCGCTCTGCACTTCTTCTTTGTGACACAGCCTCCCGCTGCACCCTGTGTCCTCTGGAACACGCCCACAGCCTCATCTGGTTTACTAATGGCTCCCCCTCTGTCTCCTGCCTGAAACCTGGCTTACCCTGGGCACCTGCTTCTACTGCAGCCCTGTCAAGAGAATGCTGTTGCTTCTCCCACACTCCATGGACCTCACTGTCACTTCCCAGTTCCCCTCTCAGACCATTACCCCTTTCAGGACACTCTCCTCTGTGATCCTGCCATCCAGTCGTATCACTTTATCCCTCCTCATTACTGTCAGTACTCCCCTGCTTTGCCCTCATTTTAGTACCTGGCTCACAGTTATCCTCTGTGGCCCAAATCCTGCTGCCATCTGGTTGTCTTCATCCTCTGTGTGAATAATTCAGCCCTGAATAACCCAGCCCTGTTGCTTCTGGGTTCCTTCACCCCCTCAGATCCAGTGACGCTCACCTCACTTCACTTCTGTGACCCACACTTATGGCTTCACTGTAGGTCTTGTCTTTACCCTCAATATTTCTCCACCTGTGAAATGAGAAATCTCACTTTTTCACTACAACCTTGTATTTTCCCACATCCCTTTCTCGGTTATTCTAACTAGCACATGTGTTACTTGATCAGCTCCTCCTATCTTTACTTTCTTCTCTATTCAGTTTCATTTCCAGTCATAACTTTAGCTACTCTCTTACCAATTGTCCTCAAATGCCACGACTCATCCTTTCATTATGCCCCCTGGCAAAACCCCAGCCCTCATGAGCCCAACTTTGTACTTCCATGAGCCTATGTTCTCAGATCAGGCTGGTGCAAACTGCAAGTTCACATTCTCCCACCTCGCCTGTCAGAAGGGGAGAAGACTGCAGTTGACCAAACACTGCAGAACCAGTAGTCAAAGCATCCCTTATCCTGTATTTACTTCTCTGAGTAGAAGAGGTTCTTGACTAGATTTAATTCCATAGCAGTTAAAGGCAGTGATTTGGTACAGGAGCAGGACTCCTGGTCCCTGTCTGTGTGTGTTTAATGAGGAAAAATTAAGAAACTAAATTCAATGTAAATGCAGTATATACCTATGAAAACATAATTACCAACAGTGAAAAGTTTGGTCTTTCAGCCCTTTGTTGTTGAGAACTATGAGACCACAAGGTTGTGAAAAGAGAAGTTAGTAGCTAAGAACTTTTTGAAAGAAATAGATACTGTTTTCATGTATATTTTGTTTCAGTGATTAAATGAAAAGTATCAGTTTATAGAACTGAAGAAGATCTAAAATTATAGCTAAGACACTTCTAAAAAACCTTAGTCTGGCCCACTTTGTGGTTTGGATTATGAGTTGTTTGGAGCCCCAGTGGTCCTTCAGCAGACCTGCTCTGAGAGGTGAGCGCCGAGGAGTTCTGCTCCAACTTCACCAGGTGGCCTTCCTTCCCCACTGTGTCCCGTGCTGAGATATCACCTGCATGACATTATACTTTACAAAGCACTTTCACATAAACTTTTCATTAGTCCTTATTGTCCCTGTGAGTTTATAATCTCTACATGGTAGGAATTTTCAGCTTGGGACTGAAAGCTAGGAGGCCAGGGTTTTGAACCCCCAACTCTACCTCCTGTTTACCCAGGCCAAAGTTTAGGATACAAGCTGCTACAACAGTGAGAGCTATCCAGTCTTCTTGTTACTGAGTGAAATGCAGATGCTTAGTAAATTTGGAAACCTAAATGTTTTAAATAATTTAATATATATATATATTGTATTAAATAATTTAATACAATTTAAAAATTAAATATATTCCAGAGAAACTAAATCAGTGATTTCTTATTATTGATAACATTCTTTATTCAAAACCAATTGCCACAGGGGATTAAGAGGCACAAATTACTATGTATAAAATAAATAAGCTACAAGGATATATTGTACAGCACAGGTAATATAGCCAATATTTTATAATAACTTTAAATCCAGTATAATCTATAAAAATTTTGAATCACTATGTTGTACACCTAAAACTAAAGAATATTGTAAATCAACTAAACTTCAATTGAAAAAAAAAGAAACAATCCCCAAAGCTAGTCATTGTGAAGTGTAGAAGAGTTATATATACATGTCTTTCACGAAACATCCACAGTGGGTTGGTTAGGTAACAGGTAACCTGCTGCTGTAACAAATAACAATCTCAGTGGCTTAGCACAATAAAGATCATTTTCCTCCTCACTCCGCAGTAATTCTACAACCAGGTTCTTTCCAAGTAGCGGCTCTGCCATCCTCCTGGATAAGGGTCAGCAAACTTTTTCTGTAAAGTTCCAGATAGTAAATGTTTTAGACTTTTGGGGCCATATGGTCTCTTTTGCAACTACTCACCTCTGCTATTGAGGACAAAAACAGCCATAGAGCAATTTCGTGGACGATGGGTGTGCGAGAGCATCTGAAGGTGCCAGGCGGGAGGGAACCGGGAAGACCCAGCTGAGGGTGTGTGGATTTGAGCCTTCGCATTTCTAACCCGAGATCTTGAAATGCATCATGATTCCTGTCTGCTGGACTGTAAAGTTCATGTAGGTAATCTTGGAAAGAATGGTAACAAGGCTGAATTGGAACGAGCTTTTGGCTATTATGGACCACTCCGAAGTGTGTGGGTTGCTAGAAACCCTCCCGGCTTTGCTTTTGTTGAATTTGAAGATCCCGAGATGCAGCTGATGCTGTCTAAGAACTAGATGAGAGAACACTATGTGGCCGCCGAGTAAGAGTGGAATTGTCGAATGGTGAAAAGAGAAGTCGAAATCATGGGCTGCCTCTTTCTTGGGGTCATCGCCCTCGGGATGATTATTGGAGGAGGAGTCCTCCACCTCGCCACACATCTCCAAGACGGAGAAGCTTCTCCCGCAGCCGGAGCAGGTCCCTTTCTAGAGACAGGAGAAGAGAGAGATCACTGTCCCAGGAGAGAAATCACAAGCCGTCCCGATCTTTCTCTAGGTCTCATAGCCGATCTAGGTCAAATGAAAGGAAATAGAAGACCAGTTTGCAAGAGGGAGTGGTGTACAGGAAATAACTTCATTTGACAGGAGTATGTACAGAAAATTCAAGTTTTGTTTGAGACTTCATAAGTTTGGTGCATTTTTTAAATGTTTTAGCTGTTCACATTTGTTTGTCCCTTGGAACAGTGACACATAAAGATGTAATTCTCTACGGTTTGAAATGGATCATATGAGGCATGTAATATCAAGAATTGTTACTTTACAATGTTCCCTTATGCAAAATTGAATTTGCTTTGAATTTTTAGTCTTGCATAGACTGATAATAAACCTCTAACTCCTGTTCAGCTAAAGTGTGATGTTTAATATTATGGAAACAAAACTGGCAAAAATTGAAAAGACTTTCTGTAGCTGGGATATGCAGCTGTAGTTAAGCAAGCAGTCTTTAAAAGCTGCTGTGAACACAAGCCAGCAGGTAAAAATTAAAACTGCACCATTAAACTAGATTAGAGGTTTAAAAATTCCACTAGTCTTCACCCCGGACAAGACGTTGTCCAGTGGGTTTAGAATCTAAGAAGTTTCAAGAAAGTTAGTTTACCTTTGCTTTAGGTCATAAGTTCCTTCTGTGATTGCTGTGTATGAATACATAGCTCTTTGTAATATTATTTGGAAATTTGAGACTATTCAATATACCAATGTCCTGCTAGTTTAAGGGTACATTGTAGAGCTGAACTTTGAGTTACCGTACAAGATTTTTTTTTTCATGCTGTCATTTGTAATATGTTTTGTGAGAATCCTTGAGATTAAAGTTTTGGTTACAAATTGTTGTTTAACCTGAAAGCCTGTTTTTCCTTGCAAAACTAAAATCTGAGCTTGGTACCAATCAAGTCCAGGTATAACATTCCTATTGGAAGCCATACTTACATTTTCTTGTAAAGTGCTTTTGAAAATAAAATATTAACATAATTGTGTAATAGTTGAACCCACTATTACCATAGTTCTTGTCCCATAGAAGTCAGTTGGTTACACAAATCTTATTTTGTAAGAAACACAATTTGAGGCTTTTGAAATGAAGGGAATTTTTGGTTGTCTACTTAAGTGATGATACATTTTTAGGAGTAGAAGCCAGTTCAAAGTCCATGATATTCAGTGACCAGCATTTTAAAGTATAGCCACCTGATACATTATAATCCAAAGTTGCTGGTAAAAAAACAAACAAACAAAAAGCAAAAAAAAAAAAAAAACACTTTAGCACAAAGTAGAACTTTAAACGTTCCACAAAGCTTTAAAAATTGCTTCCATTTTATATAATTTGAGGTGTTGCATGGAAATTCTAAATTGATCCATCATGATGTGAAATTCACTATCTGGTTCAAATGTAACAGTGCATAATTGAATATGGAGGCATGCATAACCTTCTTCTTAGAAATCTAGAGGAGTTGTAATTTCAAATTTTTGTGCAATTAGATTAAATCATAATGCAACAGTCTCTTGGCTTAGTTTCCTTAAATGTGCTATTTAAAGATAGTTTTGGATTATGTTGTACTGACTTTCTTTAATGTAAAAGATGTCATTGTATTAATCTATAAGGATGTTTTATAAGATACAGATCCTAAACAAATTATTTCCAGTGGTCCTTCTTCACCTTTCATGCACATATCAAGGGAGGAAAGTCCTGGGTGTCACAGGGGCAGAACTGGTGTCAGTGGAGTTCAGTATGAGCCTTGTTACAGAAGACACTTTTAAGACTGCCTATTGATTTACTGGGAACTCGGGCTTTGGGCCTTTTGTCTTTCAGCATTTCATAGGTTAAAACCTTTGTTAGGATCAAGCAAGGCAAGATAGCTAAGAATTCATGGAAGTAATATGGTACATCAATATTACACTGCTCTTATAAATCTACATGGGCATTTTTGGCAGTATACAACTTGCAGAGTCTTAAATTGGAAGGGTTTCTGTAAAAAGGATAGTGGATTATAGCTATAATGTGGCTAATACAGACCTGATATAAAATTAACCTCTGGGATTTAACCTTAGGGTCCAAATTTGCAATCACTTTAACCAGAAACCCTAGCACAATTTTATGGCTTGTTAAAAATATGGAAGATAGAAATCATTAAAATCTTACATTCTACATTTAAATTGTGGCTATTAAAAAGTTCAGTTACTGTGATTTCTGAAATTAACAAGTCCCGTTGGCCAGTTTTGTCTTGCATTCTCAGTTGAATATGATACTGAAAGCAGTCACAGAGACTTTGACTTGTGGTGTAATGATTACAGGTGTTCACTAGAGGTCGCTATTAATAATACTTGGTGCTAATTTAAGGAACATATCTAAGGATTATAGTTGGTTTTTATGCTTTCAAGAATAGTTAATATTCTATGGTTCTCGGTTCATTGTGGGTTACTTCTGACCTCCATGTCTTAAGCAGAAAGGTAAATACAAAGATAAATTAGCCAGAGAAATTTTAATTTTATGAGATGTGGATACATTTTACCTACTGTTTCTATGCTTTTGTACAGTTCCTTAAAAGGTCATGTGATCAGTAGATGGCATCACCACATTTTTAGACTCACCCATGTCTGGATGGAAAGTCCTGGTCGCTTTTTACTGTAGAGTTATGATTTATATTCTTGCAGTGCTTCTTTTTAGGAATGGTGTTTTCCAGGCCTACTGACTCATTTTTCCATCCCTGGTTATATAAGAACCACTGGTTTAGTACTTTGTTTTCGTGTACTTTTATTTTCAGAATCCCCAGCATGATTTGGTTATCAGACCTGGTTGGTGGTAATATCTTCTGGTTTTATATTTTTGTACTAGACTGTTGCCTTCTGGTTTTCCTTTTTTTTTTTTTTTTGAGAACATGAAAGATTTTTATAATTAAAGTAGCTGAAGAAAAAAAAACAGCCATAGACAATACAAAAACAAATCAGTGTGACTGATTCCAGTAAAACTTTATTTATGGACACTAAAATTTGAATTTGATATAATTTTCCTATGTCACAAAATATTCTTATCCTTTCATTTTCAGCTATTTAAAATGTAAAAATATTCTTAGCTCACCAGCAGTACAAAAGCAGGCAGTGGGCTGGATGCAACCTGCAGGCCAACATCTGCTCTAGGGTCTCCTCCAAAGCCTCAGAGTTGTTCTCTGCATCTTCTATACCCAGGTGGTAATGAAGGATTTTTGGGAGATTTTAGGGGCCAGTCGTGATCCCACACCACCCTCTTCCCCATTCCTTTGACCAGAATTAGTTACAGGCCCTACCAGGATACCAGAGGTCTAGAAAGTACAGGCTTCTATGTGCCCAGGAAGAAAATGAAATGGTGTGGGAAAGAAATAGCAACATCTTTGCCATCAAATAATTTTTCTACATTTTCCATCCTTCTTGCCTTTTTTTTTTTTTTTGCAGTACATGGGCCTCTCACTGTTATGGCCTCTCCCGTTGCGGAGCACAGGCTCCGGACGCGCAGGCTCAGCGGCCATGGCTCACGGGCCCAGCCGCTCCGCGGCACGTGGGATCCTCCTGGACCGGGGCACGAACCCATGTCCCCTGCATCGGCAGGTGGACTCTCAGCCACCGCGCCACCAGGGAAGCCCCCTTCTTGCCTTTTTAAAAAATATTTCTCATTTTTCTTTTCCCTTCCCCAGCTGGGTGGTTCAACTTCTCCAATTTCACTGTTTTAGTTTGATCTTTCTTTAAATATTTCTTCAAATATCTTTATCTTGAAGTTTTTCTTGACTCATCCAACCAAAAATAATCTCTTTCCTTTGAATCACCAAAGAAATTTGAACTTCTCTCATCACTTACTTTACCTTTAAGCGTAGATATTTATGAACTTTTTTCTTTCCCACCACTAGATTATAAGTTCCTTGAGGGTTGGTACTACTCATATTTTTAATAACAGTTTTATTGAGGTGAAACATATATCATAAAATTCACCCATTTAAAGAGTACAATTCAACATAAAATGCTGCAGCTGCTGAAAAAAAGTATGGCAATCCCTCCAAAAATTAAAAATAGAATTACCATATGATTCAGCAATTCCACTTCTGGGTATATCACAAAGAATTGAAGCAGGGACTCAAACGGGTATTTGTATAATCATGTCCATAGTAGAATTATTCACAATAGTGGACTAATGGTGGAAGCAACCCAAATGTCCATTAACAGATGAATGAATAAACAAAATGTGGTACATATATATATTCAAAGGGATGTTATTCAGTCTTAAAAGGTGGGAAATTCTGATACACGCTACAACATGAATAAACCTGGAGGCTATTCTACTAAGAGAAATAAGCTAGTCACAAAAGGACAACTACTATTTGATTTCACTTATATGAGGCACCTAGAGTAGTCAAAATTATAAAGATAGAAAGTAGAATGATGGTTGCCAGGGGCTGGGGAGAGGGCAAAATGGGGAGTTACTGTTTAATGAGTACAGAGTTTCAGTTTTGCAAGATGAAAAGCATTCTGGAGATGGATGGTGGTGCTGGTTGTACAACTCTGTGAATGTACTTAATGCCCCTGAACTGTACACTTAGAAATGGTTATGATGTTAAGTTTTATGTTATATATATTTTACCACAATTAAAACATTTTTAAAATACATAGTAACAATGTCACCAAAAAAAAAAGAGTACACTTAAGTGGTTTTTAGATATTCATAAAGTTGTGTAGCCATTGCCACAAAAAATTTTGGAACATTTCCATCACTTTAAAAAGAAACTCTGTACCCATTTGCAGTTATTCCTCATTGCCCATCCTCCCAGCTCCTGGCAACTACTAATCTACTTTCTGTCTCTATGGAGGCTCCTATTCTGGACATGTCATATAAATGGAATCATATAACAAGTAAACTTTTGCATCCAACTTCTTTAACTTAGCATAATGTTTTTTAAGCCTCATCCATGTTATAGGATGTACCATTTAGTTTTACGGCTGAGTAATATTCCACTGGAGAGACATACCACCTTTTGTTTATCCATGTTGATAGACATTTGGCTTGTTTCTTCTTTTTGGCTATCTTGAATAATGCTGCTATGAACATCTATGTACAAGTTTTGTGTGGATGTATGTCTTCATTTCTCTTGGGTTATGTATATACCTACCTACCTACCTACCTAGGAGTGGAATTGCTGGATCGTGTGGTAACTCCACGTTTAACATTTTGAGGAACTTCCAGCTTGTTTTCTGCTGCAACAGCACCATTTTACAAGTTGCCAGCAGTGAATCAGGGTATCAATTTCTCCACATCCTCACTAGAACTTGTTATTGTCTGTCTTTTTAAATTATAGCTATCCTAATGGGTATGAAGTGGTAGCTCATTGTGGTTTTGATCTGCATTTCCATAGTGACTAATGATGTTAGGCATCTCTTCATACGCTTATTGGCCATTTGTATATCTTCTTTGGAGAAATGTTTAATTGATCCTTTGCCTAATTTTATTTTATTTTTAAAAAATTTTTATTGGAGTATAGTTGATTTACAATGTTGTGTTAGTTTCAGGTGTACAGCAAAGTGAGTCTTATACATATACATATATCCACTCTTTTTTAGATTCTTTTCCCATATAGACCATTATAGAGTATTGAGTAGAGCTCCCTGTGCTATACAGTAGGTCCTTATTAGTTATCTATTTTATATATAGTAGTGTGTTTATATCAATCCTAATCTTTCAATTTATCCCTCCCCCCACTTACCCCCTGGTAACCATAAGTTTGTATTCTACACCTGTAACTCTTTCTGTTTTGTAGATACGTTCATTTGTACCCTTTTCTTAGATTCCACATGTAAGTGATATCATATGATATCTGTCTGACTTACTTCACTCAGTATGAGAATCTCTAGGTCCATTCATGTTGCTGCAGATTCCTTTGCCTAATTTTAAATTGAGCTGTCTTTCTATTGTTGAGTTTGAGTTCTTTATATATTCTGATACAAGTACCTTATCAGATATATGATTTGAAAATATTTTCCCCTATTCTATGGTTTTTTTTTTCACTTTCTTTATTGTGTCCTTCAAAGCACAAAAGTTTTTAATTTTGATAATGTCCAATTTATCAATTTTTTTTCTTTTATAGCTTATGCTCTTGGTGTTATTTCTAAGAAACTATTGCCTAATCCAAGGTCATGAAGATTTACTCATAAGAGTTTTACAGTTTTAGCTCTTACTTCGGTCTTTGATCCACTTTGAGTGATCCACTTTGATCTACTTTTGTATATGGTGTGAGGTAGAAGTTCAACAAAATTCTTTTGCATATGGATATCAGTTGTCCCAGCACCTTTGTTGAAAAAGACTATTCTTTCCCCATTGGATTATATTGGCACCCTTGTCAAAAATTGAGTTTCCATAAATGTATGAGTTTATTTCAGGACTCTCAATTCTATCTCATTGATCTATATGTCTATCCTTATTCCAGTATCACACTGTCTTGAACACTGTAGATTTGTCAAAAGTTTTGAAATTAGAAAGAGTTTGTTCTTTTTTTTTTTTCTATATTGTTTTGGTTATTCTGGATTTCTTGTATTTCTATATGACTTGTAGGATCAGCTTGTTAATTTCTGCAAAAAAAAGTTGGATTTTTCCTAGTGATTGCACTGGATCTGCAGAGTGATTTGGGTAATATTGCCATCTTAACAATGTTAAGTCTTTTGATCCACGAACATGGGATGTCTTTCCATTTATTTAGGTTTTATTTAATTTCTTTCAAAAATGTTCTTTTGTTATTAGTGTACAAGTCTTACAATTCTTCCTTAAATTTATTCTGAAGTATTTTATTCTTTTTAATGCTATTATAAGTGGAATTGTTTTCTTAATTTCATATTCAGATTATTCATTGCTAGTATATATAAATAAAATTGATTTTTGTATATTGCTCTTGTATCCTGCAACCTTGCTGAACTTGTTTATTATTTCTAATTGTGTGTGTGTGTGTGTGTGTGTGTGTGTGTTTGTGTGTGAATCCTACTTACTGTTATACCTTCTGGAACACTTAATACAGTGCCTACCCTTAACTAGTATTCAATCCATTTGTAGTCCTTGAATTTGTATCTTTGAATGACACATTTCCACAGAAGCCTTCCACTCACTGAGTAATTTCTCAGTTTCCAATACCATTGAATCATTCTTTTTCTCCTTCACTCTTATCTGCAGGCTTGGGAACAATGGGCCGAGGCATTGCCATATCTTTTGCAATGGCCAAAATCCCTGTGATTGCTGTAGAATCAGACAAGAAGCAGCTAGAGACTGCAAACAGGATAATAACCTCCATCTTAGAAAAGGAAGTGTCCAAAATGCAGCAGAGTGGCCACCCTTGGTCAGGACCAAAACCCAGGTTAACTACATCTATAAAAGAGCTTAGTGGTGTAGATTTAGTCATTGAAGCAGTATTTGAGGAAATGAACCTGAAGAAAGAAGTCTTTGCTGAACTGTCAGCTGTGTGCAAGCCAGAAGCATTTTTGTGCACCAATACTTCAGCCCTGGACATTGATGAGATTGCTTCTTCCAGTGATCGTCCTCACTTGGTCATTGGCACCCACTTCTTCTCACCAGCTCACATCATGAAGTTGTTAGAGGTTATTCCCAGCCAATACTCTTCCCCCACTACCATTGCCACTATTATGAATTTATCAAAAAAGATTAAAAAAATTGGAGTAGTTGTAGGCAATTGTTTTGGATTTGTTGGGAATCGAATGTTGAAGCCTTATTATAATCAGACATATTTCTTATTGGAAGAAGGCTGTAAACCAGAGGAGATAGATCAGGTGCTGGAAGAGTTTGGTTTCAAAATGGGACCTTTTAGAGTGTCTGATCTTGCTGGGTTGGATGTAGGTTGGAAATCCCGAAAAGGGCAAGGTCTTACTGGACCTACATTGCCTCCAGGAACTCCTTCCCGAAAGCGAGGCAGCTGGAGATATTGCCCAATTCCTGATATGCTCTGTGAATCAGGACGATTTGGCCAGAAGACAGGTGAGGGTTGGTATCTTTATGATAAGCCATTGGGTAGGATTCACAAACCTAATCCCTGGCTTTCCAAATTTCTGACACAGTACAGAGAAACCTATCACATTGAACCACGTATCATTAGCCGGGATGAGATCCTCGAGCGCTGCTTATATTCACTCATCAATGAAGCATTCCGCATCTTGGGAGAAGGGATGGCAGCTACCCCAGAGCACATTGATGTGGTCTATTTACATGGGTATGGATGGCCAAGGCACAGGGGTGGGCCCATGTTCTATGCTTCCACAGTTGGGTTGCCCACAGTGGTAGAGAAGTTGCAGAAATATCACAGGCAGAATCCTGATATTCCCCAACTGGAGCCTTGTGACTATCTGAAAAAACTGGCTTCCCAGGGAAACCCTCCTCTGAAAGAGTGGCAAAGCTTGGCAGGACCCCGCAGCAGTAAATTGTGATTCAGCCTTTCAGGTTTTGCCTCATATGCTGGCATCAGGTAATGCTCACTGAATTTCAGTGAAACTAAATCCAAAGATCCAAAGTAAGCTTGCTCTGAAATGCAAAGCAAAAGAAGTAATTGGCCAGGTAAAACTCTTCTTTGGGTCTTCTGTCTGATGAAGATTCTAATGGGTCAGATCTTTAGGAATGTGCTTCCTATGCCTGGGAATCTGTCCCTATCAGATAAATTATTTCAATCTCAGTGAATAAACTTATGCTAACACCATAATAACTAAGAAAAAAGCCTCAGGAATAAGTTGAGGTTCCCAAGTTCTTTGATCATTGGAGAAATATGTCATTAATTATTCACTGATAAATGTATAAATTCATTTTGAGCCCTTTCAACCTCACACACATAGCACTGATAGGAAATCTTATGGACCCTTCATTCAACAGACACTCATCATGCACCCCTGAGCATTTTGTACAGCACTTGACAGACCTAGAGTCCAGAGGGGCATTAATACAGCAAGGAAGCCTATGATAAATTTCACTTCAGTCTCGGAGATGGAGTGAAGATGGTTGGCAGGGTAGAGTCAGCAGTGAGGATCTCTATGAGTGAGCTTGGAAAGCTGCCCAGGGAGAGGCAGAGGCAGTAGTTAGAGGCAGAGTATCAATGGCAGAACAATGTTGAAGTTTAGGCAGAACACAATTGGGAGTTGGTGAGGAAACCACATACTTCAGACCAGAATGCGGAGGTCAGGGTAGCTTGGCAAGTCATGCTCAATATAACACTTCTGTCCAAGGCCCATGTGCACAGTTGTCCTTGCTGCTTGCAAGAGGCTCAGTAACATTTTATGATAATTTCCTCAAGACCACCAGATGTCCACATCCTGGTCTTTATTTACTCTTCTAGCCAAACAGAAGTAATGGAAAGTAGTTAAGTTGTTGACTTTTAGTGTAAGAAGAGATCTCAGGGATCTAATCTCCTCTAATTCTGTGATAAAGTCATGATGCATTTCCCGGTCATGATATGCCTTTGTGATGTTGGGTATGAAATCTTAGCAAGTCTAAAATTACTGTAAAACAAATTTTGTTTAATTTTGTTATAAGTACTCTTTTTACTTTTCGCCTTGTATGATTAAATGTTGAGGGGCTAGTCAACACAAAAACTTGTACACAAATGTTTATAGCAGAATTATTCATAATAGCCCCACATTGGAAACAACCCAAATGTCCATCAACTGATGAATGGATAAATAAAATGTAGAATAGCCATATAATAGGATATTATTTAGTCATAAAAAGAAATGAAGTGCTAATACATGCTACAACATGATGAACCTTGAAAATATTATGCTAAGTGAAAAAATAGGCAAATCTATTGAGATAGAAAGCAGATTACAGCTTGCCTAAGGCTGGAATGATTGGGGGTGGGGAATAGCGAGTGGTTGCTAATGAGTACAAGGTTTCTTTCTGGGTTGATGAAAATGTTCTGAAATTATTGTGGTGATGGTTGCATAACTCTGTAAATCTGCTAAAAATCATTGACTTGTATACCTTAAATGTGTGAACTGTATGGTATGTGAATTATATCTTAATGCAGTTAATAAATAAGTAAACAAACAAACAAATGGGCTTAGGTTACTGTCCTTCAGGATGATGTAAATGAACTGTTTTTTTTACAATATTTTCACCAGTGAACCCAAACAAAATTACCAAAAGTTCTGATAGAGAAATCTTGAAGGAATATAGCATAAGTTTTCCATTGTAAAAAACAAACCAAAAACACTTCTAGAGTGTGCTTTGAGTTGTAGTTCAATTTAGAATAATTTTTGAGATGTGTATTGCTGGATTTTATTTAAATTGGTCCTTGAAATTAAAGACATCAATAGAAAAAAATTCCTGAAAATAGTAACTTGTGTAGTAATAGTAATAGTGTCTTAGTAAAATAGTAATAGTAAATAGTAAAAGTGTCTTAGTTTCAAATTAATTTAAACTTATTTCAAATTCATACACACATCAACTTTTTCTTCTTTAGACCTTGAGTAGATTTTGATATTGAGTTCTCTCTTTTTTTTTAGTTCTTAAAACTTATTTTCATCCTACATTCTCCCTTAGATTGGGGTTTTGAAACTAGAGTGCCTATGAATAGATTTTGAGTCAATAATCCCTGAAACTTTATGCTAACATTTGTGTGTATGTATCTGAGTGCATTGCTTAGAAAAGGTGCCATATCTTACATTGTATTCTCTGACATGTCTATGACCCAATAAATGTTAAGGACCAATACTTTATAAATTGATATAAAATGGGAAGAAGAAGCATGAGTTCAATTATCCTTATTTTGTGTCAAAGGAGACAAAACTGATTCAAACTGTTGCCTCTCACAAACAACAGTGGCTAATATGAAGAAACCTTTCCAGGATATCCCATCCCATTATTGAAAATGCACTTGCTTAAAGACTTATTTTGTTGTTGTTGTTGTTTTTGTTAATAATTTTAAAACTTTTTTTAAAAAACACCTTCTAAGTGACATGTTAAAAATATGTTCTAATGGTAATTGACTCTGACAAGAGCTACATATTAGAGGCACCCTTGAAGCTTTGACATAATACTCCAGCTTTAAAGATGAGACCAATGATGTTCCTTAAATCAGGAAAGCCACCGTGCAGCTGCAGTTGCTATCTACTTATTCATTTCCAGCAGGAACAGGTGTGCTCACAAGAAAGAAAATGTGGGATCCTAAACTCCCCTGATTAATGATGTGACAGAAATGTGCATGCAAATCATATTCCACAGCACTGTAGAAACCTGGAATTTCTAGGGTCTTACCCTTGTCTTTAAAATAGACACCTAGAAATTCAGAAATGTTGCAGATTCACTAGATTACCTGAACCCTCTTGGTAGCCATTGATGAAATTAGTATAAATCGAGTTCTCTGGACTATGTTTAAAAACAGCTTTCTTCAAGAACAGAATAGTCTTTGACTCTTTTTGGGACTGTCAATGCCACATGGTTATTTTGCCAGTTTACGTGTATTTTGAGATTAACAGACAAGTTACACTGCTTCCCTGCAGGACAGCAACATTACACAACTCTGAGGGACACCATTTATACCCTGCTCCAAGGGGCTGCCATTCACATAGAAATAATGTGAACAGTACCCTGTAGAGTTGTGCAACACCCAGTATTGTTTCCAGGGCACACCGTGTAGAGGTTTCAAGCCCCAAGACAGTTTCTTCTCTTTATTGCTGTAAGTATCTCTCTAAACAAAGTTGACAAAAGTAGAGGGAAAGTCTCCATTTAGATTGGTGTCTCCAGTGGACCAAATTTTTAGAAAAGATTACGTTTGACCCTTGAACAGCTCGGGTTTGAACTGTGCAGGTCCAATTACACATGGATTTTTTTCAATGGTAAATACTTTTGTACTACACCATCCACAGTTGATTGAATCTGCTGATACGGAGGAACCATAGATACTGAGGAACTGTGTATATGGAGAGCCCACTATAAATTATACGTGGATTTTTAGACTGGGAGAAGGGTCAATGCCCCTAACCCTAACCTTGTTCAAGGGTCAACTGTACGTCTTGTCTGTTCTTCTTAGTAATTTTTTTTCTAGCACCCTGAGAAAGAGGAACATGAGAGAGATGAACAGAGCTTTTAATTCTTGTCAAAGAATTCCAGGGTATTTTAATTGTAATATTTATTTGTTCTTTTTCACCAAACCTAAAATAGCCTAGCTGAGTGATGCCTGAAAGCATCTGATAAAGTGACAGGCACAGAGCTGATGCAATCAACCTTGTGCCCATCTTTCCACCTTCTCTGAGCACAGAAGCAGTTGCTAATTCTGGACATAATATGAGATCCTTAGGATGGGGTACAGCAAAACCTTCTCCAGGCAAATCATAAGTGCACTTGGATTCCTGAAGACCTCCAAGGCCTAAAGAATCGCTGATTTGTAAGTTTTAGCAGAGACTGTTGGCTGTCTACCAAAGTCTCTCTTCTTCTCTAGCAATAAACTTCTCAATTTTTAGCTGAGTATTTGGTTGTTCAGAATAAATAGTATTATTGTCAGCTTCTCTTGCATCCAGTTGTGAACATGTGACTGAGATCCAGACAATAGGATGTAAGTGGCAGTGTCACATGGCAGATTTTGGGAAACTACCTTAAGGATCAGATGATATGCATCCTTTTCCTGTTTCTTTTTTTTCCCCTTCCTCCATCTTGCTGCCTGGAATATAGATGTGAAGGCTGGAGGTCAACCCACTATACTGGACCACAAGGACAAAATTCCCTAGGGATAGCAGAAAGGAAGGCTGCAAAGAGCTTGGTCCCCCAAGACCTCATGGAGCAGAGTTGCTACTCTGCCTTCCAACAGTCATTTGTGTGAGAGAAAAATCAACTCCCATTATGGGTAAGACCCTGTTATTGTAGTTCTTTAATTCCTCACAGCTGACCCTAAGTAATGCAGGTGGGGTCCAAGAATGAGTGGGTTTTGTTTTGTTTTGTTTTTGTTTTTGTTTTTCTCAGTGCCATAGGTCATTCTGACACACTGGCAGCTTTGAGAATCTAATCTCATTAAACAGGATTTCTTGTTTTAAGAAAAACAATTTTTTGCCAGTGTGATGTGTTTTTCAACTTGATGTTGAATTGCTAATAAACTTGTATGTTATGTTTCACATATAATTGTTGTAGGCAATTCATGGAGACACCACCAAGAACCTGAACATAATTTAAAAACTAGACCACAAGGACAAAGGGATAGCAGAAAGGATTACATGACCTTAGTAGGAAACAGTCTCACAGGCATACTTAAACCTCAAGTTGACTCCTACCTGATTAGAGATGAAAACACTAACAAAGTATGTGCTATCAGAAGGAAAGATGGAAAGAGGAGTATTTCAAGAAGCAATGTCTCTCAGCACTGACCAAAAGGGAGGTGCTGGATCTGGGGTGCACAAACCTGCTCACTAGATCAGAGATCTCTAAAATGGGGTGCCCCTACCGAAGATGGTGTGAAAGATGATCCATAGAGGTGCAGACAGAAAATATTTAGAACTACTCTTGCTACTTATTCTTGTCTAAAAAATAAGAGTTAGGGCTTCCCTGGTGGCGCAGTGGTTGAGAGTCCGCCTGCCGATGTAGGGGACACGGGTTCGTGCCCTGGTCTGGGAGGGTCCTGCGTGCTGCGGAGCGGCTAGGCCCGTGAGCCATGGCTGCTGGGCCTGCACGTCTGGAGCCTGTGCTCCGCGGCGGGAGAGGCCACAGTGGTGAGAGGCCCGCATACCGCAAAAAAAAAAAAAAAAGATTAATCTTTATTAATATTTCCTGTAGATAAGAACACTGCTGTCCTCACCAGGTTATGTCTCAGACAGCCACGTCAGGAATGGAGTGTCGTGAGGGAAGAGGGCGAGTTCCAAAATGTAGAGAGTTTGACAGTGGCATCCTCCCTCTTACATTTGCTTTCAGCATATTGAGAAATATTGCAAATTATGTATGCTGGGCTAAGTGGATATTTAGACTAAATTATTTAATTTAGCTAAATTAACCCTAACAAAAGATTCCTTCAAAGAAAGTACCCTTAAAAATAATCTTTGAAAGAAAGAACAGTTGAAGATAACACAAATAATGCAAGCAAAGGAGTCAGATCAGGTAAGAAGTTGGCCAAAAAATTGAAATTATCAAGAAGATTATTAGAAATATTGACTTACAACCTACCATTCATGATGAAACCTGCCTGTCCTAAGTGTGTATTGTGTCTTATATTAGTGAATAGCAATATGAAACCATCACCTATGCAAAATGTTTTAATACATTGTTTATTTCATCACTATCTCATTCTTTATAAACTTCTATGTTATTGTGTTTAAAATGTACATATATGTCAATATAATAGTAAAAGTATATAATTTATAAACATCCTATTATTATGTATTAGAGATGTATACTCAAAATTTATGTGATGTGCTACCCAGATCCTCTTTTAGGAATGAAAATTTTATTCTCCGAGTTGGTAGGAGTGTTACCAGAAAATGGCCTTCTTTTGGGATTGCCTTGCTCAACGTCACAACTTCTTCCAAAAATAGCTTGTTGGGGGGGATGAATTGAGAGACTGGGATTGACATATATACACTATTGATACTATGTATAAAATAGATAACTAATGAGAACCTACTGTATAGCACAGGGAACTTTACTCAATGCTCTGCGGTAACCTAAGTGGGAAGGAAATCCAAAAAAGAGGGGAATATATGTATCCATATAGCTGATTCACTTTCCTGTGCAGTAGAAACTCACACAACATTGTAAAGCAACTATACTCCAATAAAAATTAATTTTAAAAAGTAGCTTGTAGGACTTCCCTGGTGGCGCAGTGGTTGAGAGTCCGCCTGCCAATGCAGGGGACATGGGTTCGTGCCCCGGTCCAGGAAGATCCCACATGCTACAGAGAGGCTAGGCCCGTGAGCCATGGCCGCTGAGCCTGCGCGTCCGGAGCCTGTGCTCTGCAACGGGAAAGGCCACAACAGTGAGATGCCTGCGTACCGCAAAAAAAAAAAAAGTAGCTTGTATTCAATGATTGCTCAACTCAGGAGTGTAAGCACCTGATCTTCTTGCCCCAACTCTGAAGGGCTGACATAGCTTGTGAGCTCTCAAGGACATTGGGCTGGGGCCTTCGTATCCAATAGCAGCTGAACTTCTCTCTCTGCTCATTCCTGCTTCCTCCCTTCTCCTTCACAGGTGTTAATCCCAAGAGCCCTCCCTAAACAATCTGCACACTCATCTCCATCTCAGAGTCAGCTTCCCAGGGAAACTGCAACACTGCAGGTACATGATTAAAGATGTTTGGAAACCATTGATCCATATGCTATCAACTCTTTTGTATTTGTGTAATAGACTTCTTCTGATTTCACATGTTATCAGTTTTTATAAACAGCTGTGTGTGCAAGAAAAGAATGTGCATTCTCTGTTTGATGAATCTAGGATGCTATTCTAAGTTCGAGCTTGCTAATTATGTTGGTCAAGTTTTCTCTGTAGCCCTGCTGATGCTTTATCTAAAGTCCTGCCTCCTCCTGTGATTGGGGTCAAATACCCAGCCAGTGGGGGGACGCCTTTCCTTGATACAAAAAGCCAGGACTGACTGAATGGGCACATATAGCTTTAAAATGATCTTACTGTGTTTCTGGCAGAAGCATTTCCCTTCTAGGAACCATGTCTTCTAGATCTCACGGTGTTAATTTCTGGTACAGGAAACAAAACTCTCCAAGTGGGTCACTGGCCGTGATGATAAATGGGGCCACTTCTACTTTCAGTCTTTGGTTCCTATAACCTTGTATTTTACCTGTTAGGGACATAGCACCATATAACAGTTGTTGATTCAGGATGTGAACTGCATCCTGGAGGATGGTACCCCATCCTCACAGGATATAATCTCCAAGCTGGAACCTCAGTAATACCTTCTGAGAGATATTCCATTATTCTATTAGGAAAGCTAGTAGCTTCTGGACGGTGTAGTATCTGATCGGAACAGGGAATCCATGGTCATATGCTTACCTCTGTACCACCTTTGTTTTAAAGCATGTCCTTTGGTCTGATGCAATATTATGTGAGTTCTTTTTATACTGGCTCAGATCCTCTTGAAGTCCTTGGAAAATGAAGCCCTGCAGTCAGGAAAAGAAAGCCCTGGAATATGTGTCAATTCCAGTCAGGATGAATCACTGACCTGCTGACTAAAGAGTATCGATGTAGTTGGCTTACCACCGAGTGGTTGGTTGGTCTCGCCATGACAACTTGCATCTGGGGCAAGTTGTACATTCAGCAATTAGATCAGCCCTGATGAGTGGACGTCCATTCTGTTGGGCTCGTGCATAGCTTCATCCCTACAACCAAGCCTTCTCTGTCATGGGCCACTTGTGCCAGCAGCACTAATGTGGGTAATGATAGTGGCCGGTTGATGTCCGCTAGCCTGGTCACTCTGTCTACTTGGTTGTTTAATTCATCTTCTGTGGTAGATGTTTCCTGGATGGAATTAACATGTCATGCACAGCTCTTCACACTTTGTGCCCACTCCCTTCAGTGCATCCCTCAATTCCCCAGTTTTTGCTGTCTCCTATCTTCCAATATTTCTCTTTCTGGTCCCTGACCAACCACCCAAGCCGTTGCCACTGCCCACTCAAGCCACCTCTCTGTCTTTTTTTTCCTTCTTCCACCACCTGCCATGGCAGTTCAGTATATCTACTTCACCATGTGTGTGCCATCACTTTCTCCAAGCCTCCAAGAGCCAACCTAGCACTGTGTTAGTAATATGTGTCCTAGAGCCTGCCTGGGCATTAAATCCTGTATCATGGAAAAGGTTTCCACATCAGTAAACTCACTCTGCCAAAGTTCATGTTCTGCCACTCTTGATCCAGCGCCCTCAGGATCCACTCCCAAACATAGTCTCCCAGCTTCTGCCAACACCTCTTGGCTGGATCCTATACCTCCTTGAGGATATAAACCCTTTCTTCCCTTAGTCTTAACACTCCCCTAAATGGGTTATTTTGTGACTTAACTCTAGTTATTGTTCTGATGCCCAGAAGGGGAGTTATTTCACGAGCTGAGTGTGTGTCTTGCGTAACAGAAGCCCTTGAATTGTCTTTGAGCAAGGGTGAAACACAAGTCTTTAGGAAGGAGGGGCTGGCCTCCTCTGCAGGCCCAAAGTATTCAGGGGAACTCAGAATTTGATATTTTCAAATTCACTGAACCAGATGTCCCCGTTGCCAGTCGCAGGGTCCCATTTCTTCTCAATCAAGGCCTTAACCTTGGCAAAGCAGAATTGCCATGAGAATTTACCCTTCTCTGAAACTCCATTTTCCTCATAATTAAATCCTGGGCCTGACCTCTGCTTTTTCTATCCTGTGACTACAGGAGATAAGTCTGTCTTATATGCTTCCAGGGAAGCCCTCTGAAATTCACAGTTTGTCTTAGATTGGTAGTTAATCACCTTCACACCTTTTATTGTATTCCTCCAGGACAGGAATAAAGTCCCCAGCAACAGCCCTCTGAATCCATTACAACTTTCTGTAACCTCTTAAAGGCCTGAAAAATGCCCTCATTACCTTTTATGGATATCCTATCCTAACTTCTCCACTGATGAAAGTTTTAACTTTTGTGCAGTTACAGCATGCTAGGCGCTTTCAATACTCCACTTACCACCAGATGACATTTTAGTTGCCAGTTGGTTGGTTTATAATCCAGCTCTAAAATCCCATTTCAGATTTTGCTTCCTAGGACCACTTCTGTTAGCAATTGGCATAGAGCAAGTTTCCCAGGAAAGAGATTCTGAAATAGAGATTTCCATGCAGAAAGTCTACTGGTAAGTGCTCTTGGGTATAACACCTGTAAGGGAGTGGAGAAAGCAAGAAGGAGCAAAAGGAGGAGTTGAACTGTGAGGCAGATGTAGCAGAAGCTTCGGCAGATCTTTGGGGAGCTCTGAGGCTCAGACAGCCCTTCAGAGATGTCCTGAATTGAGGCAGGGGGTTGGGCCTTTGTACTTTCACCTTTTTGGGTGTGGGTTGCCCCCAGGGAGGGAGGCATGGCCTTGGACAAGGCATCTACCTTCAGCCAAGGTGAATATCCTTGGGGGAACTCAGGTCCTTGGCTTCTCCCAGCAGCTGAGGGAATAAGTGCCTTGGTACTGAAAGGGGGGACCTGGACCGTGCACCACAGCATCCAGTACACAGCTTCTGCCTTGTAGACCTTCCATATCACTCTCCTCACACCTTGTCCCTGCTTTGGTCATTCACTACAAGAAGCCCCATACTCCCAGCCACCCCTCATCACCTGGACTCTCACCCCTATACAGCTCTGTATATCTCCTAATCTGATGCCTTGTCTTCCTCAGCTTTCTAAATTCTTCCCTTGAGTCCTCTAGAATTCACGATGTCCATCAGCAAAATCTCCTCTATTCTTATATGTTCTCTGAACATTCCTTCGTCTTTGTGGCCTAAATTCTTGAAGTCTTAAAGGGAGTCTCCAGTGAGTGGCTTCACCAGCCAGCTTCTGAATAATCGAGAAATAAAATAAAAAGTAATTGTGGGGGCCAAATATCACCTTTCTTATTGGTAGAGGCCAGATTGGAGGATGTGGGTTTAGTATATTAACCCTGTGGACTTGATAACTTTGCACCTGAGAAATAGACCACCCCACATAGTCAGCAGCACTGGCCCATACTTTTTTTTTTTCTGAAGCCCTCATTTATGTCATTTTAAATAATTCTTTATTGTATGTAAATTGTCTCAGCCCCTTTTTGGAAACATGTGAGGTATAATTAGAAGAAAAAGAGAGGTAGGACTCTCAAAAACAGATGAATGAAAACAGGATGTAACATGTGTTATGTGCCAAATGAATAATGTAGAATATTACTACTGGAATTCTGTGAAGGAAATGGTCACTAAACAATTAAAGCCCACTAACCTCAAGGAGGCTATACTATTATTATACAAAACACTTCCCCAGGCCATTCATTTCCTCACTCTTCTACATGACTATTTCATACCCCCTCTTTTCCTGAATTCCATTGCCTCCTTCTCCGTCCCCCTTCTCTGCTGATTGCTTCCTTTACAGAAAAAAATAGAAGCAATCAGAAGAGAACTGCCACAATTACCCACCAACACATCTATCCACTCCCCTGCATCTGAGCTCATATATCCTGCTGTCCCTCCTATTTCTGTGAACCAACTATCTGTGTGCCTTTCAACCCCCAACTCCTCCACTATGCTGTTATACCATCCCCTTTCACCTGCTCAAATGCATCACCCCAGCGAGCCTCTCCTCTTCCTTCTGCTTCATCAACTGCCCTCTTTGTAGGCTTCTTTCCAACCAGCATGTAAACACTGTGTAATGTCTTCCATCTTAAAAAAAATCTTGTTTAGAAAAAATTTCTGGGCTTCCCTGGTGGCATAGTGGTTAAGAATCCGCCTGCCAATGCAGGGGACATGGGTTCGAGCCCTGGTCCGGGAAGATCCCACATGCCTCGGAGCAACTAAGCCCATGCGCCACAACTACTGAGCCTGCACTCTAGAGCCCGTGAGCCATGACTACTGAGCCCACTCGCCGCAACTACTGAAGCCCTCATGCCTAGAGCCCGTGCTCCACAACAAGAGAAGCCACCGCAATGAGAAGCCCAGGCACTGCAACGAACAGTAGCCCCTGCTCGCCACAACTAGAGAAAGCCTGAGAGCAGCAACAAAGACACAACATAGCCAAAAATAAATTAAAAAAAGAAAAAACTTCTGTCTCAAAAAGTCTTGATCCTGTCTCCCCTTCCAGCTACCAGCACTTTTCACTTCTCTCCTTCATAGCAAACATCTATACTGATTATTCTCACTGTTTCCCATTGCTTCCCTCTCATTTTCTCTTGAACCTATTTCAGTCGGACTTGTGTCCCCATCACCCCACCAATAATGCCTTTGTCAAGGTCACCAGTGGCTATTTTATTGCTGAATCTGATGGTCAATTCCTGGTTCTCATCCTACTTGATTCATCAATCATTCCCTCTTCCTTAAAAAGCTTGCTTCATCTGATTCAAGGGTACCACCTCTCTTGATTTCCTCCACCTCACTAGCCTCCTTCTTAGTTTCCACTGCTGCTTCTCTTTCTCCCTCACCAATAAATGTTGGAAAGTCCCAGGGCATAGTCTTTAAACCTCTTCTTTTGTCTATGTACACCTACTCTCTTGGTGATCTCATTTAGCTTCAAGGCTTTAAATATCATCTACACACCGAAAACTCCTAAAGTCACACCTTCAGCCTGGACCTCTCCCCTGTTTGACTGTCTACTTGACATCTACATTTGGATGTTTAATGGAGATCTAAAACTTAACATGTTCAAAATCGAGCTCTTAATATTTGCCAGCCCCACAAATACAGACTTCTCCTGCAACCATTCCATCCTGCCAGTTGTTCAGGACATAAATCTTAGCGTCATCCTTGACTCTTCTCTTTACCTCACTCTCCACATCTAATCCATCAGCAAATCTTGGTGGTTCTACCTGCAAATGAATCCAGAATCCTACTACTTATCACTGCCTCCTCTGCTATCAGCTGGGTCTAAGTTTTCTCTCACTCGAGACAAAAGCATCCTAATGGGACTCCCTGCTTCCCTCCTTGTTTTACTGTGGCCTTATCCACACAACACCAAGAACAACTCTTCTATTCAAAAGCTCCATGGCTTCCCACATCATTTAGAATAAAAACGAGATTCCTTACAATGCCATGAGGCCCTACATTATGTTGTCCCACTACCTCTCTGACTTCAGCCCCTATTTCTCTGTTTAGATCATTCTGCCCCAGACAACCTCCTTGGTGTTCTCTGAATATGCCAAGCAATCTCTCACCCCAGGGCCTTTGCAAGTCCTATTCTGTCTACCTGAAACTCATGGCCCTCAGCTATCTGCATAGATCGCTTTCTCCCTTTTTTACCTTCTGTTTCAATGTCACCTTGTTAGAAGGTCCTTCTGACTATCTCACATACAAGAGCAACCATCCCCTTCCTTGTTACTCCCTGTCTCCTTGATCCTGCATTTTCTCCATAGCACAATTACTGTCTGACATATTATATGTTTGTTTATTTGCTTATTTTCTATGGCCCTTCCCCTGATGTAAGTTTCTTGAAAGTAGGCATTTTGGGTGTTTTGTTCGTTGTTCTAATTGGAACCTAGATCAGTGCCTGGTACATAGGTGATGCTCAATATACCAGTTGACCCTTGAACAATGTGGGGGTTAGGGGTGCTGACTCCTGTGCAGCTGAAATCCATGTATAACTTTTGTGTCCTCCAAAACTTAGCAAATGATACCCTACTGTTGACAGGAAGCCCTACCTAAACAGAAACCATCAATTAACACATGCTTTGTATGTTATATGTATTACATTCTGTGTTCTTACAGTAAAGTGAGCTAGAGAAAAGAAAATGTTATTAAGAAAATCATAAGGAGGAGAAAATACATTTACAGGCTGTACTGTATTTATTAATACAGTTAGTTTAGGTTGTCTGTTTACAAGATGAATCATCTGTCTGTCAGTACCTACATCAATATTGTCTTATACAATACAGAACATGGTAGATGTTATCCTTATTACTAACACTAGATGTCAAAAATGAAAAGATAATGTGAAAAAGAAATTTGTATTTATTTACAGGTATAACGATTCATGCATCAATAACAAAGCAGCAGCAGTATGACTGCTTTATGGTAGCCTAGCCTATATGTTAATGAATGAATTGTTATGAAATTTTTTTTTTTTTGGTATGCGGGCCTCTCACTGTTGTGGCCTCTCCCGTTGCGGAGCACAGGCTCTGGATGCGCAGGCTCAGCGGCCATGGCTCACGGGCCCAGGCGCTCCGTGGCATGTGGGATCTTCCCGGACCGGGGCACGAACCTGTGTTCCCTGCATCAGCAGGCGGACTCTCAACTACTGCGCCACCAGGGAAGCCCTGTTATGAAATGTTTATGGCATAGAGTGTTACAGTCATATTCATAATACAGTATTGGAAAACATTGTTGCATTAAGAGAACCCACTTACCTGTGATGGTAGGGTGATACACAGTTTACCCAATTACCAGAGAGAGGCATACTGTACAGTAATGTAATTCTTTGAAAGCAAAGTTATATAACAGAAAACTAACACATTATTAATTTTATATTAAATATCACTCACCTTATGCCTATGTTAGGCTAGACTAGTATCTACATATATTTTATGTATTTCTTATATACCTTTTTCTTAAATTGTTCAATATTTCTAAGCTACGTGGTTCGTTTGTGAATTGCTTCAAATTGTCGCAGATCTCCAAAAAATTTTCCAATATGTTTATTGGACCCACACAGTTGAAAAGTGTGTTGTTAAAAAAAAAAAGAAAAGAAAAGTGTGTTGTTCAAGGGTCAACTGTAATTATTAAAGAAGTAAAAATCTTAATTTACCCCTTGTCTGAGGCTTGCCATTCTAAAATATTATACCTCATGTTCTGCATGCTGGAGATTAGCCCAGGCTATCTTAGGAACACTAAAGGAAAGTTGTAGAATGATTGCTCATCTAATGATTGTCTGTTTAAAACTGTCTAGCACAGCTTAATGTAAGGTGGTATAAAAACTAAATTTCCATTGGTAACCTGACTTATGACTTGTCTACCCAACTGTAACTACAGAATGCATGATCCAATAAAATTTTTCCTTATTTGTGATTTGCATTAAAAATACTTACAAAGAACTAAAAATAAAATGACACTTTTTACAATTTAAGCTTTTATTTAAGACAATAACATTACATAATTATAAAATTCAAAAATATTTGTTATTAGAATGTATGAAAATTTGAAATCTGAACTGTTGCAGAAAATCTAAGTTTTGCTCTACTTTTGTATTTTCAGTTATTCAACTGGTCCTCAGTAATATCCCATAATTTAGACTCTATGCCAGAAAATGGAACAAAATTAATGAAGTAAACTTTAAATAAATCATTCCATGAACTGGGTATATTGAGAGTAGGATTTTTGCTGCACTCCCCACTAGATGGTGCTGCTAAGAAGTTTTCTTAAAAATTCCAATTTAGAGATACAATTTTAACCAAGCAATAGAATACCATTCATACGTTTAACGATAGTTCTGTCATAAGATTTGTTTTTAAAACTTTCAACAAAATGTTCTGTGGGCTCCTAGAGCTTGTGTGTAGATGTGATGTGGGTCAGTTTTATAAATAATAGGCAATCTGAGCAGGTGGAAATTGGAGAGAGAATTTCAGCCATAACAGCATTTGATATTATTAGATTTCCAGCGATCATCATGTAGTTGGCTTCCAATTACCTTTCTCAAACGTAAAAAAATTACAATAGATGTACATAATTTTCTTGTAGATCTTGTTCAAGCTACCAAAATGAGTATTGTAATACCCTTTCAATTAAAAAACCCAGTTACTGGGGCTTCCCTGGTGGCGCAGTGGTTGAGAGTCTGCCTGCCGATGCAGGGGACACGGGAAGATCCCACATGCCGCAGAGCAGAGCGGCTGGGCCCGTGAGCCATGGCCGCTGGGCCTGCGCGTCCGGAGCCTGTGCTCCGCAACGGGAGAGGCCACAGCAGTGAGAGGCCCGCGTACCGCAAAAAAAAAAAAAAAAAAAAAAAAGTCCACATGCCACCGCAACTAAGAGGCCCATATGGCTCAAGGAGGATCCCGCGTGCAGCAACTAAGACCTGGTGCAGCCAAAAAAACCCCAAAAAACAAAAACAAAAACCCAGGTACTGGTGCTTCCCTGGTGGCGCAGTGGTTGAGAGTCCGCCTGCCGATACAGGGGACACTGGTTCGTGCCCCGGTCCGGGAAGATCCCACATGCCGCGGAGCGGCTGGGCCCGTAAGCCATGGCCGCTGAGCCTGTGCGTCCGGAGCCTGTGCTCCGCAACGGGAGAGGCCACAACAGTGAGAGGCCCGCGTACCACAGAAAAACAAAAACAAAAACAAAAACAAAAACCCAGGTACTTATTCTTATGTGGGTCATGAAAAGCCAGCTTTATTAATTCTTACAAATATGAGAAGAGTGTTAAAAATAGTAATTCAACAGTTGGATTGATGGTTCTTTCTGTGAAGAGATTTGGTCTATAAGACAGAAAAATCAGTGTTTTTTCCAGGGTATAATATAAGCTGTATTCCAATATAGTAGCATGAGCTATTGGTATAATATAACAATTATAACATTAGGAAAACCTAATGGATATAGGGGGTCAGACTCTACAATCTGCTATAGATTTGAAGTTTTAATGGAAATTTGAGGGTCAAAGTCCTCTTTTATTTTATCCTCTGTGGAAGTTGAATCTTGCTGTGAGAAAGCCATTGCATTTTCTTCTTTTTTTTTTTTTTAAGACGTTGGGGGTAGGAGTTTATTAATTAATTTATTTTTGCTGTGTTGGGTCTTCGTTTCTGTGCTAGGGCTATCTCTAGTTGTGGCAAGCGGGGGCCACTCTTCATCGCGGTGTGCGGGCCTCTCACTGTCGCGGCCTCTCCCGCTGCGGAGCACAGGCTCCAGACGCGCAGGCTCAGTAGTTGTGGCTCACGGGCCTAGCCACTCCGCGGCATGTGGGATCCTCCCAGACCAGGGCCCGAACCCGTGTCCCCTGCATCGGCAGGCAGACTCCCAACCACTGCGCCACCAGGGAAGCCCTGCATTTTCTTTTCTAGATTAAATTTCAGCCTCTTTACCTTTTACAAATTGATTCTATTTTCTATCTTTTAATTACTGTTGTCTTCCCAGGTTTATTGAGATATAATTGGCATACAACAGTGTGTAAGTCTGAGGTGTACGGGATGACTTGATATAAGTACATACTGGGAAATGACTTCCATAAGGTTAATTCACACAACTGTCACCTCACCTAGTTACATTGTGTGTATGTGTTGAGAACAGATAAGAGGTACTCTCTCAGCAAAACAAAATAGTATTGTTAACTTTAGTTACCATGCTATACATTAGATGCCCAGAATGTATTCAACTCTAAGTTCGTACCCTTTGACCACCTTCACTCATCACCCTCCTTCCCCCACCAGCCTCCAGTGACCACCAATCTACTATATTTACGAGTTTGGTTTGTTTAGATTCCACATATAAGTGAGATCATATATATAGTATTTCCGCGCCTGATTTATTTCACTTAGCATAATGTCCTCAATTTTTATCCATGTTGTTGCAAATGGCAGGATTTAATCATTATCGTTACTTTCTCCTAGTGTTACCAGAATTGGGATGAGAAAAGGGAAGCCATCATTTACATAATCATCTACGTTTATTTACATAAGTTATAAGTCTATCTGAGCACGTGAGAGGCAGATGGGAGGGGAAAGGAGAGGAGCCTGGTGTGGGGGTTGGAACTTCAGAAAGGTCTTCTGGGACTCCCCTTTAGGAAGACGGGAATCTGGGGTGGCAACATCCAGGGAGACAGGAGAGATAGAGGAGCCGACCTCTGGGCTTGAGGGCATTGAGGCTGCGAGGGGATACAGACTATACGATTGTCACTGGCAAGATTGAAAGAGGAAAGGAAAGCAGGCAGCAGGAGCACAACTCAATGCACTTCTTTCTTCTTTTCTCTGCAGCTGATGTTCCCACTCCCTGGCACCTCAGCCTGGAGATGGGGGAAGCGGGAGCTCAGGGCCAGGGCTCAGCAGCTGTTCTGCCGGGCTCCTGGCAAGGGAGCAGCCTCAGCACACAGACCCCTTTCTTCTTCCTTGGAGGGAGTGGGAAGCCGCTGTCAGTGGAGCCTTGTTTCTTGGTCTCTCCATCCCCCAGTTATCAGAGGGTAAACCACTGTGTAGCAGTTTGTCTCCAACTCCTGGACAGGGCTGGGCCAGAGGACAACACAAGAGAAATAATCCCAGCATATTAGTGCCCTCTTTTAATGCTTGAGGAGTTAGGCAATTTGGCGGATCCCAAGGCTGGAGGCTGACTTCAGCTGGGGGAGGCAGTTCGGGAGGGATTTTACTCTGATGCCCAGAGTCGTTTGTTTCTTTGCCTCCAAAAGAGTAAAATAAAGCAGTAGTTGCCAAACTTTTAAGATCACACCTCTTTTGGTTAAAAGAGTAAGGAGAGAGCAAGAGAGTGAGGGAAAGAATGTGCCCTTAGTGTGACTTAATATATGCATGATAATTACCTTTGTCTTTATCATAGAGAAAACTTGCACAGCCCTTACTGTTGCAGGGCACTGTTCTAAATATTCCCCATGTAGGGACTTCCCTGATGGCGCAGTGGTTGGGGGTCCGCCTGCCAATGCAGGAGACACGGGTTTGATCCCTGGTCTGGGAGGATCTCATGCGCTGTGGAGCGGCTGAGCCCGCGAGCCACAGCTGCTGAGGCCTGTGCGCCTGGAGCCCGTGCTCTGCAGTGGGGGAGGCTGCTGCAGTGAGAAACCTGCACACCGCAGTGAAGACCCAACGCAGCCAAAAATAAAACAAATAAACAAATACATAAATTTACTAATAAATAAATATTCCTCATGTATTTAGTTCTTACAACAGCCCTGTGCGGTAGGTATTATTATCTCTGTTTTACAGATGAGGAAACTGATACACAAAAAGGATTCTTACCCAAGGACACACAGAGGCAAACCTAAGATTTTAAACCAGGCAGTCTTCCCCGGAATCTATGCTCTTTAACTAGTATTCCATGCAATATATACTTATTTATAATCCCACACATATGCTACTGTGATCATATGTAGTTTATGAAACATAGACATGCATGGACATTTTAAAAGATGAGGGTAAAAATAAATATAAACAGAATTTCTGCTATATTTTCCTTTTACCCCAACAGATTGTCTTATAACCCCTCATTTTAGAGACCACTGTTTGAGAAGTTGGAGCGCTATGGAAGGAGGCTGACCACTACAGGCTCGGGGAACAGAAGCTGTACCACTGCACCAGTAACACAGTGGGCTCCCATCCTTCCCAGTACCAGTGGCCCTTTTAATATAAAAACAGATTCGCAAGTGCTCATATAAAAGTTGTACCTTTTGTATCTGTTGATTGAGAAAGGACACAATGATTTAAACTATTAAGTAACACTTGTGCCTTTAAATGACTTTATTTTATTCACTGCAACTCTGTGGACAAAGCATGTTGTCAACCGTATCTCAAAAAACGCACTACCTAAGTTGAAATTATGTTTTATTCGGAGGCTTTGCTGAGGACTTAAGCCAGGAACAGTCCCTCAGATAAATCTGAGAGGCTGTGTCCCAGGCTTAAGTCCTCAGCAAGTCCGCCGAATAAAACATAATTCTCAACTTTTAGGTTGTGCACTTTTTTAGTTGACACCAATATCTACATCATGTAGAAAACACTACACGTATATGCCAGTCACATTAGCTTTTCAGTCTACATACGATACTTGGTGTAGTGGATTTGCCTGCCTTTTATAATAAACCCAGGCCCCCCAGGAGGCGCCCAGCTTTTGTAGATGTTGAGATCTGCGGGTGTAGTGGAAAGAGTCTGGGTTCCAGAACCAGCCAGAACCAGATGGAATTCTAGTGCCACGTGTGTGACATGGGATGAGTAACAAAACTTTTTGAACCAGAGTTTCCTAATTTGTAAAATGAGGATAACACAGCCTTGCTTGTTTGTTGTAAGGAGAGCTCCATAGGAAAGTCTCTGGTACATATTGACACAGTAAGTGGTAGTTATGGTTCTCAGAAGCAGATCTCCTCCGAAGCTGCTGAAGCTTAAATTCAGGGTGTGGTACTTGCACTGGCCCTTTCCAAAACTTTGAGAAGCCCCTCGCAATTTTGTGATTTGTAATTTTGTGTTCTTTTTCTTAAAGAGGGCCCCTAAAATTGTACATAAGTCAGGCTTACGTTGGATTGTCCCATTAATATCCTGCCACCCTTCGACTCTAAAGGTAGCACCTGAGGATCAAAGTGCTGTAATGCCCAGTGAAGCCCCACCCCTCCGATTAGGCATAAGGCAAACAAGTGATGTGGGTGCATGGGAATTGGTGAGGCAGTTCCCAGAGAAAGGGCTTCAACAGCTACCCTCCAAGAAGATGTGAAAGTGAGAACGCTGAGTACTCAGCCTCATGGTGATGGGGGTGTAGGGAGTGGAGAGGAGGGTGTGTGGTGGGGATGCCCTGAGAGGGAGCAGAGATGCTTCCTGACTCCCCTAAGCTCTGGATAGCACCATATCAGCAGGGCTTCACGTCCCTATCTGCCTAGTCAGACAGAGAATTAAGATCATCCCTTAGTTGGGGTCTGAACACTGTCCTAAGTTGATGGTTCTCAATCCTGGTTGCACAGGCAAATCAATCTGGGGAGCTTTGAAAAAATCCTGATAATTGGGCCCAGCCCAGAGATTCCCATTCATTCAGCCTTGGGTGGGGCCTGGACCCTGGTGTTTTTAAAAGTTCCCCAGGACATCCCAGCATGTAGTCAGGGCTGAGAGCCATATTGAAATTAGTATGAGCAGCTTCAGTGGGACAAACGGTGATGTCAAAATTAGTAGTCTTGGACTTCCCTGGTGGTGCAGTGGTTAAGAATCTGCCTGCCAATGCAGGGGACATGGGTTCAAGCCCTGGTCCGGAAGATTCCACATGCCGCAGAACAACTAAGCCCGTGCGCCACAGCTACTGAGCCTGCGCTCTAGAGCCCGCGAGGGGGAGCCCCGTGCCACAACTACTGAAGACCACGCGCCTAGAGCCTGTGCTCCACAACAAGAGAAGCCACCACAATGAGAAGCCTGCTCACCACAACAAAGAGTAGCCCCCGCTCGCCACAACTAGAGAAAAGCCTGCACGCAGCAACGAAGACCCAATGCAGCCAAAAATAAATAAATAAATTTATTTTAAAAAACCCAAAAACTAGTAGTCTTCAGCGGGGTAGACAGCAGCAGATAGTACAGACCTTTCTTAGGACTGTTGTGAGGCAGGCACTGCGCTAGGAACCGAGACTGCTGAGAGCTTTGTCTCTGGGCCACAAAGAATTTTCAGCATACTCAGGGAGAAGCACACAGGCTGCTACGATGCTTGGAAGAGAGGCTTTCGGTTCAGTGAAGATGTGTCAAGGAAGACTTCCTGGAGGAGTTACCTGAGTCATAAAGGATAAAATAATAATACAGATGAAGAAGGGAAAAGGGGAGAGTGGTCCAGACAAGGTGAACAGTCCCTGCACAAAGGCTTAGAAATATGAACTACATTTCAAAGGTGCGATGGTTAATTTCATGTATGAACTTGACTGGGCCATGGGGTACCCAGATATTTGATTAAATATTATCTCTGGGTGTGTCTGTGAGGGGCTTTCTCGATGGGATTAACACTGAATTGGTAGACTGAGTAAAACAGATCGCCTTCTCCAGTGTGAGTGGGCCTCATCCAATCCATTGAAGGCCTGAATAGAATAAAAGACTGAGTGAGAAAGGATCCTCTGTCTCTACCTTACTGTCCTGGAACTGGGAGATGGGTCTTCCCCTGCCTTCAGGCTTGAACTTGGACTGGAACTATGCCATGGGTTCTTCTGGGCCTGGACTTCTCAGCCTCCATAATCATGTGAGCGAATTCCATATTTAAAAATCCCTTTTAAATATTGGTTCTGTTTCTCTGGAGAACCCTGACTAATACAGAATGTATATTGGTTGGGGTGGGAGTATGGGAATGACATGCAATTTGGGATGACTAGAGGGGGGAAAAGTGAGAAAATGAGAATTAAACAGGTGGGTGAGAAGGTAAAGAGGACACTGGACCATTGGGCAGGCTGAGGGCGGCTAGCAGGGGCAGCTGGACTGACCAGAGCTGAGCCAGGTGAGCAGCCCCTGTGAAGAGAGGGAAATGGCTCAGTGCCAGCATGACCACATGAAGCTCCTCTGGACCCCAAGCTGGAGAAGGAGGGACCACAGGGCTCTGGACAAACTAGCCAAAGGGGGTGACAGAATAGGCAGGGGGACCACCTTTGCTGGGTTTGAGTTCCTTTGAACTCATGGGAAGGCTCTTGGCTCATCCTGGAAGGGCTTTTTGACAAATACAGAGTGAGCCTTCAGGCCATCCTGAACTTCAGTCCCTCCCCTCTCTGGCTTGGCAATACTCTTTCCAAAGCTACCTCACTCAGGAGCTCAATAATATATGTTTATTCTCAATAATATATTTTGTTTGAAAGTTGTTGTTTTTTTAATTTTTGTACACCCATCTTGTCTCTGATAATGTCCTTCATGCCTCTATGGTCAGAAATTTGTTTCTTCTCCACCACTTGGGTAAACATGTTTTCCTGTTTTATTTCTAGGTCATTTAACCAGTTTGTTTGTTCTAGTATATATGTAATGCTCTGACTCATGATAACACTATTTACTATGTTCTGGCACTATGGTAAGTACTCTACATACATTATCTAAGTTACTCCTCAAAAGTACCCTCAAGCTAGGTATTATGAGTTCCATTTTACCAAGCAAGCAAAGGAGACTTAGGAATTTTAGAAACCCACCAAAGTTGATCTGATTCCATTTTTGTTTTTAATTACTGTATGCATAAGTAAATGCTTTTTTATACTAATATCTAATTATCTCAATGGTATTTATTAGCAATTCCTTCCCTCACTGTCCTAGTTCTGATTTGTCACATATTAAACTCAGAGTTTGAGTTAATCTGTTACATTTCTATTTTTTCTGATTCAACAACTTTATTATGTTTTTTAACTTAGTGCTCCATTGCTTTTATAATTACCACTTTATAATATGTTTTAAAATTTAGTAAAGCAAAATATACAGTAGGGTGAGCCAGTAATCATTACGCTTAAAATAAAATTCTGTGGCATTATTCTTGTTATTATACCAGAGGAATTGTTCTCTTCATTTGTTAGGGACTTTAACTTGCTGAGGCTTTAACTGATAAATCTACATTTTAAACTTGGAAATACTATTATATTTACTTTCTTAATCAGCAAGTATAGCACTCAATTTATTAACAGCCCTCTCTATAATTTCTCTGAATAAACCTTGCCACAAGTTAAATCAATTCCCATGTATTTAATCCTTTTTTGTTGTAATACCAGCAATAGAATCCATTTAAATTTTATTTCCTTGTTATATATTATTACATACACTGATACATATATAATACAATACACACATATATACATAATATACACAGATACCTACAAATCTTTTGGAGTCAGTTCTGCAACTAAACTCATTATTTCCATAAATTTTTAGTTAATTTCCTTAGATTTCTAGGTCTGTAATCATGCTATCTGTAAAATAGATACTTTTGTTTCTTCCTTTCTGATATATATACATAATATTTTCTTTCTTCTTGAATAGCTATTGACAACATTTCTGGAACAATAGATCTGATTTGAGAAACCAATATGTGTTTCTTCTTTAAGAATAAAATCGACTCTTTGTTTTCATTACACACCCCATTATGTTTAGCTAATGTTGCCTTAGTTTCCTGTTTGGAAGGGCTGAAGATAAAAATAATTTGGCAGCAGCTCAAATCAAAATAAGCCAAAAAAAATGGTATATTATCAGGACATCCAGAAGCAATTGTTCCTACTCCTTTTTCTGGGCATTGCTGGTGTATTTCATACACATGAGTCTCTTGAATTCGTCTCTCCTTGGACCCTAGATCCCTAGTGCCACAGTCTGTAGTTATGAGGGTCCCTGCCCTAAGACACTGATATTTTTCTTGTTACCAGTACCCCTTCTTCCACATTCCTTCCCTAGAAGTAAAGGATATATTCTCATATAAGAGAGATGAGTTTAAACATGCAGAGCAGGAATCTGCCTTTCTGGTGAATTACTGAACTAAATTCCATATGACAAAAAGCAACCCTAAATTACCACCACCTGATTTTAAAAGTTTTCATCAGCAATGGATAGCTAGTGGTAACCTGTGATATAGCACAGGGAGCTCAGCTCCGTGCCTGTGATGATCTAGATCAGTGGGATGGGGGGGATGGGAGGGAGGTCAAGAGGGAGGGGATATATGTATACATATAGCTGATTCACTTTGTTGTACAGCAGAAACTAACAAAACATTGTAAAGCAACTATACTCCAATAAAATAAATAAATAAAATAATAAATAATCTTTAAAAAAACTTTTCATCAGGAAGAGACGAGAATTATAGCCAAAAACTTGTTAAAGTCTCTTTGGATTATATAATATATTATATTAATTTCCATTTTCCTGTTAATGTGATATTCTATATTACTTTTACTTCTTTGTACCAGTTTTGTGTTTCTAAAATTAAGCATAGTGACTAGTACATGTAAAGTGTTTTTCTCTTCTTTTGCTAACACAAAATCTTAACATTTATGTTCATTAATGAGATTGGCCTATAATTTGATTTGATTCCTATTCAAATTTTGAAATCAATCATTTTTCACTTCATAAAATAAATTGGGTAACATACAACACACACAAACACATACATTTAAAGTTTATGTAACATAGGGATTTTTTTGTTGTTGTTGTTCTTTGAAAGTTTGGGAAATTTTCATATACCCATCAGGGCTAGGCATCTTTGTGGGAGTAACTGCTTGTATTTCTTTCTCAGTTTTTTGATCTGTCACAGTGCTTTATATTTTTGTAAGCAAGCACCCATTTGGTTATGTATTATGTTCTTATTTCTAATTTTATTAATTTGTATTTTTTTCTTATTTTCACTGAGAAAATAGTCATTTATTAAAAAACAGTTTTTACTTTTTTAATACAGTAACTTGGCTTTATTCTTTATTTTATTTATGTATATTCTTGTTTCATTTTTTCTACTCTTGATTTGCTACTTTTCCCTCCTAACTAAATATTTTAGGCAGAGTTTTAGTTCACTATGTTTATCTTTTTATTTATTTATTAATAAATGTGCTCACAGTGATCTTTCCCCCAGTAACTTGTTTGTATGAAGTTTCCCTCTGCAATAATGCAGTGGTTAAGAACATGGGCTCCAGAGTTAGGCTGCCTTATCAGCTGTGCTGCCTTGGACAAGTCACTGAACCTCTCTGTGCCTCCAGCTTCCTCATCTGTAAAGAGGGTGTGGTTACTAGGATCCACCTGGTAGATTATTTTTGTAAAGATTATTTGAGACAGTGTGAGCACTTAACACAGTATGTGGCACATAGTAAGTTGTTAATAAATGTTAGTATGTTAGTTGTCATTACTATTATTTTTAATTAGAAAATATGAATTACCTAGTTCTTACTGTAGGAGTCCTCACAAGGAAGAGGCACTTCCAGTGAGGGGTAGGATGAAAGAGAAGCCTGGCCTCAAGGACTGGTGTCTGGCTGAGGGTTGGAGGAGGATCTGTGATTCCCAGGCTGATAGTGTGGGTTTACAGCTGGAAAACCATGTAAACTGCTTTCACGAACTAGTGCTTGGTCAAGCGTAACACAGCAAAGTTCCAGGTAATTATAGCTTCTGCTCTTTCTGCTTTTCCTTCCTCCTCTACCTAATCCTTACAGCTTCTCAACTCCATCTCTAACCCCTCTTACCCCAGTTCAAACCCAAATGAATTTCCACTGAAGTATACACAATTAATGAGATATGAGTGCTACTGTGTTGTGCTTGAATTTAACATTTGGTATTGTTTTGTTTTGTTTTAATATTTATTTATTTATTTGGCTGCACCAGGTCTTTGTTGCGGCACGCGGGATCTTTTTTGTTTTTAGTTGCGACATGTGGGATCTAGTTCCCTGACCAGGAATGGAACCTGGGACCCCTGCATTGGGAGCATGGAGTCTTAACCACCGGACCACTAGGGAAGTCCCGGCATAGTTCTAAGGCAAATTAACTTTCATGTGGATTTCTCAGGCACAGTTCAATAAAGTGTTAGGTTTTATTTTGTTTTTGTTTCTTTGTTTGGAAGGGCTCAACGGGGCAGGAGTCCTTCTTGAGTATCCACATATGTGCCCTTCTACCCATCAACCTAGTCCCATCAAGAAGTCAAAACAGGCAGCTGATTTGAATTTTTGTTAGGGACCAAGGTAAGGAAGTTACAAAGAGCATGGCAAGGAGTCTCTAAATTAATATCTGTGTGAAGCGGGTGGTGGTTTTGTAAGAAATAAAGTTTGAGGCCCTCTTGTTAGCCATGCTTGTCTCAGATCACCTTCTTCCTAGCTTCCCACTCAACAGGGAAGAAGTTGCTAATCAGAATGGTCAGAGCCCAAGACGTGGGTTGGGCTATGTTGTAGATTGTACTGCATTTCCCCAAACTGTCTCATCTCTCGTGCGGTTCTTATGATGTGATGTTGACGTGATTCATGGCGAGGTAGGGTCTGTCCTCTCCCTCTGAACCCAGGCAAGTGCCTCAACTAGTCGAATGTAGCAGAAGTGATACTGTGTGACCTTTGAGGCTGGGTCATAAAAGTTACTATGGCTTCCACCTGGCTTTTCTTGAGGCACTGACCGCGTTAGAGGAAACCACTTGGAGAGGTCACGTGTGAGCGCTGTGGCTGACAGCCAGCCACAGACACGTGAGGGAACGCTCCTTCAGACAGGTCCACTTCTCAGCCTTTGAGTCTTCTGTGGAGCTTCCAGAAATTGTGGAGCCGAGAACAGCCCTCCTTGCTGTGCCCGGTCTGATCAGGAGGACCTGATCCACACAAACTGCAAGACAGAGTCAACGATTCCTGTAAGCCGCTCCGTTTTGGAGTGATTTGTTACAGAGCACCAGGTAACGAAAACAGGCTACATTTATAAAAGGGAGTGAACCCACGTGCTCCTCTCTTGTGCTTCCTGCCTCACTTCTAGATGCATCAGGCCTAGACAGTCTCTTCTCTCTTCTACGTTCCTCCTAATATGCATTTGGGGGAGCAGATAAACCAAGACCTATTGTGCAAACCTGGCAATATAGTTCCCCTATTTCTTAGACTTCTTCCTCTTTACATATGGTCAGAGGGCAGGGATACCCCAATAAGAAGGTGGCCCTACTTACTTTTTTTTACCAGAGAGCTCTACACTGGGGTATGGGCACCTGGGCTCTCCTAATGCGGAGGTATCTTGTTTCATAACCTGTGATTACTTTTTGTGCTTTGCTTCCTTGGACCCTAGTGGAAAGGGGAGAGGGCAGTGGCAGGCAAGGCAGGGTTTGTGCATTGCTGGGTCCTTGCCTGTAATATCGCAGTATCAAAATCTCACCCTAAAAAAACCAAAAAGAAATAAAAAACCAGAAAAAAACACCTCACCCTAAAAACCAACCATGGGCAGAGAGTGAAAAGAAGTAATCAAAATGTAAAATGCATAAAAGCAGAAGCCAATTCCTCATCATATCTCTATGGCAGAAGAAAGAGCAGCAGCTTTGGGATCACAATATACGATTTCTATTTCTTTCTCTACCAGGATGGATTGTGGAATGAGTAGTTTGATGACCTTGGGCAAGTCACCTCATCACTTTTTTGTGACTCCACTTTCCTGAGTAATAAAAGGGGCGTTTTACTTAACCAATCCTGTCAATCTATGAATCCACAAATCTCTCCTCTCACTTTCAAAGCTATTTACACCTCCAGCTTCCAAACAGAAACATATGCATTTGGATGGGCACCCATGGGAGTTATGAGAAGGGTGGCAGTCCCCAGCTCTGTGCCTCCTGGAAATCACAACAGCTGCCATGGCGCTTGGCTGTCTCTCTGGGAAGTGAAGGATGAAATTCCCTGGGGACAGCAGGTCCTTGGGGAAATCCAGCTGCCAGGGAGGAGAAGTAGTCTTGGTCTTACCCTTATTTTCCTCTAGATGAACTAGATCTGCTCAGGCCTGGAGTAACAGTGGTGCTCCAAATTCCACACAGGTATATACCCAGGCCAAGTAGGAATGAGTAGCAGAGAAAGCAAGCAAGTCTTATCCTCTCCCCTGGAAGCTGGGGCACAGAAGGGATTCATTTTACAAACAGCTATGTAAAGAACCTGAATGAAGCCACCATAGACATAATGATTAGAGCTCTAACTGCACTGATGATTCTTTGTACCTGATCCATTGGGGGTGGGAGGGAAAGAGGGTCTCCTGGAAGAAGCTTCCAATGTTATCATGTTACATGTCATCTTCCTACACCTAATTTCAATCTGACTTTTTTGAGGTATAATTGACATATAAAGTTATATTAGTTTCAGTTATACAACATAATGCTTTGATATATGTACCTATTGTGAAATAATCACCATAATAAGTCTACTTAACGTCTATCACCATACATAGTTACACATAGTTACACATGTGATGAGAACTTCTAAGATTTACCATCTTAGCAACTTTCAAATATGTAATACGATAAATATTAACTATAGTCACCATACTGTAATTATATCCCCAGGACTTAATTTATCCTACAGATAAAAGTTTGTACCTTTTGACTCCCTTTTCCCATTTCTCCACCTCCACCCCCTGGCCCCTGCCTCTGGCAATCACCAATCTGTTCTTGGTATTTATGAGTTTGCAAGGGGTGTTTTTGTTTTAGATTCCACATATAAGTGAATAAGGTATTTGTCTTTCTCTGTCTGGTTTATTTTAGCATAATGCCCTCAAGGTCCATCCAAGTTGCTGAAAATGGCAGGATTTCCTTCTTTTTTATAGCTGAATATTATTCTCATAACGACTTCTGAAATAACAGTATCATATTTGTGACCTATCCTTCCACCCCCAGCCTCCCAGCCTCTGCAGGACACACACCTATGCACTACACCAGGCATGTCAGCCTTGGTGCCTCCGTGTCCTCAGTTCCTTCAGTGGGAAACTGTCCACCCATAGCTCCAGCTAAAGGAGCAGTTTAGGTGGCCTTTGTATCACGTGACTTTGCTTTCTTTTCCTTCAGCTGCCGATGACTGTTAAAGTGGTGGTCGAAACAAATCCTCACTCTCAGGAATTCAGACTGAGAGGAAAGAGGAAAAGCTAGGTCATATCAAGAACTGCATTAGAAAGAACGGTGGAAAAGAATAAGTTGGGGTTGGGACCGTATGAGGTCAAAGTTAGAAGGAAGCAGGTACTATGAGGGAAGAGAAGCTATAAGGTGGGGAAAAAATAATAGAAAGAATAAGTGTGTTGGTGATGTCAGACACCAACACCTGCGGAACAGCAGAGTCACATTTCTGGAGCACGAGAGTGGTCCCTCCTCCTGCTGTTGGTCCCAGGTCTGGTTTGCACGCAACCCCAGTTTCTGGAGGCCTGAATGTACAATGACTTCTGTTCTTGGTTTTTCTTATTGCACCACGTACCTCCTGACATTAAACTTCCCATTATACAAAGTACCTGCAAGACACACACACACACACACACGCGCGTGCGCGCACACACACACATACACCACACCCTCCAGGACACTGAATACTAAGAGCTCTAGCATGGATGCTCTGTGATGAATCTTCTGCTCTCTGAATAGAATGGTGAGAAATGAAATATTTCCTTCCATATCAATAAACAGAGGAGGTCACAGTCACTAATGATTGCAGCCCTCCAACGTAAACCGAGGAAACTCAGGGCTGAAAAGAATACCTGCCATCTAGCGGCCATCAGACTGCAACTACTCCCTGCGGTGAGCCTGAAAATACAGGACACTGGCCCCAGAGAGCTGAGGTGCATATCAAAGGAATGATTTCAGTGAGCCCAGACTCTTGCATCTTCCCATGTATAGAAAAGCACTAAATTCCTTAACTTGAGATATCTGGTTTTCTTTAATTAGCAATAATCTTTTGACATCCCGAATACCGGTCCTTTGTTGCAAAACTCCTCTATATCCTGGCTCCTCCCCTCACCTTCTCGGAGCAGGTTCTCAGTTATCTGAAACGCTGTCTCCCGGGCTGCAGTCCTCATTCTGCCCCAAATAAATCTTAACTCGCAACTCTCATGTTGTGCATTTAAAAATTTTATTTATTTATTTATTTATTTATTTATTTATTTATTTATAGCTGCATTGGGTCTTTGCTGCTGTGTGCGGTCTTTCTCTTGTTGTGGTGAGCCGGCAACTACCCTTTGTTGTGGAGCACAGGCTCTAGGTGCGTGGGCTTCAGTAGTTGTGGCATGCGGGCTCAGTAGTTGTGGCACACGGGCTGAGTTGTTCCACGGCATGTGGGATCTTCCCAGACTAGGGCTCGAACCCGTGTCCCCTGCATTGGCAGGCAGATTCTTAACCACTGCACCACCAGGGAAGCCCTGTACAATTTTTTTAAGTCAACAATGGTGAGGATATTCACTGTCCTAGAGTACCCTTCAATGGGGGATAATGGCCATTAGTATATCACCATCATAATGTCTGCTACCGCCTTAGGTGCCTATTTTGTGGCAGGAACTGTACTTGGCATTGAACTACCATTGTCTCCTCACTTAATCACAACCACCCCACTGAAACTGTTATTATTAACCTTATATACAGGAAAATGCTGGCTCAGAGAGCATAAGTGACATCAGTTAGCCAGTGGTGGAGGCAAGATTTGAACTTAGGGCTGCCTGACTCCAAAGTGTGGTGCTCCAAGGACAATGATGCTTCAAGGACAAAGGGTGATCCTGCCTGAAAAAATTTCAGCGTTAAAACCCCTACCGTACTCTTAATCACCCTCCCCACCATGTTGCGATGGTTATGAAATTCCTGAGCCCACCTGGGTGATGCCCAGCTGGGCAATGGGACCTGTCCCAAATAAGGAAAAGCATCTGCCCTGTCCCACTCCCACCCTATAGAAGGAAGGTTTATGTGCCTTGACCAATCAGTAAACAAAAATTTCACCTCAGACCATTCTTTTGTTTTCTGGCTATAAAAACTGATCAATAGCACATGTTCGGGCTCCACTCTCCCAGACTACTAGGAAGTTGGCCCGCTGTTCTGGCAGTGATCCTTCCCTCTAATAAATTCTATCTACTTTACATTCTGCCTTGTGTCTGGAAATTCTTTTCCAACCCGGGTTTGGACCATGACACAAAGCTCATGTCCTTCTCACGCTGCTGTGACACCTTCCTAAGGAGTGCTGTTAAAGTCCAGCTTCTCTAGAAACTGAATTCAGTTTCCCAGACAGCACAGTGTTTCATATGGGTTTGGTTTTGATAGCTTTAAGGAAGGCAGGCACTCTGAAGTTCAACAGTCCCTGCCTCAGTCTGTTACTTTATACCCAGAACTCTTCATTCCTTTATGTTATTTTCTTGGCCCCCAAAGGCATTGGAGTTTGCAGCCTGTGTGACTGAAGCACCCTAATATGTAAGTACAATTTCTTATGCAGAATACCGTACTGCAGACTTCTCTGAACCAGCCTCCAAGTAACAATGACTGTTCTCCATAAGGATGACTCCCAGCCACTTTGATCTCCACACATCTCAAATGGAACTCTTTTTCTTCCTCTCCAAACACATTCCTCCTTCTTTGTTCCCTAGCTAATGACTGGCATTGTCCCTGAAACTCATTTGCTCCCCAGACTCAAATAATCCCAAATTTTATTTTCACCTCTTAAGGATTTATACCACTTCTGCTTTCCACCCCCACTGTTCAGGCCCCCTTCCTCTCCCTCCTAGACTGGAAATTGCCTTATCTCTGGTCTTGCTCCATTCAGTGTTTCCTCCTGGCTCATTCCAGACTTAATATTTTTTTTAATGGGGTAGCTAGCTTATGTTTTATTTTTTAGTTTTAAATCCTACTACTCAATTTTATTACAATATGTGGTTAAATGGTAGATTTTCATTGGATAATTCTTTTTTATAAAATTGAAGTATAGTTGTTTTACAATGTTGTGTTAGTTTCAGGTGTACAGCAAAGTGATTCATAAAAATGAATATATATATATATATATTCTTTTCCAGAATACATATTATAAAATATTGAGTATAGTTCCCTGTGCTATACAGTAGGACCTTGTTGTTTATCTATGTTATATGTAGTAGTGTATATATGTTACTCCCAAATTCCTAATTTAATGTTTAAAATTCATACTTGATCCTGTCACTCTGGGCTCAGAATTCCTCACTGGCTCCTGTATTAGTTATCTCTTGCTGCATAACAAATTATCTCACAGCTTCTGTGGGTCAGGAACCTGGGTGCAGCTCAGCTAGCTCAGGGTCTCTTACAAGTGCAGGCAAGGTGTTAGCTATAACAGTTTCATCTCAGGATTCAGTTGGAAGGATTTGCTTCCAAACTCACTTATGTGCTTGTCGGAGGCCTTGAGTCCTTACTGGCTGTTGGCCAGAGATCGTCATTTCCTTCCCATGAGGGCTTTTCCATAGGGGCACTCACAACATGGCAGTCAGCTTCCCTCAGAGTGAGATTTCAGAGACAGAAGGTTGGGGGAGGGCAGAGAAAGACTATGACAACAGAAGCCATAGTCTTTGTAACCTAATCTTGGACGTGACTCCATCACAACTTTTGAGGTTGCTAAGTCCAGTCCACACTCAAGGGAGGGAATTATGCCGAGTATGAATACCAGGAGGTGGTGATCACTGGGGGCCATGTTAGAGGTTGCCCACCACAACGTGCACTCTCCTGAAACAGTGGTTTAGCTCTGTTGTTTTGGGGGTTACAAACAAATGAGGTTCCAGCATTCCCCTCCAATAAATAACAGCTTCAGTGGGAGCAGCTGGACTTTACGAATTTGTTTCATTTATGCTTTCTGGTAGGTATTTCCATTGAACAAAGTGCTTCTAGCTTAAAAGTATTCAAAAACTTCTGTAGAGGACTCAGTCTAAACTTTGCAGGGCTTTTCATGATCTGGCCCCTGCCTACCTATTCCGCCCCTCGTCTAACTGCTCTGTCAAGCCTGCATTACGGGCCTCCCTGGTGGCGCAAGTGGTTGAGAGTCCGCCTGCCGATGCAGGGGATACGGGTTTGTGCCCCGGTCTGGGAGGATCCCATATGCCGCGGAGCGGCTGGGCCCGTGAGCCATGGCCGCTGAGCCTGTGCGTCCGGAGCCTGTGCTCCGCAACGGGGGAGGCCACAACAGTGAGAGGCCCGCATACCGCAAAAAAAAAAAAAAAAAAAAAAGCCTGCATTACTTTTGAGCAAGACAGACTTACAGAGCGGCTCTTTGCCTTTCTTGCCTGCATGCATGCTGTTCTCTTCCCCATAATACCCCAGCCCAGGTTGACTGCATTTCCAGTGCTAACTCATCCTTTCTGTGAGATATTTTTTGATGGCTCCAGGCAGATTTTTCTGTTTCTCTTGCCTTCTTCTACTGTGCTTTGTTTAAACCCCTTAATCAAAGCAATTACCTTTTATACTCTTATGGTTGGTTTTTATCTCCCTTCTAAATTATCTCCAGCATCCAACCCAGAGCCTGGCACACAGAAGATACTCAACAGCTATTTGTGGAGTGGATAAATGAGCCCAGTACTATATGCTGGACGTGACCTAAATGCCTGGGGCCCTGGGTGTGGGTGGAGTGCTGACTGCAGCCCGGCATCTTCACAGGTTGAATGTGGCACCTCAGTTGTCTCATTTATAATCCATGAGTCAGTCATTGTATTCCAGGTTGCTCTTCACTGTCATTTTAGCCTTTAGCTACTTACTGAAATGAGCTAATTAAAGCTGAATTATTTTAATTGCTAATCATCAAGGAAAAAGGTTTTCTTCTTCTTCTTTTTTTTAATGGAAATGGCAGAATGTGTGTGTTATCTTACCATTAAAAGAAGCCAGAGTGTTCTTTCAAAATTACGATAGGTCCACCGCTTCCAGAAGTAAGTGTGGACCACCGGAGCGTAAAGAATGGTTGTGTTGTGTGGAGCACAAGATTGACCTAGATCCTACTTCCGTTACTGTCACGTCATATTACTCAGGAACAGTCCAGTGGTTATGGGGCTTGAACGCTGAGGGTGTGTACTGATCCCCACAGGGGGCTGATGGCTTCTCATATTAATCACAGGCCTTTTGCCCTCCTCTTTTACGTTCAAAACCTACTCTGGATGTTATTTTTCCACAAAAAAATTTTCATAGATAAAAATATTTCTCTAGTTGATAAAACAAATTGGGACAAAACTTGGTGTGTGTCGTCAAAGGGCAGCTAAGGGATGGAGTGGTGAATGTTGAAAATTATATTAAAATAACCCACAAATATCTACTACTTCCACTGCTTCAAAAATATTATAGGAAATGCTGTTTTGGACTGGCTCGGGGTGTTACCAAACCACAGTTGGGTCTGCTTGCCCAACGCAAAGCAAAGCCAATCTACTGACACTGGATTGTGGTGAAGGAAAGCACAGTGTTTATTGCAAGGTGCCAAGCAAGGAGGATGGGCAGCTAATGACCAGAACTCCTGGATGGCTCTTAGGGAAGGGTTTTTAAAGGCAACATTAGGGCTGAGGGCCACAGGGTACGTGATCAGCTCATGGACATTTGTTTGGTTGGTTAGTAGTAAGGTGAACAGGGTGATGTTTCAGGAATTTTAATCATCAGCCTTCTGGTTCCAACAAGTCTGTGGTCTGTGGGCTTGTGGTCAGTATGTAGTTACCATCATCCACGAGTTTGGGATCTTAGTTTCTGCAGAACAATGCAAAGATATGCATCAGATTGTTATCTATATCCCTTCAGGAGGAACTAATAGTCTTGTGACTCTATTGTTCTAATCATTAACTGCTTTAGTCTGTTCTTGGAACTCAGGGAAGCTTAGGGAAGGCCAAACAAGAAGCGTGTGTGCACAGTGTTTGTGTGTGTGTGGGGCACTTAGGGGCTTCTACCCAGGAAGGCCCTGCAAGGTCCTGTTCAGTTTCAGGTACCTGTTTTTCTACTTTGCCTTTGATAGTGGTGCAATGGGATATTTTGCAGGAAAGCTCCCCTTCATTGTACAATATCAGAAGGTTAGGGAAGGACCATGAGTATTTCTCTATTGTGAGTCTGTCGTTCTTGCAATGTCTAAAATACCTCTTGGGTCTAGAGTTGTTGCAGCCTGGGTCACTCATCTATAGAGGTTAAGACATTCATTCAGTAAGATGACAAGCCAGTTTGTTGAATATTTTTGAATGGACACATTAAAAGATTTATGACTAAACAGTCATAAATAGTATAGAAAGGCAAAACATCTGTTTTTTAAAGCTTAAGCCCCCAGGACTAGGAGATTCCTATGAAGCCTTTGAAGTTCAGCTTCATAGGAATCTCCTAGTCCTGGTGGCTTAAGCTTTAAAAAACAGATGTTTTGCCATTCTAAACTATTTATGACTGTTTAGTCATAAATCTTTTAATGTGTCCATTCAAAAATATTTGTTGAGTGTCTTCTAGTACCCAACACAATGCCAAGCACTGGAAATACACAGTACCTGCCTCGCTATGTGAGGTACCAAGTGGTAGGCACAGCATGTCCTTGAATATGGAGGAGGGAGTGAACTAAGAAAAGGCTTCAAGTAGCCTTCAAGCTAGAATTTGAAGGAAAGGGGAGCCTTCCTCATGTATAAATGGGGGGAGGGGGCGGGCAATTCAAGGCAAAGAGAAAAGAATGGGGGAAGGCACAGAGGCAGGCAGGGAAGTGTATTACACGTCCAGAAACAAAACCACAATCTGGGGAAGGTACAGATTTGGAGGCATGGGGAAGGGTAGCAGGAGAAGAGGTGGGGAGGGCTTTTTATAGCCTACAGAGGTTTGGAGTTTTTTCGGTAGGCAGTGAGAAGCGTCAAAGGTTTTTAGGCCATGTATGTTCTGATCAGGTTTGTTTTAGAGAAATGTCTTCTCAGCATCGTGAAGGAAGGACTGAACATAGAGAGTCTATAAACATGGAGGACATTTGGAGGTGCTGGGAAGAGGAAGCCTAATATATATATATATATTTTAAATTAATTAATTTTATTTATTTAGTTTTGGCTGCATTGGGCTTTCTCTAGTTGCTGCGAGCGGGGGCTACTCTTTGTTGCAGTGCGCGGGCTTCTCATTGCGGTGGCTTCCCTCATTGTGGAGCACAGGCTCTAGGCACGTGGGCTCAGTAGTTGTGGCACACAGGCTTAGTTGCTCTGCGGCATGTGGGATCTTCCCAGACCAGGGATCGAACCTGTGTCCCCTGCATTGGCTGGTGGATTCTTAACCACTGTGCCAACGGGGAAGCCCGAGGAAGACTAATATTTATTGAGGCTCTTCAATGTACCAGATATTGTGCTAGCCTCTTGACATGTTATCATATTTAGTGTTTACTGCAGGTATAAGAGATGAGGCTAAATAACTTGTCCAAGATCACTCAGCTAGGTGGTAGTAGAGCTGAACTTTGATTCCATTCTGTCTGATTCCAAAGCTGCTGTTCTTTCCTTTACACCAAAAGGGATGATGAGGGTCTGAATTATGCCAGCAGCAATGCTAAATAGGTATCCTCCCTCCCCAGAGAAGACTTCTAATTTTGTTGCACCTCATTTGGAAGGGCTTCTCCATCCATTTCATCATTCTAATTGCTTTAATATGACAAATTGACCAATTACTAGCAGGTTATTTATAACCACGGTGGAATTAGTTGCTTGGTTCAATCAAGCAACCAAAAAGTAACTGATTTGTAATGACTCGATTTATCAAAGTGTTCAGAATGGTTGGTTTGTGTAGACAAAACTTACATTAGCATTAGACAAATATGTGCAATCAGATAAGAAGGGAATATCTGACTATTCACAAATGACATCTGAACCCAAAAGGATTCTAACCCTAGCTAAGTGGACAGGTCATAGTTTTGAGTGCTAAGAGATGTTCTGGAAAACCTTCTTTTTTGTTTTGCTGACAAAGAAACTGAACCCCGGAAAGCATAAGGGATTTGCATAAGGTCTCTAAGCCAGAAAAAAAAACAGAGCTTAGACTTGAACCATCTGCATTGTTCTGATGCCTAGTCCTAGAGAACTTGTCCCACTGTGCCTGTGGCACTGTGACATTGAGCAAGTCATTTAGCCTCTTGAATACTCAATTATTTGCCTACAACATGAGAGAATTGGGGGGTGTATTAGTTAGCTTTACTCTGTAAGAAACTACGTACTTGAAACTTAGCAGCTTGAAACAACAACTGTTTTGTGCAGCTCCTGATTCTGTGGTGTGTCCTTGTGGTTGTTCTGTTCAAGACTGGCTCAGCAGAGCTCTACTGGACTTTCTTATGCTTCTGTGATTAGCTGGTTGGTCTAGGATGATCCAGTATAGCCTCGCTGATGCTTCTAGTGGTTAATAGACCATTGGCTGGGAATTGTCAACTGGGGGCACCTCCATTCTCCCCCACAAGGCATTTCACTCTCCAGCAGGCTTGTTCTGGCTTGTATACATGTTGGTCTCACAGTTTCAAGCACAGAAAGAAAGGGCAAATCCCAATGAGTATGTCCTTTGGAAATCTTTGCTAAGCATGTTTTCTATTCTCCCGTTGGCTAAAGCAATTCACATGATGTGGTATGTAGCTTCTGAAATGGCTCCCAATGATTCCTGCCTCCTGATATTCATGTCCTTGTGTAACTTCCACCCCTTGTTTGAGGGCTGGACTTACTGACTTGCTTCTAATGAATAGAATATGGCAAGAATGATGGGATATCACTTCTGAGACTAGGTTATAAAAGACTGACACTCTCTATTTTTACATGCTTGTTCTGGTAAAGCAAGCTGCCTTATGAAGAGGTCCATGTGGCAAGGAATTGAGGGTACCTTCCAGCCAACAACCAGTGAGGAACTGAGACCCTCAGCCCAACAGTTCTTTAAGAAATCAAATCCTTGCAAACTAGTCACTGAGCGATCTTAGAAGCAGATCCTTCCCCAGTTCAACCTTCTGATGAGAATGCAGCCCTGGCCCACACCTTCACTGTAGCCTTGCAAGAGACTTTGAAGCAGGGGATCTAGCCAAGTCATGCCTGGAGTCCTGACCCACAGAAGCTGTGTTGTGTTAATTTTGGAGTGATTTATTACACAGCAATAGCTAACTAATACACGTAGCTAAGCTCAGAATCAGTGCAGGAGGGAAATATTCAAGGATATGGTTATAGGAAAAGTAATTATAGGAATTATTCACACATATTTACAAACAATTTACCACAGATGGACTTTTTCCAGGCTTTGGGAGTCTGAGATGGAATAATTTCCACTACTTCAATGACTTATTCTCTGCATTAAGTATTGGGAACAATATGGTGAACAAGACAGAGGCCATGTTCCTGCCCTCAAGGAGCCTACAGTTTGTAGCAGAGGAGGGGGGATGAGGAAAGACATTAGTTCAATAATTCCTTCTTTAATTATGTGTTTAAAGTTGAGTTAAGTGATACAAAGGAAATGTGTATATAACTTAGTTTGGGTTGGTCAGAGAAAACTTGAGGAAGTGGCAGATAAACTAAAGAGGTAGGCAGGAGAGAAAGAGACAGGAAAGAGGAAAATTCCAGGCAGCAGCATTCTTAAAGGGGAGCCGGATAGGTGGTCAGCAGCTACGGAACAAGTTCATACTTGTGGTCAAATTGTATCCTGCTATGTGATAATCGTATTGTGGCTTATGGTTTTTCAAAGTTCATTTAGAAATAGATGTTTCAATATTTATGGATGGGGCTTCCCTGGTGGCGCAGTGGTTGAGAGTCCGCCTGCTGATGCAGGGGACATGGTTCCGTGCCCCGCTCCGGGAAGATCCCACATGCCGCGGAGCGGCTGGGCCCGTGAGCCATGGCCGCTGAGCCTGCGTGTCTGGAGCCTGTGCTCCGCAACGGGAGAGGCCACGACAGTGAGAGGCCCGCGTACTGCAAAAAAAAAAAAAAAAATTTATGGATGAAATAATATGATGTCTGGGATCTGCTTCAAAATAATCCAGTGGCAGGGTGGGGGTTAGGTGTGGGTAGAGCTATAGATGAAACGAGATTTTCCAAATGAATTAATAATTACTGACACCAGGTGATGGATACTTGTGGGTTCATTATACTAGTCTCTCTACTTTTGCATATTCCATAATAAAATTTTAAAAGCTTATATCCCGACAACACATCCCGAAGGTTGTGTGTATACACGTTTGACAGGTCACAGCACATATACCTCCTCCCGCCCCACTGCAGACAATAGAGGTTAATAACATCTTTAGGGCAAGGGAATGGAATGAATTTTATGTTATAGAAAATGTAAAGGCTTCTCAGCTTCAAATCATATGACTAACATAAAGTAGGGTATTTGGGTAATTTACCTTGCCTCCTCAATATGACACATTACTTCTTGTGCTCATTTTTCACTAGCTAAGATGGCATGATTTCATATAGTAGAATCTTATAACATGGTTCACCCTAGAGTAAAAGCCAGTGGAAGGATTCTGTTCAAATATTAGTTACTGAAAGAATTCTGTTATAAGACCTTATATAACACGGACAGTATTAGAGTGAATTTATGGGTTGGGGAAGGAGAAAAATAGGGTAGAAGAGATGGGAATCCCCTTTTGTTTGAAAAATTCTGGTTTGGCTTGCTACAGCAGTAATGGATTATGAATTTCTTGGATTAAGTTTTTCCTTCCTTTTATTCATGTTATTCTGAGGTGGGTCAGACTGTGAAATTAACAGCAGGGATGGAGAAATTTTATGAGTCAGGGATGTACTTCCTTAGGATTTTTTTTGGTGGGGGAGAGGGACGCCTGGGCCTGAAGCTGAAGATATGATGCTTCATGTTTATAACTGTTTCAGTGTTAGGTTATTGGAGGGAACCATATTTTGAGATTTTGATTCATACCTTTCTTGAAAATACCTTTGCCACCAAATTGAGTCTCTCTTCAACCCCTAATAAATGAAGCCTTCACTAGAGTCAGACATATGCAAATTACATTTCCCTTCTTAAGCCAAGGTTAAATAAAAGGAAAGATTGCTTATGGCAGTGAGGATTTTCAGAGCTTGAAGATGAATTTGGTTATGTCAAAACCATGATGAGTCTCCTTGTCAGCACAAAGCAGGAAAGGAATAAAGTAATGGAGAAGGTGGACCTGGGCATAAACATGTTCCCACACAGCATTTGTACTGAAAGGCTTTGTTGTTGTTCCCTGAACCGTGGCAATTACAAGCATTTTCCTCTGCTCTGAAAAATGTTTGGCAAATAGCAGGAGGAGGTCCCCTCCTTTTCTGTGTTCAAGGCTGGGTTCTGGCCTTGTTGCAGGGAAACGCTAATTCCCAACTGTGCTCCCCGGGAGCAAATGGTTTGTTTTCTCTTCACTGAACCCTGCCCGGGGTGGGTTCTCAGCAGCGGAGCCTAGCATGGAAAATCTATTTGGAGCAACTTGTCCTCAAGAGGGAAGAAGGCAAGCTGACTGGGTGGGAGAGTTGCAGCCACCTTCAGGGCCAGTTACACCTGCTGGCCAGGGCAGGCATTAACACACAAAGGCACACAGAGTCCATGGCAAACACGAGTCTTGTTTGTATGCCCACAAACACACATACTGCACACACCCAACTCCACCTGCATACACCGCGCACATATACTCAATATGCCAGTCATATGCACCACACTGACACATACATACCGCACACACAAACACACATGCTATGTAACAACCGTGCCCACTGCACCCCACGTACACATGGATACACACACATACTCAGCTACTCGAATATCACACACAGAACATATACCCTACCACACATAAACACACCACTGACACTCCACATTGGTCACATGCATCCATTCCACATACACGTGTATACACACCTCGTATCACACAGTTCACATAACAGTCACAGGCATCATGCACACCACACATGTACCGTGTACTCACTTAACAACACATCCAATTACACACACACCACACCTACTCCACATAACAAGCATACACGCCCACACATCACATACACACCAAAATACACACACGCAACACATTCCACGTACCAGTCCCGTGCATCGCACTTCCCGTGCATCTCTTTTACACACACACACACACACACACACACACACACACACACCATGGCACCCAGCTTGGTTACTTTCCCCCTCAGCAAGGCGAGGCTGCAGCCTCGGGCTGAGACCTGGGCGGGCGGTGGTTACCAGGGGCCACGAGGGGCTGGTGGCCGTGGCCCGGGACGTGCGCCCCAGTGGCCGCGCTGGCCACTGGGGGAGCGCGCGTCTGTTGCGTGTGCATGTGCGCGCGCCCCCAGGGGCCTGGGTGCCCAGACCCTCTAGGGGGTGTGTACGAGGGCAACGTGGGCCGCGCGTGGGGAGAGGCTGTGCGTGTGAGAAAGCCTTGCTCCCACTTGCGCAGGGACCAGCCCACTGGACGTCCGGGAGGGCGTGTCCTCAGCGTGCACAGCCCTCTGCAGATTGTGGACGTGTGTGTTGGAGGGGAGCGTGTGTGGGGACTGAGTGTGGGAAGTGTTCGTGGAAGCTGGCCTGCGTGTGAAAACCGAGCCGCCGAGGCGGGTGTGTTCCTAACGGCCCTCCGTCGGTCGGGCTAAGCCTCTGGGGACTGAGTGTGCTGCGGCTGCGGGGGACGCCAACGACCCAGCAGCCAAGCCTGGCGTGTGTGAGGAGGCGGGGCTGGCGGAGGGACTCAGTGGCGTCTGCCGGGGCCGGCGCGTGCGTGTGCGCGTGCGTGTGCGCGTGGGGGCGCGGCGCGCGCCACGGCGGAGGGAGGGAAGGCGGCGGCAGGCCCAGACCCCGGGCGTACCCGGGGCGGCTCCTCTGCTAACCTGGGACTGCTGCGCTCCCGCCGCCGCCACCGCCACCTCCAAGCGCTGGCGTGACTCACAGCTCGCGCCCCGTCCTCCCGCGTCCGCAGCCGGCTCGGCTTCCTGCCCGCCCAGACGCCGCTCCTCCCGAGCTCCGGGTCTCGGCTCCGCGGAGGGAGAGGAAATGAGTGCGGCCGCGGCGCCGGCGCCCGAGCGCGGTTGGAAAAGCGAGAAAGTGGACGAGGCTCAGGCCCTGGCGCGGAGTTGCGCCGCCCGCAGACCCGACTTCCAGCCGTGCGACGGGCTCTCAATCTGTGCCACGCACAGCCACGGCAAGTGCTTCAAGCTGCACTGGTGCTGTCACCTCGGATGGTGTCACTGTAAGTCGAGCCTCATGTCCCCGCCTTTCGCCGCGGTCCCGGGGCGCCCGCCGGGCCGTCCGGGGTCGCGGCAGGAACTCTGAGGCCTGGGGGGCTCCGGGCTGGGCCGGGGCTGCTCTGCCGCAGGCCGGGGCCGCCCTGGGGTCCGGGAGGCGGGAACTGCCCTCGTGCCGGACCAGTCGGGTCGGCGCTGCCTTGGCAACGAGATGAAATCCGTAGGGAGCCTAGCTTTAGCCACTTCTACAAAAGGGGATCTACCTGCCTCAGGAAAATGGGATATATATATATTAAAAAAATTTTTTTTTCCATTTTGTTTTTCAACCGAATGTTGAAAAAGGGTAGACAGCAGTCAGAGTTGACGACAACCGAAGGGGAAGCCTTTTTTCAGGGCTGGTGGTTAAAAGATACTCCCCTTTTTAAATCACTTTTGTCTTAACGGGCTGCTATTTAAAAGAAAGGGAGCCCTTGGAAGTCTAATCGTAGCCCATTTCTTGTATCCAGATTGAGAAAGTGCTAAAGTGTGAGGGACTGCTTCCAGGAAGTTAATATTACAGTTTGGAAGGGTGAACTGCTTGAATACCCAGTTCCAGCATATAGAGCCAGTGTATTCTAGAGAGTGTTTTAAAATTACAAAAATAAAATGAATGAAAATAAGCTTCAATAATCTTAAACCAATTTATAGAAGTAAATGGTCTAGACCTTTCTCTACGTTTATCCCGCCTGTGATTTTTAAAATGGATTTAAGTAGCCATTTAATCAGTTTCATAATTTGATTAGTTCATGGTATTTGGCCTGCTATATCTGGTGAATTATTTCTTTTTAGAAATATATTCTAAACTTAGTTTCCACATAACGTTATAATAGAGGGGTTTGGTGTGCTTATTTAGGACACAAATTCTCAAAGTGATCTTAAATTAAAATTATTTTTTCCTTGTTGGTTAGGAAAAAATGGCTCCCAACAAGAGATGCAGTACATAGCAGATCCTTACTTATATTAATTGAACATAATATATTTCTAAAATTTTTTTTCAGACTTTTTATTTTGAAAAATTTCAAACATACACAACACTGAAAGAGGATCACTGTAGTGTTATACACCTAGATTAACAACTGTTAACATTTTGCCACATTTGCTTTACTGTATAGACTTGTTAAAAAGTTTTTTTCCATAATATTTTAAATTGAATTTATGACTTTGAGGATAGAGAATTCTTACATTTTCTTTACAAATATAAGGCACATTGAACAGTACTGATTTTTTTTTTGCATTCTCTGTGCTGATGGGTCAGTTTCTTCCTATATTGTGTTATTCCTGTTGCTGTCAGATCCATACCTAATTATATGGCATTGCTTCAGTGGGGGACAGGGTACAAAGTTGGAAGTCACAACTGTGGGAAACCTGTGATGCTGTAGTACACAAGTTGGGTGAATCTGGTGAGTCCATTTCCTGAGGAAGTACAGAAAGAATCGTAGTGTAGAAGGTGAAGAACATTAAAAATGGCCCAGTTCAGTGCCTGTCTTATTTCAGCAGTCTCCTCTTTAAGTACACTATTACTGATGGGAACCTTGCAGTCTACTCAGGCAGCCTCTTCCTTCATTAGACAGCTTTGACTCTTAAGGTGCTCTTCCTTATATGGAGCTGAAATCAATTACGTTAGAACTTCTTTCCATTGCTCCTATTTCTACCTTATGAAATCATATAGAACAATTTAAAGCTTTTTTAGATGAAATCTGTTTCAACTCTTCAGATATACACATGAATTTCTCACAGATGTAGACTATCTTTTTCCTGTATCCCCAGTCACAGTCACAACGTCTGGCCAGAAATAGGTTTGAAATTCACGTTTGTTGAATGACTGAATGAAGGTAGCCATTGTTTTCCTCTCAGGGCATTGCTTTGTCCTATTTATAAATCTCCATTCCCTCCTGCCTTTCCTTTAATGGTATTCAGGCCCCTAAGCATCCTGGTTTTTCTGTTTTTTCTGTTCTGAACATGTGCCAGTATGGTTATGATCCTTTGAAGACAGTGACCCATAGAAGGGTACAGCATATCCCAGTTGTGGTCTGATCTGTCCAGAGTTAGGCAGGACTGCTCTCGCCCGTGTTTGAGATACTACTGCTGCAGCTAGCATCACATTAGTTTTTCTTGTTTCCACATCATATTGAGCTTGTTGCTGTCAGATTGAACTAAACTTGATGTGAACTAAGCCCTTAAGCCTCTTTTTTGTTTGTGTGTTTGTTTTACATTTGTGGCATAAGTTACAGTGCTTGCCTATCTCACAGTTACACATATGTATTTGGATATGGGTACTCATTGATCCCTTAGATATATTTTCCTCTTATTGGTAAAATTGTTGAACAGGGAAAGGCCACAGATGAAAGTCCTGAACTGCCCTTCAGGTTGATAACAATTCATTAATGAGCACTTGTTGTTATGGTTGTTGAAGTTACCTCACTACCTAATTGTACCGTTATCCATCTTCTGTTTATCTTATCCATATGGGTATAATGAGAACTTGGTCAAATACTTTGTTGAAATTCTACCGACACACTACTTTTACATGTTTTTGATGTGTGTTGTCTGTCTATCTGTAAAGATACTCTCGTAAAAAAAAAAAAAAGAAAGGAAATTAGATTAGTCTGGTATCACACAGGTTGGTTCCACAAATGCTTAACATTTTCTTTTCTAAGTGATTAGAAGCTATTTTTTAAATAAATAATCTGAATTTAGAGAAGGATGGACATTGAGTATACTGGACTGTTGTCAATTCTTTCTATTTTTTTTTTAATCAGGCCTACATTTATTTCCTCTTTTCTAGTCTTTGGCAGCCCTCTGGGTCTCTGTGCTTCCTCCGTTGGCAGTGGTTTGGTGATCACATCGAAGAGCAGCTTCAGTTCGTTAAGAGCAGCAAGGTGCTCTGTTACAGTGTCCTCACCTATACTAGGCACCGATTCTTTCTACCTTTTTTAAGCCCCAATATTATTTTTCTTGAACAGAAGTAGAGTTACCGTATTTGAGAGGTTCTACTTCTTTTGGCATTCATGAACACAACATCAGGCCTAAGCAGAATTCCTTTAATTTTGTTGAACATGTATAGAGCACCTTCTCTTTATGAGACATTATTACGGAAACAGGAATACAGATATGAATACAGCTGGATCATGCCCTGTAAGCAGAGTGTAAGGGTGTGATCCATGCTGTATTTATTTTTGTATTCCTTTAAAATCTCAAGTGATAGGGGTGAAAAAACTACCAGCTTGTTCACCAAGTCAGAAAATGCTAAAATAGGAGGACTACCTTGAGGTGCTTGAGAGGAAATTCAGAACAAATAAAGGAAAGTTTTATATGGTTGATGTTAAACTTGTGAAAATTTATAACCTTATGAAGTAGAAAAGGCTGAAAATACACACCTGTTCATAAAAGACATAAAACGTGTATCTTGAAAGATGCAGTGCTTAATATAGAGGAAATAATTAGTATATTTGGGTAATAACTGATTTTGAGGACTATGGGAGGAAAACTATATGTTCTGTTGGTGCCTCTGTCAAAGACAGATTACTGAGCTGAAGTAACTGTGACCCTGAATCTGTAACTTTATTTATTTATTTATTTTCCTAGTAAGGAGTGATATTGGGTTAAATTAACGAATGAACGAATGAAGGATTCTAAGAAGAGTTTTGAGAGAGAGAAAGACATGACTTGGATAGGAAAGAGGAATGGGAAAGAATAAGTCATATGCAGATATTGTAAAGTAGATTTTTTTTGTGGCTTGAGTAGGTAGAATATTTAGAAGAAATAAGAAATTTGATTGTTGAGGTGTTAGGGAGGGATGAACAGGCAAGGTGGGGAAGTTTCAGTTGATAGAGACCTTGGCATGATAGTGATAAAATGGGTAGTGGGGGAATGAAGTCAGCAAGGGAGATTATTTTCATATTAGTGTAAAAAATAGGTTGAAATTCATGCAGCAATATCCACTTAATGGAAATCGGAATAGATTAAATTTGGAAGGGGAGGAAGAGGAGTTATAAAGGATAACTTCTAGATTTCTAGAATTTTGCCTTATGCAGCTTGGATGGTTGGTGATGCCATTCATTCACTAAAAAATAATACTGGAGAAGAACTAGGTTTGGTTGATCATGGAATCATGAACCCATGAATCCAGTTTTGTATCTATGGAGTTTAAGTTACTTTGTCATAGCATGGTGATGTCAGTAGGCAGTTGGATATAGGGGATCTGGAACTTGGAGAAGTCTGCACTAGAGATAATATGGGAGTCATTTACTTCTTTATAGATTGCAGTTGTAACCATGATGAAGCATGAGATTGCCAAGGGAGAGACTGCAGTATGATCAATGAAGAAAACCATCAGGCTTTCCCTTTAGAACACTAACATTGAGAGGCTGGTTACAGGAGGATGAGCTGGCAGTAGAGTTTGAGAGGAGATGGCCAGAGAAGAAAAATCTTAAAGTATGGTATTGCAGAGGCCAAGGGAAATGAGTACTTTTAAGAAAGAGTATGAAAATGCAATCAGTTTTCAGCAGGTTATTTCTTAGATATTGGTGAAATCTAGAAATAATGATTTTCTTTATTACTGATGAAGAGGATGAAAGGTTTAATCCTGCCACAGTAACTTCAGGAATATACTTAATTGCATTATTAGTCAAAGCTGTTTGAGATGGTGAATTCTTCAAGGTAGAAAGAGAAGAATAAAATGGCAGGAGAGGAGGATTAGGACACAAAGGTAATAATTAACATTTATTGAGTGATTAATTTGTGCCAGAGTAAGATGATTATGCTAAGCACTCAATAGCCAATTATGTCATTATGTCCATTCTATAGTGGAGGAAAAAGGCTTAAAGGAGTAACTTTCCCGTGGGCACATAGCTAGTAAGAAGTAGAGCCTTGGATTTGGATCCATGTCTATCTGATTCTAGGACCTGGACGCTTAACCACCATAGGTACTGTGGAGCAATTTAAAGTTAATGAGCAGGGCTTCCCTGGTAGTGCAGTGGTTGAGAGTCCACCTGCCAATGCAGGGGACACGGGTTTGAACCCTGGTCCGGGAAGATCCTACATGCTGCGGAGCAGCTAAGCCCGTGCGCCCCAACTGCTGAGCCTGTGAGCCACAACTACTGAGCCCACGTGCCACAACTAATGAAGCCTGTACACCTAGAGCCTGTGCTCCGCAACAGGAGAGGCCACCGCAATGAGAGGCCTGTGCACCTCAACGGAGTGGCCCCCGCTTGCTGCAACTGGAGAGGGCCTGCACGCAGCAACAGGGACCCAACACAGCTAAAAATAAATAAATTTAAAAAAAAGTTAATGAGCAAAATCAACAGAGTTTTAGGCTTTGTTAAAACCGGTGATGGGGAAAGTTTTTAAGAAATAGGTGGCAAATTGTATCAATTGTCATAGTGAAATACAGAAGAATGGGAACTGTAAAGAGGTCACTGAATATGGTGGGGAATGAAGTCCAAGTTAAGAGCTATCAAAGCAAAAGTGATTAGAGGGTGTCAGGGGTGGGTGGAGGTGGGGCAGTGTATGTGGTATGATGTTGGTACCACCAGCAGAACTCAGCTGTATTGGCTTAATAAAATCACACAATAGGTGAGCTCAGTTTTCTGCAGCAGACATCTTAAAAAGATGTCTGTCTTTTTCAGGTTGAAAGCAGGGAGAGTGGCACTTGATGTAGTTTAATAGATGATATTAACATATCTAAAGAAAGACTTACAGCAGAAGGTAGATGGGCAGCCTTGAATTATAGAAAAATGGGAGTTGGAGAGGCAGAATTTGGAAGTGTTTTTTGCAGACTATTCAGAGAAGGTGGCACTGCCTAGAGGCTTAAACGTCTGGTCCCTGTGACTGGACTCTCCCAGCAAATGTTTGGTTATAATTTGGCTTCCTATTTATAGATTTCCTATAGGGAGAGAAAGAGCTGATTAGAGGATTTAACTGTCAGGAGGGGCAAATACACTTCTCTGCACTAGTTAGTATATTAGCATTGTGGTTTTTGCGTTACTCTATTCTATTTTCCTGCTTTACACAACCCCCAAAATCAAGTTCTGACTTCCCCAGGGTAATGCCAGTTGGTTTTCTTAAGGGGCAACTCAGTCATATCAATAACAGAAGCTACAGAAAATGTATTTAAGGTTGTTTGTGAAAACTAGCAAAAAATGGAGTGGTAGTTTGATTAGATGGAGGAGCCAGCTGAAGCTTTTTTTCTACTAATGAGGGTTCTTTACGTGTCTGGTGGTTAAAGGAAGAGGATACAGGTGTTACCGTGCAAAGGTGAAATCAGGTTCTGCGTGAGTTTCCTCAAAGCTTTTCCAGAGATAGAGAAAGCTGATAGATACTTTTCCATCCAAGTAGTGTTTCAGTAATGGACACACACCAACTTCAGTGATAACAGATAACACACCTGTTGCTTATATGCAGGCACAGTTGTAACCTTTTGCATGTGTTAGCTCATGTACACCTCAACAACCTTGTGAAGTAGGTACTGTTATTATCCTTGTTTTTTAGGTTAGGAAACTTGCCGAGTAGCCCTGGCCACATGTGGTCAATGTGCATTAGAATCTCACAAACAGGATGGTAACCAGGTCTTGGGTTTCTTGGTTCCACTTAGGGTACAGTGAGGAGGATTTCAGCTATTTAAAAATTTTTTTCGAACAAGGAGGATTTAAATAAGTAAAATGAGAATGGTTTCTGATTTTAAGAGAGGGGCAATTATATGAATTATGAACGTTTTTGGAGTGGTTGCAAACTCTATAAAGCTATGCTTTTAAAAAACATTTGATAACGTATTTGTATAATATGAAGGTTCAGTCATGTCACATCTTCAACTGCTCCCTAACTGGTGCAAGACCTTTTTTTGGTTAGATTTGCATACATACCATTAATTATTATTGGTTTCCAAGCCTGTTGAGCTTAGGGATTTGAACCAAATAGCTTTTGAGGGCTTTTCTATGATAATTTCCTACATTATAACACCCTCACTTTAAGTTTGTTTTCTCATATTGTGAAATCTCATTAATTTACAAGAAGTAATATTTTCAGAGAAATTAAGTGTTATTAATTCCAAACAAATACAGGAACATATGTTTAATAGCTAACAGTTGTCTAGTAGAAGATGTGTTTCCTCGAAAAATAAGGAATGTTTTATACATAGAATGTGGAAGGCAGAGTGTAGTCCTATTAAGGGCAAGGGCTGTGGAGTCAGACACACCTGAGTTGAATCCTGGTTCTTCCATCCATTGGCAGTGTAGCTTCTGACAGGTTACTCACCTTCTCTCAGCTTCAGTGTTCTCTTCTGAAAAACAGGACTAAAAATCCTACTTCACAGGGTTGTTGTGAATATTATATGATGTAAAGCAGTACTTAGTGCAGGTGTTCAGCATCAGCCCCTCCTCAAAACAAACAATGGAAATACTAGGTAGCCTAGTCATCCTGAGGGCACGCTCTGGAGTTGGGCTTTGTGTTTGAATCCTGGCTCTGCCCACTTACTAGTTATATGGTTTGGGGGAAGTTACTTAACCTCTGTCTTTCAGTTTCATCATTTTTTTTAACATCTTTATTGGAGTATAATTGCTTTACAATGGTGTGTTAGTTTCTGCTTTATCATCATTTTTAATATGGGGATAATAAAATAGTTACATGTTTTTGTCATAGTGTGATGATTATCAAATGGGGATAATAACATAGTTACATGTTATTGTCATAGTGTGATGATTGTCAAATGGGGATAATAACATAGTTACATGTTATTGTCATAGTGTGATGATTGTCAAAGTCCCCAATTCCAACTGCTTCCCCTTCCAAAAATGTCCTGGTTAAACTGGAATTCACTTTGTAACCATACTCATTTGTTCAATTACACACTTCAACACAATACAGATGGTAAAAATACACATTTTACATAGTATGACATTTAGAAATCGAGTTTTTAAACTGCCCTCAGTGTTGAGAGGTTTGTTTTATAATAGTTACTTTGTGATGATTATCTGCTTTTTATCATGGAATCTTATCCTGTACTCCCCACTCCCCTACTCCATCCTATTTTTCACCATTGTTAAGCAATGGATAGTTCTGGTTAATCAGGTATACTAGTTAATAGAGAACTGTCATATCAAACATGGGTTAACACGTTTCAAAGGATCAGAATATTACAAAACTGTTAAAGTGAAACTGTACATATTTAACTTTAATGATTTAAAAGTCTTGTCACGATCCTATAGCGATACTTAGCTGTTATTTGGAATACTGATTTTGTGTAGAAAAATGGCAAAAGTGCTAGTTAACAGAGGGGTCCTGGCTTTTAGAATGGGTGGACAAAGTAGATTTAATTGTAGTTTTTGCAAGTTACTTTACTCAAAGTCACAGATTTTTTTGTTGTGTGTTTCTCCTGTTCTTATTGTTGGCTTGCTTTTGAATATCCTGATATTTAGCAGTATTCTGTAAGCACACTGCCAAAAACGTGCAATATCTGGAGTGCCAACAGTGTATGATAAATCCTTCCAGTTGTGTCTGCACAGTGTCCCAAAACAGTCCATTCAGGACAAATTCTTTAACCTCCCTAGTGCTTATTTGTCTATTTAAAACTAGATTCTTAGTATGATATAGAATGTATTTCTTCCTCTGTATCTCATTTCAACAGACCTTTAGTGAAATAAAAACACTAAGAGTGTAATTATTTGGTATTTTGTGGAATACTCTGTTAGACTCATTTGCTTTATCTTTCTGTCTACACACACACACATGCACACACATGTACTTTTTTCTTAAGCCATTTAAAAGTAAGTTGCAGACATGACATTTCACTTAAATGTTTCATCATACCTCTTACGAAAGAGGACATTTTCCTATGTAACCACAATACTAATCATACCTAAGATAATAACAGTAATTCAGGAGTACCATCTAACATACAGTTTCCTTTATCTTCAAAAAATGAATTTTACAGCTGACTTTTTTTTTTCAATTTGGGATCCAATCAAGATTCATACATCACATGGATATTTTAATGGCCTAGATTATGGTGCTGGTTTCATGGGTGTATACTTATCTCCGAACTCATCACATTTTCTACATTGAATTGTACAGCTTTTTCAGTGTCAGTCATACCTCAGTAAAATGGTTGAACAAGTGAAATAAATAAAATGAGTGGAAAAAAAAGATTCATGCATCACATTTCATTATTGTATCACTTTAGTATCTTCTTTAATCATTCTAGAATAATCACACGTTTTTTGGATGGTATTGAAATTTTTGAGGAGTCCAGATTAACTGCCTGTACTATCTCCCATATTTTAGATTTGCCTTATTAGATTTAGGTTGAACATTTTTGTCTAGTTATTACATAGGTGAATATTGTACCTTTCTTACAGCATTACATGAAGAGACAAGTCAGTGTGTTCCACTAGTGCTGGTGCTAAAGTGATAACTGCCAAATCTGTCCATTATAAAAATATTGTTTCCCTTTGTTATTTTTCTTTTTAAAATTATTTTTGTCACTGTTTAAGAATAAGTAATCCGTGGGGTGATACTTTGACACTGAGTGAATATCCTGTTGTTCCCCAACAAACTTGAACCCAGTGATTTTAGTATTGACTGAGGAGTCCTGTGTGAATCACTTATTTCATTGTTGTTGCAAAATAGTGATTTTCTAATTCTGTGATTCCTACCATTTGATAGCATTCTTTTCTAAAGAAGAGGTTTCTCTTCTCTACCTATATATATCCCTCTGTTTTAGGTTTTATTATAGACAACTTGATTCTTTTTAATTTGTTATAATCAAGTAACATAATTTGTGTGTGTGTATGTGTGTTTAGGTTTAAGATTTATAAAAATAACAGAGAACACATATCACGAACATCAGAGTTCCCACCACCCAGATGTAACTGGTGTTTCCATTTGTTCATCACTCTTGCTTCAGATAAAGTTAGAGTCCTTGCTGCTTTCTTTCAGAGTCTCTTTCTCATCCTTCTCTCACCAGAAACAGCCACTATCATGAATTTAGTGTGTATTCTACCAGTAAAGTTTGGGACTGCTTACACCACGCTTTCAGAGTTGGAAAGTATGTTAGCGTCTAATCTTTTCCTATTTTATTTTTATTTATTTATCTTTTAATTTTATTTTGGAGTATAGTTGATTAACAATATTGTATTAGTTTCAGGTGTACAACAAAGTGATTCAGTTATACATATATGTGTTTCTATTCTTTTTCAAAATTTTTCCCCATTTAGGTTATTACAGAATACTGAACATAGCTCTCTGTGCTATACAATAGGTCCTTATTGGTTATCTTTTTTTTTTTTTTTGTACGCCGGCCTCTCACTGCCGTGGCCTCTCCTGCTGCGGAGCACAGGCTCCGGACGCACAGGCTCAGTGGCCATGGCTCACAGGCCCAGCCGCTCCACGGCATGTGAGATCCTCCTGGACTGGGGCACGAACGCATGTCCCCTGCATCGGCAGGCGGAGTCTCAACCACTGCGCCACCAGGGAAGCCCAGTTATCTATTTTAAAAATAGTAGTGAGTATATGTCAATCCCAAACTCCCAATTTATCCCCCTCCGCCACCCTTCCCTCCCCACCCCTGGTAACCATAGTTTGTTTTCTAAGTCTGTGAGTCTGCTGCTGTTCTGTAAATAAGTTCATTTGTATCATTTTTTTTAAGATTTTGCATATAAACGATATCATATAATATTTGTCTTTCTCTGTCTGAATTACTTCACTTAGCATGATAATCTCCAGGTCCATCCATGTTGCTGCAAAGGACATTATTTCATTCTTTTTTATGGCTGAGTAATATTCCATTGTATATATGTACCATATCTTCTTTATCCATTCATCTGTCAATGGACATTTAGGTTGCTTCCATGTCTTGGCTATTGTAAACAGCACTGCAGTGAACATTGGGGTGCACGTATCCTGGGAAAACTGGTTTTCTCTGGATATATGCCCAGTAGTGGGGTTGCTGGATCATGTTCTATTTTTAGATTTTTAAGGAACCTCTATACTGTTGTCCATAGTGGTTGTACCAATTTACATTCTCATCAACAGTGTAGGAGGGTTCCCTTTCCTCCACACCCTCTCCAGCATTTATTGTTTGTAGACTTTTTGATGATGGCTGTTCTGACTGGTGTGAGGTGATACCTCATTGTAGGTTTTTTTTAAATACATTTATTTATTTATTTATTTATTTATTTTTGGCTGTGTTGTGTCTTCGTTGCTGCACACGGGCTTTCTCTAGTTGCAGTGAGTGGGGGCTACTCTTTGTTGTGGTGCGTGGGTTTCTCATTGAGGTGGCTTCTCTTGTTGTGGAGCATGGGCTCTAGGCGCACGGGCTTCAATAATTGTGGCACGCGGGCTCTAGAATGCAGGCTCAGTAGCTGTGGTGCATCGGCTTAGTTGCTCCGCAGCATATGGGATCTTCCCGGACCAGGGCTCGAACCCGTGTCCCGTGCATTGGCAGATGGATTCTTAACCACTGCGCCACTAGGGAAGCCCTCTCATGGTTTTGCTTTGCATTTTTCTAATAATTAATGACGTTGAGCATCTTTTCATGGGCCTCTTGGCAATATGTATGTCTTCTTTGGAGAAATGTCTATTTAGGTCTTCTGCCCATTTTTTTGACTGGGCATTGCCCATTTATTGAGCCACATGAGCTGTTTGTAGATTTTGGAGATAAATCCCTTGTCGGTTGCATCATTTGCAAATATTTTCTCGCATTCTGTGGGTTGTCTTTTCGTTTTGTTTATCGTTTCCTTTGTTGTGAGAATGCGTTTAAGCTTAATTAGGTCCCATTTGATTTCTTTTTATTTCCATTATTCTAGGAGACAGATCAAAAAAGATATTGCTGTGATTTATGTCAAAGAGTGTTCTGTCTCTGTTTTCCTCTAAGAGTTTTATAGTATCCTGTCTTACAGTTAGGTCTTTAATCCATTTTGAGTTTATTTTTGTGTATGGTGTTAAGGAGTGTTCTAATTTCATTCTTTTACATGCGGCTGTCCAGTTTTCCCAGCATCACTTATTGAAGAGACTGCCTTTTCTCCATTGTGTAGTCTTGCCTCCTTTGTTGTAGATTAATTGACCATCAGTGTGTGGGTTTATTTCTGGATTTTCTGTCCTGTCCCATTGATCTGTATTTCTGTTTTTGTGCCAGTACCATACTGTCTTGATGACTGTAGCTTTGTAGTATAGTTTGAAGTCAGGGAGCCAGATTCCTCCAGCTCTGTTTTTCTTTCTCAAGATTGCTTTGGCTATTTGGGGTCTTTTGTATCTCCATACAAATTAAAAAATGTTTTGTTCTAGTTCTGTGAGAAATGCTATTGGTAATTTGATAGGGATTGCATTGAACCTGTGGATTGCCTCAGGTAGTGTAGTCATTTTGACAATATTGATTGTTCCAGTACAAGAACATGGTATATGTTTCCATCTGTTTGTGTCATCTTCAATTTCTTTCATCAGCATCTTATAGTTTTTGGAGTATACAGGTCTTTTGCCTCCTTAGATAGGTTTCTTCCTAAGTATTTTATTCTTTTTGATGTGATGGTAAATGGGATTGTTTAATTTCTCTTTCTTCTCTTCCACTGTTTGTATATAGGAATGCAGTAGATTTCTGTGTATTAATTTTGTATCCTGCAACCTTACCAAATTCATTGATGAATTCTAGTAGTTTTCTGGTTGCATCTTTAAGATTTTCTATGTATAGTATCATGTCATCTGCAAACAGTGACAGTTTTCTTTTTAAATTTGGATTCCTTTTATTTTTCTTCTCTGATTGCTGTGGCTAGGACTTCCAAAAGGACAATTTGATTCTTTTTCAATTTGTTATAATCAAGTATCGTAAATTATTTTGATGTTCAAATTGTCTTAAATTTGGGGAGTAAGAGCTCCTTCAGGCTGGCTTCTGTGACCTTTTGACATGTTCCTGTCATTTTTTGAGCACTTTACTGCTTTCTGGAATAGCAAGATGTTCCATGCTTACCTAGTAATTTCCTCACCTCATACCAGAAGTCAGAAACTGTTATCTGGGCTTTTAATGTGCTTATTTCTACTGGGATATTACTGTATGTTACTTTCAGTGGTTAGACGTAGGAAGTGTGTGTGTGTGTGTGTGTGTGTGTGTGTGTGTGTGTGTGTGTTTCACCTTTCCCCATTCCATAGTTGTACCTCCCTTCCCTGTGGGCAAAAACCCTGGTTTCCATTATATCATAATATTTACTCATTTCTTCTATCTTCAGTTACACACAAGATAGTTTAGGAATTATTACGTTAGTACCATTACCAACAACCAACTGATTACTAAAGTTCAAGATTCTTTGCTTGTTTTGGTTTTTAGAATATATCTTGGAAAGGATTTATAGTCAGAACACTGTGCTCAAAAGTTTCTTGAATTAATTATTTTCTTGTATGTGGTTATGTTATCAGGTTAATTTATTTCTGATTTGGATCAATTTCGAGTATACTTTTTTCATCCTTTTTAAATTAAACTTTTTATTTTGAGATAATTTGTAGATTCACATGCAGTTGTGAGAAATAGTACAGAGAGCTCATGTGTTCTGTATTCAATTTCCCAGTGGTAGCATTTTGAAAACTGTAGTACGATATTGCAACCAGGAAATTGACATTGATACAGACAGATTCAGGAGCAATTTTATCATTGCAGGCATCCCTCATGTTGCCCCTTTATAGCCACACTCACTTTCCCTCTTGCCCCAACCCCTCATTAATCCCTGCCAATTGCTAATCTGTTCTCTATTTCTTTCATTTTGTCATTTCCAGAATGTTATATAAATGGATCATACAGTATGTAACCTTTGGGGATTGGCTTTTTTCACTCAGCATAATAATTCTCTGGAGGTTCCTCCAGGTTGTTTCATATATCAATAGCTCATTCCTTTTTATTGCTGAGTAGTGTTCCGTGGTGTACATGTACCACAGTTTGTTTATTCATTCACCCATTGAAGGACATCTGTGTTGTTTCCATTTTTTAGTTATTATAAATAAGCCTGTTATAATCCTTTGTGTATGGTTTTCTGTGTGAACAAAAGCCTTCATTTTTCTGGGATAAATGCCCAGAAGCACAATTGCTGGGTTGTGTGGTAGTTGCACGTTTAGTTTTTTAAGAAACTGCTAAACTGTTTTCCATGGTTACCGTAACATTTTACATTCCCGTCAGCAATGTATGAGTGATCCAGTTTCTTCACCACGTTCCTGTCAGCATCGGACGCGCAGGCTCAGCGGCCATGGCTCACGGGCCTAGCTGCTCTGCGGCATGTGGGATCTTCCCAGACTGGGGCACGAACCCGTGTCCCCTGCATCGGCAGGCGGACTCTCAACCACTGCGTCACCAGGGAAGCCCCTGATCACTCATTTTAATTTTAATTTGCATTTACCTGATTGCTGACGTTCATGTGCTTATTTACCATTTGTATATCCTCTTTGATGAAGTGTCTCTTCTCTTTTTTTAAAAAAATACTTTATTTTTTTAGATCAGTTTTAGGTTTACAACAAAATCAAGAGGCATGTATGGCGCTTTCCCATGTATTTTGCCCCTACACGTACATAGCCTCCCCCATTATCATCTATCAGAACTGTACATTTTTTACCCAGGATGAACCTACATTGACACATCATAACCATCTAAAGTCCACAGTTTACCTTAGGCTTCACTCTTGGTATTGTACATTCTGTGGATGTGGACAAGTATATAATGACATATATGCATCATTATAATATCATACAGAGTATTTTCACTGCCCTAATAATCCTCTGTGCTCTTCCTATTCATTCACCCATCCCCTTAGAAACCACTGATCTTTTCATTGTCTCCATAGTGTTATTTTTTCCAGTATGTCATATAGTTGGAATCATATAGTATGTAGCCTTTTCAGACTGGCTTTTTTCACTTAGTAATATACATTTAAGGTTTCTCTATGTCTTTTCATGGCTTGGTAGCTCATTTCTTTTTAGTGCTGAATAATTCCATTGTCTGGATGTACCACAGTTTTTTAATTATTTTACTTTTTAAAAATTGAGGTATAACTGACATATTTGTTTCAGGTGTACAACGTAGTGATTCAGTATTTGTATATACTGTGAAATGATCATCGCAGTTTAAGTCTAGTTAACATCCTTCACCATACATAGTTACAGATTTTTTTTCTTGTGATGAGAACTTTTAAGATGTACTCTCATAGCAACTTTCAAGTATACAGTAGAGTATTATTAACTATACTCACATTACATCTCCATGACTTATTTATTTTGTAACTGGAATTTTGTTCGTTTGACCATCTTTACCCATTTTGCCCATTCTCTCACCCTCCTGCCTCTGGCACCCACCAATCTGTTCCCTGTATCCAGTTGTTTTTTTGTTTTTTTAAATATATTTTTTATTTTTATTTTTTTAACATCTTTATTGGAGTATAATTGCTTTACAATGGTGTGTTAGTTTCTGCTTTATAACGAAGTGAATCAGCTATACATATACATATATCCCCATATCTCCTCCCTCTTGCATCTCCCTCCCTCCCACCCTCCCTCTCCCACCCCTCTAGGTGGTCACAAAGCACCCAGCTGATCACCCTGTGCTATGTGGCTGCTTTTTTTTTTTTTTTTTTTTTCTTTTTGCGGTATGCGGGCCTCTCACTGTTGTGGCCTCTCCTGTTGCGGAGCACAGGCTCCGGATGCGCAGGCCCAGCGGCCATGGCTCACGGGCCCAGCCGCTCCGTGGCATATGGGATCCTCCCAGACCGGGGCACGAACCCGTATCCCCTGCATCGGCAGGCCGACTCTCAACCACTGCGCCACCAGGGAGGCCCTAGCTGTCTGTTTTACGTTTGGTAGTGTATATATGTCCATGCCACTCTCTCACTTTGTCACAGCTTACCCTTCCCCCTCCCCATATCCTCAAGTCCATTCTCTAGTAGGTCTGTGTCTTTATTCCCGTCTTACCCCTAGGTTCGTCATGACCTTTGTATTTTTTTCTTAGATTCCATATATATGTGTTAGCATACGGTATTTGTTTTTCTCTTTCTGACCTACTTTCACTCTGTATGACAGACACTCGGTCCATCCACCTCACTACAAATTACTCAATTTTGTTTCTTTTTATGGCTGAGTAATATTCCATTGTATACATGTGCCACACCTTCCTTATCCATTCATCTGTTGATGGACACTTAGGTTGCTTCCATGTCCTGGCTATTGTAAATAGAGCTGCAGTGAACATTTTGGTACATGACCCTTTTTGAATTATGGTTTTCTCAGGGTATATGCCCAATAGTGGGATCACTGGGTCGTATAGTAGTTCTGTCTGTAGTTTTTTGAGGAACCTCCATACTGTTCTCCATAGTGGCTGTATCAATTTACATTCCCACCAACAGTGCAAGAGTGTTCCCTTTTCTCCACACCCTCTCCAGCATTTATTGTTTCTAGATTTTTTGATGATGGCCATTCTGACCGGTGTGAGATATCTCATTGTAGTTTTGATTTGTATTTCTCTAATGATTAATGATGTTGAGCATTCTTTCATATGTTTGTTGGCAGTCTGTATATCTTCTTTGGAGAAATGTCTGTTTAGGTCTTCTGCCCATTTTTGGATTGGGTTGTTTGTTTTTTTTGATATTGAGCTGCATGAGCTGCTTGTAAATTTTGGAGATTAATCCTTTGTCAGTTGCTTCATTTGCAAATATTTTCTCCCATTCTGAGGGTTGTCTTTTGGTCTTGTTTATGGTTTCTTTTGCTGCGCAAAAGCTTTGAAGTTTCATTAGGTCCCATGTGTTTATTTTTGTTTTTATTTCCATTTCTCTAGGAGGTGGGTCAAAAAGGATCTTGCTGTGATTTATGCCACAGAGTGTTCTGCCTATGTTTTCCTCTAAGAGTGTCATAGTGTCTGGCCTTACATTTAAGTCTTTAATCCATTTTGAGTTTATTTTTGTGTATGGCGTTAGGGAGTGTTCCAATTTCATACTTTTACATGTAACTGTCCAGTTTTCCCGCACCACTTATGGAAGAGGCTGTCTTTTCTCCATTGTATATTCTTGCCTCCTTTATCAAAGATAAGGTGACCATATGTGTGTGGGTTTATCTCTGGGCTTTCTATCCTGTTCCATTGATCTATATTTCTGTTTTTGTGCCAGTACCATGCTGTCTTGATTACTTGTAGCTTTGTAGTATAGTCTGAAGTCAGGGAGCCTGATTCCTCCAGCTCCATTTTTCATTCTCAGCATTGCTTTGGCTATTCGGGGTCTTTTGTGTTTCCATACGAATTGTGAAATTTTTTGTTCTAGTTCTGTGAAAAATGCCAGTGGTAGTTTGATAGGGATTGCATTGAATCTGTAGATTGTTCTTCCAATCCAAGAACATGGTATATCTCTCCATCTATTTGTATCATCTTTAATTTCTTTCATCAGTGTCTTATAAGTTTCTGCATACAGGTCTTTTGTCTCCTTAGGTTGGTTTATTCCTAGATATTTTATATATTTTTTCTGTATGTGGGCCTCTCACTGTTGTGGCCTCTCCCGTTGTGGAGCACAGGCTCCAGACGGACAGGCTCAGCGGCCATGGCTCACGGACCCAGCTGCTCCATGGCATGTGGGATCTTCCCAGACTGGGGTACGAACCCGTGTCCCCTGCATTGGTAGGCGGACTCTCAACCACTGCGCCACCAGGGAAGCCTTAGATATTTTATTCTTTATGTTGCAGTGGTAAATGGGAGTGTTTTCTTAATTTCACTTTCAGATTTTTCATCATTAGTGTATAGGAATGCCAGAGATTTTTGTGCATTAATTTTCTATCCTGGTACTTTACCAAATTCATTGATTAGCTCTAGTAGTTTTCTGGTAGCATCTTTAGGATTCTCTATGTATAGTATCATGTCATCTGCAAACAGTGACAGCTTTACTTCTTCTTTTCCAATTTGGATTCCTTTTATTTCTTATTCTTCTCTGATTGCTGGGGCTAAATCTTCCAAAACTGTGTTGAATAATAGTGGTGAGAGTGGGCAACCTTGTCTTGTTCCTGATCTTAGTGGAAATGGTTTCAGTTTTTCACCATTGAGGACGAAGTTGGCTGTGGGTTTGTCATATATGACCTTTATTATGTTGAGGAAAGTGCCCTCTATGCCTACTTTCTGCAGGGTTTTTATCATAAATGGGTGTTGAAGTTTGTCAAAAGCTTTCCCTGCATCTATTGAGATGATCATATGGTTTTTCTCCTTCAATTAGTTAATATGGTGTATCACGTTGATTGATTTGCATATATTGAAGAATTCTTGTATTCCTGGAATAAACCCCACTTGATCATGTTGTATGATCTTTTCTTTTCTTTTTTTTTTTTTTTTTGGTGATGGCTGGTACGCGGGCCTCTCACTGTTTGTGGCCTCTCCTGTTGCGGATCACAGGCTCCAGATGTGCAGGCTCAGCGGCCATGGCTCACGGGCCTAGCCGCTCTGCGGCACGTGGGATCTTCCTGGACCAGGGCATGAACCCGTGTACCCTGCATCGGCAGGTGGACTCTCAACCACTGCGCCACCAGGGAAGCCCTATATGATCCTTTTAATATGCTCTTGGATTCTGTTTGCTAGTATTTTGTTGAGGATTTTTGCATCTATGTTCATCAGTGATATTGGCCTGTAGTTTTCTTTCTTTGTGACATCTTTGTCTGGTTTTGGTATCAGGGTGATGGTGGCCTTGTAGAATGAGTTTGGGAGTGTTCCTCCCTCTGCTATATTTTGGAAGAATTTGAGAAGGATAGGTGTTAACTCTTCTCTAAATGTTTGATGGAATTCGCCTGTGAAGCCATCTGGTTCTGGGCTTTTGTTTGTTGGAAGATTTTTAATCACAGTTTCAAATTCAGTGCTTGTGATTGGTCTGTTCATATTTTCTATTTCTTCCTGGTTCAGTCTCGGCAGGTTGTGCATATCGAAGAATTTGTTCATTTCTTCCAGGTTGTCCATTTTATTGGCATAGAGTTGCTTGTAGTAATCTCTCATGATCCTTTGTATTTCTGCAGTGTCAGTTGTTACTTCTCCTTTTTCATTTCTAATTATTTTGATTTGAGTCTTCTCCCTTTTTTTCTTGGTAAGTCTGGCTAATGGCTTATCAAGTTTGTTTATCTTCTCAAAGAACCAGCTTTTAGTTTTATTGATCTTTGCTATCGTTTCCTTCATTTCTTTTTCATTTATTTCTGATCTGATCTTTATGATTTCTTTCCTTCTGCTAACTTTGGGGATTTTTTGTTCTTCTTTCTCTAATTGCTTTAGGTGCAAGTTTAGGTTGTTTATTTGAGATGTTTCCTGTTTCTTAAGGTAAGATTCTATTGCTATAAACTTCCCTCTTAGAACTGCTTTTGCCGCATCCCATAGGTTTTGTGTCGTTGTATCTCCATTGTCATTTGTTTCTAGGTATTTTTTGATTTCCTCTTTGATTTCTTCAGTGATCTCTTGGTTATGAAGTAGTGTATTGTTTAGCCTCCATGTGTTTGTATTTTTTACAGATCTTTTCCTGTAATTGATATCTAGTCTCATAGCATTGTGGTCCGAAAAGATACTTGATACAATTTCAATTTTCTTAAATTCACCAAGGCTTGATTTATGACCCAAGATATGATCTATCCTAGAGAATGTTCCATGAGCACTTGAGAAAAATATGTATTCTGTTGTTTTTGGATGGAATGTCCTATAAATATCAATTAAGTCCATCTTGTTTAATGTATCATTTAAAGCTTGTGTTTCCTTATTAATTTTCATTTTGGATGATCTGTCCATTGGTGAAAGTGGGGTGTTAAAGTCTCTTACTATAATTGTGTTACTGTTGATTTCCCCTTTTATGGCTGTTAGTATTTGCCTTATGTATTGAGGTGCTCCTATGTTGGGTGCATAAATGTTTACAATTGTTATATCTTCTTCTTGGATTGATCCCTTGATCATTATGTAGTGTCCTTCTTTGTCTCTTGTAATAGTCTTTATTTTAAAGTCTATTTTCTCTGATATGAGAATTGCTACTCCAGCTTTCTTTTGATTTCCATTTGCATGGTATATCGTTTTCCATCCCCTCACTTTCAGTCTGTATGTGTCCCTGCGTCTGAAGTGGTCTCTTGTAGACAGCATATATACGGGTCTTGTTTTTGTATCCATTCAGCCAGTCTGTGTTTTTGGTGGGAGCATTTAATCCATTTACATTTAAGGTAATTATCGATATGTATGTTCCTGTTCCCATTTTCTTAATTGTTTTGTGTTTGTTATTGTAGGTCTTTTCCTCCTCTTGTGTTTCTTGCCTAGAGAAGTTCCTTTTGCTTTTGTTGTAAAACTGGTTTGGCGGTGCTGAACTCTCTCAGCTTTTGCTTGTCTGTAAAGGTTTTAATTTCTCCATCAAATCTGAATGAGATCCTTGCTGGGTAGAGTAATCTTGGTTGTAGGTTTTTCTCCTTCATCACTTTGAATATGTCCTGCCACTCCCTTCTGGCTTGCAGAGTTTCTGCTGAAAGATCAGCTGTTAACCTTATGGGGATTACCTTGTGTGTTATTTGTTGTTTTTCCCTTGCTGCTTTTAATATGTTTTCTTTGTATTTAACTTTTGAAAGTTTGATTAATATGTGTCTTGGTGTGTTTCTCCTTGCATTTATCCTGTATGGGACTCTCTGCACTTCCCAGACTTGATTAATTATTTCCTTTCCCATATTAGGGAAGTTTTCAACTATAATCTCTTCAAATATTTTCTCAGTCCCTTTCTTTTTCTCTTCTTCTTCTGGGACCCCTATAATTCGGATGTTGGTTAGTTTAATGTTGTCCCAGAGGTCTCTGAGAATGTCCTCAGTTCTTTTCATTCTTTATTCTGCTCTGTAGTAGTTATTTCCACTATTTTATCTTCCAGGTCACTTATCCATTCTTCTGCCTCAGTTATTCTGCTATTGATCCCTTCTAGAGAATTTTTAATTTCATTTATTGTGTTGTTCATCATTGTTTGTTTGCTCTTTAGTTCTTCTAGGTCCTTGTTAAATGTTTCTTGCATTTTCTCTCTTCTGTTTCCACAATTTTGGATTATCTCTACTATCATTATTCTGAATACTTTTTCAGGTAGACTGACTATTTCCTCTTTATTTGTTAGGTTTGGTGGGTTTTTATCTTGCTCCTTCATCTGCTGTGTGTTTTTCTGTCTTCTCATTTTGCTTATCTTACTGTGTTTGGTGTCTCCTTTTCCCAAGTGCAGGTTCATAGTTCTCATTGTTTTTGGTGTCTGTCCCCAGTGGCTAAGGTTGGTTCAGTGGGTTGTGTAGGCTTCCTGGTGGAGGGGACTAGTGCCTGTATTCTGGTGGATGAGGCTTGATCTTGTCTTTCTGGTGGGCACATCCTCATCTGGTGGTGTGTTTTGCATTGTCTGTTGCCTTATTATGATTTTAGGCAGCCTCTCTGGTAATGGATGGGGCTGTATTCCTGTCTTGCTAGTTGTTTGGCATAGGGTGTCCAGCACTGTAGCTTGCTGGTCGTTGAGTGAAGGTGGGTCTTGGCGTAGAGATGGAGATCTCTGGGAGATTTTCGCCGTTTGATATTACGTGGAGCTGAGAGGTCTCTTGTGGACTAGTGTCCTGAACTTGGCTCTCCCACCTCAGAGGCACAGCTCTGATGCGTGGCTGGAGCACCAAGAGCCTTTCATCCACACGGCTCAGAATAAAAGGGAGAAAAAATAGAAAGAAAGAAAGGAAAGAAGGAAGGAAGGAAGGAAGGAAGAAGATAAAATAAAATGCAATAAAGTGAAATAAAATACAGTTATTAAAGTAAAAAATAATTATTAAGAAAAATATTTTAAAAAGAAAAAAAAAGCAAGGACAGAACCCTAGGACAAATGGTGAAAGCAAAGCTATACAGAAAAATCTCACACAGAAGCGTACATATACACACTCACAAAAAGAGGAAAAGGGGAAAAAATAATATATCTTGCTCCCAAAGTCCACCTCTTCAATTTGGGATGATTAGTTGTATATTCAGTTATTCCACAGATGCAGGGTATATCAAGTTGATTGTGGAGATTTTATCTGCTGCTCCTGAGGCTGCTGGGAGAGATTTCCCTTTCTCTTCTTTGTTCCCACAGCTCTCGGGGTTCCGCTTTGGATTTGGCCCCGCCTCTGCGTGTAGGTCGACTGAGGGCGTCTGTTCTTCGCTCAGACAGGATGAGGTTAGAGGAGTAGCTGATTTGGCGGCTCTGGCTCACTCAGGCTGGTGGGAGGGAGGGGTACGGATGCGGGGCGAGCCTGTGGCGGCAGAGGCCGGCGTGACGTTGCACCAGCCTGATGCGCGCCGTGCGTTCTCCCGGGGAAGTTGTCCCTGGATCACGGGACCGTGGCAGTTGCAGGCTGCACAGGCTCCTCGGAGGGGAGGTGTGGATAGTGACCTGTGCTCACACACAGGCTTCTTGGTGGTGGTAGCAGCAGCCTTAGCGTCTCATACCTGGCTCTAGGGTCTGCGCTGATAGCCACGGCTCACGCCTGTCTCTGGAGCTCCTTTAAGCAGCGCTCTTAATCTCCTCTCCTTGGGCACCAGGAGAGGGAAGAGGGAAGAAAAAGTCCCTTGCCTCTTTGGCAGCTGCAGACCTTTTCCCGGATTCCCTCCTGGGTAGCCGTGGCGCACTAGCCCTTTCATGCTGTGTTCACACAGCCAACCCCAGTCCTCTCCCTGGGATCCGACTGAAGCCCGAGCCTCACCTCCCAGCCCCCTGCCCGCCCCAGTGGGTGAGCAGACAAGCCTCTTGGGCTGGTGAGTGCTGGTCGACTCTGATCCTCTGTGCGGGAATCTCTCCGCTTTGCCCTCCGCACCCCTGTTGCTGCGCTCTCCTCCATGGCTCCGGAGCTTACCCCCTCTGCCACCCGCAGCCTCCGCCTGAGAAGGGGCTTCTGGTGTGTGGAAACCTTTCCTCCTTCACAGCTCCCTCCCACTGGTGCAGGTCCCATCCCTATTCTTTTGTCTCTGTTTTTTCTTTTCTTTTGCCCTACCCAGGTATGTGGGGAGTTTCTTGCCTTTTGGGAGGTCTGAGGTCTTCTGCCAGCGTTCAGTGGGTGTTCTATAGGAGCAGTTCCACGTGTAGATGTATTTGTGGTGTATCTGTGGGGAGGAAGGTGATCTCTGCGTCTTACTCTTCCGCCATCTTCTCAAATCTCCTTTTTTCTTTTTTTTTTTGTTTCCACATATAAGTGAGAATATACGGCATTTGTCTTTTTCTGTCTGACTTATTTCACTTAGTATAGTGCCCAAGGTCCCTCTATGTTGTCGCAGATGGCAAGATTTCATTATTTTTTATGGGTGAATAATATCCCAAATATATAGTATGTTTTCTTTATCCATTCATCTGTTGGTGGACACTTAGATTATTTCAGTGTCTTGGCTGTTGTAAATAATGCTGCAGTGAACTTGGGGGTGTGTATATCTTTTCAAATTAGCATTTTTATTTTCTTCAAATAAATACCCAGAAGTGGAATTGCTGGATCATATGTAGTTCTATTCTTAATTTTTTGAGGGACCTCTGTACTGTTTTGTATAGTGGCTGTACCAAGTTACATTCCCACTAACAGCACACAAGGGTTTCCTTTTCTCCACATTGGTTATTTCTTTTTTTTGATAACAGCCATTCTAATAGGTATGAGGTGATATCTCATTGTAGTTTTGATTTGCATTTCCATGATGATTAGTGATGTTGAGCACCTTTTCATGTACGTGTTGGCCATCTGTATATTTTCTTTGGAAAAAGGTCTGTTCATATTCTTTGCCCATTTTTTAATCAGATTGATTTTTGCTATTGAATTGTATGAGTTCTGTCTATATTTTGGGTATTAACCCATAATCAGTTATATGATTAGCAAATGTTTTCTTCCATTGGGTAGGTTACTTTTTCATTTTGTTAATGGTTGCCTTTCCTGTGCAGAAGCTTTTTAGTTTGATGTAGTCCCACCTGTTTATTTTTGCTCTTGTTCCCTTTGCTTTTGACATCATCTAAAAAAATCACTGCCAAGACTGACTGCCTGTGTTGTCATCCAGAAGCTTTATGGTTTCAGGTCTTACATTCAAGTCTTTAATCTATCTTGAGTTAATTTTTGTGTGTGGTGTAAGATAGTGGTCCAGTTTCCTTCTTTTGTATGTGGCTGTCCAGTTTTCCCAACACCATTTATTGAAGAGACTGTTCTTTCCGCATTGTGTATTCTTGGCTCCTTTGTTGTAAATTAACTGACCATATATGCCTGGGTTTGTTTCTGGGCTGTATTCTGTTCCATTGATCTGTGTTTGTTTTTATGTCAATATTGTATTGTTTTTATTACTCTAGTTTTGCAGTACAGTTTGAAATCAGGAAGCATGTTACCTCCAGCTTTATTCTTCTTTCTCAAGGTTGTTTTGGCTATTTGGGGTCATTTATACTACAGTTTCTTCATTCACCTAGTAAAGAACATCTTAGTTGCTTCCAAGTTTTGGCAGTTATGAGTAAAGCTACCATAAATACCTGTGTGCAGGTTTTTGTGTGGACATAAGTTTTCAGCTCCTTTGGGTAAATACCAAGGAGTGTGATTGCTGGATCGTATGGTAAGAGTCTGCCAAACTGTCTTCCAAAGTGATTATATCATTTTTCATTCCCACCAGAAATGTGTGAGAGTTGCTGTTGCTCCACATCCTGTCCAGCATTGGTGTCGTCAGTGTTCCAGATTTTGGCCATTCCAATAGGAATCTGTGCTGGTATCCGACTGTTGTGTTTTTTTTTTTTTTTTTTTTTTTTGCGGTATGCGGGCCTCTCACTGTTGTGGCCTCTCCTGTTGCGGAGCACAGGCTCCGGACGCGCAGGCTCAGTGGCTATGGCTCACGGGCCCAGCCGCTCCGCGGCATGTGGGATCTTCCCAAACCAGGGCACGAACCCGTGTCCCCTGCATCTGCAGGCGGACTCTCAACCACTGCACCACCAGGGAAGCCCCGATTGTTGTTTTAATTTGTAACTCACTAATGATGTAGAACATCTTTTCATGTTACCTGCCATCTGTATATCTTCTTTGGCGAGGTGTCTGTTAAGGTCTTTGGCCCATTTTTTAATTAGGTTGTTTGTCTTCTTAATTTTTTTTAAATTAAATTAAATTAAATTAAAATTTTAATTTATTTTTGGTTGGGTCGGGTCTTAGTTGTGGCATGCGGGATCTTTGTTGAGGCATGTGGGATCTTGCATTGTGGTGTGCGGGCTTCTCTCTAGTTGTGGCATGTGGGATTTCTCTCTCTAGTTGTGGCACACAGGTTCTAGGGCGCGTGGGCTCTGGTAGTTTGCGGCATGCAGGCTCTCTAGTTGAGGCACGTGAGCTTAGTTTCCCCGTGGCCTGTGGGATCTTAGTTCCGTGACCAGGGATCGAACCCGTGTCACCTGCATTGTAAGGCGGGTTCTTTACCACTGGAACACCAGGGAAGCCTGTGTCTTCTTATTGTTGAAGTTTTTTTGGGGGGGGGTAGGAGTTAATTTTTTATTAATTAATTTATTTTTGCTGTTTTGGGTCTTCGTTTCTGTGCGAGGGCTTTCTCTAGTTGTGGCAAGTGGGGGCCACTCTTCATCGTGGTGCGCGGGCCTCTCACTGTCGCGGCCTCTCTTGTTGCAGAGCACAGGCTCCAGACGTGCAGGCTCAGTAGTTGTCGCTCATGGGCCTAGTTGCTCTGCGGCATATGGGATCCTCCCAGACCAGGGCTCGAACCCGTGTCCCCTGCGTTAGCAGGCAGATTCTCAACCACTGCACCACCAGGGAAGCCCTTATTGTTGAGTTTTAAGAGTTCTTTGTATATTTTGGATAACAGTCCTTTATCAGATGTGTCTTTTTCAAATATTTTCTCCCAGTCTGTGACTTCTTTTCTAATTCTCCTGATGTTTTCTTTCACAGAGCAGAAATTTTTAATTTTAAATAAGTCAAGGTTATTAGTTGTCTCTTTCATGAATCATGTCTTTAATGTATTCAAAAAGGCATCACCAGACATCCCTGGTGGTGCAGTGGTTGAGAATCCGCCTGCCAGTGCAGGGAATATGGGTTCGAGCCCTGGTCCAGGAAGATCCCACATGCTGTGGAGGAACTAAGTCCATGCACCACAACTACTAAGCCTGTGTGCCACAACTACTGAAGCCTGTGTGCCTAGAGCCCATGCTCCGCAACAAGAGAAGCCACCGCAGTGAGAAGCCTGTGCACTGCAATGAAGAGGAGCCCCCACTTGCTGCAACTAGAGAAACCCTGCGCGCAGCAATGAAGACCCAACGCAGCCAAAAGTAAATAAATAAATTTATTTAAAAAAATTAAAAGGCATCACCATACCCGAGGTCATCTAGATTTTTGCCTATTTTATCATGCAGGAGTTTTATAGTTTTGCATTTTACCTTTAGGTCTGCGATCCATTTTGGGTTAATGTATGTGAAGAGTAGAAGTCTGTGTCTAGATTTTCTTTATTTATGTTTGCATGTGTAAGTCCAGTTGTTCCAACACCATTTGTTGAAGAGAATTCTTTTATTCTCTTCTACTTGGATTTTTTTTTTTTTTTGCTGTTGAGTTTTGAGAGTTTTTTATATATTCTATGTACTAGCCCTTTGTCAGAAGAGTAGTTTGCAAATATCTTCTCCTAGTTCTGTAGCTTGTCTTTTCATTGTCTTACAGAGGCTTTTGTGGATCACAATTTTAAAATTTTGATGAAGTCGGATTTATAAATTTTTCCTTTTATGGATGATGCTTTTAGTGCTTTTTAGAATTCTTTCCTTTATGTATGAAAATTTTTCCTTTATGGATGATGCTTTTGGTGCTTTTTAGAACTCTTTGCCTAACTTGAGATCCTGAAGACTTTTTCCTATATTTTTTATTAAAGGTGTTATAGTTTTAAGTTTTACATTTAAGTCTGTAATCCATTTTGAGTTTCTGTATAAAGTGTCCATTTTTGATCAAGGTGTTTTTTTTTTGTTTGTGTGTTTTTTGTTTTTTTTTGCTTCAGTGGTATTGAAAAAGCAGTCTTTCCTTTACTGAACTGCTTTTTGCACCTTTGTCAAAAACCATATTGTGTTAGTCTGTTTCTACACTTTCTATTCTGGTCCATTGATCTGTGTGTCTGTTCTTCTGTTAATACCGCACAGTGTTGATTACTATAGCTATAGAATGTGTCTTTAAATTGGGTAGACTGGTTCTTACCACTTTTTCTTTTTCAAAATTGTTTTAGCTGTTCTAGTTCCTTTGCCTTTCTTATGAATTGTAGAATAACCTTTTCTATATCTACAAAAATCTTGCTTGGATTCTGATAGGAATTGTGGTAAACCTGTAAATCAGTTTTGGGAGAGTTAAAATCTTTACAATGTTGAATCTTCCATTCCACGAACATGGTATATGCTTCCACTTATTTAGGTCTTTGATTTATTTCATCAGCATTATGTAATTTTTAGCATGTAAGTCCCACACATATTTTGTTTGAGTTACACGTAAATATTTACATTTTTAAAAATTGCAAATGGATTGTTTTTAATCTTGGTGTCCTTGTGTTTATTGCTAGTATATAGAAATATAATTGATTTTTACATGTTTATCTTGCCTTCTCATGTGCAGGTAGGGACAGTTTTATTTTCTTGCTTCCAATTCATGTGGCTTTCCCCCTCTCCCCCTTTCCTTGCTTTGCTGCACTGGCTAGAGCTTCCAAAACTATGTTGAATAAGAGTGATGAGAGCAAATATCTGTGTCTTGTTCCCTTCTCCTTAGGAGGAAAGCATTAGATCTTTCACCTTTAATGTTAGTAGTAGGTTTTTTGTGGATTCTCTTTATCAAGTTGAGGAAATTCCTTTCTGTTCCTATGTTCTGAAAGTTCTTATTATGAATGAGTATTAAATTTTGTCAGATGCATCAATTGATAAGGTCATGTCATTTTTTCCTCATTAGCTTCTTAATTTTTTTTTTTTTTTCTTTTTGCGGTATGTGGGCCTCTCACTGTTGTGGCCTCTCCCGTTGCGGAGCACAGGCTCCGGACGCGCAGGCCCAGCGGCCATGGCTCACGGGCCCAGCCGCTCCGCGGCATATGGGATCCTCCCAGACCGGGGCATGAACCCGTATCCCCTGCATCGGCAGGCGGACTCTCAACCACTGCGCCACCAGGGAGGCCCAGCTTCTTAATATTTTGAATTATATTTTCAAATACTGAACCAGCCTTCCACTCTAGAATAAACATCACTTGGTTATGGTGTATCATTTTTTTAATATATTGCTGAATTCTATTTGTTAATAGTTTGTCAAGGATCTTTATGTCTATATTTATGAGGAGTGCTAGTCTCTGGTTTTCTTTTTTGTATTGTCTTTGGTTGTGTTATCAGGGTAATACTAGTTTTATACAATGAATTGGGAATTTTTTATCCCTAGCCTATTTTCTGGAAGAGATTGTTTAGAATTGGTGCTAATTTTTCCTTAAACATTAACAGCTGTTTAAGGAAACAGGTGATTTTTAAAATTACTAATTTAATACTGTATAGCACAGGAAACTATATTCAGTGTTTTGTAATTAACTATAATGGAGAAGAATCTGAAAAAGATTATATATGTATATCTGAATCACTTTGATGTACACCAGAAACTAACACAACATTGTAAATCAACTACACTTCAATTTAAAAAACTCCAAAATTAAAATTAATAATTCAGCTTCCTTATTAAAGGATATCAAATTATTGCCAATGGGTGAGTTGTGGTAGTTTGTAATTTTTGAGAAATTGGTCCATTTCATTCTAAGTTGTCAAATTTATGTGTGTAGAGTTGTTTGTAGTAGTCCCTAATTATACTTTTGATGTCTTCATGGTCTTTAGTAATACCCCCTGCTTCATTCCTGGTACTGGTACTTTGTGTCCTTTCTCTTTATTTTTTTTTTAAATCACTCTTGCTGGAGGTCTGTTCATTTTATTGACCTATTTGAAGAACTAGCTCTTTGTTTCATTTATTTTCTCTATTATTTTTCTGTTTTCAATGTCATTGATTTCCTCTCTCGTCTTTATTATGTCCTTTCTGTTCTGCTTGCTTTGAGTTTATTTTGTGCTGCCCTTTTTTTTTAGCTTCTTAAAGGTGGGAACTTAGATTATTGGTTTGAGACTTTTCCTCTTTTCTAATGTGTGCAGTTATTGCTATCAAAGTCCATCTCAGTATTGCTTTAGCTGTACGCCACAATTTTGATATGTTTTATTATAATTTTCATTAAACTCAATGTATGTTTTGATTTCTCTTGATATTTCTTTCTGATTCATGGATTATTTAGAAGTGTTGTTCAGTTTCCAAGTGTTTGGAGATTTTTGGTATATTTTTGATATGTTTTTGTTAATTGGTTTCTAGTTTTAGCACAGAACACACTTTGTGTGATTTAATTCTTTTAAATCTGTTGAGGTTTGTTTTATGACCCAGAATATGGTCACAGTGTCATGGGCACTTAAAAAGTCTGGATATTCTGCTGTTGTTGGGTAAAGTGTTCTATAAAGATCTGTTAGATCCTGCTGGTTGCTTGTATTGGTGAGTACATCCTTGTTTGTTTTCTATCTAATATGTTCTCAGTTGTTGAAAAAGGAGTGTTGATGTTTCATAATTAATTGTGGATTTGTCTTTTCCTCATTTTAGGTCTGTCAGTTTTTGCTTTGCATATATTTGCAGCTCTTTTTTGGTGCATACACATTTAGAATTGCTATGCCTTCTTGTTAGATGACCCTTTTATCATCATCTAATATCTCTATCTCTGGTAATTTTCTTTGCTTTGAAGTCTACTTTATGTGATATTAATATAGGCATACCTGCTTCCCTTTGATTAATGTTTTCATGACATATCTTTCACCTTTTTTATTTCCAAACTGCCTGTATTGGTAAATTTGAAGTGAGTTTTTTATATACAGCATAAGTTGTTTTTTAAGCCACTGTGCCAATCTCTCTTTTAATTAGACCATTTACACTTAATGTAATTATTGATAAGTCAGGGGTTAATAAGTCTGTCATTTTATTTTTGTTTTCTGCACTTTCTCCTTGTTTTATGTTTCTCCTCTTTTCTCTGCCTTCCTGTGAGTTACTTGGACATTTTGTAGAATTCTGAGTACCTGTAATATTTTTGAGTGTTCTCTTTTTGTAGCTTTTAGGTATATGTATGTAGCTTATCATGGTCTGTTAGTGTCCTTCGACGATTTTGAGTGAAATATTGAAAGCTTACTTCCCTTTATATCCCTCTGTCCTCTACCCATTTATAATATAACCATCTTAAGTATTTCTTCCACATATGTTTAGAACCATATCAGACAGGGTTACAATTTCTGTTTTAACTGTCAAATATAATTTAGAAAACTCAAGAGGAAAAGGAACATTTATCTACATTTTTGCCTATTGTGTTCTTTTTTTTTTTTTGACTTTCAGAAGTTCCTTCTTTTATTGTTGCCTTTGTGTTTAGAGAACTTCCTATAGCCATTCTTTTACGGGAGGTCTGCTGGTGACAGTTCTCTTAGCTTTCCTTCATCTCAGAATGTCTTGATTTCTCCTTTATTCCTGAAGGATATGTTTACTGGGTATAGAATTCTGAATTGGTGTTCTTTTTTCTTAGCACTTGAAAAAAAATTTTCTGCTTCCTTCTGGCCTCCATGGTTTCTGATGATAAATTCACTGTCGTTTGAATTGTTTTTCCCTTCTAGGTAAGGAGTTGTTTTTCTCTGGCTGCTTTCAGGATTTTTTCTTTTTGTTTTCAGAAGTTTGAATATAATGTTCTGACCTGGATTTCTTTGGATTTATCTTGTTTGAGATTTGCTCAGCTCTTGAATTGGTAGGTTATGTATTTAGCCAAATTGGGGAAGTTTTCAGCCGTTATTTCTTCTGCTACTTTTGCAGCCCTCCCTTTTTTCTCCTCTCCTTTTGGGACTTCAATAAAATGAATGTTAGGTTTTTTTTTGTTATAATCTTGTGGTTCCTGAGCTCTGTTCATTTTTTTGAGTCTATTTTCTCTCTGTTCAACTTGGGTAATTTCTATTGTTCCTTCTTCCAGTTCATTGAAGCGTTCCTCTTCCATTCTTCCGTTGATTCCCATTCACTGAGTTTTTTATTTTGGTTGTTGTATTTTTCAGTTTTCATATTTGTTTGGTTGTTTATTCTTATATTTGTTGAGATGATCTTTTTCTGAGGCTTTCTATATTTTCTTTGTTTCAAGCATGTTTGTAATTACTCACTGAAGCATTAAAAAAAAACATGCTGCTTTAAACTCCTTGTCAGATAATTCTAATAACTCTGCCGTCTCAGTGTTGGCATTTACTGTCATCTTTCATTCAGTTTGAGTTCACCTTGGTTTCTTGCTATGACAACTGATTTTCAGTCGAAACCTGGACATAATTGTCATTATAAGGTTCTGGATCTTAAACTTATTTTTACTGACTTTTTTGGCACCCCTCTAGCAGGGGAAGGGAAGTGCTGCCCCATTAATTGACACCGAATGGAGTGGCTGCTTTTTGTTACTACTGGGTGGGAGTGGGGGGCTCTCCATGTGGTCTCCACTGACACCACTGGGGAGATGACCTCATTTCCTGTTCTTCCACTAGGTTTCTGATTCCACCTGGCTAGAGTGTTGAGATACCTCGTTAGAGCCTTTCAGGTATAGAAGTCCAGGTTCTCCCCCTTTTCTTGACCTTTGCTTTCATGGATCAGGGTAGGGTACACAGTATTTTTTCTTACGTTTGCCTGGAGTAGAGCGAGTATTGTCTAAGAGTTATGCTAAGTTATTCCTTTCCTTGTCCTTTGGCCAGAGAGAACAGGCATTTGTTGGGGCACCTCTTGTCTGCTCCCATTGGCTTTTCCTGGTTGACAGCTTCTTTAGCTCCAAACTTGGAATATAAACCCCCACAAAAATCCCTGGGAATGCACCACCATGTTGTTGCTTGGTCCCTGAGGTACCTAGTTGGTCAGCTTTGTATTATCCCCCATTCAAAGTCATCTTCTGTTTATTTTACATATAATGTCTAGGTTTTGAGCTGTACTTAGGGAGGAAGAATAGGAGAAAGTGTGTCTGCTCCATATTCCTGGAATTATTAGTCTCTATCTTTTTTATTTGATACTAACTTTTGAATATGTATCACAACACAAAACTACAGGGGCTTCCCTGGTGGCACAGTGGTTAAGAATCCACCTGCCAGTGCAGGGGACATGGGTTCGATCCCTGGTCCAGGAAGATCCCACATGCCGCAGAGCAACTAAACCCATGTGCCACAACTACTGAGCCTGCACTCTGGAGCCCGTGACCCACAACTACTGAGCCCATGTGCCACAACTACTGAAGCCTGCATGCCTAGAGCCCGTGCTCCATAGCAAGAGAAGCCACTGCAATGAGAAGCCCGTGCACTGCAACGAAGAGTGACCCCGACTCGCCGCAACTAGAGAAAAGTCCATGCGCAGCAACGAAGACCCAATGCATGCAAAAATAAATAAATAAAATAAATTTATTTTTTAAAAAGGTCAAAACTACATACAAAAGAATACTGAGAGGGCTTCCCTGGTGGCGCAGTGGTTGAGAGTCCGCCTGCCGATGCAGGGGATGCAGGTTCGTGCCCTGGTCTGGGAAGATCCCACATGCCGCAGTGCGGCTAGGCCCATGAGCCATGGCCGCTGAGCCTGCACCTCCGGAGCCTGTGCTCCGCAACGGGAGAGGCCACAACAGTGAGAGGCCCACGTACTGCAAAAAAAAAAAAAAAAAAAAAGAAAAGTCTCATTTATATTTCTGTATCTTCCACTCCATTCCTATTTACCTCTTCTAGATATTCATTTTTATTAATGTTCTCTTTTATTCCTTCTGTGTTCCTATTTGCAAAAATAAGTGCATTATATGTATGTTCACACGTGTGTGTTTATGTACACTTATACATTCTTATTTTTACTTCTTAAACATAATCTAGTCATACTTTATTATTTTTTGCATTGTGTATTTTTCATTTGACAGTATATCCTAAAAATCATTCCATATCCATTCATGGACATCCTTCTCATATCTCTATGCCTGCATAATACTCTATTGTGTCTATATGTGCAGTAGGTTTTAACCTTTTTTTTTTTTGCTGGGCATTTTGTTTGTTTCTCATATTGCTTTACAATGGTGTGTTAGTTTCTGCTTTATAACAAAGTGAATCATCTATACATGTACATATATCCCCATATCTCCTCTGTTTTGCATCTCCCTCCCCTCCCTATCTGTTTCTCATATTTTATTACAAATCATGTAGCAGTGAATAATGGTGCATGTATTGTTACATATTTGTGGAGGTATTGCTATATCTTTAGAATAAAGTCCTAGAGGAAGTGTTGCTGGATTAAAGAATAAATGCACATATATTTTTGTTAGATATTGACAAATCCTGCTTCATAGGAGTTGTACCATTTGCCTCTGGCCAGCAACATATAAAAATGTCGATTTCTTCATAGCCTCATGGATAAGTATGTTGTCAAGCTTTTGAGCTTTGGCCAGTGTGATCGGATAGAAATGGTATTTCAATGTAGTTTTAATTTTTATTTCTCATATTATGAGAGAAGTGTAGCGTATTTTTTTGTTTTTACTTCCAGTCTTCAAAGATATTTTCGTAAGTATAGACTTATACTGTATTGAAGATACCATTCTACTTTCTTCTAGATCTCATTGTTGCTGTGGGGAAGTCAGCTGTCAATTTGTCATACTGTTGAAGGTTATCTCTTTTTCTCTCTACTTGCCTTCAATATAGTGTCTTTGCTTTGATGTTCTGCATTTGACTGTGTGTCCAAATGTGGAATTCTTTTTCTTTATCCTGTTTGGGATTCATTTAGCATCTTCAGTCTATGGATGGATGTCTTTAATCAGTTTCAGAAAATACTTGACCACTCACTCTTCAAATATTATGTTTTCTCTGTTCTCACTATTTTCTTTTGGAAGTCTAATCAGATGTGTCTTAAGTTTTCATTTTATCATACATGCCTTTTAACTTCTGCATTGTGTTGTGAATCCCTTTGTTGCTCTATAGTGCATTTTCAATAACTTCTTTGGATATGCTTTCCAGTTTATAATCTCTTCAAACTGTGTTTAATCTGTTATTAAAATAACTCATTGAGTTTTCCACTTATTGTATTGTTTTATAGATTTTTTGTGGCTTTATTTTGCTCTTTTTCTAGTTTCATAATGTGGAAAGTTAGATCATTTCCCTCTGAACAGTGATTTAGGTACATCTAACAAATTCTGACACGTTGCATTTTTTTTAATGTTAGTTAAAAAAAATTTTTTTTCTTATTAGTCATTCATTTTATACACATCAGTGTATACATGTCAATTCCAATCTCCCAATTCATCACACCACAACCCCCACCCCCTGCCACTTTACCCCCTTGGTTTCCATACGTTTTTTCTCTACTTCTGTGTTTCGATTTCTGCTCTGCAAACCAGTCCATCTGTACCATTTTCTAGGTTCCACGTATATGCATTAATATATGATATTTGTTTTTCTCTTTCTGACTTACTTCACTCTGTATGACAGTCTCTAGATGCATTCATGTCTGTATAAATGACCCAATTGTGTTCCTTTTTATGGTTGAGTAATATTCCATTATATATATGTACCACATCTTGTTTATCCATTCGTCTGTCGATGGGCATTTAGGTTGCTTCCATGACCTGGCTATTGTAAATGGTGCTGCAATGAACATTGGGGTGCATGTGTCTTTTTGAGTTATGGTCTTCTCTGGGTATATGCCCAGTAGTGGGATTGTTGGGTCGTATGGTAATTCTATTTTTAGTTCTTTAAGGAACCTCCATACCGGTCTCCATAGTGGGTGTATCAATTTACATTCTCAGCAATAGTGCAAGAGGGTTCCCTTTTCTCCACACCCTCTCCAGCATTTGTTGTTTGTAGATTTTCTGATGATGCCCATTCTAACTGGTGTGAGGAGATACCTCACTGTAGTTTTGATTTGCATTTTTCTAATAATTAGTGATGTTGAGCAGCTTTTCATGTGCTCCTTGGCCATATGTATGTCTTCTTCGGAGAAATGTCTATTTAGGTCTTCTGCCCATTTTTTGATTGGGTTGTTTGTTTTTTTAATATTGAGCTGCATGAGCTGTTTATATATTTTGGAGATTAATCCTTTGTCTGATGATACATTTGTGAATATTTTCTCCCATTCTGAGGGTTGTCTTTTTATCTTATTTATTTGTTCCTTTGCTGCGCAAAAGCTTTTAAGTTTCTTTAGTTCCCATTAGTTTATTTTTGTTTTTATTTTCATTACTCTAGGAGGTGGATCAAAAAAGATCTTGCTGTGATTCATGTCAGAGTGTTCTTCCTATGTTTTCCTCTAAGAGTTTTATAATGCCCAGTCTTACATTTAGGTCTCTAATCCATTTTGAGTTTATTTTTGTGTATGGTGTTAGGTAGTGTTCTAATTTTATTCTTTTACATATAGCTGTCCAGTTTTCCCAGCACCACTTATTGAAGAGACTGTCTTTTCTCCATTGTATATCCTTGCCTCCTTTATCATAGATCAGTTGACCATAGGTATGTGAGTTTATCTCTGGGCTTTCTATCCTGTTCCACTGATCTATATTTCTGTTTTTGTGCCAATACGATACTGTCTTGATTACTGTAGCTTTGTAGTATAGTCTGAACTCAGGGAGCCTGATTCCTCCAGCTCCGTTTTTTTCGCTCAAGTCTGCTTTGGCTATTTGGGGTTTTTTGTGTTTCTATACAAATTTTAAGAGTTTTTGTTCTAGTTCTGTAAAAAATGCCATTGGTAATTTGATAGGGATGGCATTGAATCTGTAGATTGCTTTGGGCAGTATAGTCATTTTCACAATATTTATTCTTCCAATCCAAGAACATGGTATATCTCTCCATCTGTTGGTATCATCTTTAATTTCTTTCATCAGCGTCTCATAGTTTTCTGCAAACAGGTCTTTTGTCTCCCTAGGTAAGTTTATTCCTAGGTATTTTATTCTTTTTGTTGCAATGGTAAAAGGGAGTGCTTCCCTAATTTCTCTTTCAGATTTTTCATCATTAGTGTATAGGAATGCAAGAGATTTCTGTGCATTAATTTTGTATCCTGCAACTTTACCAGATTCATTCATTAGCTCTAGTAGTTTTCTGGTGGCATCTTTAGGATTTTCTATGTATAGTACCATGTCATCTGCAAAGAGTGACAGTTGTACTTCTTCTTTTCCAATTTGTATTCCTTCTCTTTCTTTTTCTTCTCTGATTGCTGTGGCTTGGACTTCCAAAACTATGTTGAATAATAGTGGTGAGAGTTGACATCCTTGTCTTGTTCCTGATCTTAGAGGAAATGCTTTCAGTTTTTCACCATTAAGAATGATGTCTGCTGTGGTTTGTCATATATGGCCTTTATTATGTTGAAGTAGGTTCCCCCTATGCCCACTTTCTGGAGAGTTTTTATCATAAATGGGTGTTGAATTTTGCCAAAAGCTTTTTCTGCATCTATTGAGATGATCATATGGTTTTTCTTCTTCAGTTTGTTAATATGGTGTATCACATTGATTGATTTGCGTATATTGAAGAATCCTTGCATCCCTGGGATAAATCCCACTTGATCATGGTGTATGATCCTTTTAATGTGTTGTTGGGTTCTCTTTGGTATTATTTTGTTGAGGATTTTTGCATCTATACTCATCAGTGATATTGGTCTGTAATTTTCATCTTTTGTAGTTTCTTTGTCTGGTTTTGGTATCTGGGTGATGGTGGCTTAATGGAGTGAGTTTGGGAATGTTCTTTCATCTGCAGTTTTTTGGAAATTTTGAGAAGGATGGGTGTTAGCTCTTCTCTAAATGTTTGATAGAATTCACCTCTGAAGCCATCTGGTTTTGGACTTCTGTTCGTTGGAAGATTTTAAATCACAGTTTCAATTTCATTACTTGTGATTGGTCTGTTCATATTTTCTATTTCTTCCTGGTGCAGTCTTGGAAGGTTATACCTTTTTAAGAATTTGTCCATTTCTTCCAGGTTGTCCATTTATTGGCATAGAGTTGTCTGTAGTAGTCTCTAGGATGCTTTGTATTTCTGCAGTGTCTGTTTTAACTTCTCCTTTTTCATTTGTAATTTTATTGATTTGCTTCTCTCTCTTTTCCTTGATGAGTCTGGCTAATGGTTTATCAATTTTGTATATCTTCTTGAAGAACCAGCTTTTAGTTTTATTGATCTTTGCTATTGTTTTCTTTGTTTCTATCTCATGTATTTCTGCTCTGATCTTTATGATTTCTTTCGTTTTGCTAACCTTGGGTTTTGTTTATTCTTCTTTCTGAAGTTCCTTTAGGTGTAATGTTAGATTGTCTTTTTGAGATTTTTCTTGTTTCTTGAGGTAAGCTTGTATAGCTATAAACTTCCCTCTTAGAACTGCTTTTGCTGCATCCCATAGGTTTTGAATCATAGTGCTTTTATTGTCATTTGTCTCTAGGTATTTTTTGATTTCCTCTTTTATTTCTTCAGTGATCTCTTGGTTATTTAGTAATGTATTGTTTACCCTCTATGTGTTTGTGTTTTTTGCGTTTTTTCTGTGTAATTGATTTCTAATCTCATAGCATTGTGGTTAGAAAAGATGCTTGATATGATTTCAGTTTTCTTAAATTTACTGAGGCTTGAATTGTGACCCATGATTTGATCTTTCCTGGAGAATGTTCCATGCGCACTTGAGAAGAAAGTGTAATCTGCTGTTTTTGGATGGAATATCGTATAAATATCAATTAAATCTATCTGGTCTATTGTGTCATTTAAAGTTTGTGTTTCCTTAGTAATTTTCTGTTTGGATGATCTGTCCATTGGTGTAAGTGAGGTGTTAAAGTCCCCCAGTTTTATTGTGTTACTGTGGATTTCCTCTTTCATAGGTGTTAGCAGTTGCCTTGTGTATTGAGGTGCTCCTATGTTGGGTGCATATGTATTTATAATTGTTACATCTTTTTCTTGGATTGATCCCTTGGTCATTACTTAGTGTCCTTCCTTGTCTCTTGTAACAGTCTTTGTTCTAAAGTCTATTTTATCTGATATGAGTATTGCTACTCCAGCTTTCTTTTGATTTCCATTTGCATGGAATATCTTTTTGCACCCCCTCGCTTTCAGTCTGTATGTGTCCCTGCATCTGAAGTGGGTCTCTTGTAGACAGCATATATATGGGTCTTGTATTTGTATCCATTCAGCAAGCCTGTGTCTTTTTGTTGGAGCATTTAATCCATGCACGTTAAGGTAATTATCGATATGTACGTTCCTATGACCATTTTCTTAATTGTTATGGGTTTGTTTTTGTATGTCCTTTTCTTCTCTTGTGTTTCCCACTTAGAGAAGTTCCTTTAGCATTTGTTGTAGAGCTGGTTTGGTGGTGCTGAATTCTCTTAGCTTTTGCTTGTCTGTAAAGCTTTTGATTCCTCCATCGAATCTGAATGAGATCCTTGCTGGGTAGAGTAATCATGGTTGTAGGTTCTTCCCTTTCATCACTTTAAGTATATCATGCCATTCCCTTCTGGCTTGTAGAGTTTCTGCTGAGAAATAAGCTGTTAACCTTATGGGAGTTCCCTTGTATGCTATTTGTCATTTTTCTCTTGCTGCTTTCAATAATTTTTCTTTGTCTTTAATTTTTGGCACTTTGATTACTATGTGTCTCAGCATGTTTCTCCATGGGTTTATCCTGTATGGGACTCTCTGCACTTCCTGGATTTGGGTGGCTGTTCTTTTCCCATGTTAGGGAAGTTTTCGACTATAATCTCTTCAAATATTTTCTGGGGTCCTTTCTTTCTCCCTTCTCCTTCTGGGACCCCTATAATGAGAATGTTGTTGCGTTTAATGTGTCCCAGAGGTGTCTTAGGCTGTCTCCATTTCTTTCCATTCTTTTTTCTTTATTCTGTTCTGCATCAGTGAATTCCACCATTCTATCTTCCAGGTCACTTATCCTTTTTTCTGTCTCAGTTATTCTGCTGTTGATTCCTTCTAGTGCATTTTTCATTTCAGTTATTGTATTGTTCATGTCTGTTTGTTCTTTAATTCTTCTAGATCTTTGTTAAACATTTCTTGCATCTTCTCGATCTTTGCCTCCATTCTTTTTCCGAGGTTCTGGATCATCTTCACTATCATTATTCTGAATTCTTTTTCTGGAAGGTTGCCTATCTCCATTTCACGTAGTTGTTTTTCTGGGATTTTATTTGTTCCTTCATCTGGTACATAGCCCTCTGCCTTTTCATCTTGTCTGTCTTTCTGTGAATATGGTTTTTGTTCCACAGGCTGCAGGATTGTATATAGATACCTTCTTTGGCACTTTTTCAAGTAGTCAATTTGAAAAAGCCTTGCTTATGTTTAATAGGTACTTGCTTTTACTCATATTTTCAATTCCTTTTATTTCTTTAAGCGTAACAAGCATATTTGTTTTATATTCTGTTTCTGATCACTCTAATATTAGAAGCTTTGCAGATCTGATTCTACTGGATGTTACTAAGAGCTTTATTCATTTGTATATTTAATTTTTAAACAGTGAGCACCTGTTTCTTCGAATGTTACCCACGGGAATTCCTCCAGACACGATTTGCTTTTTCTTTTGCTTCTGCCAGATGTCTAGGGGCACTATTAGTGCAGGATTGCTTTAAACTAGATAAATACCTTGACATATTTTGACCACCCTGAAAGTTTAAAGTTTGGCTAAAACCTGTTGAAGGTCAGCTTTTGTTTATGAGTTGTCAGTTTTCTCCCCTCTTTCCTCATGTGTCGGAAGTTCAAGATATGTAAAACCCCTGTAGGAGCAGGTTTATTTCTAGTTTATTCTTACACTGATACCACCTTGATGGGGAACTTATTTTTAAACTATTTATGGTAAATGCTACCATACTTTTTGTCTGTTTTTCAGTGTAGTGGGAGTATTAAAATTTTTTTTCTAAGTTTTTATAATTGTTTTTGGCAGGAGGATTAGTCTAGTTGACTAGTATACCATGCAGTCAGAAACAAGTCTATTTTTAATATTCCTACTGTGTGGTATGTCTTTTTTAAAGTTATTTTAAAGCATTTTGGAATAAGAATATGTTCACGGAATATATGCACATGTGAATTCAGTATAATGAGAGGCAGTATATTAATCATTTGTTTAACCAGATATCAGATGTGAAGCAAACTCTGTTATAAGAAGACATTATCACTTGGTGTCTTTTTATTGAGTACAGTTGACCTTTGGACAATGCACGGATTAGCGCTGCTGACCCCTGTGCAGTTGAAAATCCATGTATAACTTTACAGTCATCTCTCTGTATCCATGGTTCTGCATTCATGGATTCAATCAATCACGGATTGGGTAATACTGTAGTACATATTAGTTGACAAAAATCCACATGTAAGTGGACCCATGAAGTTCAAACCCATGTCGTTCAAGGGTCAGCTGTAGTGGGTGCCTCCATTCCAATCATTGGAGATATTACCACCTAATCATAGACTTGTTATGGTTAACTTTTGGGTTAAATTATAACAGCTTCTGTAAAATCATTTTGATTTGGTTAAGGTGATAATCATTTGATTGTTTTACAATTTTAGACCATCAAACCATTTGAGATGCTACTTCACACCTACTGGGATGTTAGTAATAAAAAAGACAGATGATAACAAGTGTTGGCGAGGATGTAGAGAAATTTGAACCCTCATGCACTGCTGGTGGGAATGTAAAGTGGTGTAACCATCTTGGAAAACAGTTTGTCAGTTACTCGGAATCTTAAGCATAGAGTTACTGTATGACTTAGCAGTTTTACTCCTAGGTATATGCTCAAGAGAAATGAAACATGTCCACTCAAACACTTGTACACACATGTAATAGAAGTATTATCCATAATATTCAAAAAGTGGAAACCACCCAAATGTCCCATCAGTTGATGAATGGATAAACATGGTATGGTATATCCATACGTGTACTATTTTTAAAAATTAATTAATTAGTTTATTTTTGGCTGTGTTGGGTCTTCGTTGTGCATGGGCTTTTACTCTAGTTGCAGCAAGCAGGGGCTACTCTTTGTTGTGGTGCATGGCCTTCTCATTGTGGTTGCTTCTCGTTGTGGAGCACAGGCTCTAGGCACATGTGCTTTAGGAGTTGTGGCATGCAGGCTCGGTAGTTGTGGCTCGTGCGCTCTAGGGCGTAGGCTCAGTCATTGTGGCGCATGGGCATAGTTGCTCCGCAGCATGTGGGATCTTCCCAGCCCAGGGATCGAACGTGTGTCCCCTGCATTGGCAGGCGGATTCTTAACCACTGCGCCACCAGGGAAGTCCCCATACATGTACTATTATTTGACAATAAGAAGGAGTGAAGTACTGATGAATGCTGTCACATAGATGAGCCTGGAAAACATCATGCTAAATGAAATAAGTGAGACACAGAATTCACATGTATGATTCCATTTGTATGCAATATCCAGAATAGGCAAATCCACAGAGACAGAGAGTGTATTAGTGGTTAGTGGTTTAGACCGAAGGAAGGAAGAATAGAGTGTATTAGTCAGAGTTCTCCAGATAATCAGAACCATTAAGACGCATACACAGATGCACAAACACACAGAGATTTATTTTGATGAATTGGCTCGTGTGATTATGGAGCCTGAGAAGTCCCGTGATCTACCACCTCACACTGGAGACCCAGGAAAGCTGGTGATGTATTTCAGTTTGAAACTTTATTGTTGTCACAGTTGTTATTTACATGGAAGTGATCTAATTAAGATTTGTATTTTATTTATTTAATTAACTTCTATTTAACTCTTCATTTTGAACTGATGAAAAAGCTATAAAATAGTATAAATTCATGTATCCTCTTTATCCATATTTCCCTAAATATTGAGTGTACTTTTTTATGGTATGATTATCAAAGTCAGGCTTAGTGCATGTTTTATAAGGCCTGTAAGTTAAGATGGAGTATACATTTTTAAAATTAATTTTTACTGGAGTAGAGTTGCTTTAGAATGTTGTGTTAGTTTCTTGCTGTACAGCAAAGTGAATCAGTCATATGTATATATATATCCACTCTTTTTTAGATTTCCTTCCCATTTAGGTCACCACAGAGCATTGAGTAGAGTTCCCTGTGCTATACAGTAGGTTCTCATTAGTTATTTATTTTATACATAGTAGTGTACATACATCAGTCCCAATCTCCCAATTCTTACCTCCCTCTTCTTGCCTTGGTAACCATAAGTTTGTTCTCTACATCTGTGACTCTATTTCTGCTTTGCACATAAGTTCATCTCTACCATTTTTCTAGATTCCACATATAAGCGATATTATATGATATTTGTGTTTCTCTTTCTGACTTACTTCACTCTGTATGACAGTTTCTAGGTCCATCCATGTCTCTGCAAATGTCACTTTCATTCCGTTTTATGGCTGAGTGACATTCCATTGTATATATGTACCGCATCTTCTTTATCCATTCCTCTGTCAGTGGACATTTAGGTTGCTTCCATGTCCTGGCTATTGTACATAGTGCTGCATGAACATCAAGGTGCACGCATCCTTTTGAATTATGTTTTTTTCTGGATATATGCCTAGAAGCGGGATTGCTTGGTCATATGATAGCTCTATTTTTAGTTTTTTAAGGAACCTCCATACTGTTCTCCATAGTGGTTGTACCAATTTACCTTCCCACCAACAGTGTAAGAGGGTTCCCTTTTAAGATGGAGAATACATTTTTAAAGAGTTATTTAAAAAAAAAAAAGGCAAGGAGGGATATGTGACAGAGACCTTACGTGGCCCACAAATCCTAAAATATTTGCTATTTGGCCCTTTACACAGAAAAGTTTACTGACCCCTGATCTAATTTCCATAGGCTATTCAAATTGCCCCAGTTGTTCCACTGATACCCTTTTCTGATCCAGGATCAAATTTAGGATGCCATGTTGCATTTAGTTGTTATGTCTCCTTAGTCTCTCTCTTTTTTTTTTATTTTACAAATTTAATCAGTTATACATATACATATGTTCCCATATCCCCTCCCTTTTGCGTCTCCCTCCCACCCTCCCTATCCCACCCCTCCAGGCGGTCACAAAGAACCGAGCTGATCTCCCTGTGCTATGCGGCTGCTTCCCACTAGCTATCTACCTTACGTTTGGTAGTGTATATATGTCCATGCCGCTCTTTCACTTTGTCACAGCTTACCCTTCCCCCTCCCCATATCCTCAAGTCCATGCTCTAGTAGGTCTGTGTCTTTATTCCTGTCTTACCTCTATGTTCTTCATGACATTTTTTTTTCTTAAATTCCATATATATGTGTCAGCATACAGTATTTGTCTTTCTCTTTCTGACTTACTTCACTCTGTATGACAGACTCTACGTCCATCCACCTCATTACAAATAGCTCAATTTCATTTCTTTTTATGGCTGAGTAATATTCCATTGTATATATGTGCCACATCTTCTTTACCCATTCATCTGATGATGGACACTTAGGTTGTTTCCATCTCCGGGCTATTGTAAATAGGGCTGCTATGAACATTTTGGTACATGTCTCTTTTTGAATTATGGTTTTCTCAGGGTATATGCCCAGTAGTGGGATTGCTGGGTCATATGGTAGTTCTATTTGTAGTTTTTTAAGGAACCTCCATACCGTTCTCCATAGTGGCTGTACCAATTCACATTCCCACCAGCAGTGCAAGAGTGTTCCCTTTTTTCCACACCCTCTCCAGCATTTATTGTTTCTAGATTTTTTGATGATGGCCATTCTGACTGGTGTGAGATGATATCTCATTGTAGTTTTGATTTGCATTTCTCTAATGAGTAAAGATGTTGAGCATCCTTTCATGTGTTTGTTGGCAGTCTGTATATCTTCTGTGGAGAAATGTCTATTTAGGTCTTCTGCCCATTTTTGGATTGGGTTGTTTGTTTTTTTGCTATTGAGCTGCATGAGCTGCTTATAAATTTTGGAGATTAATCCTTTGTCAGTTGCTTCATTTGCAAATATTTTCTCCCATTCTGAGGGTTGTCTTTTGGTCTTGTTTATGGTTTCCTTTGCTGTGCAAAAGCTTTGAAGTTTCATTAGGTCCCATGTGTTTATTTTTGTCTTTATTTCCATTTCTCTAGGAGGTGGGTCAAAAAAGATCTTGCTGTGATTTATGTCATAGAGTGTTCTGCCTATGTTTTCCTCTAGGAGTTTGATAGTGTCTGGCCTTACATTTAGGTCTTTAATCCATTTTGAGCTTATTTTTGTGTATGGTGTTAGGGAGTGATCTAATCTCATACTTTTACATGTCCCTGTCCAGTTTTCCCAGCACCACTTATTGAAGAGACTGTCCTTTCTCCACTGTACATTCCTGCCTCCTTTATCAAAGATAAGGTGACCATATGTCCGTGGGTTTATCTCTGGGCTTTCTATCCTGTTCCATTGATCTATATTTCTGTTTTTGTGCCAGTACCATACTGTCTTCATTACTGTAGCTCTGTAGTATAGTCTGAAGTCAGGGAGCCTGATTCCTCCAGCTCCATTTTTCGTTCTCAAGATTGCTTTGGCTATTCGGGGTCTTTTGTGTTTCCATACAAATTGTGAAATTTTTTGTTCTAGTTCTGTGAAAAATGCCAGTGGTAGTTTGATAGGGATTGCATTGAATCTGTAGATTGCTTTGGGTAGTAGAGTCATTTTCACAATGTTGATTCTTCCAATCCAAGAACATGGTACATCTCTCCATCTATTTGTATCATCTTTAATTTCTTTCATCAGTGTCTTATAATTTTCTGCATACAGGTCTTTGGTCTCCTTAGGTAGCTTTATTCCTAGATATTTTATTCTATTTGTTGCAATGGTAAATGGGAGTGTTTCCTTGATTTCACTTTCAGATTTTTCATCATTAGTATATAGGAATGCCAGAGATTTCTGTGCATTAATTTTGTATCCTGCAACTTTACCAAATTCATTGATTAGCTCTAGTAGTTTTCTGGTAGCATCTTTAGGATTCTCTATGTATAGTATCATGTCATCTGCAAACAGTGACAGCTTTACTTCTTCTTTTCCCATTTGGATTCCTTTTATTTCCTTTTCTTCTCTGATTGCTGTGGCTAAAACTTCCAAAACTATGTTGAATAAGAGTGGTGAGAGTGGGCAACCTTGTCTTGTTCCTGATCTTAGTGGAAATGGTTTCAGTTTTTCACCATTGAGGACGATGCTGGCTGTGGGTTTGTCATATATGGCCTTTATTATGTTGAGGAAAGTTCCCTCTATGCCTACTTTCTGCAGGGTTTTTATCATAAATGGGTGTTGAATTTTGTCAAAAGCTTTCTCTGCATCTATTGAGATGATCATATGGTTTTTCTCCTTCAATTAGTTAATATGGTGTATCACGTTGATTGATTTGCATATATTGAAGAATCCTTGCATTCCTGGAATAAACCCCACTTGATCATGGTGTATGATCCTTTTAATGTGCTGTTGGATTCTGTTTGCTAGTATTTTGTTGAGGAGTTTTGCATCTATGTTCATCAGTGATATTGGCCTGTAGTTTTCTTTCTTTGTGACATCCTTGTCTGGTTTTGGTATCAAGGTGATGGTGGCCTCATAGAATGAGTTTGGGAGTGTTCCTCCCTCTGCTATATTTTGGAAGAGTTTCAGAAGGATAGGTGTTAGCTCTTCTCTAAATGCTTGATAGAATTCCTCTGTGAAGCCATCTGGTCCTGGGCTTTTGTTTGTTGGAAGATTTTTTATCACAGTTTCAATTTCATTGCTTGTGATTGGTCTGTTCATATTTTCTATTTCTTCCTGATTCAGTCTTGGCAGATTGTGCATTTCTAAGAATTTGTCCATTTCTTCCAGGTTGTCCATTTTATTGGCATAGAGTTGCTTATAGTAATCTCTCATGATTTTTTGTATTTCTGCAGTGTCAGTTGTTACTTCTTCTTTTTCATTTCTAATTCTATTGATTTGAGTCTTCTCCCTTTTTTTCTTGATGAGTCTGGCTAATGGTTTATCAATTTTGTTTATCTTCTCAAAGAACCAGCTTTTAGTTTTATTGATCTTTGCTATCGTTTCCTTCATTTCTTTTTCATTTATTTCTGATCTGATTTTTATGATTTCTTTCCTTCTGCTAACTTTGGGATGTTTTTGTTCTTCTTTCTCTAATTGCTTTAGGTGCAAGGTTAGGTTGTTTATTCGAGATGTTTCCTGTTTCTTAAGGTGGGATTGTATTGCCATAAACTTCCCTCTTAGAACTGCTTTTGCTGCATCCCATAGGTTTTGGGTCGTCGTGTCTCCATTGTCATTTGTTTCTAGGTATTTTTTAATTTCCGCTTTGATTTCTTCAGTGATCACTTCGTTATTAAGTAGTGTATTGTTTAGCCTCCATGTGTTTGTATGTTTTACAGCTCTTTTCCTGTAATTGATATCTAGTCTCATAGCATTGTGGTCGGAAAAGATACTTGATACAATTTCAATTTTCTTACATTTACCAAGGCTTGATTTGTGACCCAAGATATGATCTATCCTGGAGAATGTTCCATGAGCACTTGAGAAAAATGTGTATTCTGTTGTTTTTGGATGGAATGTCCTATAAATATCAATTAAGTCCATCTTGTTTAATGTATCATTTAAAGCTTGTGTTTCCTTATTTTTTTTCATTTTGGATGACCTGTCCATTGGTGAAAGTGGGGTGTTAAAGTCCCCTACTATGATTGTGTTACTGTCGATTTCTCCTTTTATGGCTGTTAATATTTCCCTTATGTATTGGGGTGCTCCTATGTTTGGTGCATAAATATTTACAATTGTTATATCTTCTTGGATTGATCCCTTGATCATTATGTAGTGTCCTTCTTTGTCTCTTCTAGTAGTCTTTATTTTTTTTTTTATTTTTTATTTTTTTGCGGTATGCGGGCCTTTCACTGTTGTGGCCTCCCCCGTTGCGGAGCACAGGCTCCGGACGCGCAGGCTCCGGACGCACAGGCTCAGCGGCCATGGCTCACGGGCCCAGCCGCTCCGCGGCATATGGGATCCTCCCAGACCGGGGCACGAACCCGTATCCCCTGCATCGGCAGGCGGACTCTCAACCACTTGCGCCACCAGGGAGGCCCAGTAGTCTTTATTTTAAAGTCTATTTTGTCTGATATGAGAATTGCTACTCCAGCTTTCTTTTGGTTTCCATTTGCATGGAATATCTTTTTCCATCCCCTTACTTTCAGTCTGTATGTGTCTCTAGGTCTGAAGTGGGTCTCTTGTAGACAGCATATATATGGGTCTTGTTTTTGTATCCATTCAGCCAGTCTGTGTCTTTTGGTGGGAGCATTTAGTCCATTTACATTTAAGGTAATTATTGATATGTATGTTCCTATTCCCATTTTCTTAATTGTTTTGGGTTCGTTATTGTAGTTCTTTTCCTTCTGTTGTGTTTCTTGCCTAGAGAAGTTCCTTTAGCATTTGTTGTAAAGCTGGTTTGGTGGTGCTGAATTCTCTCAGCTTTTGCTTGTCTGTAAACGTTTTAATTTTTCCATCAAATCTGAATGAGATCGTTGCTGGGTAGAGTAATCTTGGTTGCAGGTTTTTCTCCTTCATCACTTTAATTATGTCCTGCCACTCCCTTCTGGCTTGTAGAGTTTCTGCTGAGAGATCAGCTGTTATCCTGATGGGGATTCCCTTGTGTGTTATTTGTTGTTTTTGCCTTGCTGCTTTTAATATGATTTCTTTGTGTTTAATTTTTGACAGTTTGATTAATATGTGTCTTGGTGTATTTCTCCTTGGGTTTATTCTGTATGGGACTCTCTGTGCCTCCTGGACTTGATTAACTATTTCCTTTCCCATATTAGGGAAGTTTTCAACTATAATCTCTTCAAATATTTTCTCAGTCCCTTTCTTTTTCTCTTCTTCTTCTGGAACCCCTATAATTTGAATGTTGGTGCGTTTAATGTTGTCCCAGAGGTCTCTGAGACTGTCCTCTGTTCTTTTCATTCTTTTTTCTTTATTTTGCTCTGCAGCAGTTATTTCCACTATTTTATCTTCCACCTCACTTATCCGTTCTTCTGCCTCAGTTATTCTGCTATTGATCCCATCTAGAGTATTTTTTATTTCATTTATTGTGTTTTTAATCGATGCTTGATTCGTCTTTAGTTCTTCTAGGTCCTTGTTAACTGTTTGTTGCATTTTGTCTATTCTATTTCCAAGAGTTTGGATCATCTTTACCATCATTATTCTAAATTCTTTTTCAGATAGACTGCCTATTACCTCTTCATTTGTTAGGTCTGGTGGGTTTTTATCTTGCTCCTTCTCCTGCTGTGTGTTTTTCTGTCTTCTCATTTTGCTTATGTTACTGTGTTTGGGGTCTCCTTTTTGCAGGCTGCAGGTTCGTAGTTCCCGTTGTTTTTGGTGTCTGTCCCCAGTGGCTAAGGTTGGTTTAGTGGGTTGTGTAGGCTTCTTGGTGGAGGGGACTACTGCCTGTGTTCTGGTGGATGAGGCTGGATCTTGTCTTTCTGGTGGGCAGGTCCACGTCTGGTGGTGTGTTTTGGGGTGTCTGCGGACTTTTTATGATTTTAGGCCACCTCTCTGCTAATGGGTGGGGTTGTGTTCCTGTCTTGCTAGTTGTTTGGCATAGGGTGTCCAGCACTGTAGCTTGCTGGTCGTTGAGTGAAGCTGGGTGTTCGTGTTGAGATGGAGATCTCTGGAAGATTTTCGCCGTTTGATATTATGTGGAGCTGGGAGGTCTCTTGTGGACCAGTGTCCTGAAGTTGGCTCTCCCACCTCAGAGGCACAGCACTGACTCCTGGCTCCTCAATTTGGGATGATTTGTTGTCTATTCATGTATTCCACAGATGCAGGGTACATGAAGTTGATTGTGGAGCTTTAATCCGCTGCTTCTGAGGCTGCTGGGAGAGGTTTCCCTTTCTCTTCTTTGTTCTCACAGCTCCTGGGTCTCAGCTTTGGATTTGGCCCCGCCTCTGCGTGTAGGTCGCCGGAGGGCGTCTGTTCTTCGCTCAGACAGGACAGGGTTAAAGGAGCAGCCGCTTCGGGGACTCTGGCTCACTCAGGCCGCGGGGGAGGGAGGTGCACGGAGTGCGGGGTGAGCCTGCAGCGGCAGAGGCCGGCGTGACGTTGCACCAGCCCGAGGCGCGCCGTGCGTTCTCCCAGGGAGGCCGTCCCTGGGTCCCGGGACCCCGGCAGTGACGGGCTGCACAGGCTCCTGGAAGGGCGGCATGGACAGTGACCTGCGCTCGCACACAGGCTTCTTGGCGGCGGCAGCAGTGGCCCCAGCATCCCAGGCCCGTCACTGGGCTCCGCGCTTTCAGTCGCGACTCACGCCCGTCTGTGGAGCCCCTTTAAACAGCGCTCTTAATCTCCTCTCCTCGCGCACCAGGAAACCAAGAGGGAAGAAAAAGTCTCTTGCCTCTTAGGCTGCTCCAGAGTTTTCCTGGACTCCCTCCTGGCTAGCTGTCGCACATTAGCCCCCTTCAGCCTGAGTTCTCGCCGCCAGCCCCAGTCCTCTCCCTGCGCTCTGACCGAAGCCCGAGCCTCAGCTTCCAGCGCTGCGCGCCCCGGCGGGCGAGCAGACAAGCCTCTCGGGCTGGTGAGTTCCAGTCGGCACCGATCCTCTGTGCAGGAATCTCTCTGCTTTGCCCTACCCAGGTACGTGGGTAGTTTCTTGCCTTTTGGGAGGTCTGAGGTCTTCTGGCACCGTTCAGTAGGTGTTCTGTAGGAGTTGTTCCACGTGTAGCTGTATTTCTGGTGTATCTGTGGGGAGGAAGGTGATCTCCGCATCTTACTCTTCCGCCATCTTCCCCAGAAGTCCAGTCTTTTTTTTTTTTTTTTAACAATAGTCAGGAGATACTCTCTGCTGGTATTTGTAATGGCTTTTTTGTTCAAGAACTACTGACTATATTAGAACTGTTACCAAAACCAAAAATGAAGTTTTGTCTTAGTTTGCTTGCTTTGAGCTAATATTAAATATTATATTTCGATTAAGGAGCTAAGGAGCCTTTATTATAATTTTGTATAATTTAATGTTAACTGACAGTGAATCTACCTGTAATGTGTTTTTTATTATTTTATAATTTAGCAATATCAAACCTCATTTAACTAGCAAAGACTTATTAACAATTTTTAGCAGCTTGAGAAGCTGTGTTTTAGAATTGATATATGTTTCAAATTGTGCATGTGAAATTATGGCTAAAACTAGGATACTTATATTTTACTTTAAAGTTTTGATCAGTTAACTAATTTCTGTATTTAACTTTGGATTCACTTTAAACAGAATTACAGATTTATGAGCCTCCCTGTACAGCTATCATTTTGATAGCCCTTTTTTTAAGTGTAAAAATGATATTTTTTCACTAATCTCATTCAGTCATTGTGTCTCTCAAAAATGTAATAATTTAAAGGCCAAGTTTATATACTTTGAAACTTTCTGTTAAAGAAAAATAGGTAATTGAAGAAAAAAAATGTAAGTGAATATTTGTTAAATGATTTAACTCAGATAACGTTACTTTTAATTACTTGATTAAATGCCATACATTCATAGTGTGATAGAACTTATCTCTAAGTTCTCTAGAACTTGTAAGAGAAAGTACCTAGAGATCATCTGTTTCAGAGTTTTTCAAATTATGCTGTAAGGTAGGGTTTGATGGAAGTGCCTGGGAAATTCATAGTGAGGGGCACCTCTTTTCTACTTCAGAGAAGCATCTTTTCATTTGTTTTACATAAAATAGAAAAACTGAAGAAATCATCAGCATCGTAAGACAAAGAAAGTTATGTTTTCTGAACCTAGTGCCCTTCACAATGTTAATCAGATATAAGCTCATTCATTTTTAATAAAAGAGATGGAAAACTCTGAAACTCACTGAGTGTAGTGTCTGCTATCTAGAATATTGTCTAATTCGTTTGTTTCTAAGCCGTTTATTCTTTTTATTTAATTAAGCTTTTTCAAATGTTTTATGATATCTGAAAATTATAGTTTTACTTCAGTTGCTGTAAGCTTACCCTTTCATTTGTTAATTTATTCCTTGGTTTGGTGTGTTTCTATACTGATGGATTAATTATATTCACACACAAAACAGAAAACGGAGGCATCTGGAATAGTCAAGAAGCCAGAGGAATGAGAATATTTGTCATGTTGTAAGGGAGAATGTGTTTGTCAAGATCCAGACTACATTCCTAAAAGAACGTGTGAAGATGCCTCATATTCTTCAATATGTGAGAAAAAAATTTTCTATTTTTTTAATTTTTATTTTCTATATTGGCTGCACTGTGTGGCATGTGGGATCTTAGTTCCCCAACCAGAGATTGAACCCATGCCCCTTGCACTGGAAGCGTAGAGTCTTAACCACTGGACCACCCGGGACATCCCAAAAGTAACTTTCTTACATCAGATTGTAAGCATATGGCTTGTTTTATAAACAAAGTGCAATAACAGTATTATCAGCACTAACATTTCTGTCTTTTAGATCCTTTATTTTTCTTTCTCTCTATTTCCTGTTCTCACTCTTTTTCTTTTCTGTTTAACTTGTTACCAGGGATACTATTTGATTTTTAAAAACAGCTGGCTGTATTGGGCTATTTGGAAAAGAACTTGTACCAAAAGTTTGCTAGCAGATTTGGGTACAGTGATTGCTGAAGTAAGTGACTTCAGATTCTTTTGAACCTAGAAGACAGACTCATGGGTTTTAGTTTCCCTTACCTTTCTCAGTATTCTAAGGCCTCCAACCATTACTGTTCCTTTAAAAGTCCCTTCATTTGTTAGTTTACCTTTCCAGAGGCATTTTCACTTAGGTGTTTAATGCCTTTTTAGCTCAAAGAGCCCTTCTAGAGAATGTCTGTTCTATGGGTAGCTTACACATGGGCTGTACCTCTGCTTACCTCTTATGATCTTCCCTGAACTTTAATGTTCCATTTGTATGGTCGCTAAAAAAATAACAAACAAACACTTGTATTTGCAGTATTTTTCATACGTTTTAATACAAATCTAAAATCTATTTTTTTCTATTTCAATTTTCTCAAAATATAAACTGTTCAGGTGTTGTAGAGTATATGTCCTCCCTGCAAACTTGTTGTTCTTTCTTTAATTACTGCAAGAACCAGTGCTTGATTTGTTCATTCTTGTACGTATTTGACTTTTTGTCACATTCTGACATAAAAGAGAATAACAGAATATGTCTTGCACAAAGCATGGTGATTTTAATAGTTAAAGAAAAATTTGCCACCATAAACTTTGCTATTCACTCAACAAATAGTTATTGAATACCTAACGGTGCCAGGTACTGTTGTAGAAGCTGAGGCTTCAACAGTGAACAAAACACAAAAATCCCCATCCTCATGGACTTTCTAGTGGTTATTAACAGTGATGATATGTAAGGCTCATTGCTTTTGTGAGATCATTTTCATTTAAAAGTCTTTGGGTATTATCTTAGGTACTTTGAAGATTTGTGTGTGTGTGTGTGTGTGTGTGTGCATAGTTTCTTTTTTAAACAAATAATATTTGGATAATATATTATCACACAGATATTACAAAAGGTAATGAGTATGGGAAGATTGTGGTCTTTATTGTCGGTCAGATTGACCCAAGTTTGAATTCTAGCTTTTCTACTTAGGTTCATTTTGCTATGAATATTTGTGGTCTTGGGTAAGTAACTTAACTTCTCTGAGCCTTAGTTTACTGATTTGTCAACTAGAAGTAATACCTATGTTGTAGAGTTATTGTGAGAATTAGAAGTAATGTAATACTTTGTGGTATTGGTAACTACCATTATTACAATTGTCATTATATTCTCTAATCCAAATTCCTTGTCAACAATGACATCAACAGTAAGAAGGCAGGGCCTAGGACCTAAGATTTAAACGTTTCTGTACATTCATTTGTGTTACTCTGTTCATTGGGAGAGGGACTGGATGCTAACAGTAAAGGAGCATTTTTGGAAACTAGTGAGGCCTTTTAAATGCAGAAAGGTTGATCAGATCAACTTCAACAGCTTTCGTTAAAACGTAGCAAAAGCTCTTTGTCTATCATTGGTGTGGCCACAGATAGGAATTTCTGTTGGCTGCTGTGACCAAGGGTCTTGGGTGCACAGTTTTTCATCATAGCTTTTGATCTCAGTTTTTGGCATGACCTTATAGATTATAGACTCTTGGATACTACCTTTCACTAAGACCAGCTTTTCTTCACCTCATACCAGGCATTTGGCTTCATGTTGATTAATCCAGATTGTTTGAGCTAGCTTTACTCCTTTTGTCATGGGCCAGAGACCTTGAAAATATAACCTTCAGGAGATGTATCACGACAGTAACTAAACACAGCAGCACAATACACAGTGGTATAAGGGTGAAATTCACAGTGGATTTAAATAAATTTCTTAACGTTTTTCTTACATAATAAAATGTGTTTATCCTTAGTCACATTTCAAATTTCAGATTTTATTTTGACACCATAGGCAGTCTGTCACTTAGAAACTGGCTGACAGTGTTATTAAATTGGCTTTTAAAGTTAGGTAGAGTACATTTTTTCTAGAAACACTGTTCTAACTTGTAATTAGGGTCTTAAAGTAACTACTAAAATTCTATTCAACACATAAAATTTTTTCAAATGATTGATTTTATTGCACCGATACTAGAGGTACTAGCATATCTAACCTTGGGGTTCCTTGGGCAGGGAGAACAGGTAACTGTAGACACTGTAGTGCAATAACTATATATTTGCTTCTGTTACAGAATCTCTTTATACAAGATTGAACCAAGACACACGATGCCCTGAGCAGGCTATTAATTTAGCTTCTTCTAAACTGATATTGTTTAAATATTTTGTTCAACATTTATTTGTAGTGAAGAGAAATAAAATGTTGTGTATCTTTATGTTCAGAAAGAAGGATTTCTTACAGATTACTAAGTGGAATATAACATTTCTATTCTCACATGCAGGATTCAGAATACTCAGAAATAGGTGGGCTCAGCAATTTCCATATAAACTATCACTTCAGCCATAGCAGGACCAATTTATACTTCACTATAAAATGTGAAATCCTGGGATTGCTAGGGCTCTATTTCTGATTTATCCCTTAGAAACTGGCATCATGTATCTTACTGTCCTGTTTCTTATCCAACAGTCTCTATACCTGGGTGAAAGAAAAAATTTTCTATTTTCCAGTATCTTCATAGGACAAGAGAACCCTGTTAGACCAGTAATACCTTAAATTGGAAAATAAAAGAGCCTTGTCCCTATGCTCATATAGGGGTGGGGGCTGACTTTGGATGAGACCCTTCTGCTATGCATTTTATGGACAGTTTGTCTCTATTTGTCAAGTGCATGAACACTAGACTCATTTACAGCCGTCCCTCGGTATCTGCAAGGGAGAACAGGGGGACTGGTTGATTGGTTCCAGGAACCACCCTCCCCTTGGATAACAAAATCCAGGGATGCTCAGTCCCTTATATAAAATGGTGTAGTATTTGCATATAACCTACAAATATCCTCCTGTATACTTTAAATCATTTCTAGATTACTTATAGTACCCAATACAACACAAATACTATGTGAATAGTTGTAAATACAATGTAAATACCGTGTAAATATTTGCCTACTTATGGCAGATTTAAGTTTTGCTTTTTGGAACTTTTGGAATTTTTTAAAAAAATATTTCTGATCCATGGTTGATTGAATCCATGGATGCATAGCCTTTGGAAATGGAGGGCTGACTGTATTGATCACCTTTTATTTGCCAAGCACAGCACTAGATTTGTTAGGAGATAAAAAGAGAAAAAATAGACTCTTCCCATAGGGAATTCAGAGTCTCTTAGGGATGGAAGAGAGCTAACATTTAATGAGTACCTACTGTGTGCTGGACAGTGTGTTAAAAGCTTTTACATGCGTTATCTTAGGTGATACTCTGTGAGTGGATATCATTATGTCATTTTCAGGTGCAGATAGTATTGGGGTTCAGAATATGGAGTCAGCAGCTGGACTACTTGGATGTAGACTCCAGCACTTACTACCTCCGTGACTTCATGTAGCAAGCAAGTTACTTAACTTCTAGGGACTTCAATTTCCTTATCTGTTAAGATGTAATAATAAAAGCAACTTCACAGAGTTATTATGAGGATTTAATAAATTAATATGAGCAAAGGGGTTAGAAAATTATGTGTCACATAGTAAGTGTTCAATAAATGTCATTATTTTACAGATGTGGAGCCTGAGACTCAGAAGTTAATTAACTTGCCATAGGTTAAATAGCTATTAATTAATGGATGGAGCTAGAATTTAACTCTATCCCTTCACCTTTTACTCAGTGGACATTGGTATAAGAGAGTTTAAGAGAGGTATAAATGGTTAACAGTAATTCAGAGGAAGGAGTACTTAATTCTGCATTGGGAATTAGATAAAGGAGTCCTTAAATGGATGTAGATGGTTGAGGGAAATTCCACTTGGGAAAGGGATATTCCAGAAGGCAAACTCCAATAAAGCAGGGACTATGTCTTAATAATCTTGTAGTCTCAGTACGCAGACAGTGACTGGAAAGCAGTGGGCACTCAGTAGATGGTTACTGAAACTGAGCTGAGCAAGTGGGGAAAGGAGAATGAACATTGAAGGTGAATGGATTGAGCTTGGATCCTTGCTTCCTTCCTTATCTGTCCTGGAGAGATTTACTTTTTCTTTCCATCGGTCTCAATAAGGAATGACCTCAGTAATCCATATCCTATGTCAATGTAAGTTAAAATCAGTTAAGGAAACATTTCACTGTACTTTGTTTTCGTTATTCTAGTTTAGCAGGAATTGGAAAAGAAGATCCGATAAGCAAAAACAGTTGCTTTCCTTTCTTTGAAAATAAAGAAAACAAAACATTTACTATTCTGACACACAAAATTAGTGAATCAGCAGGTTTGAAAGAGAAGGCAGAGACTTTGTATCTGAGTCTTAGGGGACACCTTACAGGAGGTGATGGAAAGGTATTTTCTGTTATTCCTGGGTATGAGATAAGGGAGATGGGGAATTTTAATAGAAAAGGTAGATAAAAGATACCTGGAAAACTTTCCTGAGACACTAAAATGGATTTTTAACTGTGATTTTTTTTTTTTTTTTTTTTTTTGGCCGCACCACACGGTTTGTGGGATCCTAGTTCCCCGACCAGGGAGCGAACCCGCGCCCCCTGCAGTGCAAGCGCAGAGTCCTAACCACTGGACTACCAGGGAATTCCTCAAATGGACTTTTAAAAAGCTATAGAATCTCCTCTGGAGATTTGACTGTGAAGATACTAAATAATATTTTTGTAGTATAATTATTAGTGCAGTAAGGGAATGGACAAGAGATCTCTTGCGTATTTATGGATTTGTCAGTGGACTGTACCTTCTCCCGGGGCTGCTTTTGTGGCCATGTGACTGTGCAGTTGGATGGCCCCACTCTCAGAAGGGCTTTGTGCTCAGTTTAATGATTTGCTGTTGTCGGCTTGAAAATTTTAAGCTTTGAACATGGGGCCTGCATTTTCATTTTATATTAGGACCCAATAAATGATGTAGCCAGTCCTGCCTTTTCCTTTGACTGTTCCACTCAAGGCAAAGAAACACATATGCCCTTAATATAGAAGAAAATAATGCCTATTTTCCAGGATTCTTTGAAGGTAAGATGAGCTACATATGAAAGTCCATTCTGAGTCTCCTCAGTATCGGATGTGACTTCTGTTTTCTATGTTACTTCCCAGGTCTCTCCTCCCAGCTGCATGTACCTGGAGAAACCCAGAGAAGTTATTTGGGGCTTCTTGTTCTAACAGTAATGACCTTGTTCTATAGCCATTTTGTCACATATTGCTGAATTTCACTTGTCTGAAAGGACAGCTCCTTCAGTCTGTGACTCACAGATCCTTTTTATCATCTTGCAACAAGTTCTCTAAGCTGTCTTACCTAGAAAGGGCGCCTGGAGCTTTCAGCTGTCAGAGTTTGTTAGCTATGTAAAGACACTGGCAGCCTGAACTCAGACCACTGTATTATGTCATTTGATATGTTTTTAAATTCAAGAAATTAATTAAGTTAAAGAGTGGTCTTAAAGTGATAAAATGTGTAAGAAAAGATGAACATTATAGAATTGTAAGATATTTATCACTTTTACCTTCATTTTTTCAGTGGCATCCTTTTGTACTTAGCATGATCCTTGGTTTCTTTTCCTTTTTAGAAAGTCAGATTCATTGAAGTATAACTCACAGACAGTAAAATTCACACATTTTCAGTTCTGTGAATTTTAAACAAACATATATAGTTGTGTAAACATCACCGCATCAAGGTGTAAATATTTTCACCCCAAAAGTTTTCCTCAAGCCCTTTTGTTATCTCTCCCCCCATCCCCACTCCCAGCCCTAGTAACCTCTAATCTGTTTTGTTCCGTATAGTTTTGCTTTTCCAGAATGTTTTATAAATGGAATCATACAATATGCAGCCCTTTTACTATAGTTTTTATAATATTCCGGAATGTTATGTAAATGGAATTATGTGGTATGTAGCTTCTTCCACTTAACATGACGCTCTTGAGAGTCATCCATGCTGTTGAGTGTATCAGTAGTTTGTTCCTTTTTATTGCAGTTTCATATTCCATTGTATGAATGTACCAAAGTTTGTTCATTCATCAGTTGTGGGACACTTGGGTTGTTTCTAGTTTTTGATGATTAAGAATAAAAACTGCCATAAACATTTGCATGCATGTTTTTGTGGAGATGCATATCTTCATTTCTGTTGAGTAAATATCTAGGAATAGGATTGCTGGATTGTATATGTTTAATTTTCTAAAAAAACTACCAAATTGTTTTCCAAAGTTAGCTGTACTATTTTGCCTTCACACCATCAACGAATGAGTATGCCTCTTGCTCTACATCCTTGTCAGCTCTTGGTATTGTCAGTTAAAAAAAATTGTCCATTTAAATATGGGTCTAGTAGTTATCTCATTGTAGTTTTAATGTGATTTCTCTAATGACTAGTGATACTGGACATCTTTTCATGTATTTATTTGCCATCTGTATAATCTTCTTTGGTGAAATATCTGATCAAATTGTTGCTCATTTATTTGAGTTGTATATTTTTTACTGTTAAGTTGTGAGAGTTCTTTATATATTCTGGATATTGACTCCTTGTCAGATATGTTTGCAGGTAGTTCTCCTAGTCTGTGGATTTTCTTTTCATTTTCTTATAGTGTCTAGAAAGGAGTTTTAAATTTTGATGACACCTTTTTTTTCTTTTATGGTCCATGCTTTTTGTGTTCTACTTAAGAAATCCTTACCTAGTCCAAGATCACAAAGATTACCTCCTATATGTTCTTCTGGAAGTTTTATAGTATAAGTTTCATATTTAATTGACTCCTCCATTTCAAGTTAGTTTTTTATATAGCATTAGGTATTAGCTGAAATTCATTGTTTTTTTTTTTTTTTTTTTTTTTTTGCGGTACGCGGGCCTCTCCCGTTGTGGAGCACAGGCTCCGGACGCGCAGGCCCAATTACCATGGCTCACGGGCCCAGCCGCTCCGCCGCACGCGGGATCCTCCCGGGACAGGGCACGAACCCACGTCCCCTGCATCGGCAGGCGGACTCCCAACCGCTGCGCCACCAGGGAAGCCCTGAAATTCATTGTTTTTTAACATATGGATATTCAGCTGTGTCAGCGCCTTTTGTTGAAGACTGTCTTTCCTCCATTTCCTCCAATTGCCTTGGTGTTTTTACTGGAAATCTTCTGACTGTAGAGGTGCTAAAGCCCAGTATTGTTCCACTTATCTGTTGTCTGTCCCCTTCACCAATGCCACACTGTCTTGATTACTATGGTTTTGTTGTAAGTCTTGAAATCAGGTAATGTGAGTCCTTCAACTTTATTTTTCTTTTTCAAAATTGTTGAAAATATACATTTTAGAATCAGCTTCTCAATTTATAAAACAAAGCAAATCTCCTGGGATTTGCATTACATTTGCATTGAATTTGTAGATCAATTTGGAGAGATTTTCCTTCATGTGTTTTGAAGCTCTGTTGTCAGTTTTATACATATTTAGGATAATTATATCTTCTTAGTCAATTGGCCCTTTTATGTAATATCCCTCTTTATCCTTCGTAATAGCCCTTGTTCTGAAATCTACTTTGGTATTATAGTCAGCACAGTTTCCTTTTGATTAATTTTTGTATGGTATATTTTCTTTATCTTTTTACTTTTAACTAGTTTATGTCTAAATGTTTAAAGTGGGTTTTTCGTAGACAGTATATTGTTGGGCTTTGCTTTTCTATATAGCCTGGCATTGTAACTTTCTTTGATTGTCCTGTATGATCTTGGCCTTGTTACTTCTCCACCTCACATACCTCATTATACTCTTCCTCCTCACTACGCTCCCATCAGACTAGCCTGAATTCATTTTGTAGGACTCATAAAATTCTTTCTTGCTATAAACCATTGTTCTTGCTGTTGTCTGCCTCGAATATTCTCACACCCCATGGTATCCTACCATCCTTCCTCCCTCCAGCCTCCTGTGCTGTAAGCTTATAACACATACCCTTCTTGTCCTTCGAGTCACTTCTTACATACCGTCTCTTCACAGAAGCCTTTCCCTACCATCCTATCTAGAGTAGGCCCTCCCTATTCTTTGTAACAGCGTCATGCTTTTTTTTGCTTTCTAACTGCAGTCACGTCTGTGTATTTGCTTTGAATGACTATTTGTTTACTATACTCTCTACCTTCTCCCAGTAGAATGCCAGTATCATGAAAGTAAAGGAATCTTATCTGTTTACATTGAACGGTTAGTATTCAGTAATACAATATCTGGTATGTAGTATTGATATATGATTATTGAATGAGCAAATGAATACTTTTTCAAAATTTGGCTCTTTCTGGGAGTTACATAACCATATATGTGTATATTTTTCCCATTGTATATATTATCCATTAGTCAGAAATGTATTTATACTTGCTAAATGACTCTTTGTCCATTAGCAGTCACATCTCTCAAGTAACCTATAGTGGTGTTAGTGTTCTATGACCTAGTATAGGATCTTTGTAGGACATTTTATAAAACTTAGCTTCATTTTTCTAAAAACACCCCAAATTCTGAAAAACGCAAATACAAAGACACAAAACTAAAAATCGATTAGTGATGTACTTTTAAATTCAGAATTGGATCAACTGAAAGCCTACTTCAGAACTTCATAATCACTTAAACATGCCTTTTCAGATCATTTTTACATCTGCATATGTAGTGAAATGCGGTACACTGTTTATTTGAATTTGATGACTACAATAAAGTGGTAGTAAACTAGATGTTAGAGCCAATTTATCATCAGTCATTAGGATCAACAAGCATTGTTGGTGGGAAGAGGGACAAAGTCTGCTTAGAAAGTAATATTTTTATTTTTGAGGGACATTAGTGAAAACTTACAGTGTTAAAGATGACATATTAAAGAGTAACTTATAACAATAAGGAGTTTCTCTGGTAGATAATGGAATAAGAAAATAAAGGAATGTCCTGCTGCTGCTTCAAACACAGATACATTTTGTTTTAAATATAGTGGCAAGAAAAAATCTTTTCATGAATGGCCATGTTTGAAGGCAGGAAAGGCAAATCTCCTCGTGCCAGAGGGAACTCAGAGATTGGAAGTTAAAGTCTAGAGGCCCATGAGACAGTAATTGGACTGGATATTGGTCTGTGGGGTTTTAACCCAGGCCAGGGGATAAGAGTGGAGAGCATGGGCTGCATGTGTAAGTAGAAACTAGAACAAGACAGCTTCCTAAAGAGTATTTTTACCTCATGAATCAAATGAAATACGGGAAAGAAACTGAAAAAACATTTCTAAATTAGTGTAATCCAGTTCTTGCTGTTTTTCAGTAAGATAGTGATCTGGCAGTGGGGTATCTATCCAAATTTGAGTGAAGCTTAATCTGTTCCCATTACTCTTTTCTTTTTTCTCTTTTTCAAAAATTTTTATTTTATATTGGAGTATAGTTAACAATGTTGTGTTAGTTTCAGGTGTACAGCAAAGTGATTCAGTTATACATATGCATGTATCTATTCTTTTTCAAGTTCTTTTCCCATTTAGGTTATTACAGAATATTGAGCAGAGTTCCCTGTGCTATACAGTAGGTCCTTGTTGGTTATCTATTTTAAATATCGCAGTGTGTATATGTCAGTCCCAAACTCCCAATCTATCCCTCCCCCTCCCCCTTCCCCCTAGTAACCATAAGTTCTTCTCTATGTCTGTGAGTCTGTTTCTGTTTTGTAAATAAGTTCATTTGTATCATTTTCTTAGATTCCCCATAAACGCCATATCATATGATATTTGTCTTTCTCTGTCAGACTTCACTTAGCATGATAATTTCCAGGTCCATCTGTATTGCTGCAAATGGCACCATTTCATTCTTTTTAATAGCTGAATAATACTCCACTGTATATATGTACCACATCTTCTTTATCCATTCATCTGTCGATGGACATTTAGGTTGCTTCTGTGTCTTGGCTATTGCAAACAGTGTGTCAATGAACATTGAACTGCATGTATCCTTTCAAATCATGACTTTCTCTGGATATATGCCCAGGAGTGGGATTGCTGCATCATAAGGTAGTTCTGCGTTTAGTTTTTTAAAGGAACCTCCATACTCTTCTCCATAGTGGTTGTACCAATTTACATTCCCACCAACAGCATAGGAGGGTTCCCTTTTCTCCACACACTCTCCAGCATTTATTGCTTTAGACTTTTAAGTTAATTAATTAATTTGGCTGTGCCAGGTCTTAGTTGTGGCATGCGGGATCTTTGTTGCCACATATGGGATCTTGTAGTTGCGCTATGTGGGATCTTAGTTGTGGCATCTGGGATCTAATTCCCTGACCAGGAATCGAACCCAGGCCCCCTGCATTGGGAGCACGGAGTCTTAACCACTGGACCACCAGGGAAGTCCCTATTGTTGGTAGACTTTTTGTTGATGGCCATTCTGACTGGTGTGAGGTGATATCTCATTGTAGTTTTGATTTGCATTTCTCTAATAATTAGCAGCGTTCAGCATCTTTTCATGTGCCTCTTGGCCATGTGTATATCTTCTTCGGAGAAATGTCTATTTAGATCTTCTGCCCATTTTTTGATTGGGTTGTTAATTTTTTTTGATATTGAGCCTCATGTGCTGTTTGTAAATTTTGGAGATTAATCCCTTGTCAGTTGCATCGTTTGCAAATATTTTCTCTCATTCTGTGGGTTGTCTTTTTGTTTTGTTTATGGTTTCCTTTGCTGTGCAAAATTTTTGAGTTTCATTAAGTCCCATTTGTTTATTTTTGTTTTATTTTCATTACTCTAGGAGGTGGATCAAAAAGGTATTGCTGCAATTCATGTCAAAGAGTGTTCTGCCTATGTTTTCCTCTAAGAGTTTTATAGTATTTGGTCTTACAGTTAGGTCTTTAATCCATTTTGAGTTTATTTTTGCATATGGTGTTAGAGTGTGTTCTAATTTCATTTTTTTATAAGTAGCTGTTCAGTTTTCACAGCACCGTTTATTGAAGAAACTGTCTTTTCTCCATTATATATTGTTGCCTCCTTTGTTGTAGATTAATTGACCGTAGGTGCGTGGGTTTATTTCTGGGCTGTCTATCCTGTTGTATCGATCTATTTTTCTGTTTTTGTGCCAGTACCATACTGTCTTGAGGACTGTAGCTTTGTAGTATAGTCTGAAGTCAGGGAGCCTCATTCCTCCAGTTTCATTTTTCTTTCTCAAGATTACTTTGGCTATTGGGGATGTTTTGTGCTTCCATACAAATTGTAAAATTTTTTATTCTAGTTCTGTGAAAAATGCTATTGGTAATTTGATAGAGATTACATTGAATCTGTACACTGGTTTTGGTAGTATAGTCAGTTTCACAATATTGATTCTTCCAATCTAAGAACATGGTATATCTCTTCATCTGTTTGTGTCATCTTTGATTTCTTTCATCAGTATCTCATAGTTTATGGAGTATACAGGTCTTTTGCCTCTTTAGGTAGGTTTATTCCTAGGTATTTTATTCTTTCTGTTGCAATGGTAAAAGAGAGTGTTTCCTTAATTTTTCTTTCAGATCTTTCATCATTAGTGTATAGGAATGCAAGAGATTTCTGTGCATTAATTTTGTATACTGCAACTTTACCAAATTCATTGTTTAGCACTAGTAGTCTTCTGGTGGCATCTTCAGGATTTTCTGTGTATAGTATCATGTCACCTGCAAACAGTGACAGTTTTACTTCTTTTCCAATTTGGATTCCTTTTATTCCTTTTCTGCTCTGATTGCCATAGCTAGGACATCCAAGACTATGTTGAATAAGAGTGGCGAGAGTGGACATCCTTGTCTTGTTCCTGATCTTAGAGGAAATGCTTTTAGCTTTTGAATGTTATGCTAGCTCTAGGGTTGCCATATATGGCCTTTATTATGTTGAGGTATGTTCCCTCTATGCCCACTTTCTGGAGACTTTTTATCATAAATGGGTGTTGAATTTTGTCGAAAGCTTTTCCTGAACCTACTGAGATGATCATATGTTTTTTATTCTTCATTTTATTAATGTGATGTATCACACTGATTGATTTATGGATATTGAAAAATTCTTGAATCTCTGGGATAGATCACACTTGATAATGGTGTATGATCTTTTTAAAGTATTGTTGGATTTAGTTTCCTAGTATTTTGTTGAGGATTTTTGCATCAATGTTCATCAGTGATATTGGCCTGTAATTTTCTTTTTTTATGGTATCTTTTTCTGGTTTTGGTATCAGGATGATGGTGGCCTCATAGAATGAGTTTGGCAGTGTTCCTTTCTCTGTAGTTTTCTGGAATAGTAGAAGGATGGGTGTTAACTTTTCTCTAAGTGATAGAATTTGCCTTTGAAGGCATCTGATCCTGGACTTTTATTTGTTGGAAGTTTTTAAATCACAGTTTCAATTTCAGTACTTGTGATTTGTCTGTTCATATTTTCTATTTCTTCCTGGCTCAGTCTTGGGAGATTGTACGTTTTTAAGTATCTGTCCATTTCTTCTAGGTTGTCCATTTTATTGGCATATAGTTGCTTGTAGTAGTCTCTCATGATCCTTTGTATTTCTGTGGTGTCTGTTGTAACTTCTCCTTTTCATTTCTAATTTTATTGATTTGAGCCCTCTCCCATTTTTCTTGATGACTCTGGCTAAAGGTTTATCAGTTTTGTTTATCTTTTGCAAGAGGCAACTTTTAGTTTCATTGATCTTTTCTATTGTTTTCTTCATCTCTGTTTCATTTATTTCTGCTCTGATCTTTATGTTTTTTTCTTTTTACTAACTTTGGCGTTTGTTTGTTCTTCTTTCTCCAGTTGCTTTAGGTGTAAGTTTAGGTTGTTTATTTGAGATTTTTTGTTTGTTTGTTTCCTGATGTAAGATTGTATTGCTATAAACTTCCCTCTTAGAACTGCTTTTGGTGCGTCCCATAGGTTTTGGATTGTTGTGCTTTCGTTTTCGTTTGTCTCTTGGTATTTTTTGATCTCCTCTTTGATTTGTTCAGTGAGACATTGGTTGTTTAGTAACATATTGTTTAGCCTCCACGTGTTTGTGTTTTTTACAGTTTTTTTCTTGTAGTTGGTTTCTAATCTCATAGCATTGCAGTTGGGAAAGCTGCTTGATATGATTTCAGTTTTTTTAAATTTACTGAGGTTTGCCTTGTGGTCCAGCATGTGATCAGTGTTCCATGTGCACTTGAGAAGAATGTGTATTCTGTTGCTTTTGGATGGCATGTTCTATAAATATAAATTAAGTCCATCTGGTCTGATGTGTCATTTAAGGCCTGTGTTTCCTCACTGATTTTCTTTCTGCATGATCTGTCCATTGATGTAAGTGGGGTGTTAAAGTCCCCCAGTATCATTGTGTTACTGTCAATTTCTCCTTTGAAGGCTGTTAGTATTTGCCTCATATATTGAGGTGCTCCTATATTGGGTGCATCTATATTTACAATTGTTATATCTTCTTGGATTGATCTCTTGATCATTATGTAGTGTCCTTCTTTGTCTCTTGTAGCAGTCTTTATTTTAAAATCTATTTTGTCAGATATGAGTATTGCTACTCCAGCTTTCTTTGATTTCTATCTGCCTGGAATACCTTTTTCCATCCCCTCATTTTCAGTCCCTAGATCTGATATGGGTCTCTTGTAGATAGCATATATATGGGTCTTGTTTGGGTATCCATTCAGCCAGTCTGTGTCTTTTGGTTGGAGCATTTAATCCATTTACATTTAAGGTAATTGTTGATATATATGTTCTTACTGCCATTTCGTTAATTGTTTAGAATTTGTTTTTGTAGGTCATTTTTCTTCCATTCCACTTTCGTTCTCTTGTGACTTGATGACTAACTTTAGTGATGTGTTTTGATTCACTTTTCTTTCTGTGTGTGTATCTATTGTAGGTTTTTGGTTTGCAGTTCCTATGAATTTTGATATAGCAGTCTATATATAAACAAGATTGTTTTAAGTTGCTGGTCTTTTAATTTCAAATGCATTTCCAGTATCTTGCATTCATTCGTACTCTCCTCTTAGGATTGCTGGTTTTGATATCACATTTGTGTGTGGATGATCTCCTACCTTTACTGTATGTTTGCCTTTACTAGTGAGGTTTTCCATTTGTAATTTTCTTATGTCTAGTTGTGGCCTTTTCTTTTCCACCTACAGAAGTTCCTTTAGCATTTGTTGTAACACTGGTTTGGTGGTGTTGAATTCTCTTAGCTTTTGCTTGTCTGTAAAGCTTTTGATTTGTCCATTGAGTCTGAATGAGAGCCTTGCTGTGTAGAGTATTCTTGGTTGTAGGTTCTTCACTTTAAATATATCATGCCACTCCCTTCTGGCCTGCAGAGTTTCTGCTGAAAAATCAGCTGATAAACTTATGGGAATTCCCTTTTATGTCATTTGTTGCTTTTCCCTTGTTACTTTAATATTTTCTCTCTGTCTTTAATTTTGTCAATTTGATTACCCTGAGTCTTGGCCTGTTCCTCCTTGAGTTTATCCTGTGTGGGACTCTCTGTGCTTCGTGGACTTAGGTGACTGTTTCCTTTCCCATGTTAGGGAATTTTTCAGCTATTATCTCTTCAAATATTTTCTCAGGTCCTTTCTCTCTCTCTTCTTTTTTGTGACCCCTAAAATGCAAATGTTGGTGTGTTTAATGTTGTTACAGAGGTCTCTTAGGCTGTCCACATTTCTTTTCATTCTTTTTTCTTTATTCTGTTCCATGGCAGTGATTTCCACCATTCTGTCTTCCAGCTCGCTTATCTGTTTTCCTGTCTCATTTATTCTACTGTTGATTCCTTCTAGTGTATTTTTCATTTCGGTTATTGTATTATTCGTCTCTCTTTGTTCTTAATTTTTCTAGGTCCCTGTTAAATATTTTTTGTATCTCCTCAGTCTGCGCTTCCATTCTTTTTGCAGGGTCTTGGATCATCTTTACTGTCATTACTCTGAATTCTTTTTTGGGTAGATTGCGTGTCTCTACTTCACTTAGTTGTTCTTCTGGAGTTTTATCTTGTTTTTTCATTTGGAACATATTCCTCTGCCATCTCATTCTGTGTACGTTTCTGTGATTATGGTTTCTGTTCTGCAGGGGGCAGGGTTGTAGTTCTTGTTTCTGCTGTCTGCCCCCGGTGGGTGAGGCTGTCTAAGAGGCTTGCGCAGGCCTCCTCGTGTGAGGGACTGGGTCCTGCTCACTGGTCGGCAGAGCGGGGTCTTGTCCCTCTTGTGGGCAGGGCTGTGTCATGGGGTGTGTTAAGCAGGCAGCTGTGTGTTCAGGAAGACTTTAAGCAGCCTGTCTGCTGGTGGGTGGGTCTGTGTTCCCACCCTGTTGGTTGTTTGGGCTGAGGCATCGGAGCACTGGAGCCTATGGTCTTTTGGGTGTGGCCAGGTCTTGGTGAGAAAATGGCAGCCCCAGGGGGGCTTATGCCAGTGAGTACTCTACTGCCACCAGTCCCTTTTTCTGCACAGTGAGCCACAGCCACCCCCTGCCTCCACAGGAGACCCTCCAGTACTAGCAGGCAGGTATGGCCCAGGATCTCATGAGGTCACTACTTCTTTCCCTGGGTCCTGATGTGTACGATACCTTGTGTGCACCCTCGAAGAGTGGAGTTTCTGTATCCCCCAGTCCTGTGAATTCTTGCAGTCAAACTCTGCTGGCCTTCAAACCCAGATGCTCTGGAGGCTCCTCCTCCTGATGCCAGATGCCCAGGCTGGGGAGCCTGACGTGGGGCTCAGAACTTTGACTCCTGTTGGAGAGCTTCTGTGGTATAATTATTTCCAAGTTTGTGGGTCACCCACCTGGTGGTTATGGGATTTGATTTTATCATGATTGCGCCCCTCCCACCATCTCAATGTGGCTTATTCTTTGTCTTTGGATATAGGGTATCTTTTTTGGTAAGTTTCAGCGTTTTTGTTGTTGTTGTTGTTCATGGTTCAGCAGTTAGTTGTCATTTTGGTGTTTTCGTAAGAAGAAGTGAGCTCATGTCCTTCTACTCTGCCATCTTGTCTCCGTCCATACCTGCTATGTTCTAATTGCCTTTCTAACTACCCCCAAAATTTTTGACATCCTCTGTGGCCATCTGTCAAGGTGGTCATTGCTTTGTGTTTGATGGAATTAGAGGAGTATCACGGTTCCACGGATTGATGAAGGAAAATACTCTGTGCTCTTGGCTTTTGGTGTTTATTTCCTTGTTCCTTGAGTATCTGTTTTTTAAGGATCTTGTCTGTAAACCATATCTACTTCCCACACGCAGAAACCGATATCTTCAATAAGCATCTTTTCTGCTCCCCACTTTTTAGTGCCTTTCCTGGAGCTGTGGAGGATGACACAAAGGGTAATAAAGGGTGGGGAGAGTAGAGGATGAGGAGGAAGAGGTGAAGGAGGAGGAGAGCTGGGGAATTGGCTGCTCTTGGGTGTAGTGAGATGTCTCCAGCCAGGGCCAAGCTGTGGCAGCAGTAGCAGCAGGGAAGGGTCTGTGTTGCTAAGAGGCTTTTGGTCTCTTTCTCTCTTCCTGTCACAGCAAAGAGGAGGAGAATGTAGGGTGCTCAGGAGGGAGGCTAGTGGAGGGCTGAGGGGATAGGAGTCGTGGTTGGGGGGTTTTTGAAGAAGAAACTCCTTCTCCTCTCTCAGGCTCAATCCCCCCTCCCCATTACTCTTCTTTTAGGTCCTATCCCTGTCTTCTCTCTGTTGAGTTTCCATTTTATTACATTTTAAATAAAGTTGTAAGATAGAAAAAAGGGGGGTCTCCTGGTTATTAACCTTTCATTAGTTTCTTGAAAGCTTTGGTTTTTCTTGGTTTAGGAGAGACTAGCTCATAAGTAGGGCAAACGTGCAGTCATTTCTGAGCTGTAATAGAAGCAGCCAAGTAACATAAGCTTCCATCATTATATTGTTTTAATTATGTCCATTAAAGAATCATTGGAAGAACATTTAATGTTTTAAAAGTCTGGAGGAATAGATGATGTGTTAAGAAAAATGAAGTTGTTTTAGCAACTAACTCTTCTCTCTCAATATAAGGACCTAGGAGAAATTTACAGAAGTCATTACCATTGTCTGTAAAGGGGTAAAGTTATTTGCAGGGGGAATTCTTAAGTTAAAGTATCTTTTCAGTAATGAAATAACATGGTAGAGTGGTTCTTGAGATAATATTATTTAAAAATGACTCAATTTGCACTGACTACAACATTTAACTTTCTTATTTTCCTAGAACTGATTTATTATTTAAAAATTTTTGTTTAGATTCTATATAGTGTTCTGATACGGGTTTCTTGGGTTTTTTTTGATGTGGACCAGTTTTAAAGTCTTTATTGAATTTGCTACAATATTGCTTCTGCTTTATGTTTTGGTTTTTTGGCCTCGAGGCATGTGGGATCTTAGCTCCCCAACCAGGGATCGAATGCACACCCCCTGCATTGGAAGGCGAAGTCTTAACCACTGGCCATCCAGGGTAGTCCCCTGATATGGGTTTTAAATTCTGTTATTCTTAAAGCACACCAAGGAGAAGAGTAGTAAAATTTTTAAAAAACAATTTTGTTAGGTTACAGTCCTTTCTGGAAAACTACAAGGTAAGTTAAATGTTGGTGTTTATTTCCAGTTTTATTTTATCCCTATAATGTTTTTACTAAGTAGAGGTTTGTGCAGACAGGTGTGAACCTATGTAATAAAATGCGGTACATGCACATCTATATACATTTAAACATTTACTGAATTCTCCCTTTATGTTAGGCACTTGTGCTACCTCTAGAGCATATACAGATGATAGACACAGGCCTTATTCTTTTTTTTTTTTTTTTGCGGTATGCGGGCCTCTCACTGTTGTGGCCTCTCCCATTGCGGAGCACAGGCTCCGGACGCGCAGGCTCAGCGGCCATGGCTCACGGGCCCAGCCGCTCCGCGGCATGTGGGATCTTCCCGGACCGGGGCACGAACCCGTGGCCCCCTGCATTGGCAGGCGGACTCTCAACCACTGCGCCACCAGGGAAGCCCTCACAGGCCTTATTCTTAAGGGGCTCACAGTCTAGTGGGAGAGACAGGGAGAGATAGACAAATAAATAGAAAACTGCTGTCAAGTATATATGCTGTCAAGTGTATGAAAATGTATCCAGGATGCTATGAGAGTACAGAAAGGGAGTATCTAACTTAGACTTAGGGATCAGGGAAGACTTCCAGGGTGAGGGATACTGAGCTGAGTTTTAAAGGAAAACAGGAATTGGCCAGATAAAGAAGGAAAGAAAGGAGTGTCGTTACAGGTAGGACATAGCACTGTGAAAAGACTTGTAGATATAAAAGAACATTCATTTAATTATTTGACAGATATTTTTTGAGCATCTACTGTATGTCAGGCATATGTAGTACCTCCACTGGGGACATACTGGAGCATGAAAACAGACACACTTCCTGCCCTAAATGGGCTTTACAGTCTGTATGGAGAAAGAGATGAATAAAATAATCACAAATAATTTCAAAAACTGTAATGGTGATAAGCGCAGTGAAGGAGAGGTTTAAGGCGCTGTGAGAACAGGTATTAGAGTTGGGATTGGGGCAGTGTTCCCCGAGGAAGTGATCCTGGACCTGACAACTGAAGGATGGGTTTGTAAACAAATACTATGCGCAGTTGGATTGATCTCAATTTTACCCTGTTACAAAACATAGGTTCATGGGTTTCTCTCCAGGGAGTACAGAATGGCTGGAATGTAGGGTCTGTGTGGGAGAGGGAAAGGAGATGAGGCTGGAGAGTGGGGCAGGAGCAAGATCATGGAAGGCTTTGCATAGCATTCTAGGAAATTTGGTTTTTATCTTGAAGATGATGGATGTTGTGAACCACTGAAGGATTTGAAGCCAGGCTGAGAGAAACATAATCAGATTTGTATTTTAGAAGGAACTTCTTGAGAAAGGTTACTGTGGAGGATTGGTTGGAGACGGCAAGACTACATTAATAACTACTTGTTTCTCTGCCAAGTAATACCTGATAGGTTCTGTACTTCTTATTAATATTTTAGTTCCTTCATTTCTGCTGTGTCAGTGGCCACCCTTCCGTGTCTTCATTTATTTATTTTTGGTGGTACATAGAGTAAGAACCATGGTTTTTACCTTTAGTAGTGGGCATGGATTCTAAAGATTTCTCACAGGTATTATAAGAACAGGAACTGGAGGAAATATATTTCACATATTTTAAAGTGATGTGGCACTGCTCCAGAAATAATGCTGATTAATGTTTCCAGGAGGGAAGAACAAGTAGGAAATTCCTGGGTTATGCTTCTGTTTGCAATTTTATTGACAAGGTTGCTGATTTTAAAAGTAAGCGGTTCTGCTTCAATAAATGATTGGTAATAAATATTAATATTTCCACATCTGTGATTTCTTATCTAAAAATGCAGAATGTTGGACTAGCTGAGCTCTGAAGACCTTTCTGCCCATTGTAAACTATGATTCTGTGTTTGCTGTTTTAAGAGGTAGTTACACTTTTGCTTTCTTCACTGACATCAAATTAAGGCATTGGTTTTCAACAGTGGGTGATTTTGCTACCTAGGAGATATTTGGCAGTATCTGAAGACATTTTTGATTGTGTTGCTACTCCCATCTAATGAGTAAAGGCCAGGGATGCAGCTAAACTTCCTAGAAAGTACAGGACAGCCCTTCACAAAAAGCATTATTAACAAATTTTTAGACGTGATAAATATGTTATGAAATAGATGGTGGTGATGGTTTGACAGTGTATGCTTATCTCCAAAGTCACCAAGTTGTATACATTATATGCATTAAATATGTACAACTTTTTGTATGTCAGTCATACCTCAGTAAAGTGTTTTTTTTAAATTAATTTTCCAGCCCAGAATATTAATAATGACAAGGTTGGGAAACCCTGAATTAAGGCAAGATTGATAAAACTTCCTTTGGTTAAAATATAGTTCTTGAGTAGATGTGACATTCTCTCTCTACTATTGTCTTAGTCACCTTGGGCTGCTATAACAAATATACCACAGACTGGATGGCTTAAACAACAAATATTTATTTCTCATAGTTCTGGAAGCTAGAAATCCAAGATCAGGGTTGCCATCACAGTTGTGTTCTAGAGAGGGCCCTCTTCCTAGTTTATAGATGGCTGCTCTGTTGCTGTATCCTCACATGGCAGAGAGAGAGAGAGATCATTTCTCCTGTGTCTCTTATGAGGGCACCAATCCGATTTATTGGGACTCCACCCTCATGACCCAGTTATTTCTCAAAGGCCCCACCTCCTAATACAGTCACATTGGAGGTTAGGATTTCAACATATGAATTTTGGGTGGACACAAACGTTCAGTCCATAACAAGTATAATATTTATTTGTTCATTTGTTCATTCACTCACTGTGAACTTTGCCAAATCACTAAGCACACCATCTTTGTATTCCTGTGGTATTATCTAATACAGAGTAGGTCTTGTTGAGATATCTGAGGGGACTCAATAAATAGCATTCCTCTTCTTACACTGAGTTCTGAACCAGTTGAGAAATAAGACAAGAATAAGTATCTGGGAACCAAAATATCACCCCATTCTAATAAAAACTAAATTGGAGGATGCAGCTTATATTTGCTGGCAGTTGGGCTTCCAAATTTTGAAGCTCAGAATTGGAAGGCTTATCCACCCAGTCATAACAGCACTGGACTGAGATGAGTGCTGATGCGGAGACTGTCCTTAGAGAAGTAGGTCAGACTTGTGTTCTCTGTGGTTGGCTCATTCCAAAGAGGTAAAAGGAGGGAGCTGAGCCAAGTACACACAGTTTATTCTTCCAAATTTGCCAACTGGTAAACCATTCTCTCTTTCCTTAGAGAGAGGAAAGGCATAGAGAGGGCGAAGAGTTTGATACTAATTGAGCTCCCATTGTAGGATACGTAGGGGAAGGAGCAGAACCTTTCTCCATAATAGGCTTCAGTAATCACTAAGGGACTGTGGTATGGAATCTACCCATACCATGAATGTCTGCAAGGTCTAGAAGGGGACAGTTTTTTTTTTTCTGGATTTGTGTGCATTTATTGTGTCTAATCTACCCATTAGTTAACCCCCAGGCAAATGACTACAGCCAAAACTAGGAAAAATGAATTAGAATTTTAGATGATAAAAGGGACCTTACAGATTTTTTAGTCCAGTGGATCTTAATCTTGGTTGCACATTGGAATCACTTGGGAAACTTTTAAAAAAATATTGATGCGAGGGCACCATCCCAGGCCATTTAAAGTAGAATCTCACAAGTTAGGACCTGGGTATCGCTATTTTGTAAAAAGCCACTCAAAGGATTCCAGTGCATAGCCAAGACTGAGAATCACAGATCTAGCCTGGCCTTCTCATTTTATGTACAAAAACGGAATCTCAGAGAGTCTTGGTGACTTGCCTAAGGCTATAATTAGTGAGAGCTGGAGTAAGAATCTGGCCTTCTGTCTCAGAGTCTAATGCTTCTTATTGAAAACAAAGCTTTTGGTGGGTCTTCCTTTTTTTTCCTTCATAATTTTAGCTCAACAAAAGAATTTGCAAAAGCATGTTAGGAGACTTGGATTTAATCCTGGCTCTGGTGCTAGCTGGCTAAGTCATCAGGCCTTAGTTCCCTTACCTTTTAAAATTGAGGGGTTAGACAAGATCATTTCAAGGTTTTTTTTAGTTAGTAAAACTGTGTTAGGGAGTTCCCTGGCCGTCCAGTGGTTAGGACTTGGCACTTTCAGTGCCGTGGGCCTGGGTTCAATCCCTGGTTAGGGAACTAAGATCCTGCAAGCTGTGCAGAGCAGCCAAAAAACAAGCAAACAAAACTGTGTTAGACAAGATCATTTCCAAGGTTTTTTTAGTTAGTATCAATAAGACTGTGTACTTCTGTAGTTTGAAAGCACGAGCTTTATTGCTCCTTAGATAGGGTTAATTGCTGTTGTTGTTTTAACTTCTATTAAGAATCTGTCTAGCAAGTGTGATGCTAAGTGTTTTTAGATACATTAGTTCATTTTAATTGAAATATTTTAGGATAGGTTTCTGATGGGAATCTTTAAAGGGATCATTAAAATCTAGCTACTACCACCATTTAAAATTATAATGCCTTGAATATCTGAGCTTCTTTAATTTGCTTCATTAATTTACTATAAAGGTAGCCTCTAGGGACATGTCTACATGGTAAGGAATATCAGAAAAAATGCTGCTAATTCTTCTTAAGTCTGGATATATTTAAGAATCTGAACAATTACTTGAGTCCTTTTAATGTAATCCTAATATTTCTCAATATACAAATAAAACTTGAGATAAAATTACTTAATCCAGTTATGTTCTTTTAGTAATTTTTGTGTTCATGTATTTTCTTATAGTAATCAACTTAGAAAGTATTATTTGAAATTTAAATTGTTAAATTGTTTTAGCTTCTGGCCCTAAGGGCAGTGTCCATTATATTCCAGAGATTAAGCTACTATGTACCTCCCCCTTCTCTGCCCCACATAGTTCTATCCCTGGCACTTAAGAAGTGCTTAATAAATATTGGTTAGCTTAATTACTATTTTATACTCTGGTATTGATAGTCCACTGTGTCTTTTTTCCATATATATCACAACTGGAATTCTCCTTTTGGCACTATCTGGTAATGAATTATAATAAAAACTCACTAAGAATAATGAATAAGATTATTTCATTAAATGATTCTACTAGTGTTATTTATAGAGCCTTTTATGCTTGTCTATAATTCTGTAAGGTTTTCCTAACTTCTGAATAAAACTCAGGTGAGGCAGGAATCAAGACACTGCTCTTTACAGCCATGTTAGAAGAAAAGGAATATTCTCTTTAAGCAGTCTCGTGTTTCTTTTAACTTCTATTCTTACAATTCTATCCAAAAAAATATGGCACAGTTAATTCTTTAGGAGTCTCATTTTCTTGTTGTTTTAAATTTTCTACATACTGTAGATCTTTTTTTCTAGTCTAGATGAAAGTTTCTGCAGGAAGGCAAATATCAGATATGCTACTTTATTTTTGCCACAATTCTCTATAGGATTTGTGTGCATGTCAAATGGTAACTATCATTTTGGGATAAAAATGTTAAAAATTTAACTCATGTTCAGTGACTCAGGTTTGAAGTCATGTCATGGAAGTCTTTTTTCTGAATTTTCAGATTCTGGAATTTTTTTTGAAGTACTGATTATTATTGATTATTGTATATAATATACAAAGAAGAAAATATTTTAATTAGTCTAAACATATGAGTCTAGGGAGATAATGAAAAATGTATGAGGTAAAAATTCAAGATAGAGGTTATCTCTTGTGGTGATGGGGTCTGGGGAGGGAGAGGGGAATGATATTAGGAATGAATACACAGAGACTTCAACTATATTGCTAGTTTTATTTTTTAAACTAAGTGGTGGGTGCATGGAAGTTCATTATGTTTTTCTTTATACCTTTGTGTAAAAGAAATATTTCATAATGGTTATTTTTAAAATGTTAAAAGTAAGCTGGATGAGAATAGGTTGAATATGCAGACACCGTAAGTGTGATTTTTAAGCCAATTGGGAATGCTAATATGAATTATTTGTTGAAAAACTCCGCAGAAATAAATTTTCTAGTTAAATTTGAAAGTAGTGGAATTATTTGGCAGTGGAAGCCTAAAGTTTCAAGTCTAAATGACAGAATGAAAGAAAGCCAGAATAGAGAAAAGGGATGCTTGCTGGGAAATAAGGAAATGAGAACAAGGTGGCAAATGACCATTCACTCAACTAGTTTCTTGTTATAGTCAGAATATGGTCACAAAATGAGCCACAGAGTCATACAGAAGTCATCAGTGACATCTGCCAAAGTCTTGGGAGTAGGAGGAATTCAAGAGAAGGGGAACCAAAGTCTAAACTTTTCTAAAGGACAATCTACACAAGGTTCACTTAAGTCTCTGGTTTTTTTTGTTTTTTTTTTTTGTAAATAAAAGTGGATTTATCTTCTACCTGAGCATGTTACTTTACATCAAGGCTTAAATCAGTACCTTTCACTACATATGAGATTCCTTATCTTTTTGGTGTAGGAGTGACTAAGAAGCCCAGTTGTAAATCTCAGACTCTGTCGGTGCTGACAAACACAGGGCTTACTGGGCTCTTGAGAAGTCATCCAGACTTTCTATTGGCACGGTTCCAGAGATAGCCCACTTAAGAAATCTTTTGGAAACTGGACTCCCTTCTAAGAAATTTGAGTCTAAAATACTTTTTAAAAGATCATAAAAAGCGGATATGCATGCAACTTGCATGATAAAGTATTTTTGCACAGTTGCCAGTTACCTTATCTCAAAATTTATCTTCGACAAAGATAAGGCCTCTTAAAGCTGTTTTCTCAATCTGCAGCCCCTCCTTTGTTCCCTTAGTTTCTTCAGTGCTTATTACCACTTTTTCACTGGTATTAGTGAAAAGAGGCAGCCTTTTAGTAAAATTACTAAAAGTTTATCTGTTCATCAGCATCAGAATACATCTCTGTACTTGTAAAAACCAAACCAAACCCGAAAACAAGACAAAACAAAATAAAAGCCTACTAGAACACAAAACAAAAAATTTAAAAACCCTACTAAAAAAATATGATTATTAGACTTATGTTTAGGTAAGTTTTCCCATTTTTGTTGTTCAGCTTTCTTTAATTGGGCAAAATACTGAATTCTACAAATACTTCTAATTTTCACCAATGTGTTTAAATCCTCTGCATATTCTTTTTTTTTTTTTTTTTTTTTTTGCTGTACGCGGGCCTCTCACTGCTGTGGCCTCTCCCGTTGCGGAGCACAGGCTCCGGACACACAGGCTCCGCGGCCATGGCTCGCGGGCCCAGCCGCTCCGCGGCATGTGGGATCTTCCGGGATCGGGGCACGAACCCGTGTCCCCTGCATCGGCAGGCGGACTCTCAACCACTGCGCCACCAGGGAAGCCCTGCATATTCTTTAATGTATGATTCCTGCAACTGCATCTTTTACTCAGCTAAGCATCTGACCAGAGCTTAACAATATGTATCTCATTCCCCATGGAATCCTCACGACAGTGTGACCACTTAGATTTATAGTTGTACACTTAAAATCTTTTATCATAGGTTTTGTTTTTTTTTTTTTTTTGCGTTACGTGGGCCTCTCACTGTTGCGGCCTCTCCCGTTGTGGAGCACAGGCTTCGGACGCGCAGGCTCAGCGGCCATGACTCACGGGTCCAGCCGCTCCACGGCATGTGGGATCCTCCCAGACCGGGGCACGAACCTGTGTCCCCTGCATCAGCAGGTGGACTCTCAACCACTGCGCCACCAGGGAAGCCCTATCATAAGTTTTAATGGGTGAGCTTGTAGTAGAACCTTCCTGTGGGGGTCTCTAAATAAATAGGTGCTACATAAATTACTAATTTTAGGGTGGATTTCCAAGGCAAACATTTTTCTAACAAATTTAGTTTTTAAATCAGTATTTTCTCAACTGTTTGCTTTGAGTTACCTAATGTGACAAAACATTTATTTATTTATTGGGATATAGTTGCTTTATGATGTTGTGCTAGTTTCTGCTATACAGCGAAGTGAACCAGCCATATGTATACACATATCCCCTCTATTCTGGATTTCCCTCTCATCTAGGTCACCACAGAGCATCGAGTAGAGTTCCTTGTGCTGTACAGCAGGCTCTCACTAGTTAATCTGTTCCATACATAGCAATGTATACACGTCAGTCCCAGTCTCCCAATTCATCCCACCACCCCTTTCCCCCCTTGGTGTCCATACGTTTGTTTTCTACATCTGTGTCTCTATATCTGCTTTTCAGATAGGTTCATCAGTACCATTTTTCTAGATTCCACATATATGCATTAATATATGATATTTGTTTTCCTCTTTCTGACTTCACGCTGTATGACAGTCTCTAGGTCCATCCACATCTCTACAAATGACCCAGTTTTGTTCCTTTTAATGGCTAATATTCCATTGTGTATATGTACTACATTGTCTTCATCCATTCAGCTGTTGTTGGACATTTAGGTTGCTTCCATGTCCTGGTTATTGTAAATAGTGATGCAGTGAACATTGGGGTGCATGTGTCTCTTTGAATTATGATTTTCTCAGGATATATGCCTAGAAGTGGGATTGCTGGGTCATATGGTAGTTCTGTTTTTAGTTTTTTAAGGAACCTCCATACTGTTCTCCATACTGGCTGCATCAATTTACATTCCCACCAACAGTGTAAGAGGGGTCCCTTTTCTCCACACCCTCTCCAGCATTAATTGTTTGTAGAGTTTTTGATGATGGCCATTCTGACTGGTATTAGGTGATACCTCATTGTAGTTTTGATTTGCATTTCTCTAATAATTATTGATGTTGAGCATCTTTTCACATGCCTCTTGGCCATATGTATATCTTCTTTGGAGAAATGTCTATTTAGGTCTTCTGCCCATTTTTTGATTGGGTTGTTTGCTTTTTTTGATATTGAGCTGCAGGAGCTGTTTATGTATTTTGGAGATTAATCCCTTGTCAGTTGCATTGGTTGCAAATATTTTCTCCCATTCTGAGGGTTGTCTTTTCATCTTGTTTATGGTTTCCTTTGCTGTGCAAAAGCTTTGAAGTTTCATTAGGTCCCATTTGTTTATTTTTGTTTTTATTTTCATTACTCTAGGAGGTGGGTGAAGAGTTCTATAGTGTCTGGTCTAAGAGTTCCTCTAAGAGTTTCCTCTAAGAGTTCTATAGTGTCCTGTCTTACATTTAGGTCTTTAATCCATTTTGAGGTTTTTTTTTTTTTTTTTCTTGCGGTATGAGGGCCTCTCACTGTTGTGGCCTCTCCCGTTGCAGAGCACAGGCTCCGGACGTGCAGGCTCAGCGGCCGTGACTCACTGGCCCAGCCGCTCCGCGGCATGCGGGATCTTCCTGGACCGGGGCACGAACCCGTGACCCCTGCATCGGCAGGCAGACTCTCAGCCACTGCGCCACGAGGGAAGCCCCCATTCTGAGTTTATTTTTGTGAATGGTATTAGGGAGTGTTCTAATTTCATTCTTTTACATGTAGCTGTCCAGTTTCCCAGCACCATTTGTTGAAGAGTCTGTCTTTTCTCCATTGTATAGTCTTGCCTCCTTTGTCATAGATTAGTTGACCATAGGTGCATGGGTTTATCTCTGGGCTTTCTGTCCTGTTCCATTGATCTATATTTCTGTTTTTGTGCCAGTACTATACTCTCTTGATGACTGTAGCTTTGTCGTATAGTCTGAACTCAGGGAACCTGATTCCTGCAGATCCATTTTTCTTTCTCAGGATTGCTTTGGCCATTGGGGGTCTTTTGTGTCTCCATTCAAATTTTAAGATATTTTGTTCTAGTTCTGTGAAAAATGCTGTTGGTAATTTGATAAGGATTGCATTGAACCTGTAGATTGCTTTGGGTAGTATAGTCATTTTCACAATATTGATTCTTCAATCCAAGAACATGGTATATCTCTCCATCTGTTTGTGTCATCTTTGATTTCTTTCATCAGTGTCTTATAGTTTTCTGAGTACAGGTCTTTTACCTCCTTAGGTAGGTTTGTTCTTAGGTATTTTATTCTTTTTGTTGCAATGGTGAATGGGATTGTTTCCTTAATTTCTCTTTCTCATCTTTCGTTGTTAGTGTATAGGAATGCAAGAGATTTCTGTGCATTAATTTTGTATCCTGCACTTTACCAATTTCATTTATCCATTTCTGACCTCAGAGTAGCTGTTGGGTAGACATATTAAAGGAGATATTTTTATCGTTAGAATACCACATGCCTTTCCAAAGTGTCTCCAAAGACACACTTCTTTTATTTTATAGTCATTGAATAAATATTTATTTGGTACCTTTTATATGACAGCAATGATAGCTTGTTTGCCTTTCCTCTTCCAAAGTCATTTTATGTATAGAATATGCCCTCCACAAGAGTGATTATCATGTTATCTACTCAGTAACTATCTTTGCCTTTCTTTTTAAATTCAGTTGGGATCTAAACATATGCTGCTTTAAGCACTTCTAATACTGTGTAAAGATCCAGATTTCTAACAAAAAAGGGGGGAGGAATATATCATTAAAAATATTCACTATATAAACATTCACTGCTGAATTCATTAATATCAATCAGTATCACTCAAAGGTGGTTTGGTTTATAATACTTGAACATTTTCCCCCTTTGCTTATTTTTTCATCTTTTAAAAACAAAAAATTAACACTTTTCATAGTAATTCCTTAATTTAAATGTTTTTTTATTTTAATGTGAGGATAATATTTGACAGAGAACAAAATGTTCTCCAGACCCATAATTTAGGGAAACCATCAATAGGGAAAGCACTGATATTATTTAAATCAGTAAGGTATGGTACTTGAGCCATTTAATGATAAAAAATAGAAAGTATAACATGGACCTTTGCCTAACTGATTATATTGGTATTTCCATAGTGTCCTTTTATTACATCTTACTGCAAGGGAGTTAATTTTGAAGAAAAAGTAATTGATGTTCTCAGTGTACGCTGTCAGGGATGAGAACATTCGTATTCATGACCTCAGCTATCTTATGGACTCCTAAAATTTTGTATCCCCTTCAGATATCTCTCTCCTGTGTTTTAGGTACATGTTCCAGCTGCCTATTAGATGTCTCCATGTGAATATCTCACAGGTACTTCAAATTCAACATGTGTAAGACTGTACACATCATCTACCCCTCTTCAAAATCCACTCCTCTCATAATTCTTTTTTAACAGCTTTATTGAATATGTGATAATTCAGTAAGCTGCATATATTTAAAGAGTACAATTTGATAAGTTTTGACATATGTGTACAGCCCCCAAACTATCACTACAGTCAAGATAGTGAACATATCCTTCACTCCCAAAAGTCTTGTGTCCCTCTAGTTTCTTCCATCCCGTCCTGTGTCACCCCTCTTCTTCTCCACCTCCAGCTGCAACCACTGATCTGCTTTCTGTCACTATAGATTAATTTCAAATTTCTAGAGCAGGGTTTGGCAAACTATGGCCTGTGGGCTAATCTGGCCTGCTGCCATGTTTGCAAATAAAGTTTTGCTAGAACACAACAAAACCCAATTGTTTATGTATTATCTATGGCTGCTTTCATGTTATAATAGCAGAGTTGGGTGTTTGCAACAGAAACTTTATGACTCGCAAAGCCTAAGATACTTACTATCTGACCCTTTACAGAAAAAGATTGCTGAGAGCTGCTCCAGAGTTTTATTTGAAATCATACTAAATCACACAGGGTGCACTTTTTCCCCCCCGCCGGCTTCTTTCACTCAGCATAATTAGTTTGAGGTTTGTCCATGCCTTGCACGTATCAGGAGTTCCTTCCTTTTTATTGTTGAGTAGTATTACCTTGTATAGGTATACCACAAGTTTATCTGTTCACCACCTGTAGATGGACATTTGTGTTATTGCTGGGTTTTGGCTGTTGCAGATACAAGGGCAGTGGGCATGTATACTTAGGAGTAAGAATATCTGGATCATATGTCTAAAGAATGTTTAAAGAAACTGTCAAAGTATTTCCCCAAATAGTTATATCACTTTACATTTCTTCAAGCAGGGTGTGAGTTCTAGTTCCTCCACATCCTTGCTAGCGTTTGGTACAGTTAGTCTTTTGAATTTGAGCCATTCTAATAGGTATGTAGTGATTTTTAAATTGCATTATGTTTTTTAAATTGCATTTCCATAATGACTAATGATGTTGAGCATGCTTTCTTGTTCTTATTTGCTATCTGTATATTTTCTTTGATGACACATCTGTTCAAATTTTCTGCCCAGTTTTTAATTGGTTTGTTTTATTATTATTGAGTTTGGATAGTTATTTATATATTCTGGATACTAGACCTTTACCAGATACATAATTTATGAATATTTTTTTCAACTTGTAGCTTGTCTTTTCATTCTTCTAACAGTATTTTTTTTAATTTTTATTTATTTTTATTTTTTTTTGCTGTACGCGGGCCTCTCACTGCTGTGGCCTCTCCCGTTGCGGAGCACAGGCTCCGGGGACACACAGGCTCCGCGGCCATGGCTCGCGGGCCCAGCCGCTCCGCGGCATGTGGGATCTTCCGGGATCGGGGCACGAACCCGTGTCCCCTGCATCGGCAGGCGGACTCTCAACCACTGCGCCACCAGGGAAGCCCCCTAACAGTATTTTTGAAGAGCTGAAGTTTTTAATTTTGATGAAATCCCATTTATCAATTTGTTCTTTTGAATTATGCTTTGGGTGTCATCTAAGAGATTTCCACAACCCAATGTTATAAAATTTTTCCTATGTTTTCTTATAGAAATTTTATAGTTTTAAGTTTTACATTTATATTTGTGATCTAATTTGAGTTGATTTTTGTATGGGGTATCAAGTATGGATCAAATTTTTTTTTTGGATATCCAGTTGTTTCAGCATCATTTGTTGAAAAGACTAGTCTTTCTTCACTGAATTGCCTTTCCATCTTTGTCAAAAAGTAGTTGTTTATTATATGTATGGAACTATTTCTGGACTCTCAGTTCTGTTCCATTGATCTGCTTGTCTATCTTATGGCAATAGTGCTGTCTTCATTACTGTAGCTTTATGATAAGTCTGGAAATCAGGTATTGTTAAGCCTCCAATTTTGTTATTTTGGCTAATCTAGTCCCTTTTGCACTTTCATATGACGTTTAGAATCACTTGTCAGCTGCTGAGATTTTGATCGGGATTGTATTGATTTATACATCAATTTGGGAGGAATTGACATCTTATCAATATGAGTTTTCTAACCCATGAACAAGATATATCTTTCCTCTTAAGTCTTCCTTAATTTTTCTCAACAATACTTTGTATTTTCCAGTATATGGTCGAATTTGAATTTAATTCCATCATGGTCAAAGGACCATGCTTTGTATGACATGGATCCTTTTAAATTTAAATTTATTGAGGCTGGACTTACAACCTAGAATATGGTCTATCCTGGAAAATATTTCATATACACTTGAGAATAATGTCTATTCAGCTCTTTTTGGGTGGTGTGTTCTATAAGCGTCAATGATGTCATGGTGGCAGATAGTGTAGTTTAATTCTATCCTATCCTTACTGATTTTCCTGCTTGTTCTCTCACTTATTGAGAGAGAGCTGGAAATCTCTGATTATAAATGTTGATTTGTCTGTTTCTCTTTGCAGTTCTATCAGTTTTTACTTCAAATATATTGAAACTTTGTTTTTGAGAGCATAACATTTAAAATTATGTCCTGTAATTAATTGACCCTGTTGTCATTGTGAAATGACCTTTTTCACAATGAAGGTCATATTTTCTGCTTTGAAATCTATTTTGTCTGATATTAATATAGCTACTCTAGTTTTCTTTTGATTAGCGTTAATTGTATCCTTTTACTTTTAATCCATTTGTGTCTTTCTATTTCAAATGTGTATTTTTAGACAGCATACAATTGGGTCTTTTTTAAAAATCCAATTGATAATTTCCATCTTTTTGTTGGGTGTTTAAACCATTTACATTTATTGTGACTATTGATGTGCTTAGCTTTAAGAGTATCATCTTGCTATATTTATTCTCTGTTACTCTTCCTTTTGAATTTGAATTAGTTGAGAAATCCTGTGATCCCATTTCATTTCCTTTGTTGGCCAATTAGGTGATTCTTTGTTGTTTTACTGATTGCTTTAGGGTTTAAGGTATTAAACTTATCATCGTCTGTTTTCAATGGTATTATATCGTATTACATATAGTGGAAGAACCTTGTGATAGTATACTTCCGTTTCTCCCTTTCTGGCCTTTGTGCTACTGTTGTCATGCATTTTACTTTTATTTATATGATAAATTCCATAATACAGTGGGGTTTTTTTTTTGGTTGTTGTTGCTTAAATAGTCATTTATCTTTTAATAAGGTTTAAATCATAGGAAAGAATTTTATATATTTATCCATGTGGATTCCATTTCCAGTGTTCTTCATTCCCTTATGGAGGTCCATATTTCCACCTGGTATCATTTTCCTTCTGCCTGAGGGACGTCCTTTAAATTTTTTTTTTTTTTTTTGGTAGTGTAGGTTTACTGGTAATAAATTCGTTCATCTTTTGTATATCTGAAAGTATCTTTATTTAGCCTTCACTTCTGAAAGGTATTTTCTCTGGATATAGAATTCTAGGTTGACAGTACTTTAAAGAATGTTGTTCCACTGGTTTATTGCGTGGAGTTTTTGACCAGAAATGTGCAGTCATTCCTGTATTTGCTCCTCTGTCTTTTCACTCTGGCTACTTTTAAAAAGGTATCTTTATCACTGTGTTCCTTTTAATAATTTCGTGTTTACTGAAACCAATTGTAGAAAATGTAGGTTTGTATTTTGTGTGCCTTTTCACATTTCACCTTCTAATATTTGACTTCTATTGGATTTTATGAAAGTTTCTGCAATAGATTGGAAATTTAAAACTAACAAGAACAAAAGCATTCTTCTACCACAGATAATTTGAGAAGCCCTGCATTATGGATGGGACTAGATTTTTTTCTGTTTTATTTTGCTTATTTAAAAAAATTGAAATATAATTTGCATACCATAAAATTTACCCATTTAAAGTGTACAATCAGTGGTTTTTATTATATTAAGGCTGTATAACTGTCAACATTATCTAATTCCAGAATATTTTTATCACCCCCCCAAAAAAAATCTCTGTACCCATTATCAGTTACTCCCCTTGCACTCACCCCAGCCATTTCTCCAGACCTAGGCAACCGCTAACGTACTTTCTCTTTTTATGGATATGCCTATCCTGACATTTCATATAAACAGAGCCATACAACATATGGCTTTTTGTGTCTGCCTTCTTAGCATAATGTTTTCAAGATTCATCCATGTTGTAGAATGTATCATTACTTTTTTCCTTTTTATGACCTTATAAATAATATTCCATTGTATGGATTATACCACATTTTGTTTATCCATTCATCAGGTGAAGGACATTTGGGTTGTTTCTACTCTTTGGCTGCTATGAATAATGTTGCTATAAATGTTTGTGCACATGTTTTTGTGTGGACATATCTTTTCCATTCTCTTGGTTATATTTCTAGGAGTGGAAATGCTAGGTCATAAGGTAACTATATTTAACTTTTTGAGAAACTGAAAAATTGTTTTCCAAAGCAGCTGCTCCACTTTATATTCCCACAAGCAATGTTATCCAGCTCCCAATTTCTCCCATTCTTGCTGACACTTATTGTTGTCTAGGTTTTTTTTTATACAGCAGGTTCTTATTAGTCATCAATTTTATACACATCAGTGTATACATGTCAATCCCAATAGCCCAATTCATCACACCCCCACCCCCACCCCCTGCCACTTTCCCCTCTTGGTGTCCATACGTTTGTTCTCTACATCTGTGTCTCCCATTTCTCCCCTACAAACCAGTTCATCTGTACCATTTTTCTAGGTTCACCTATATGCGTTAATATACGATATTTGTTTTTCTCCTTCTGACTTACTTCACTCTGTATGACAGTCTCTGTATCCATCCACGTCTCAACAAATGACCCAATTTCATTCCTTTTTATGACTGAGTAATATTCCATTGTATATATGTACCACATCTTCTTTATCCATTCATCTGTCAATGGGCATTTAGGTTGCTTCCATGACCTAGCTATTGTAAATAGAGCTGCAGTGAACATTGGGGTGCACTTGTCTTTTTGAATTATGGTTTTCTCTGGGTATATGCCCAGTAGTGGGATTGCTGGATCCTATGGTAATTCTATTTTTGGTTTTTTAAGGAACCTCCATACTGTTCTCCATAGTGACTGTATCAATTTACATTCCCACCAACATTGCAAGAGGGTTCCCTTTTCTCCACACCCTCACCAGCCTTTGTTGTTTGTACATTTTCTGATGATGCCCATTCTAACTGGTGTGAGGTGATACCTCATTGTAGTTTCGATTTGCATTTCTCTAATAATTAGTGATGTTGAGCAGCTTTTCATGGCTTCTTGGCCATCTGTTTGTCTTCTTTGGAGAAATGTCTATTTAGGTCTTCTGCCCATTTTTGGATTGGGTTGTTTGTTTTTTAATATTGAGCTGCATGAGCTGTTTATATATTTTGGAGGTTAATCCTTTGTCTGTTGATTCATTTGCAAATATTTTCTCCCATTCTGAGGGTTGTCTTTTCATCTTGTTTATGGTTTCCTTTGCTGTGAAAGAGCTTTGAAGTTTCATTAGGTCCCATTTGTTTATTTTTATTTTCATTTCCATTACTCTAGGAGGTGGATCAAAAAAGATCTTGCTGTGATTTATGTCAAAGAGTGTTCTATGTTTTTCTCTAAGAGTTTTATAGTATCCAGTCTTACATTTAGGTCTCTAATCCATTTTGAGTTTATTTTTGTGTATGGTGTTAGGGAGTGTTCTAATTTCATTCTTTTGCATGTAGCTGTCCAGTTTTCTCAGCACCACTTATTGAAGAGGCTGTCTTTTCTCCTTTATCATAGATTAGTTGACCATAGCTGTGTGGGTTTATCTCTGGGCTTTCTATCTTGTTCCATTGATCTATGTTTCTGTTTTTGTGCCAGTACTATATTGTCTTGATTACTCTAGCTTTGTAGTATAGTCTGAAGTCAGGGAGTTTGAATCCTCCTGCTCCATTATTTTCCGTCAAGACTGCTTTGGCTATTCGGGGTCTTTTGTGTCTACATACAAATTTTAAGATTTTTTGTTGTAGTTCTGTAAAAAATACCATTGGTAATTTGTTAGGGATTGCATTGAATCTGTAGATTGCTTTGGGTAGTATAGTCATTTTCACAATATTGATTCTTCCAATCCAAGAACATGGTATATCTCTCCATCTGTTTGTGTCATCTTTGATTTCTTTCATCAGTGTCTTATAGTTTTCTGAGTATAGGTCTTTTACCTCCTTAGGTAGGTTTGTTCTTAGGTATTTTATTCTTTTTGTTGCAATGGTAAATGGGAGTGTTTCCTTAATTTCTCTTTCAGATTTTACATCATTAGTGTATAGGAATGCAAGAGATTTCTGTGCATTAATCTTGTATCCTGCAACTTTACCAAATTCGTTCATTAGCTCTAGTAGTTTTCTGGTGGCATCTTTAGGATTCTCTATGTATAGTATCATGTCATCTGCAAACAGTGACAGTTTTACTTCTTCTTTTCCAATTTGTATTCCTTTTAATTCTTTTTCTTCTCTGATTGCCGTGGCTAGGACGTCCGAACTATGTAGAATAAAAGTGCCGAGGTCGGACGTCCTTGTCTTGTTCCTGTTCTTAGAGGAAGTGCTTTCAGCTTTTCACCATTGACTATGACATTAGCTATGCGTTTGTCATACATGGTCTTTATAATGTTGAGCTATGTTCCCTCTATGCCCACTTTCTGACAAGGTTTTATCATAAATGGGTGTTGAATTTTGTCAAAAGCTTATTCTGAATATATTGGGATGATCATATGGGTTTTTAAAAAAAATTATTTAGTTTTGGCTGCAATGGGTCTTCATTGCTGCCTGCGGGCTTTCTCTAGATGTGGTGAGAGAGGGCTAGTCTTCATCGTGGTATGTGGGCTTCTCATTGTGGTGGCTTCTCATGTTGTGGAGCACGGGCTTTAGAGCACAAGGGCTTCAGTAGTTTTGGCTCGCGGGCTCTAGAGCTCAGGCTCAGTAGTTGTGGCGCATGGGCTTAGTTACTGCATGGCATGTGGGATCTTCCCAGACCAGGAATTCAACCCGTGTCCCCTGCATTGGTAGGCAGATTCTTAACCACTGCACCACAAGGGAAGTCCCTCCTTATTTCTTTTCATTCTTTTTTCTTTATTCTGTTCTGCAGTGGTGATTTCCACCAACCTTGATTGTTTTCCAGCTCACTTATTCTTTCTTCTGCGTCAGTTACTCTGCTCTTGATTCCTTCTAGTGGTTTTTTATTTCAGCTATTGTGTTGTTTATCTTTGTTTGTTCTTAAATCTTCTAGCTCTTTGTTAAACATTTCTTGTGTCTTCTCGGCCTATGCCTCCATTCTTTATTTATTTTTTGGCTGCATTGTGTGGCATGTGGGATCTTAGTTCCCTGACCAGTGATCAAACCTGTGCTCCCTGTAGTGGAAGCACGGAGTCCTAACCACTGGGCAGCCAGGGAATTCCCTGTGCTTCTGTTCTTTTTCCAATATCTTGGATCATCTTTACTATCATTACTCTGAATTCTTTTTCTGGCAGATTGCCTGTCTCCACTTTACTTAGTTATTCTTCTGGGGTTTTATCGTGTTCCTTCATCTGGAATATATTTCTCTGTCATCTCATTTTGCGTAACTTTCTGTGATTGCTGTCTCCATTCTGCAGGCTGCAGGGTTGTAGTTCTTTATGCTTCTGCTGTCTGCCCTCTTGTGGGTGAGGCTGTCTAAGAGGCTTGTGCAGGCTTCCTTCCTGGTTGGAGGGACTGGTGCCTGCCCACTGGTGGGTGGAGCTGGGTCTTGTCTCTCTGATGGGCAGGGCCCAGTCAGTGGGTGTGTTTAGAGGCGGCTGTGTGTTTAGGATAACTTTAGGCAGGCTGTCTGCTGATGGGCGGGGCTGTCTTCCCACCCTGTTGGTTGTTTTGCCTGAGGTGTCCCAGCCCTGGAGCCAGCACTGGAGCCTGCAGGCTGTTGCGTGGGGCTAGATCTTGATGCCAAAATTGCAACCTCTGGGAGAGCTCACGCCAATGAATATTCCCTGGAGCCTCCGCCACCAGTGTCCTTGTCCCCCACAGTGAGCCACGGCCAACTGCCACCTCCCCAGGAGACCCTCCAAAACCCGCAGGTAGGTCTGGCCTGGGCTCCTGTGGAGTTACTCCTTTGATGTGGGTCAGTGCACATGAAACCTTGTGTGTGCCCTCCAAGAATGGAGTCTCTGTTTCCCCCAGTCCTGTGGAGCTCCTGCACTCCAGTCCCGCTGGCCTTGAAAGCCAAATGCTCTGGGGGTTCCTCATCCCAATGCCAGACCCTAAGCTGAGGAGGCTGATGTGGGGCTCAGAACTCTCACTCCTTGGGAAGAACCTCTGTGATATAAGTATTTTTCAGTTTGTGGGTCGCCTACTCGGTTGGTATCGGGTTTGATTATATTGTGAAACCGTCCATTCTACTGTCTCTTTGTGGCTTCTTCTTTGTCTTTGGATGTAGAATGCCTTTTTTGATAGATTCCAGTCTTTTTTGTCAGTGGTTGTTCAGCAGTTAGTTGTGATTTTGGTGTTTTCATCAGAGAGGGTGAGCTCAAGTTTTTCTCCTCTGCCATATTGTCCTCTTTCCTGTTTGCCCTTAGAAGAACAAAGATTGTGACTTCACAGTGCTGCTTCTCACCAGCTGGCCTGAGGGACAGTTGAAGATGAGGTAGAAGATCTCCTTTGGGGGTGGTCTTATCAAGGAAGAAAGGCACTAGACTAAAGAGTTGGATACATTTTTTTCCCCATTACTGGATGTTAAAGTTTGACAGATTATATTGCCCTGGCAGTATCTTATCACCATTGCAGGTAATATTAGTCCCACTGTATTATTCAGGGTTCTCCTGAGAAACAGAGCCAATGGGATGTTTGTACACATAAGAAGAGATTTATTATAAGGAATTGACTCGCACAATTATGGGGAATAGTGAGTCCAAAATCTACAGTGTGGGCTGGCAGGTTGGAGACCCAGGAGAGCCAGTGTTGCAGATGAAGTCCAAAGATAGTCTACTTTCCCTCTCGTCAGGGAGGCTGGTCTTTTTGCTCTACAGGGGCTTCCAGCTGACTTGCTGAGGCCCATCCACATTATGGAGGACTATCTGCTTTACCCAAAGTCCAGCAATTTAAATGTTAGTCTCATCCAAAACTCCCTCCAAGTTGACACATACAGTTAACCATCACATCCACCAAGCTGTAAAATGAGTAGTTTTGTAATAAGTGTTCTTGTGCAGTATAGTATATGAATACATCTTTTTTTTTCCTGTGTGGGTTCATAAAAATGTTTACTGTAAAGGAAAATACTTTCTTCCTTTATCACATCATTTTGTAATCCTTTGAGGTTTTATGGGAACACTACACATTTTCTGAATTATTGGCATTAATCAGTGAACACTTGGAGATACTTGCTTTGAATAGAATGTGGCCTGTTTTTATTCCAGACAGAAGGAATAAAAGCTTCATTAATCTGTTTGTTTGAAACCATCAAGAAGATCTCACCTGACATTTTAGTTTCATCGTCTGTAAAGGATTCACAGAAATCCTATTTGGTTGTTTATTAGCAACATTTTAAAAAAATTCCATAATTGGTATGCCTGTGGTGGGAACAGCTGGGGATCTCTTTGAGCCAGCCATCTGCACAGACAATTCCTAGGATGGTTTTATTTGCTTAGATTAGCCCAGGCAGATAACAACAACTGCACCTGGATATGCTTCATCCTTGCTGTAAGGCTGGTGTCTGGGAGTGTTTTTTAGGCACAGCCTAGCCCCCAAAGACCTGTGGCTTTGTTTCTCTGCAGGGGATATATTTTTGCTACTGGTACCTTTTTTTCCTTGTAAATTAAAGTGATAACTTCAAAAACTCATCAAACCCAGAGAAACGTTATTCAGCCTTGAAAATCTGCATTATCATATTACCAAATCTCATTGTTGTATCAGAAAGCTAAAACCATACAGGCAACTGTTCTAGTCATAAATTACCACACATATGTGGGCAAATAGCTATAAAGCTCGCATAGTGCTAATCACAGTGCTGAATGGGTAGGTTTACTTTACATGCTGCTCCTACATGCTCCAAAAAGAACCACACGCTTTACAGGGAGGGCTACTTCCTCCTTGCCTCTCTTGTCCTCTTCGTAGGCAGTTGTATTCCAGGCTCTAGGGAAAAGACCTCTACTGTACTTTGCCAGCCACGATGGTCTGCTCTCATTCATAAAGCTACTGAATGTTACTCCCAACCTACCTTGAATTTTTTCAATATGGAATTAAGTTTAACATATCTTGGTCTATTGTGAAAGCTGGTTCAGAATTTTTTTTTCCAGCTTGTTTTTTAGGGGAAGAACTTTTAGTTCAGTAGTTTTATATGTCATTCCATTGGAGGAGGATACTAAAGGGCATTCAGTAAGCTCTCTTTATCTTAGTTATATTTGACATTAATTACTGATATAGAAATATTCAAGTAACAATGTTTTTTGTCATTTTTTAACATCTTTTTTGGAGTATAATTGCTTTACAATGTTGTGTTAGTTTCTGCTATATAACAAAGTGAATCAGCTATATGTATACATATATTCCCATATCCCCTCCCTCTTGCGTGTCCCTCCCACCCTCCCTATCCCACCCCTCTAGGAGGTCACAAAGCACCGAACTGATCTCCCTGTGCTATGCAGCTGCTTCCCACTAGCCATCCATTTTACATTTGGTAGTGTATATATGTCAGTGCTACTCTCTCTCAGTTCGTCCCAGCTTACCCTTCCCCCTCCCCGTGTACTCAAGTTCATTTTCTATGTCTGTGTCTTTATTCCTGTCCTGCCCCTAGGTTCATCAGAACCATTTTTTTTTTAGATTCCATATATATATGTGTTAGCATATGGTATTTGTTTTTCTTTTTCTGACTGACTTCACTCTGTATGACAGACTCTATGTCCATCCACCTCACTACAAATAACTCAATTTCATTTCCTTTTATGGCTGAGTAATATTCCATTGTATATATGTGCCACATCTTCTTTATCCATTCATCTGTCGATGGACATTTAGGTTGCTTCCATGTCCTGACTATTGTGAATAGTGCTGCAGTGAACACTGTGATACATATCTCTTTTTGAATTATGGTTTTCTCAGGGTGTATGCCCAGTAGTGGGATTGCTGGGTCATATGGTTATTCTATTTTTAGTTTTTTAAGGGACCTCCATACTGTTCTCCATACTGGCTGTATCAATTTACATTCCCACCAACAATGCAGCAGGGTTCCCTTTTCTCTACACGGTCTCCAGCATTTATTGTTTGTAGATTTTTTAATGATGGTCATTCTGACTGGTGTTAGGTGATACCTCATTGTGTTTTTTATTTGCATTTCTCTAATGATTAGTGATGTTGAGCATTCTTTTATGTGTTTGTTGGCAATCTGTATATCTTCTTTTTTTTTTTTGGCGGTATGCGGGCTTCTCACTATTGTGACCTCTCCTGTTGCAGAGCACAGGCTCTGGACGCGCAGGCTCAGTGGCCATGGCTCATGGGCCTAGCCGCTTTGCGGCATGTGGGATCTTCCCGGACCAGGGCACGAACCCGTGTCCCCTGTATCGGCAGGCGGACTCTCAACCACTGCGCCAACAGGGAAGCCCTGTATATCTTCTTGGAGAAATATCTGTTTAGGTCTTCTGCCCATTTTTGGATTGGGTTGTTTGTTTTTTTGCTGTTGAGCTGCATGAGCTGCTTGTATATTTAGGAGATTAATCCTTTGTCAGTTGCTTCATTTGCAAATACTTTCTCCCATTCTGAGGGTTGTCTTTTTGTCTTGTTTATGTTTTCCCTTGCTGTGCAAAAGCTTTTAAGTTTCATTAGGTCCCATTTGTTTATTTTTGTTTTTATTTTTATTTCTCTAGGAGGTGGGTCAAAAAGGATCTTGCTGTGATTTATGTCATAGAGTGTTCTGCCTATGTTTTCCTCTAAGAGTTTTATAGTGTCTGGTCTTACATTTAGGTCTTCAATCCATTTTGAGTTTATTTTTGTGTATGGTGTTAGGAAGTGTTGTAATTTCATTCTTTTCTATGTAGCTGTCCAGTTTTCCCAGCACAACTTATTGAAGAGGCTGTCTTTTCTCCATTGTATAGTCTTGCCTTCTTTATCAAAGATACGGTGACCATATGTTTGTGGGATTATCTCTGGGCTTTCAATCCTGTTCCACAGATCTATAGTTATTTTTGTGCCAGTGCCATACTGTCTTGATTACTGTAGCTTTGCAGTATAGTCTGAAGTCAGGGAGCCTGATTCCTCCAGCTGCATTCCTCTTTCTCATGTTTGCTTTGGCAGTCTGGGGTCTTTTGTGTTTCTGAACAAATCAGAAATTTATTTGTTCTAGTTCTGTGAAAAATGCCGTTGGTAATTTGATCAGGATTGCATTGACTCTGTAGATTGCTTTGGGTAGTATAGTCATTTTCACAATGTTGAGTCTTCCAGTCCAGGAACATGGTATACCTCTCCATCTGTTTGTATTGTCTTTAATTTCTTTCATCAGTGTCTTATAGTTTTCTGCATACAGGTCTTTTGTCTCCGTAGGTAGGTTTATTCCTAGGTATTTTATTCTTTTTGTTGCAGTGGTAAACGGGAGTGTTTCCTTAATTTCTCTTTCAGATTTTTCATCGTTAGTGTATAGGAATGCAAGAGATTTCTGTGCCTTAATTTTGTATCCTGCTGCTTTACCAACTTTACTGATTAGCTCTAGTAGTTTTCTGGTAGCATCTTTAGGATTCTCTATGTATAGTGTCATGTCATCTGCAAACAGTGACAATTTTACTGTTTCCTTTCTTATTTGGGATCCTTTTATTTCTTTTTCTTCTCTGATTGCTGTGGCTAAAACTTCCAAAACTACGTTGAATAAAAGCGGTGGAGTGGGCAACCTTGTCTTGTTCCTGATCTTGGAGGAAATGGTTTCAGTTTTTTATTGTTGAGAACGATGTTGGCTGTGGGTTTGTTATATATGGCCTTTATTATGTTGAGGTAGGTTCACTCTGTGCCTACTTTCTGGAGGATTTTTATCATAAATGGGTGTTGAATTTTGTCAAAAGCTTTTTCTGCATCTATTGAGATTATCATATGGTTTTTATACTTCAGTTTGTTAGTATGGTGTATCACATTGATTGATTTGCATATATTGAAGAATCCTAGCATTCCTGGGAAAAACCCCATTTGATTATGGTGTATGATCCTTTTAACGTGCTGTTGGATTCTGTTTGCTAGTATTTTGTTGAGGATTTTCGTGTGTATGTTCATCAGTGATGTTGGCTTGTAGTTTTCTTTTTTTGTGACATCTTTGTCTGGCTTTGTTATCAGGGTGATGATGGCCTAATAGTGTGAGTTTGGGAGTGTTCCTCCCTCTGCTGTATTTTGGAAGGGTTTGAGAAGGATAGGTGTTAGCTCTTCTGTAAATGTTTTTATAGAATTCACCTGTGAAGCCATCTGGTCCTGGGCTTTTGTTTGTTGGAAGATTTTAAATCACAGTTTCAATTTCAGTGCTTGTGATTGGTCTGTTCACTATTTCTCTTTCTTCCTGGTTCAGTCTCAGAAGGTTATACTTTTCTAAGAATTCGTCCATTTTTTCCAGGTTGTCCATTTTATTGGCATATAGTTGTTTGTAGTAATCTCTCATGATCCTTTGTATTTCTGCAGTATCAGTTGTTACTTTTCATTTTTCATTTCTAATTCTGTTGATTTGAGTCTTCTCCCTTTTTTTCTTGATAAGTCTGGCTAATGGTTTATCAATTTTGTTTATCTTCTCAAAGAACCAGCTTTTAGTTTTATTGATCTTTGCTATCATTTCCTTCATTTCTTTTTCATTTATTTCTGATCTGATCTTTATGATTTCTTTCCTTCTGCTAACTTTGGGTTTTTTTGTTTTTGTTCTTTTTCTTTCTCTAATTGCTGTAGGTGTAAGGTTATGTTGTTTATTTCAGATTTTTCTGTTTCTTGAGGTAGGATTGTATTGTTATAAACTTGCCTCTTAGAACTGCTTTTGCTGCATCCCATAGGTTTTGTGTCGTCTTGTTTTCATTGTCATTTGTTTCTAGGTACTTTCTGATTTTCTCTTTGATTTCTTCAGTGACCTCTTGTTTATTTAGTAGTGTATTGTTCAGCCTCCATGTGTTTTGTTATTTTTACAGTTTTTTTTCTGTAATTGAAATCTAGTGTCATAGCATTGTGATCCGAAAAGATACTTGATACGATTTCAGTTTTCTTAAATTTACCAAGCCTTGATTTGTGACGCAAGATATGAACTATCCTGGAGAATGTTCCATGAGCACTTGAGAAGAAAGTGTATTCTGTTGTTTTTGGATGGAATGTCCTATAAATATCAAGTCCATCTGGTCTAATGTGTCATTTAAAGCTTGTGTTTCCTTAATTAATTACTTTATTTATTTACGGCTGCCTTGGGTCTTTGTTGCTGTGCACTGGTTTTCTCTAGTGGCAGTGAACGGGGGCTACTCTTCATTGTGGTGCATGGGCTTCTCATTGCTGTGGCTTCTCTTGTTGCGGAGCATGGGCTCTAGGCTCATGGGTTTCAGTAGTTGCGGCACACGTGCTTAATAGTTTTGGCTTGCAGGCTCTAGATCACAGGCTCAGTAGTTGTGGCATACAGGCTTAGTTGCTCCACAGCATGTGGGGTCTTCCCAGCCCATGCTTGAATACTTGTCCCCTGCATTCGCAGACAGATTCTCAACCACTGCACCACCACTGCACCACCAGTGAAGTCCCTCCGTGTTTATTTTCATTTTGGATGATGTGTCCATTAGTGAAAGTGGGGTGTTAAAGTCCCCTACTATTATTGTGTTACTGTTGATTTCCCCTTTCATGGCTGCAGTATTGAGGTGCTCCTATGTTGAGTGCATAAAGATTATTTATTTTTGGCTGCATTGGGTCTTCGTTGCTGTGCACGGGCCTTTTTTTTTTTTTTTTTTTTTTGCGGTACACGGACCTCTCACTGTTGTGGCCTCTCCCATTGCGGAGCACAGGCTCTGGATGCACAGGCTCAGCGGCCACGGCTCACGGGCCTAGCCTCTCCGCGGCATGTGGGATCTTCCTGGCCCGGGGTATGAACCTGTGTCCCCTGCATCGTCAGGTGGACTCTCAACCACTGCGCCACCAGGGAAGCCCTGGGCCTTTCTTTAATTGCGGCAAGCGGGGGCTACTCTTCATTGCGGTGAGCTGGCTTCTCTTTGCGGTGGTTTCTCTTATTGCAGAGCATGGGCTCTAGGCTCAAAGGCTTCAGTAGTTGTGGCACGTGGGCTCAGTACTTGTGGCTTGCGAGCTCTAGAGTGCAGGCTCAGTAGTTGTCTTGCATGGGCTTAGTTGCTTCCTGGCATGTGGGATCTTCCCTGACCAGGTGTTGAACCCATGTCTCCTGCATTGGCAGGCAGATTCTTAACCACAGTGCCACCAGGGAAGCCTGGATGCATAAATATTTACAATTGTTATATCTCTCTTGGATTGATCCATTGATCATTATGTAGAGTCCTTCTTTGTCTCTTGTAATAGTCTTTATTTTAAAGTCTATTTTGTCTGATATGAGTATTGCTACTCTAGCTTTCTTTTTTGTTGTTGTTGTTTTTTTTTTTTTTTTTTTTTTTGCAGTACGCGGGCCCCTCACCCTCGCAGCCCCTGCCGTTGCGGTGCACAGGCTCCGGACCAGCAGGCCCAGCGGCCACGGCCCACGGGCCCAGCGGCTCTGTGGCACGTGGGACCCTCCCGGACCGGGGCACGAACCCGCGTCCCCTGCATCAACAGGCGGACTCCCAACCACTGCGCCACCAGGGAAGCCCTCTAGCTTTCTTTTGATTTCCATTTGCATGGTATACCTTTTTCCATCCTCTCTCTTGCAGTCTGTATGTGTCCCTAGGTCTGAAGTGGGTCTCTTGTAGACAGCGTATATATGCGTCTTAGTTTTGTATCCATTCAGCCAGTTGGTGTCTTTTGGTTGGACCATTTAATCCATTTACATTTAAGGTAGTTATCAGTATGTATGTTCCTATTACCATTTTCTGAATTGTTTTGCATTTGTTTTTGTAGGTCTTTTCCTTCTCTTGTGTTCCTTTAGCATTTGTTGTACAGCTGGTTTGGTGGTGCTGAATTCTCTTAACTTTTGCTTTTCTGAAAAGATTTTAATTTCTCCATCACATCTGAATGATATCCTTGCTGGGTAATCTTGGTTGTAGGTTTTTCCCTTTCATCACTTTAAGTATACCATGCCACTCCCTTGTGGCTTACACAGTTTCTGCTGAAAGATCAGCTGTTAAACTTATGGGGATTCTGTTGTATGTTATCTGTTGCTTTTCCCTTGCTGCTTTTAGTATTTTTTCTTTGTACTTAATTTTTGATAGTTTGATTACTATGTGTCTTGGCGTTTTTCTCCTTGGGTTTATCCTGTGTGGGACTCTCTGCACTTCCTGGACTTGACTGACTATTTCCTTTCCCATACTAGGGAAGTTTTCAACTTATAATCTCTTCAAATACTTTCTCAGCCCCTTTCTCTTTCTCTTCTTCTTCTGGGACCCCTATTATTCGAATGTTGGTGCGTTTAATGTTGTCCCAAAGGTCTCTGAGACCATCCTCAATTCTTTTCATTCTTTTTTCTTTATTCTGCTCTGTGACAGTTATTTCCAGTATTTTATCTTACAGGTCACTTATCCATTCTTCTGCCTCAGTTGTTCCACTATTGACTTCTTCTAGAGAATTTTTAATTTCATTTATTGTGGTGTTCATCATTGTTTGTTTGTTCTTTAGTTCTTTTAGGTCTTTGATAAACGTTTCTTGTATTTTCTCCATTCTGTTTCCAAGATTTTGGATCATCTTTACTGTCATTATTCTGAATGCTTTTTCAGGTAGACTGCCTATTTCCTCTTCATTTGTTAAGTCTGGTGGGTTTTTATCATGCTTTTTCAGTTAGACTGCCTATTTCCTCTTCATTTGTTAAGTCTGGTGGGTTTTTATCTTGCTCTTTCATCTGCTGTGTGTTTTTCTGTCTTCTCATTTTGCTTATCTTACTGTGTTTGGGGTCTCCTGTTTGCAGGCTGCAGGTTCGTATTTCCCGTTGTTTTTGGTGTCTGCCTCTAGTGGATGAGATTGGTTCAGTGGCTTTTGTAGGCTTTCTTGTGGAGGGGACTGGTGCCTGTGTTCTGGGGGTTGGGCATGGATCTTGTCCTTCTGGTGGGCAGGGCTGCTTCTGGTAGTGTGTTTTAGGATGTCTGGGAACTTAGTAATACTTTAGGCAGCCTCTCTGCTAATGGGTGGGGTTGTGTTCCTGTCTTGCTAGTTGTTTGGAATGGGGCATCCAGCCCTGCAGCTTGCTGGCCGCTGGGTGGAGCTGGGTCTTAGCGTTGAGACAGAGATCTCTGGGAGAGCTCTTGCCGATTGATATTACGTGGAGCCAGGAGGTCTCTGGTGGTCCAATGTCCTGGACTCGGCTCTGTCACCTCAGAGGCTCAGGCTTGACACCCGGCCGGAGCACCAAGACCCTGCGAGCCATACGGCTTGGAAGAAAAGGAAGAAAAAAACCCAACAAAACAAAAAAACGAACAGATAGGACCCCAAACCAAATGGTAAAAGCAAGACTAAACAGACAAAAATCACACAAAGAAACACACACACACACCATAAAAAGAAAACAAGCAAACAAACAACAAGAAAAAGAAAGAAAAAAGAACAGTCAAAACCCTAGGACAAGGGGATGTGGGAACAGATGTATATGTATGACTGATTCACTTTGTTATAAAGCAGAAACTAATAAAAAAACAAAAAAAAAAACAAAAAAAAAAACCCTAGGACAAATGGTAAAAGCAGACCTTAAGCAGACAAAATCACACAAAGAAACATACACATACACAATCACAAAAAGAGAAAAAAGAAAAAAAATTGTAAAAAATGAATCCACCAATGATAACAAGCACTAAAAAGTAAACTAAGATAAACATAAAAAATCAGAAACAAATCAGATGCGGAAAGCAAACCCCAAGTCTGCAGTTGCTCCCAAAGTCCACCACCTCAATTTTGGGAAGATTCGTTGTCTATTCAGTTATTCCACAGATGCGGCGTTCCTCAAGTTGATTGTGGGGATTTAATCTGCTGCTCCTCAGGCTGCACAGAGAAATTTCCCTTTCTCTTCTTTTTTTTTTGCACAGCTCCTGGGGTTCAGCTTTGGTTTTAGCCCCGCCTCTGCATGTAGGTCGCCCTCAGGCATCTGTGCCCTGCCCAGACAGGACGGGGTTAAAGCAGCGGCTGATTAGGGGGTCTGGCTCACTCAGGCCAGGGAGAGGGAGGGGTACGGTAGTCATAACTGGAATGCGGGGTGAGCCTGCAGTGGCAGAGGCTGGCATGACATTGCACCAGCCTGAGGCGTGCTGTGTGTTCTCCCGGGAAGTTGTCCCTGGATCTTGGGACCCTGACAGTGGCAGGCTGCACAGGCTCCCTGGAGGGGTGTGTAGGTAGTCACCTGTGCTTGCACACAGGGTTCACGGTGGCCGCAGCAGCACCTTTAGCGTTTCATGCCTGTCTCTGGGGTCTGAGCTGATAGGCACGGCTTGCGCCTGTCTCTGGAGCTTGTTTAGGTGGTGCTCTGAATCCCCTCTCCTCACGCACCCCGAAACAATGGTCTATTGCCTCTTAGGCAGGTCCAGACTTTTCCCTGGACTCCCTCCTGGCTAGCTGTGGTGCACTAGCCCCCTTCAGGCTGTGTTCATGCAGCCAACCCCAGTCCTTTCCCTGGGGTCTAACCTCCAAAGCCCCAGTCTCAGCTCCCAGCCCCGACCCGTCCCGGTGGGTGAACAGACAAGCCTCTCAGGCTGGTGAGTGCTGTCAGCACCGATCCTCTATGTGGGAATCTCTCTGCTTTGCCGTCTGCACCCCTGTTACTCTGCTCTCCTCTGTGCCTCCAGAGCTTCCCTGCTGCCACCCCCATCTCTGCCAGTGAAGGGGCTTCCTAGTGTGTGGAAACTTTTCCTCCTTCACAGCTCCCTCCCAGAGGTGCAGGTCCCGTCCCTATTCTTTTGTCTCTGCTTTTTCTTTTTTCTTTTGCCCTACCCAGGTACGTGGGGAGTTTCTTGCCTTTTGGGAAGTCTGAGGTCTTCTGCCGGTGTTCAGTAGGCGTTCTGTAGGAGTTTCACATGTTGATGTATTTTTGATTCATTTGTGGGGAGGAAGGTGATCTCCACGTCTTACTCCTCCACCATCTTGCAGGTCTCCCTCAAACAATGTTCTTTTAAAAATAAGTTTTAGAATGCATTCTTCTAAAATTGTTCTCTGTTAATATTAAACTTAATTGTTTATCAGTTTGTCCAGTTTTAAACATCTAAAGGATTAATATTTTAATACATAAGATTTAATGTCTTAGTCTAGGCTCCAAATATATAAACTACTTAATTTTTTAATATAGTACTTATATTAAAGCATTCTCAGTAGACAGATCAGGCAGTACCACCTACAGCAGCGGTCCCCAACCTTTTTGGCACCAGGGACCGGTTTTGTGGAAGACTATTTTTCCATGGATGGGGGTGGGAGGGAAGGTTCAGGCAGTAATGCGAGCGATGGTTCAGGCGGTAATGCGAGCCATGAGGAGTGGCAGATGAAGCTTCGCTTGCTTGCCAGCCACTCACCTCCTCCTGCGGCCCGGGAGTTCGGGACCCCTGTCCTACAGAAAATCCCACACTTTGACCTTGGTCATTGAATCAATTTACATCCAATCAGGAGATGGAAGCCATGTAGCAGATTACACAGGGGAAGTTTAATATAAGGAATTGTTGGACTTTCCTGGTGGTGCAGTGGTTAAGAATCCACCTGCCAATGCAGGGGACACGGTTTCGAGCCCTGTTCTTGGAAGACCCCACATGCTGTGGAGCAGCTTAGCCCGTGTGCCACAATTACTGAGCCTGCGCTCTGGAGCCCACGAGCCACAGCTGCTGAACCTGTGTACTGCAACTACGGAAGCCCACGTTCCTAGAGCGTGTGCTCTGCAACAAGAGAAGCTACCACAATGAGAAACCCTCACACCGCAATGGAAGAGTAGTCCCCGCTCTCTGCAACTAGAGAAAGCCCGTGTGCAGCAACAAAGACCCAATGCAGGGAAAATAAGTAAATAAATAAATAAACAAACAAACAAAGAATTGTTAAACTCTAAGAAATAAGTGACCAAAAGTTATAAGGAAACTGTGTGTTTCCTTTGAGCTGAGGGAGTATATATACCCAGGAAGGACAAAGGTGCAAGGAATTCCGCCTCCCCAAGACTGGGGTTCAAAACTTGTTGGAAAAAGTGTAGTTCAGCCCACAGAATAGCAGAGAAGCTTGCCTCTTTGCCCAGGCTGTACTGTTTTTTGTTTTTGTTTTGTTTGTTTGTTTGTTTGTTTGTTTGTTTTTGCGGTACGCGGGCCTCTCACTGTTGTGGCCTCTCCTGTTGTGGAGCACAGGCTGCAGATGCGCAGGCTCAGTGGTCATGGCTCACGGGCCTAGCCGCTCTGCGGCATGTGGGATCTTCTCGGACTGGGGCACGAACCCGTGTCCCCTGCATCAGCAGGCAGACTCTCAACCACTGCGCCACCAGGGAAGCCCAGCTGTACTGGTTTGAATTTGCTGGGCAAGCAGGAAGCAGCCCTTTGGAGTGCTAGGAAGGCATGGGCAATGAGCAGTTAAGGGTGTGGGTATGCAAAGGTGGCATAGGCTTGGGTAGGCAGGAGGGAATGATGTAGGCAGAAGGCCTTCAGAACGCTGGTTTGCATGTGGAGAGGGCCATGGGAAGGCTATCACCAGGCCAGGCCAAAACCACAAGGTTGCCAAGGAATCGTACATTCTGGGTTCACGGTTGGGGCAGACCTCCAGCAGATTTCATTCTCCCCCACCCCAGCCTGTGTGCAGCAAACATGAGAGCCCCTTCCTCCTGTAGTGTCCCTCTAGTGCTCTCTACTGAGAAATTTAGCATCTTGCTCAGTGTAGAAGAAAAATGTTTTAAGGAATTCTGTTCACTGTGGCTGAACATATATTGAAAGGAAAATTTGGAGTTGAGAGGCATTAGTTGATACTAGCACATTTATAATCTCATAATAATCTGGGCCCCTGTTTCCTCTTTACAGCTTAGTGTCAACTGTGAAGTGACTTTCTCCATATATTTTACAACCCAGCTATTATGATGAGGAGGGGTAGTCTAGGAACAGATCTTCAAGTTGAGTTTTGGTGCCATCATCTGAGCCTCCTTGTCCCCATTCTAGAGTAGTTAAATGAATAGTTAAGTAGAGATGCTATTTAGCTGTAAGTAGTAAATTTGTAAGTTCTTACCCCTAACTCTGATTTCCCCAGTGGCACTGATTTTAAAATTGGCTGGCCTAATCACAGGTCCAAGAGAAATGAGAGGTAATTATAACAACTGATTAAAGAAAAAACATGGTGAATATATTTTCTTTCATTCTATTGGGAAATATAAATTTTTGTAAATAAATGTTAATAATTTGATTTTAAATTATATCTCATTGATACTTAGAATGAGTTTTATTATTGTTGTGACTGATTAATAAAAAAATAAAGATCCAGAATGCCATACTGGTTTGTATAAATTTAAAAATGAGGTTCTTGACTAAACACAGACATGTTCCTTACAAAAATAACCTTTAACAAAAAAAAAGTATTGTTTTATATTCAGTAAATATCTACTGAGCCCCTGTGAAAAGCACAGATGGTTTAAGATCTTAATTTTCTTAGATCAGGTTGACTGATTAGCATCCTTTTCTTGGGAATTTTCTGAACTTTTTATTCCCAGATCAATAGATGAATGTGACAGATGTCTTGTACTACTTCCCTTAGTTTTAGACGGTCACGATTATCTGTCCACTGGATTAATGGCTGCTAACAACTTCTTTGGGATCTGTAGAACTACACAGCTGTGTGTTAGGGGAATGGCAGAAAAGTGCGCCAGAGTCTTCATGTTCTTCGTCTCCACTTGTGCTCCCTCCCATAGGGAGTTTCTTTGTTCTCAAATTTTTTCTAATTGAAGTTTTAGAAATCTGTTGGCTAGCCTGGTAACTCAGCCCATCCACTATTGATTTATGCAGAGGAAGGTAGGAGGCTGAGATGGTTTAATAAAATGCCAATAAGGTCAAGGCTTCTTATAAAGAAATCAAAGGTAATGACTATCATCATCGTCATCCATCTTCAGACAAAAAAGGGGTGGTACTCATACAGCTTTTCTTACCTTGCAGTGATCCATAGTCAGCCACTTTTCACTTATTCCTCTTTCCCTCCATCAGGCTTCTCTCCCAATGTTTTCCTGTACTGCAAAGTGCAGTTACTTAATACATAGTGGTTGAGTCTCTGTGTGCTCTGTCAGCACCCATCCTTTTCTTTCTCAACATATGGTTTTTCATGCTTCATCTCATCCTCAGTGAACCATCCTTAGAAGACTCCCTCAGCCATCCCTTTTCTAACCAATTACTGTATTAAAACCAACTCTACAGAACAGCTCCCGCTGGATAAGTAGGACTTCTGAGATTAAGGATAAAGAGGTAGAGATGTTCGCTCCATGAAACCCTTATTTGGCCCCCTAAAAGGAACTGGAAAGCCTAAGAGAGTTCTCATTCTCTGCCTTTTTTTTTTTCCCCTTTTTTACTATGGCCTGTTTTAGCCAGACTTACCTATTGGATGTTTCCGAACTCTCTGGCCCTACAAGGGGCTCTTTCCCAACTGCAACTGTCTGTGTCTACAAGTTCAAGGAGTTCCATTGTGCCAGTTTATTCAGCAGAGTGGCTCTTATGGTATCCAGTCTCCTTAGGCAAGGGAAGGGTTTTGCTCTCTTTCTAGATTATCTGTGACGAGACTGATTTTGTGGCAGGAGACCCTCTGTTCCAGTAAGGCTGTTTACCCCACTGCCCCTGAGACAGCCCACACTACTTCCACCTCTGGATTTTGCACAAAGCCTGCCACTTTACTTTCTTTTGTCCAGGTCCTAGCTCTTCTTAAGTTTATATTCGTTTCTTGGGAGCCTCTTCTTAGCCCTTGCAGCCCTCACTTTTTCTGGGTTCCTGCACCTTATATAGTGTATACCCCTCAACTTAATACTTCTCTTTCTTCTTGTGGTGCTTACAGATGTTTGTGTGACCCAAATTGGATCGTAAGAGGGATGCATTTTACACTTCTCTTTACCCCTAGTTTTTCAGTGGTAGTTACTTATTAAAACACACAAATTTTTTTTAACATGTATTTGTCCCTCAAACCAGAAGACTTGGCTTCAGGTAGGAATAAACATGGTTTAAAAAAGGATAGAGGCTTCATCATGTCTCTCTTCACACTGGCTACTCTAACGTGGTAAATGTGGTGAGCAGCTTCTCTCTCTCGTTGGTTTATGGCACTTTTAGAAATGTGATTTTTAAGGCAGGCCTCACTATACTGGCTGCCCTACTTCAGGGTGTCAAAATTGTGGCCCAGAGCAGTGCAGACTGTAGAGGTCTGCTGGTGAGGGCTCCTGCCCTGCACAGGCTGCTCTGTGGTACTTCCTCCACCTCCTCCATTCCCCCTCTTGCCAGTCTGACTTAACTCCAGATCTGAGTGTAAAACCAACTGGGAGAGGGTGGTAGCTTGATTGTCGAAGTCTGATTTGTGCTTTAGACCAGCTTTATCTGTGCCCATCCTATGAGAGGAGCAGATAGAAATGGAAGTGAGTAGAAAGGCAAAGCTGGGAAGCCTCTAGAGGGGCTTGGAGACCTGCAGGCAGCTCCTGTCTTCTATAAGCAACACCAATAATAGAATTATACAGTGTGCCAGGCATTGAGTCAGTGCTTTAAAAGATAGAGAGCACTGAGCACTTTACCCTGAGGAAATGGAAAGCATGGGACTGTTAATTTGATAAAGGTCGGACAGCCAGTACGTAGCCCCAGTCCTTGCCTTGAACCCCCAGGATCTGCCACCTTCCTGGGAATGTCTCTTGTGTTCCTTCCTCTACTGAGCCAGGTGACTTGAGTCCGATCAGAATGTCATGCTTGAAACCCTGTAATAGCCTCCCCTTAACCCCATCTCTTCTCTTTCCAGTCCCTCTGCACATCTTTACCAGACTAAATTCTCTGAAATCCCTCTTTTATTGTTATTACTTGCCTCCTCAGTAATCTGCAGTGGTTCCCCATTGTTAGCAAAACAGGAACACTTTGGCCTTGCATTCTGAGCCCCGTCCAGCCTCTGTCTTCCTCGCAAACTTCATCCTCCTTTGCTCTCTTGGTCAACTCTGTGAACCCCACATGCCTGCTGACACATTCTGGCTCTGGAACTGGCCTGGAGCAGTTCCGCTTGCTACTCCACAGGTGTGTGTCTTTTAACAGCCAGGTACAGTCCTTCAGTGAAGCCTGGAATCCTATTCCGCTGCTCGGTGAACGCCCTTGTATACTTACAGTTTTGCTTGACTGGGGTTTTATTTTTACTTTATTTTTTATCTTCTCCCTGCAGTTTGACTAGAAGCTCCTTGAAGCATGACCAGACATTGTACTTTTTATTTCCCCACAGCATCTGATTTAGTGGTATAAACATGGTTAATAGTCAATAAGTATTTGTTAACTGAGTAAATAAACCATGCTCTGGGGCTGTGTCTCACTAGGGTTTTGCTTTACATTAATATGTTCCTCCTCACTAAAGGTTACACGATTTGAAAAATGAAGAAATTAGGATCTTGCATACATTTCTGATTGGGGACTTCAGTGTATTGAGCAGTGTATGAACTTTATTGTTCTCATAGATTGAAGTACAAAAATATTGGTATATTACTGTCCGTGGAGCAGGGTGGTAGAGGGTAAGGCCACAGAAAATATTGGTGATAATAAATGTTAGGTTCTTTTGCTTTTAGTTTGTGATATGCTACTCAACTAAGTAAATAATGTACATTGCAGAAATAGCTGAATAAGAATATTTAATATTCAATATAATGAATGCCCTTGGGACTAAAATAAGCATACTTGTGATTCACTATATAAAATCAAAGAACTGAACTGTGCATGCAGTTTCCCTTAGGCCACTCAGTTTTTTTCAGTAGATTTACCTTTTTAATTATATTTTACTTAGGCTAATTTTAAAATAACTTTACATTCCCTGAGAGCAGTGTAGTCCATGTGTCAAGGGGACACACATTTAACAGTCATAAAACTATCTGTAAAAGCAAAAAGCTCATTCCCCTCCAGAGGATCTTTTTTAAAAATGAAAATGCACAACTGACCCTAAAAACTAGTTTAACAAAGTACATACAGTAGCTTCAGGGGCCACATAAATCATTTTCTACCTTTGTCCCCACCCGCCTTCCCTTTGTGCTCTACAAACAAAAGAAAGAAACTCCTACTAGGGAATGTATCTACTATTTATGTACAACTGTGCTACAGATTGGAAATATTAGCTGAAGTTAATAGCAGAGAATGACAGTGTAAACTAATAAGAGCATTAGGTAAATCTTATTAATTAAGTAATGAGTACTCTCATGAAGAACGAACATAGGATGTCACAGGGCTTGGGCTCTAGAACTGAACTCTGCCTTATTACATGAGCTTGAGAAAGTAATTAAGTGTCCCCTCTCTCCCTCTGTCCCTCTCTTCTTTCCACCAGGATAAAAACAAAAATCTGTTTTAGTGTCTCATTGAGGCATGGTGAAAACAGTATGTAGGTCTGCACAGACCTACTAGAGAATGGACTTGAGGACGGGGGAGGGGGAAGGGTAAGCTGGGATGAAGTGAGAGAGTGGCATGGACATATGTACACTACCAATGTAAAATAGATAGCTAGTGGGAAGCAGCCACATAGCACAGGGAGATCAGCTCGGTGCTTTGTGACCACCTAGAGGGGTGGGATAGGGAGGGTGGGAGGGAGACGCAAGAGGGAGGGGATATGGGGATATATGTATGCGTATAGCTGATTCACTTTGGTTATAAAGAAGAAACTAACACACCATTGTAAAGCAATTATACTCCAATAAAGATGTTAAAAAACAAAAACAAAAAACCAGTATGTACTACATATTGTTGCTAAACACCATTGGGGAAGAACGATCAGAAAAATTATGAACCAAGACTTTAAAAGAATAGTGTAAGTTACTTACTTAGTGGTTTTGATTGGCCTTTAGTTCACCACTTGAAGTGTCGAACCAGCTTTCCTGAAAAGAAACATGAATATATGAAATTTATTTTTCACTTATTGATCACAAAAACCTATTGTGATTAGTCAGTTTCATTATTGAGAATGTGATTTGAGCTCCCTTGAAAAAGATTCCATATAAATTAATGCGTTTATGAAGTTTATTTTTAATTTTTATATTATTTTTTAAAATGGGTGTTAAGTAGTGTAATGAGGTGTAGTCTTCACTTCCGTATGGATGAATTTTGTGAGTGGCTGAACGAGTCATTAGCAAACTAAGATTCTACTTCACAGGAGTATTTTGAGAATAAGCTTAAGAATGTGTAAGTTCGTAAGAAAGGAGCTAGGGCTCCTTGGAGAAATGGCTGATTCCTGGACTGGGGCAGGGGAAGTACAGGATAAGCCAGTAACTTCTTATGATGCTGTAACCCGTGTCCCCTGCATTGGCAGGCGGATTCTTAACCACTGTGCCCCCAGGGAAGTCCCCATTCTGGACTCTTTACAAAACTAAATCCTTGATATAAGTTTGTTTTATAATTTATATGTTTATGAGCAAATCAAACAATATAGTATTATATAATCATTGATATTTAAAAGATGTTTACTAAAATGTGTTTCTCATCTGGCCATCTTTATTACTTTTCTCTTCCCTGCCTTCCTCTTTGCATCTGTATCTCAGTATCACCAGATAACAGGCTGTCACTCTAGCTCTGAATAGCATGTTTAATAGGTGTGACTGGTAGAAGAAAATGTAATCTGGAATGCAGCATACCTTTCTCTCCAAGCTGCATTTCTCTTACTTTTACCACACTTCAAGAAAGAAAAATGGTGCTTTGGAGGAGAGAGGAAAGTAAGAGGTAGAACAACTGAGAAGGAGAGAAAAAGCAAATTATGAAGAAGCACAAAGGTGGGTAAGGAGGTGGGTGCAGCAAGGGGGGTTAGGTGAGAGTAGGAGAGGCTGGTCAGAGAAGGCCCAAAGTCAGGCTGCAGGATCCTCTCCACCTTTGGACTAGATAAAGCCCTGATCCCTCTGGGTCTCAAGAACCTCTTATGGTTCCTGAGAAGGGACCAGTGGGTAACTAAACCATAAGTTACTTGGGCCAGAATGAGCTTAATCAGCATCTGCGACAAGCATTTCATGAGCGCCTGCCATCCATAGCCTCCTGATCTCAGTAACCACCAGTCTACCACCCAAGCAGAGAAAAGACCAAACCTCCGTTCCAGATGTTTTGTTCACCACTCTGTGGACAGAAGGGAGTAGTCCCCTAAATTCTCCCAGTCCCTTTTCTGTCCCCTGCCCAGGCTCATCTTTCTCTAATCCTGGGGCTGACAGATCAGAGGGGAGGCTTGAAAGTCTGCCTTTTTTGCCCCTCTGCTTGGATGCAGAGTTCCTACCAAACTGTGAGAACTTGCCTGACTTGAACTTTGCCTGACAAGGAGTAATCCCTTCCTTTACAGATAACAGAATTGAAGATAGCTGGTATTGGGTTGGCCAGAAAGTCTGATCGGTTAGTGAATATGTTGTTCAATAAAGTTCTTTGTGAAAATGAAAAATGTCTTTTATTTTTACTTAAAACTGAACCAACTTTTTGGCCAACCCAATATATTTTAAATAATTTCCCAGGAAGGCATGAGAATTCTTGCTTGTATTTTTGTTAGACCGTAAGGTTTGTGTGAAATATGTCCAGGCTTGGAAGCAGACCTGGGACCCCAAAGGCTTAACAATTTTACTCCAGAATGATTTTTTTTTTTTTTTTTTTTTTTTTAGCCGTGCCGCGTGGCATGTGGGATCTTTTAGTTCCCAGACCAGGGATTGAACCCGGGCCCTTGGCAATGAGAGTGTGGAATTCTAACGCTGGACTGCCAGGGGAATTCCCTTACTCCAGAATGAAGCTGACTGTATTTTTAGAGTAATTTAGTTACAAAGAAATTGTGGCATCTAAGCCTACTTTTTTGTACGGGAGTCAAGAAACAGAGGTAAAAAATACAGGCAGGCTTGATTGATCTTAATAGATCAGATGTTGCACTATCTGTGGCACAGTTTGCTGTTCACATTTCTGATCTAAAATTGCTATTCGTCCATGGCTTAATGAACTTATTTAAAAAATCTAAGGTAGTTTTCCTTACAAATGTGATCCCTATCCTAGAATTTCCGATCTGACTAAGAACTAAAACAAATTCCCATTTGCAGAGCATAGTGGGTGATTTGCCTGTAAAGAGATGCTCACGAGGGGGTCATAAATCAGTGGTTCTCAGCGAGGGCGATTTTGCCTCCAGGTGTATGTGACAACATCTGGAGATGTTTTGATTGTCAGCCTGGGGAGGAGGTTCTGCTGGCATCTAGTGGGTAGAGGCCAAGGATGCTGCTAAACATCCTACAGTGCATAGGACAGCCCCTCGACAAAGGATTATCTGGTCTGAAATGGCGATAGCATTGAGGTTAAAAACAGTGTCATAAATATGTGCAGAAGATACTGTATGGACTGATTGATAAATCAGCTACGTTAGGAATAAACCCAAGATGGGGCCTACATTTGTGGCTTCTGTCTCTGGGACTTGTAGTTGTTTTTTTTTTCCCCCAGATTTCTATTTTTAAATCATTTTAGGCTTACAGACTGGGCAATTGTCATCTCTATCTGTTTTCTTAGCACTTGGTACATGGGAGGCTTTGTTAACTGTTGAGTGAAGAAAAAGAGCATGAGCAAAGAGATGCAGGAGGAACAGATCCAGTTAGGTTTCACTTCCACATAAACTCTGTGAGAAACACTTAGGCAGAGGGAAGGTTTGGGGATAAGCTTCTTGGTTTTCTAGAAACATCTGGCAGGTCACCCCCTTGCATCTGCCTGTGCCTATGCTTCTGCTTGGCTAAGGTTGTGCTTGTGGAATTGGTGTCAGGGAGAACATCTCCTGCTTTGGCCACTGATGAGCTTTGGGTCTTGAAAGAGATCATGTCACACCCTGCACCTGACCCTGGCCACTGAGGGTGACCAGGACAATGCTATAGGCCATTACCTATTAAATGTGTGTGTGTATGTGTATTCTGATTAAAACATAGAAACCTGAAGAGTGAAAGTCCTGTCATAATCCTGATGATAAATTTTAAATGTCTATATTAGCATATAATTATTAAAGATAAAAATGGAATTATAATTTTATGGTATATTATACTATTTTACAGTATGTTTTTACCATACTATAATATGGACATTCTTTAGTATGATGGGTAAATCATTTCAAGTTGTCTGAAAAATAAGGATGATAGTATCCACCCACCTATTCCAGAGGCATTAAAGAGACTCAAATATAAATTAAGATTTGTAAAGTGTGTTGAGTTTCTTAGATGAAAACACCATGATGTTATGGTACCGTGTCGTATTTTTAATTGATTATAACAATTCTGAACGATTCTATTATTAGTTTCTTCTGAGATGTTATTGAAATATTTTTAAAAACATTTTGAGTCCTCAGAGCGAAACCATTATGGCTACCTTAATGTAGTGTGTGTAGTACTCTTAGATTTCAGCTGCCTTTTTGTGTTCCCCGCAGGCAAATACGTGTATCAACCGATGACCCCTGTGGAACAGCTTCCAAGCACTGAGATTCCCGCGAAGCCTTGGGAACCCACAAACACCATTCAGATCTCAGTCTCCCTCGCTGAACACTTTTTGAAATTCGCATCTGTCTTCCAGCCTCCCCTCCCCCCTGATTCACCAAGGTACTGTATGATCTCAGACCTCTTTATTGACAACTATCAGGTTAAATGTATTAATGGGAAGATGTGTTACGTGCAGAAGCAGCCGGCGCCACATTCCCACAAAATTAGCCCCGAGGAGGTCTCTGCACACGATGCCTTAATATCAAAAGAGAGCAATATGCCAAAAATAGATCACTGCTCTTCTCCCTCAAGTTCTGAGGACTCTGGGATCAATGCGATCGGGGCTCACTATGTGGAGTCGTGTGATGAGGACACAGAAGAAGGAGCAGAACTGAGTTCAGAGGAAGATTACAGTCCAGAGAGCAGCTGGGAACCAGACGAGTGCACCCTTCTCTCCCCTTCGCAGTCTGATCTGGAAGTGATCGAAACAATAGAAACCACCGTGTGAGCGTCCAGGCAGGAAGCCACGTGCTCTGATCCATGCTGAGCTTTTGTACTTTGGTCTGATGGATCCTTTTTCCAATGCAGTCGATGTTTTCTACCCCTCTCTAACAACCATACCAGTTCAGTGGTCTGCTGATTTAGCTTCACTTTTAAATTAGTCTTATAATCAAGACATTTTTTTCTTATAAATGGTTTTCTTTTGTATCTTGACTTCCTTTTTATGTAGCATCTGGTGTCATGAATTGTGACCCAGCCTTAATTTCACTGGGAACTTTGAAAGCAATGATGTGATGAAGTGATGATCACAGAGCATCACGGATCAGGTTGAGGAGCTACCCAGAGTGAAGGAGATACTGTTTTATAAATAGCCAGTTCTTCGCAGAACAACTCTTTGGCGTTGCTTTTGGCGTGCTGATAAGCACCCCTACTCTGCTAGTCCCGTGTGGAAAGTGGTTCACCTCCCCTCAAGGTGTGCACTGGTTGATGCCATTCTGTCCCTTTCCCTGTCTCCCCACCGCCTGCGCTGGGGCTGGGCCAGTGCTGTCCTGGCTTACTTCTGGGAGGTTACTGGAGGCCAGCTCAGCCCCTAGTTATGGCCAGTGTCTGCACATCCCTCCGTTATCTGGGGCTGAGCTAGACCTCACTTCAGAAGAGATTCCACCTTCTGTTTCAGGCTCAGTCCAGCTTTAGCTGAGTGCCTACGCTCTTCAGGGATACAGAGTGAATAAGGCCTGACTCCCAGCAGGAAGGGACCACAGTCCAGTAGGCGAGGTAACACATGCAGGTGATGGGACCCAGAGTGCCCTGGGAACCCGGGGAAGGGAGAGCTGTACTTGGCCTGGGCTAGCTGGGGATGTTGTACCATTTGAACTGGCCTCTTGGGTGGGTTCGCCAACATATCCCTGCTTTTTAAAATTGTTCTTCAAATCTGGGGGAAACTTTTAGGAGTTATATAGGTATTTAGGAGGCAGCCACATCTGATGTCTTAAGAAAAAAAATCAGTCATAGTTTTAGTTAGCATGGAAGTGCTAAAGACAGCAGTCCTTTAGGGATTAGGAATGAATCTAATAGGTTTGATTAATTCTGCTTCATTTGGTTGTGTGAAGCATTAGGATGGCTTAGGTGAGAACTGGATTAGAATTCAGTATGATGCATGGATTTTTTATGCCAATGCAAAAACAGTTGAAATAGTTCGCTAAGTCAGGAGAAAATATTTTGTAATATTCATTCACTTTACAACAGTAATATTCACGGGCTGTTGTAAATATTCTCTTTTCCTGCACACATAAAATAGTAAATGATTCTTTCTTATTTAGCCCTCTTCAGAATTCTGCTCCTAATCTCCATTTGTAACTGGTATTCTTGTGTGAGTCAGTTACCTGCTGTTTCTCCAAATATACCGTCTGTGAGGCATAGTTAAGAATCCAGGAAATTTAAAACATGGCCCACGTGAAACCAGAACTGTCAAAGTTGGAGCTAGAGAAATACTTCCTACACCCTATCCATGAGCGCACTCTCATGGCATCATCTCATGACATATCTTCTGTGTCACATTAGTTTGTATTTTAAGAAATAAGAAGAGGCCTGTTGTGTCCTTCCCTGAAGCCTCCACTTGGCATCTTTCACAAATCACTCCAGGCAGAACCTGCTTTCCTAGTTGTATGTGTAGTTCATGTGACTGGCTAGAAGAGTTTGTTAGCTTTAGGTGCCCCAAGCAGCCATAGGGTTTAGAAAGCAGAGTGCGCATATTCCTTTGAAAGCAGTGTTTGTTAACACTTTCTGTGCTAGATGAGAATGCAGCCAGCATAAAGTTCCCGCTTATTGAAACGTAAAGACTCAACAAGTCAAACCAAGAGGTGGTGAGCAGAGCTCCAGGTACAGCGGGGCCCAGGAGAGGGTGGCGGAGGAGGGTGTACGGAGAGGGCTTAGGGACAGACAGCTGTTGAGCCCTGCCCTGGGCTCTCAGCACTGCCCAGGATTGAGTGGCCAGCTGCAGCCAGGGTGACGCCAGGGTCCTGTCTTCACCTAACTCTGGGTGGGCTTGTTGCAACCCCGGCGGGAACACGAGGCTCTCTTTCTTTGCACCATTCCCATCAGTTCTCTCCTCCATCTGTTAATCTAATTGGAGTCGACCACCAGGTCTCGAGAGCCATGGGAATCCATGGGCACAGGGCCACGTTTCTGAGGCTGGCTGTGTCAGGGTTGGGCACTTTATATGGTAATATCTATGACTTTTGCCTATGTTCCTGTTTAAACTGAACTGCCATTCAGATTAGCCATGATTTTAATGGAATTTTTGGATTTAAGACTAGTTGATAATCACTTTAAATATTTGCACAAACTCTTTATAATTAAAAACTAAGATTCACTTCTATTTTATAGAACTGGAGATGTTCCACAGGATTCTAAATATCAGATGCTCCTGGATCTCAAAATAGCCTTTTCTAAATAAGCACAAACAAGAATTCTCTTTTTTTTGTCCTAGCACTGTTAATAATTATCTGAAAATCATATATGATTGAACCAGAATTGTTTCTCTAATGCTTGCATTACAAAAACAACTGATAAGGATATAAAAATACGTAGTTTCAACTTAAATTCTAGGCCTATTCTGTTCTGTATTATATGAAAGAATTTCTCTGTAATCCTGATACTGTATTGCTCATTTGTATAAGCATATTTATAGGCACTTTTAGAAAATGTTTAGACTGCAGTGTGTACTATAGACATAGAACACAGCCATGTTAAATAGGTTTTTGATTAATACTTGTACATTGAGAGATATGAAAGCTTTATCATTTGGACCTTTGCTCACTTAGGGCAAAGAGTTGGGCTGTGTGGGTGGAAAAACTGCTTTCTTGGGCTTTTATCAAAAACTGGCACCATTCCCACTTTTTGAAAGTTGGCGTAAAAACTGTTAGGTAGAACATACAAAATAAGTGCTGTGTGGAATTTAGCTTTCTTATCTAACCAAGATTTCTTTTAGAATTTTCAAGTTTCACACGTGTTCATGACTTTTCTGAGAAATGACAAAGCAATTAAAATGCTTTTGTCGTTATAACTGTTTGGTACATTAACAAGTGAAGCTTTACAATCAAATATAGGTATTTTCAAGATCTGAAATGCAAATTTGAGGAAAACCCTGAAGAAAAACAGATGCTTTCCTGGAAGGGGAAGACCTGTAGTTCAAGGTAATACAGTACAAAATGAAACAGAAAATAAAATCACCAAAACCAGAACAAAACCATGAAGTTGTTTTCCTGAGGTACTTTTTGGATTTGATCTAGGATTTGATTTTATCTTGGGAGTGGTGGTTTTATGTCTTAATCTCTACTTCCTGGCCTATTTGAAACATCAAAGTTCTTTTGGGGCGATCATAAACTCCTTTTATGCAAATTTCTCTACTTGGGCAATAGTATGCAACCAGATAATTTAGAAAGCTGTCAAAATATCCAGATAATTTTGGTGGTATAAATACTTCTAGGCAAGAAAAAAAAAGCACAAGTTAAAATAATATTTATACAGTCAACACTTGATTATTCCATCTTGTTTGCAAAATTTTGTTGACATGTTTTGGATTTTTACATGAGGAAAACGAAGTTTCCGTGGGTTTTCTTTCCTGCTTCCCTCTCCCCCTCTCCAGAGGAGGTGTGAGCACATTAAGGAGGCCAGTTGTATTTTGGGCTTTTCTGTCGTGTGCGATTGTGTCTCCTCCCGTTGAGGTGGGGAGAAAGAAGTGGGCGTTTCCGCACTTTACTCAGTGCTGTCAATTCCAGGGATGTCAGTGCTTCTCACATCCAAACATAAGTACAGGGGCACTTCTCAAAACTAAGTTTGGAATGATTTATCTTCAGAAAATTTCTTATGTCAGTGCTCCCTTTCGTTGTCACGGATAATTGAAAGTTGACTGTATTGGGAAAGGGCTGCGTTTCTGTTTGTGCTTTGAGTTCTTTCTGTTAAGGCTGAAGCAGTGCTCTCTTAATAGTCTGAACAAGTCTGAAAGCAAATCATCAGTAGCAGCTTTAATGCTGAACTTCCATAACATCGTGTTCACGTGTACTTTTAAGGCTGTTCGTACCCTGTAATACTCACTGTGTGATTTTTTTAAAACCTGTCTGTTTTAAAGTTTTAAGCACAATGTTGATCTGTGTGTAATTTCCTAAAATTATATTCTGTTTTCCTACAAACAGCTCAACTTTCCTCTCTGTATAATACTTTAGGAAAATACTACCTTGTAAAATAAATGTGATTTTTTTTCTTTTTTACCAGCACAAATACGATATTTTGAATTTTGGAATATCCTCCCTCTCCACCCCACTTTAGAGAAGTTCTGTCTGATTTAAATAATAACACAGTGTGAGCCTAACGAAACAAAAACAAAAGCCCCCATTTGCAAAATGTGAAACATTTATATCCAGTGCTTACTTTGTGCTGAGAAATCAGTGTTTTACATCATTATTCCATTTAAATTTTACAAATCCTTAGTGCAGGTAATTATTATTATGCATACTGTACACTCACGGTCACCACTGATGATAATTCCCAGAACCCTTTATTTATAATAAGAACTTTTTTGTTGGCTGCATTAGGTTTATACAAATAAAAATTACATTCCCCCACAAACGGTATTTATTTCACACAATGCTACAAGCTATGTGTTCGGTTCACACATTCCATGTAAGACAGTTCTGACTGCAAGTTGGATCCAGGGAGGCCGCTGCCCTGCTGAGCCTCGGGGGTGCAGTCACTAGGTCACCAAGGCTGAGGGTCCAAGCCTCGGCATGGCAGGTCCAGGAGCTTAATTTTTATATTCACACCAAGAAAAGAACAGCTTTGGGGTTGGCCTTTATTGAATAACCTCATGGGGAGTGCTAAACAAATTTGCTTATCAGTAATAGAAATAATACAATTGTTTATATTAATAATGATAGCTCAACAGCTGCCTTCCTGCTTTCTCTGAGTGTTCCTCACAGCAGCCCTCTGAAGGAGAGACTTCAGCATCCTCACTTCACAAATCAGGAAAAGGGCTCAAGAAAGAAAACATTTTTGTTCAGAGTGGCACAGCTTGTAAGTAAATCGGAGTCATGTTTGCACTGTCACCTTGGCCGTGGAGCTCATACTCTTGGCCCTTTTCCTGCGTTGCACCCTCCTGTAGCCCTTCCCACCCTCAGGGGCCATGGAGGCTGAGCCAGGAGGCCGATAGTGAGTGGGGAGGAGAGCAGAGGGTGCCCCCTTCCTGTCCGTGACCAAGAAGACGCCTCCCTCACCCAGACACCACCAGGCTTCTCCCTCCCTCCCCATTCTGTGCTGCACGTGGACCTCCCCCCAACATATACACGTGCTCAGCATCTTTCTGCAGGTGTCTCAGTGCTTTGATTTGGCCATTGCTGCTTCTATGGTTTTTTTTTTTTTTGCGGTACACAGGCCTCTCACTGCTGTGGCCTCTCCCGTTGTGGAGCACAGGCTCCGGACGCGCAGGCCAGCGGCCATGGCTCACGGGCCCAGCCGCTCCGCGGCACGTGGGATCTTCCCGGACTGGGGCACGAACCCGTGTCCCCTGCATCGGCAGGCGGACTCTCAACCACTGCGCCACCAGGGAAGCCTGCTTCTTCTATGTTTAATCATGAGTCTAGGCTAACTCTTTCTGCCTTCACAAAAGATAACTTGTCTTTTAAAGTGACTTCTGCAGACAGCTAATCTCATTAACGAAGTGTGCATTCTACTAATTTAACTCTCTACATGATTGTATTGCCAAGTTGTAGAAAGCATCTCATTGTAGCCTCTTACAGATGCTGACTGCACACACTTTTATTCTGCAATAAACTTTAATTTAGCATCTCATCCTTACTACATTTCAGTCGCTGGGAATTGGTAATGCCTTTAGCCCTTGGTTTCCCACTCCAGTTCTGTGCTGAATGAAGGGGTGAGACAGGACCTCGGGACTCAGGCTCGCTGTAGCAGGGTCAGGAGGAGCAATTGGAAGCCAGCGGGAATTCCTCAGAAACCGGGCAGGTAAGGGTAGATATGCCTAGATATTAACAGCGTTTTTCTGTTTGCTCTTTGGAATTTTCCTAGTTTTCTAAATGAATTGGTGTTACTTTTATAATCAGAAACAAACCCTGTAAGCTGTTTTGAAGATAGTGAGTTCGGGTGGAGCCTGGCACTGCAGGTTTGTGGGAGGAAGTGGGGAGCCTTCGAGTCTGGGCAGCGTTGCACCCACTCATCCACTTGGGGGAGGGGCTACTAAAGGCCGGACTGCAGACTGTGTGTCCTGGAACCACCTGGCCTCCCCAAGGACTGACCCCAGTCCAGGCCTCCAACCATGGCTGAAAGGGTCTTGGGCCAGTGAGTTGGAGAAAAGAGAGGACTTGTTTCTCATTGTCTTCTCAGTCCCCAGTCTGAAATAGTGTGTGTGAATTTGGAGATGGGAGACCAGAAAGCTTGGGCTCTGGTGCGACATCTTAGTTCTCTTTGACAACTAGCCTGTCACCTAGTGTACAGTCCCAGAGGATTTATCCCAAGAAGGAGATCTGGAGCGTCACTGTAAGGTGATGACAGAAAGTGCAGCATCGTGGGTCCTCAAAGCCCCACAGCATCTGAAGGGGGACTTAGCAAGCATTTCCCCAGATGTCACCTTACCTGCCAAGCCCAGCAATTCTGCATGACAGGCAGGACAGGATAATTTCATGAGTTTATGGCTGAAGCATCCAAGAGCTAAGTCAACAGTAAAGGCAGGTGAGTCACTCTTAATTGGCAGGTAAGTAGCGGGGCCAGAGCTCCAAAATTCTGTTGATGCCAAATCCAGCCGGTGTTCCCCCCTCACTTGTTGAGCCCCCTGCAGTCACACCTGCCCTCCCCTGCCTCTCCCTCGCCGCCTCTCTCTCCTCCCCACACCTGGGTTCCCGAGGCCATCCATTGCGGGCCTCACTCCGCAGCCGTGGCTCTAGGTGGGGGCATCCAGGAGCCACAGCCCAGCCTTCCGGACATCACCTGCTGCTGCCCTGGTTGTCAAGTGCTCTGGATTCTGCCCAGCCTGGCCTGACCTCGTCCTGGGTGTGGCTTGAGACCCAGACGAGACCCAGATGCTGCCTCTGGCTCAGGAGCGGCCCTGGATATAAGAACTCTCTTGAGAACTGGCCTCAGATCTTGGCACTTTCGGTGTCAGCCGCCTCGGCGGCCTCCTGCTCCCAGCCTCACTGAAGTGCGGCCTTTGATACCAGCTGCTTCCCATGGTAGCACCGATCCTCACCCACCTTAGGCTTGCCTCCCAGGGCCAGCCTGCTCCAGGGCACGAGGGCCTCATGTACTAGACGGAGTTTCTGCCCACATGTTTAGAATCTTCCTGTATGAACTGTGATGCCAAACTTCATCAAGCAGATGTAGGTACACCCATGTATCAGCAGAGGACCTGGAAGAGCCATCCCAGCGTATCCACAACAATGCTCGCAGAGGCCATGCAGTCTGGTCGGGAGCCCTTGGGAAGGCCCGGGGTGGGGAGGGGTTCTGCCCTGTCTGGAGGGTGGGCTCTGAGGCCTGGCTGGGATGTGCATAGGGATCCACAGAGCTGGTTTTTCCTGGGAATCTAGAATATTGAGAGGTAAATCTAGCATGGTTTAGAAGCTGCACTGAATATGGGGAGGACCCCAGGGATTTGGGATTCCTGAGGAACCCAAGGCCCTGGGTGAATGGGGCCTAGAGTGGGCATCTCTGTACAGGTCACTGGGAGGTCAGCACAAGATCAGTGGGTCCAACTAGAACTCATTGGGGTCTTTTCTGATGACTGGGGTTCCATAACAGGTCAGTTCTTCCCAGAAGATTTATCCTTACCCCAACCTATCCAAGAGTCACAGAGAGGCAGTGAATCCCTGGAGCTGCAATGTGTTTCCTGAATTGGGAAATCACTTGGGCCCCGTGTTATGCCTGATACAGCCACTCAGAAAGGGAATAATGGGTTTTGGAGAGGTCAGAAGTTGGGGGGGATGAAGGGAGGAAGTTGGCTGGGAGTCACCATCTCAGGTGGAGGTGGAGGTGGATTGTGGGAGTATTGAAGGATGATGGGCCAACCCATTCTTCTAGAGAGAGAAGAGGCCGGGTTGGGCAAACAATGAGGTCCACCACTTTGCCAGGGGCTGGGACCTGACCTGGCCCTCCAAGGCTATTGGCACCAAATTCTGACCTCTGCAATGCATGTGGCGCAGAGTTCTGAGGGAACCGATGTCAGATAGGAACGGGCTACTGGCTTCCCTCGGTTATTGAGAAATGTCCCTGTTAGAAGCCGAGGCCCATCCCCACCAGCAGCTTAACAGCAGATCCCGACAGGCTCCTGAGCCAACTAATCCCTGGCTGGGGCAGGAGGCAGAAGTCAGGGCCTGTGCAGGGGGTGGTGTGCATGTCTGACCTATCCATGTCGCCCCCGAAGCTGTAGACATTCATTAATTCACACAGGCAGGCATATGTTCAAAAATCTATTAATTATACCTACCCTCTGACTCTGAAAAATCATTCTTAAGTTTATACCCAACAGAAGTGCATACATATGTTCACCAAAAAGACAGGAAGAAGAATGGTAATGAGCCAGTACTGGAAACAACCCAAACGTCCATTAACGATAGAATGGATTGGTTATGGTATATTCATACAATGGAATACTATTCAGCAATGAGAAGGAATAGCATGGAGCAATCTCACAAGCATAACTGGAGTAAAAGAAGCCACTTCCAAAAGAGTAAATAATGTACTTCATGAAGTTCAAAACAGGCAAAACTATGTATGGTGTTAGAAGGCAGGATGGTGGCTAACTTGCGGGGTGATGAACAGAGAATTCAGGGGACATCTGAGGTGCTGGCCATTTCTATTTGCTTGATCTGGGTGCTGGTTATACAGGTGTGTTCACTTCATGAATTAATCTGGCTTTGCAATGTGGTTTGTGAACATTTCTGTCCATAAAAAGTTTACTTTAAAAAGAGACTGAAAAGATGGTGGCAGCTAGCCTGCTTTCAGCACTGTGCTGTGAAAGACACAGGAGTGGACTGGACACAGTCACGCCCCTCAGGAGTGATGGAGGCAGACAGGAAAACACCCAAGCGTGGAAACAAGGTGAGTCAAACTGCCCCTTTCCTGGGGAAGTGGGGAAGGCTTCACAGAGTATTGGGGTATGGAGGAGGCTGGTGGCAGAAAGATGGCCATAGATGCCCTGAGAGGAGGGGCCACTGAATGAACCCTCTGATGAGTCAGGGCCACCCCCTGGAGCTCAGAGGTGCTCAGAATCTCAGGGACCTGAGGTCCGCCCTGGGCTGCCAGAGGACGACACACTAGGTCTTTCCTGCAGCTCTGGGCACGTCACACGCATCTGATTCTGGAGATGCACCTTTGGAAAAACGTTTTCAGCAGGCAGAGCTGAGTGGAAACACTGCTGCTAAAAGGATCCCCAAGGTTCTGAATTATTTATTCACTGATCATTCATCATTGATGAGGCCCCGGTTGGCTTTCCTCTTCCACAAACAACTGCCCTCCTGCTCTCACCATGGTAGGCTCTGGTTGGTACCATGTTACCTTTACAAAGCATCTCCCCCACGTCACTTGGACCTTCGCTGTGGATGGAGCAAATGCATCTCTATTTTTCAGAGGAGTACTAGCCTTCCTCAGCTCACACGGGGGCCTGTGGGGCCTGTGCCTAGAACCTGGGGCTCCTGACTGGCAGTCCAGGGCTCTTTCCAACAGCACATTCTGCTTCCTATGGGGAACTGGGTGAGACTCCATCCCCCTCCTTGCCCCCTATTTTCAGATGGTCCTTTCAAATACTTACCGTTTGCCAGGTACAGAAAAGAAACAGGCTGTGATGGACACTGCTGCGTTTTGGCAAATCAGAATCCCTCCCTTCTTAGGGCCCTGATTTCCTCTCAGAGGACCCCCTCCCCCTCCCCCAGGCGCAGCATGGGAGGAGCCGGCTCAGACCAGGCACCTGCCCTCCCCAAATGGTAGCTGATGGGTGCCTGGAGCCTCCCTCCCCCAGATCTTTCCTCTTACCACCTGTCACAGCCCAGGGGTGGGCACGTGACTGGAAGAGCAGCTGGAGCTCAGCACCAGGTCTGGAAGCGAGTGCTCAGAGCTGCTGCTCCTCCATCCCGGGAGCCCCCCACCCGCTCGGTGAGCTCCTGTGGCCATGTCAGCAGAACCACAGCTGCTGACTGAGCCTGGATGTATCTCCAGAGGAGTCTCTGCTAAGGAACTGCTCTGAAGTGGGACCCGACGTCACTGCAGAGTAGAACATGTGCTAAGTGCCACGAGAGGGGACAGGGACTGGGCCCAGCTCGGGCCTGCAGGTCCCGGGGCCCAGCACTGCCCAGCCCTGGAGTCGGTTTCTCATCTGCCCTTAGGTGAGGCAAGAGGGCTCTTCAATCCAATCCAGGAGGCATGACCTGGATATTCAGTGGTGCTGTGACTCGGATGACAAAGAACTCTTGGGGATGGTCGACTAGGTTAGTGGCTGGAGGAGAGTGCGCTGCTGGTGTTCACCAGCCCTGGTTTGAATAGGCGCTCGGGTGCTCGGTAAACTGCCTTGGCCCTTTAGAGTGTCGACTGAAGAAGGCAGGCAGTCACCACATTCTGCTTTAAGACTGTCGAGCCCCTTCGGCCTTACTTTTTGACTCGTCAAGAAACCTCCTGATACGGAGTTTGTGGGGGTCGCATCACTGGCTCTGAAACCCGTTCTGAGTTCAGACCTGTGCTTTGCTACTTCTTGTGTGTCGCCTTGGTTAAGTTTTCCAGTGTGAGCCTCAGCTTCCTCACCTGTAGAATGGAGGTGAGACTCTCATGTGGCTTCAAGGGCCATCCAGCTGGTGGCCACTTCACTTAATGCTCCACCATGTCCCCCAGTGTGGCCTCCTTGCACCTCTGTCAGGAGGCGGCAGCTTGTGCCGCCCCCTCGGGGGTAGTTCTGTGGTAAGAGCTAAGGGGACACGTCTGGGGCACTTGCCACGTGCCTGCCCAGCACTACGCGTTCTCAGGTACTGGCTCATTTAGTCTTCACTGCGGCTTTATTTTATAAAGAAACTGAAGCTGAGAGAGGTTAAGTGACTTGCTCAGGATCACAGCCAGGATGTGGCAGAAGCAGGATATATTTTTTATTAAAAGTTGTATCTAGTTTCTACATCTATTTCCTGTGGATTGTTGTGGAGGATTAACAGTGATGCACACGTAAAAGGGCCAGCATGGTGCCTGGCACCTAGAAGGCTCTGGCTGGTTACTGGGCTGCTAGGAGCACCACGGGCTTTGGGCCCGGAGCTGGACAGGTGGGCTCGCCCTGCGCACCTGACAGCCGGTCCCTGGGAGCCCGGTCGGCCCTGAGGGAACCACACAGGGAGCACCTGAGCCTGGGAGGCAGACACCTAGCCTCTGTGCGAGTGGTGTGAGCTCCTGCGGTGGTTGGTTCAATGACGTACAGGAAGTGCCCAGGCCAAGAAATGGAAAAATCCTGCTCTGGCAGCCTGGTCCCTGGCAGAGGGGGACCTGGGTGGCTGGTGCTCTGGATGGAGCTTGTGATGCAGCTGCTTACGGAATAAAGGCAGGGCTGCCCCAGTCAATCAGGGTCCTTGACTTGGAGCTAATAGAACTGAATGGTGGCAACAAGGGTTCTAAACGTCCTTTATGACTTGACAGACGGAGAGTGAGAGCCAGCAGGGCTTAAACAGGAGGCATTTATTGTTAGAAATGGCAGATCTTACACTCAAATGGGTTTAAGCACAAACACATGGAAAGGGAGGTGCCCCAGCTCCCACAGACCCTTCATTCCCTCCAACGCAGGTTTCAGCTGTGCTATGGCCTGGCAACCACTGTTCCCAACCGTGCTGTTCCCTGTCCCAATGGCAGCAGGAGGTGACAGCTCTCCGTGGTGCCCACCAGCTGGAGGAGACGGGCTGCGCCGGACTCAAAACGCCATCTGCAGGAGCTCCGCCTCTTTCTCCACACTTCAGGGAAAATGAGAAAAAGTCCCAACAGGCAAGATGCATTTTCTTAAATAACTGGATAGAGGTATATGGCATTCATTTGCTTAATAAGCAAAACAAAATCAGCCAGTCTGGTGCGGATGCTGCGGCAACATCAGGAAGAGCCGGAGTCTCCCGGGGCTGGCGGGCGTGGAGCCGCCCTTGGGCCTCGCCCGGGAGCCTGGGGGCAGCGGGGCCAGGCCTGTCAGAGGGGGCCCTCCCCATGCTGGGGTGGTCTCAGGGCTCCAGGCCCGGGAGAGTCTTCAGTCCTCAGTCACAGGCGGGGGTATGAGCTGTAGCTGGAAGTTCTCCTTCTGGAAGACGCTGGTAAAGGCAGGGCCACTCTGGGAGCCGCTGAACGGCCTGCAGCTCTCGCTGCCGCGCTTCTGGGAGAGTTCCGTAAGCAGAGCCAGCTGCAAAGGAGGGGACACACGTCAACCGAGGCTGGAGGGTAAGACCCGGGTGTGGACCCCAGAGCTGCATCTCGCTAACAGGCAACGGTGACTTGGCACAAGTTCACGTCATCTGCTAGGGCCTAAATTTCCTCCTTTGATGATGAGGCGGCTGGACTGGGTAAGTCCTGTGGGCACAACAAACTGACACTTTCTGACAAGGGGAAGCTGTCCGATCCTGAACCTCCTTCACTCTGAGTGTCCCCTCTCCAGCGGGTGTGTGACCCTGTCGCCTCCGTTCTCTCCCTGTGGACACACAGCCTGAGCTGCGGTTCTCCACTCTCTGCTCAGCTCACGCCACACACTCCCTGTTGGTGGGTTCTCCTTGGGATGAATGACGATCACTGGCTCCGACCCCTCTCCTTCGTAACCAGGACAGCTCCAGGTGGACGCCCAGCTGCCACTTCAAACTCAGGGGCTTCAGGTAAACTCACAGATGCCACCTTCTCCTCTAAGTGCCCTCCCTGCTCCTGTCCACCAGCGACACCAGCGCTACCCTCACTCTCTTACAGGCTCAGTTCTGGGAGACCTGCTGAGGAGGGGAGAGTGTTAACCCAGCCCACTGGGAAACCAGGCTTGGGCCCTCAGTGGGGCCATTCCTTTGACCTCAGAGAGGCTTTCGGCAAAAGTACAGAACCTGACAGCCTAGCCCTTGAGATGCCCTTGATGGTCAGAGAAGAGCTGAATGCCACACCCAAGCTCCTTCACCCGGAGAGAGGGCAGCTGTGAGGACCGAGCCGTCACACACATCAGGGCGAGCCTCTCGGTGTCAGGCTGCAGGCCCGGAGTCTGCGGGACTTCTCAAAGCCCCAGGTAACTTCCCTGAGTGAGTTAGGCGCCAGGCACCAGGATACTAGGTCCTTTACATGAATTATGTCTAATCCTCCACAACCACCCTCTGGGTAAAAATCCCAGAGCCCTGAGAAGTTAAGTTACTTGCCCTGGGTCACCCAGCGATGAGTGACAGTGTGGGACTCGAACTCTGGTCCCTGTGACAGCTTCTGCTCAGCTGAGCTGCCTACAGTTCTGCCTTCTCCGGAGGTAACTTGTCTGTTACCTGCTCTCTCCTCACCTCCCCTGCCAGGTAGTCTGTCTTCCAGCTCTTCTCCAAACTCTAGCAAGGGTTCTCTCCTCATCCAGGCAGTAGTGGCAGAAGACTCACACGTGTCTGTCACTTCTGTTGAAAACTCACTACCAGTGACTGTGGTAACTGGGGAGACATCTGAAGACCCCTTGGTTCAAAGTGCCAATTTACCTAAAATAATCCAGTGCCTGGTCCTGGTTCCAACACACAGCTATGGTTCAATGCATAATTCGTAACACAGGCTCAAAAGCTCCGAGCAAACTCCTTAGCTGGCCCAGGACACGCAGGAGGTGGCTCCCTGCAGGGACTTCCACTGATGCCTGAGCAGGTTACAGAGTGGTGTCCCTCGCTCTGCACAAGCCCCACCTGTGCCACTTTCTGTCTTCTGTAACCCTCTCAGCTTCCCATCAGCATGTGGAGTTCCCTGCAAGGACTGTTACGTACGATGCTAATAACAGGACAGGTGACAGATGCTATGTAAACCCAAAGTTCTTTCACATTGACACTGAAGTAGATCAATCACAAAAATTATTTTGTTTTCCAAGGAAAAAGATATTTTTGTGTTCTACTTCTGTAACTTAGTGTTCTAGAAATTGATGAGTCCTGAATAGTGGCTCAACAATTTAAAGCAACAGAACTTCCTTAGAATAGAAGGCCCAGAAACCCAACTCCTCGGGCAGAGCCTGGCTGGAAGTGATGCCAGTTCAGGAAACCTCCTGGAATAAAAGACCCTGCCCAAGACCAGCTCTCAAAGAGGGAACACCATTTTTCCTCTTGGCTGCCAGCAACCTAGCAGGTGTGTGGGGAGTGGGCAAAGGGAGCCCAGGCATAAAAAACAGCACATAGGCAGTCTGTGAAAACCCAAGAAAAGCTTACGGAACAAATCTGGCCTGGCTAGAATTTAGGTGTGACCTGGGGCACGGAGGAGGTGGTAGAGTTTGGACTCCACTTCAGGTGATGGAGAGCCAGGGAAGTGCTGTAAGCAAGGGGGTAACAGGACTTTTGGGTTTGGAGATGGTGCCCAAGCAGCAGCCTGGAGAAGGGAGAGAAGACCTGCAGTGGCCTCTGTGAGCTGGAAGGAAAGGGGAGAAAGAGACAGGAGAGCTCCCTACTGAGTGGGTGGGGTGGGAGGGATGAGCCCAGGGTGCCAGCAGGTGACTGCTTTGGGTGACCTGATGACAGAGGATGACACCCAGAGACAGGCACGGGCAAGGAAGAGCGGGTTGGAGAAGTTAATAAGTGCACTTCTGAAGTGCCTGTGGGGCCCCCAGACTGACGTTGTGGCATGACTGCTGTAGCCCTCTAAATCTGTACTCTTCTACAGTAACAGGATTCCAGTAGTTTTAGCTCATGGCCTTTTGGAATCAAGACCAATGTCCCCAGTCTCCACTACAGTTAGGTGTGGTCACCTGTCTAAGTTCCAGACAAAGGAGGTAAGTGGAAGTGGTGTACACAGTTTCTAGGAACTATCCTTAAATAGAGGGCTTATGGTCTTCCTCCTTTTTCTCCACCTTGCTAGCAGGAATGCAGATGTGATGGTTTGAGCTGGGGCAACCATGCTGAATCATGCGAATATAAGCCATATGTTAGAGATGGCAGAGCCACAAAGTAGAAGAAATTTGGAGAGAGATTCGTGGAAGATGCCCTGGGATGCCCATATTTACAATTCTATTTTGGTTAAGCCACTACAATTTAGCATTTATCTTTCATGGCCAAAACAAATTCAACCAGTGCCCATGTCCAGCAGAGTCTGGGGCTTAGGGCAGATTTGGCAGTCATCAGTTTAAACACAGGCTCCCAGGTGAGGGATTAGGCTCATGCCTGCTCTCTCTGGAGGCAGTACAAACACAGATGCCCTCTGTGTCCTCACAGCCCATGGCAGGTAAGGGACAGGTATCTTTCCACTCCCTCTGCATCCTTGGCCAAGTTCTGAGTGCTCCCTGGGGTCAGGGCTCCACATAGCCATAACAGGGATGCCAGGGCACCTTACAGACGAAGGACGAGGCTGGAGTGAGGACCTGAGGACACTGTGTTACCAAAACACTAATTATAAATAGGGAAATAAAAATGTAAACAACCACACCAACATTACCCTAGAACTTCCTCGGTAGAGATGGCAAAGCTGATCAAATGCTTGGATCTGCTGTGGATCCAGAACAGGTTCTGAGGTTGCCTGAGAAATCAAAAACAATAAGGTTAATAATAACACCCATGGGGGCTTCCCTGGTGGCACAGTGGTTAAGAGTCCGCCTGCCGATGCAGGGGACGCGGGTTCGTGCCCCGGTCTGGAAGGATCCCACGTGCTGTGGAGCGGCTGGGCCCGTGGGCCATGGCCACTGAGCCTGCGTGTCTGGAGCCTGTGCTCCGCAGCGGGAGAGGCCACAGCAGTGAGAGGCCCGCGTACCGCAGAGAGAGAAAAAAAAAAAATAACACCCATGGGCAGCTTCTGCATTTGGTCAACGGTGAAACAGGATGCAGTGCTTCCTTCACTCCTCTGAAGAAAAGCCATGCTACCAGCAACTGGTAAGATACTTTACTGAACATGAATTAGGAATGGCCGTGTGCCTCCACACGCCCTTGGTGCCGGCTCCAGGCCGACAACCTCCCTATGGCCCCTTCCCATGTGGTCTCCAGATTCTCCATACTTAAAAACGAGCTTCCCCTGGGGCTTCTTGGTCCCTCTTGGCCTTTACTCTGCAGAATAACTTAGCTGCACCCAGCCTGGCACCCCCAGCACTGAATATGGGCAGCAAAGATGCCCCTTCTTTGTGCTGCCAGCAGAGATACGTTATACATGAAAAAGCATGTCATTTCCCTGCCTCATTATAAAGCTGGTAGCCACCTAAGGGTCTGAGATTTTAGTCTGCTTTTGGGAGAGGGGAGTCTCACTTGCTTCTCCAGCAGTCTCGTTTTGTTCCACTGGTTACTAGGCCCAACACCGTGGTCCTACTCTTGGTGGATCCGATCCAACTCACAGCTAGAGGAAGAAATGGGATCCTGGCAGAGGCTGCCATAGGCTTTGGAGTCAGAGGTGAGCTGGAATACCAGTTCTGACACTAACCTGCTTACGTGACCTTAGGCAAGTTCCTGCTCTGACTTGTGAGACAGGATAATGCTTCCTTATGAGGTTACTGAACATTAAATTAGATGAGATCCATATTTAAAGTGTCTTTTACCTGCCTGCCCCCGCCCCATAAAGGCTCAGTATATGCTGGTTTTTGTTTTTGGTTTTTTATAACATCTCTATTGGAGTATAATTGCTTTACAATGGTGTGTTAGTTTCTCCTTTATAACAAAGTGAATTAGTTATACATGTGTTCCCATATCTCTTCCCTCTTGCATCTCCCTCCCTCCCACCCTCCCTATCCCACCCATCTAGGTGGTGACAAAGCACTGAGCTGATCTCCCTGTGCTATGCGGCTGCTTCCCACTAGCCATCTATTTTACGTTTGGTAGTGTACATATGTCCATGCCACTCTCTCACTTTGTCACAGCTTACCCTTCCCCCTCCCCATATCCTCAAGTCCATTCTCTAGTAGGTCTGTGTCTTTATTCCTGTCTTGCCCCTAGGTTCTTCATGACCATTTTTTTCCCCTTAGATTCCATATATGTGTGTTAGCATACGGTATTTGTTTTTCTCTTTCTGACTTACTTCACTCTGTATGACAGACTCTAGGTCCAACCACCTCACTACAAGTAACTCAATTTCGTTTCTTTTTATGGCTGAGTAATATTCCATTGTATATATGTGCCACACCTTCTTTATCCATTCATCTGTTGATGGACACTTAGGTTGCTTCCATGTCCTGGCTATTGTAAATAGAGCTGCAATGAACATTTTGGTACATGACTCTTTTTGAATTATGGTTTGCTCAGGGTATATGCCCAGTAGTGGGACTGCTGGGTCGTATGATAGTTCTATTTTTAGTTTTTTAAGGAACTTCCATACTGTTCTCCATAGTGGCTGTATCAATTTACATTCCCACCAACAGTGCAAGAGGGTTCCCTTTTCTCCACACCCTCTCCAGCATTTATTGTTTCTAGATTTTTTGATGATGGCCATTCTGACTGGTGTGAGATGATATCCCATTGTAGTTTTGATTTGCATTTCTCTAGTGATTAATGATGTTAAGCATTCTTTCGTGTGTTTGTTGGCAATCTGTATATCTTCTTTGGAGAAATGTCTATTTAGGTCTTCTGCCCATTTCTGGATTGGGTTGTTTGTTTTTTTGATATTGAGCTGCATGAGCTGCTTGTAAATTTTGGAGATTAATCCTTTGTCAGTTGCTTCATTTGCAAATATTTTCTCCCATTCTGAGGGTTACCTTTTCCTTGTTTATGGTTTCCTTTGCTGTGCAAAAGCTTTTAAGTTTCATTAGGTCCCATTTGTTTATTTTTGTTTTTATTTCCATTTCTCTAGGAGGTGGGTCAAAAAGGATCTTGCTGTGATTTATGTCATAGAGTGTTCTGCCTATGTTTTCCTCTAAGAGTTTGATAGTGTCTGGCCTTACATTTAGGTCTTTAATCCATTCTGAGTTTATTTTTGTGTATGGTGTTAGGGAGTGTTCTAATTTCATACTTGTAGATATACCTGTCCCGTTTTCCCAGCACCACTTATGGAAAAGGCTGTCTTTTCTCCATTGTATATTCTTGCCTCCTTTATCAAAGATAAGGTGACCATACGTATAGTGTATATTCTTGCCTCCTTTATCAAAGATAAGGTGACCATATGTGCGTGAGTTTATCTCTGGGCTTTCTATCCTGTTCCATTGATCTATATTTCTGTTTTGTGCCAGTACCATACTGTCTTGATTACTTGTAGCTTTGTAGTGTAGTCTGAAGTCAGGGAGCCTGATTGCTCCAGCTCTGTTTTTCTTTCTCAAGATTGCTTTGGCTATTTGGGGTCTTTTGTGTTTCCATACAATTTGTGAAATTTTTTGTTCTAGTTGTGTGAAAAATTATGCTGGTTTTTATTACCACAATTTAGAGCATCCTCAGTTAAACGATGGTGTGTTTCAGTGATGAAGGTGTTGACATTGGCGCCCATCCCTGAGGGCTGAGCGAGGGCTCTGGGACTGAAGGGAGCTGCAAAAGGTTGTCTGGAGACTCGTTCTGTTTATAAGAAAGTCCTGGCAGGAACGGCCACCAAAACAGTGATATAAACAAATGCCTGCATCCAGGATGTGGAAGAAGTTTAGGAACAGGGGAGGCACAGAGCAAATAACATCACTCATAACAGTTACCATGTACTGAGCATTTCCTACGTGCCAAGCCCTGTGTGCTACATGTTTTCCATGGATGACCTCATTAAACCCTCACAACCACTCTAGGAGGAAGGTTCTGCCATGTTCATTCTCCCCCACCCCCCCAAAGATTTGAACTTTAAACAGCATTACAACTTTAAGAAGTTATGTAAACTTGTGTTCCAGGAATGACTTTGCTTCAAAATTTTCACCACCCTTAGGGGGAAAAAAATCTACTAAGCACTAGGAGAGAATGGAAATAAGCACTACCCCTGAATGAATCATGCTAATGATTGTGAAATGACTTCACAGCTTCTTCTCTGTGAAAGGACCTGCTTCAAGATCAAGAGAGCAGCTGTCAATAAGGAGGCTCACAGCTCCTGGGCTTCTGTAATCCCATGATGATGCCCCAGAGACCAGCCCAGGACACAGCTGCCTCACTTCTTCCTGATGCTCTCAGTGATGTGGGAATGGCTGAGGATGGCCTGATGGGAATCCCAAGCAGGGCAGCCAGAAAGAGAAAAGGACGGACCATAGGGGTCCTGCTTTTCATTCTAGACTCACGCCTCTGGGTCTGCCAGACACATGGAGGGATCATCCTCTAATCTGAGAATGCTTAAACTTGCCTTGACACTTTAAGAAACACTTCTTCTCAATATAATTTGGTACAAAAACTATCCTATTCTTAGAACATGTGTGGAGTATCACACTTCCAATAGATACTATAAGTAAGACGCACAGGGGAGTTCCAAGCTAAAGATGATCAGAAGGTTTGAGAAATACTGCAAACCAAGCTCAAACAAGCAAAAAGAGAAAATATATAAATACCTTTGAGACACTTAACACTGGTCCTCCCCCGATTTTCCAAATCCCTTCAGTACTACTGGCATGAATGGGGGAGCAGGACAGGTTAAGGACAAGGATGACACCTGCCTTTCACTGGCAATTCAAAACCTCAGCTGTGGGGCCTGCCAGTGCCACAGTCCATATGACAAGGGACCAAGCTGCCCTGATCTTACCTTTGTTTATTCCTTGGTTACTCCATGATGCATTTTAACAAGGAGGGTCCAAGTGGAATGGCGTCAGGAGTGGACTAGGTAAGGCAGCAGGGGCTGGGGGTGGGGCTAAGGCAGGTTAATTAACAAGGAGGTTGTAAAGGCGAAGGTGGAAGATGACAAAGCAGCAAGAGCAAGAAAAGGTCTCTCCTTACAGAAACACTTCTATAAAACAGCCCTTTGCCTTGAAGGGATAATGTAAGAAAAAAAATCTCATGAAATGTACTACTGTACTTGTTATGAAAATGCAGATGTAAAGGCTACTTGTGATGATCCACTGAAGAAACTCCCATCAGACCCTGTGCTGAGAAAAACTGTGTTGGACACAGTTACTAGTTGTGTAGACTTGCTACTAATAGTGTTTTCTTTTTTGTTTCTGTCACTAGGGAACTCAAAACTTTAAGTGGTCAGCTACATAAGTCTAGCAGCTGCACAAGACTTGGTGGCAAACGTTTATGTGTGCTATTATAATCTGGTTTTATATTAGTGTCCATAGGCATACAGTTTTTTAAAATCTAGATTTCCTTGTTTTTTCATCCAATTGGTTGTATTTTGGAAGCCAACTCAAATCATTTTGGGAAAGCAAAGGTCAAGTCAGATCAGGAGAAAATGCATATGACAAACCCACAACTAACATTATTCTCAACAGTGAAAAGCTGAAAGCATTCCCTCTAAGATCAGGAACAAGACAAGGATGTCCACCCTCACCACTTTTATTCAACTTAGTTTTGGAAGTCCTAGCCATGTCAATCAGAGAAGAAAAAGAAATAAAAGGAATCCAAATTGGAAAAGAAGAAATAAAACTGTCACTGTTTGCAGATGACATGATACTATATGTAGAAACTCCTGAAGACGCTACCAGAAAACTACTAGAGCTCATCAGTGAATTCAGTAAAGTTGCAGGATACAAAATTAATATACAGAAATCTCTTGCATACCTATACACTAACAATGAAAGATCAGAAAGAGAAATTAAGGAGACACTCCCATTTACCATCACATCAAAAAGAATAAAATTCCTAGGAATAAACCTACCTAAGGAGGCAAAAAGACCTGTACTCTGAAACTATAAGACACTGATGAAAGAAGTCAAAGATGACACAAACAGATGGAAAGATACACCATGTTCTTGGATTGGAAGAATCAATATTGTGAAAATGACTACACCACCCAAGGCAATCTAAAGATTCAGTGCAATCCTGATCAAATTACTAATGGCATTTTTCACAGAACTAGAACGAAAAAATTTTAAATTTGTACAGAAACACAGAAGACCCCAAACTGCCAAAGCAAACATGAAAAATAAAAATGGAGCTGGAGGAATCAGGCTCCCTGACTTCAGACTATACTACAAAGCTACAGCAATCAAAACAGTATGGTACTGGCACAAAAACAGAAATACAGATCAATGAAACAGGATAGAAAGCCCAGAAGTAAATCCATGCACCTATGGTCAATTAATCTACGACAAAGGAGGCAAGAATATATAATGGGCAAAAGACAGTCTCTTCAATAAGTGGTGCTGGGAAAACTGGACAGCCACATGTAAAAGAATGAAATTAGAACATTCTCTAACACCATATACAAAAATAAACTCAAAATGGAATAAAGACAAATGTAAGGCTGGATACTATAAAACTCTTAGAGGAAAACATAGGGAGAACATACTTTGACATAAATCGCAGCAAGATCTTTTTTGATCCACCTCCTAGAATAATGAAAATAAAAACAAAAATAAACAAATGGGACCTAATGAAACTTCAAAGCTTTTGCACAGCAAAGGAAACCATAAACAAAATGAAAAGAAAACCGACAGGATTGGAGAAAATATTTGCAAAGAAAGTGACTGACAAGGGATTAATCTCCCAAATATACAAACAGCTCATGCAACTCTATATCAAAAAAACAAACAACCCAGTAAAAAAATGGGCAGATCTAAATAGACATTTCTCCAAAGAAGACATACAGATGGCCAAAAAGCACATGAAAAGATGCCCAACATCACTAATTATTAGAGAAATGCAAATCAAAACTACAATGAGGTGTTACCTCACACTGGTCAGAAGGGCCATCATCAAGAAGTCTACAAACAATAAATTCTAGAGAGAGTGTGGAGAAAAGGGAACCATCTTGCACTGCTGGTGGGAATGTAAACTGATACAGCCACTATGGAGAACAGTATGGAGGTTCCTTAAAAAACTAGAAATAGAGCTACCATATGATCCAGCAATCCTACTCCTGGGCATAATATCCAGAGAAATCCATAATTCAAAAAGATACATGCACCCCAATGTTCACTGCAACACTATTTACAATAGCCAAGACATGGAAGCAATGTAAATGTCCATTGACAGAGGAATGGATAAAGATGATGTGGTACATAGAGACAATGGAATATTACTCAGCCATAAAACAATGAAATAATGACATCTGCAGCAACGTGGATGGACTCAGTAATCTCTAAGTGAAGTAAGTCAGACAGAAAAAGACAAATATATGCTATCACTCATATGTAGAACCTAATTTTCAAAAGTGATACAAATGAACTTATTTACAAAACAGAGATTTTGAAAACAAACTTACAGTTACCAACAGGGAAATGTTGGGGGGAGGGATAGATTGGGAGTTTTGGATTAACATATACATACTACTATAATATAAAATAGACAACCAACAAGGACCTACTGTACAGCACAGGGAACTCTACTCAATCTTCTGTAATAACCTATATGGAAAAGAATCTGAAAAGGAATGAATATACGTATATGTATAACTGAATCACTTTGCTGTACACTTGAAACTAACACAACATTGTAAATCAACTATACTCTAATAAAATAAAATAAAATAAAGTAGAAAATGCTACTGTTAAAAATAGAATCACACTTTCATCCCCAGGAAGCATTACACAGCAGATGAGTCTATTCCAGGCACAGAATAAATGGCTCTAGCCCCTGGAAGTTTGCTCACTGAGGCAGAAAGTGCAGGAGTCTCAAATGATAGTCCAACCCATGTTTTCTGATCCAGTGCTTCTCCAAGCAATTTCTTTCACGTGCATAAGAACTGCAGAAAGATCTTGTTAAAATGCAGATTCTGGTTAGAAGGTCTGGGGTGGGGTCTGAGATTCAGTGTTTCTCACATGCTCCCGGGTGACACTTGGAGCAGCACAGTGCTAATCTGTACCTAGAACAGCTCAGCACAGCTGGACTTCCTGTCCTCACTGTGTCCTAATGGGAGCAGGACACTCTCAGCTTATGGGCATTTGCCTTCTTCTGATTCGACTGTATCAAATCAATCAACCAGCATTTCTCTTTTTCTAAGTGTCCCAATTAGGTATGTTGTATTCAACTTTCAGTGAGTTCCAATGCATCTTAGAAGCCCTTGGGTATAATAAGAAAATTTAATAAGATAAGAACGTTTCTGCCATATGGTTTCTTTTGAATCCTACTGAATTGCAAGCCCTACACCTACTGTACTACATAAGTGAACGGGATTGTGCAAATTGAGGAAAGGAAGGCTAGGAGACTTGCCCAACAAAAATCAAAAATTCACAATCCACTAAGGGTCATAACCAGGACCTCTACCTTATAAACCCTAGTCCCCCTCTCCTGGGAGAAAAGCTGTAGTAACAAATAGGTAAGTGTGCACACAAACACATACACACACGCAGACCCATAATTTCAAACACGACATGTCCAGATAAGTGTGCAGGGTTGCACTGAGTTCTGGCCTTGTCATCATCATATTCGCCCTCTAGGCCCTTAAACTCCTTGGAGATACCAAGGGAAGGGGTTTTCCAACAACGACATCCTTCAGAAATTGAAAAATGTGGTTGTTCCATGGGTGTGAAATAACTGAAAGTGACAGGACCTTCCTTATAACACAAGCCATCATCCTGGACAACCAGATACTGAACAAAGGAGCCACTGCTGGGGCTGCCCTGGGACCCTCTGGAAGCAAAGGTGCTGCAGGACAGAGATGCCCTGTTCTCGGCCAGGCAGTGCCGTCTCTGTGGAAAACTATCTGAATACAATTCATCTGAGGTAAAACAGCAGAGCTACTTGTAGACGTGCCTGGGACCCAGCAGATGCTTACCTGTCTTAAAATCCTTCCTGGAACAAGACGGAATATTTTAAAAAAGGAAGCATTCAGGGAATGACTAATACATCACTAAGGTGAGGATTTCTGTACTCTTCTCCTTGGGTTGAGGGTTCCAGCAGTGAGGTGGGGTGAGAATGAGGGAAGGGACAGGGCCCTGGGCAGGCGGCTTGTCCAGAGAAGGCCAGTTTAGCGGTTTTATGCCCTGCCCTATGCAGGGTCCAGCCCACTCACCTCCAGGCCTTACAAATGGGGATCCAGTTCTGTTCAACAGATATTTCTGGGACCTCTGCTATATCAGTGCCTGGGATATAAAGATGAGTAAATCAAGAGGAGCTTAAATGTCTCACAGATTTTGGGACATTAAAAACCCCACAAAAAGATCACCCTCTCCAGAGCTGATAAGCAAAGCTTGAGAGGTCACTGAGGTATAATAACCATATACAGCAATATTTGCCAGGGCAGCCTTGTTTGAAACACGCTCTCACATTATCTACATATACCATCAAAAGGTCCCTGAAATTACAACATTTTTGGGTCCAGATTACACTCTTGCACACTTGAGAGTAAACATTTAGGAAGGCTCAGCTCCAGCCCTCTCCCCGAGCGCCCCCATCCCGTCCTGTCAGTAGATTAGCTGCCACATGGCCCGTCCACAACTGCACTGTTGTGCTATAGTGTAATTATCTGTTTACCTGTCTCCCCGTTCGCCTGTGAACTCCTTACATATCAGAACTTTATCTTATTCATCCTGTATTCCCAGTGCTCTACAGCCAGTGAATGTTCAACAAACATTTGCTGAACATCCCACATCCTGTCTTACTCTGCACTGTCCATTTTCAGAACAAGAGCAGGCAGCAATTTGCTCTCTTGGCCCAGTGTGAAATCACTGGCACTTGTCTTCCTGTTTCCAAGAACTTGGACTTTGTAAAAAGATTCTTTGTGATTTCTGGCATGTTTATCCTGTATCTCAGTGAAATATCTATTTCATCCTATTTAATTCACTTTTGGGGAAAGTATTATTTTTCAAATATCAGACGATACCAACCCTTGTAAGAAGGAATGGAAATTTACCAAACCAGTGGGACTTTTGGTCAACAGCCTCTTTCTGTCGTTGCTCCGGCACATCCTGTGCAGGGCCCTCTGTCCCACACGACCAAAGCCTGCTTCCCAAGTGCCCGTGATAACTGCGGCGGCTGGTAGACAAAAGCCTGGGCTCTAGAGCCTGCCTGCCTGAGCCCACACCCTGTGTCACCAAACACTGGCACTAAAATCACTGGCAAGTTACCTATTTTCTCTGAGCTAGGGGTGTGTGTGTGTGTGTGTGTCTGAGAAGATTAAGAAGGTAATGCACGTGGAGCACGCAGTAAACACCCAAGACTCAGTAAGTCCTCAATCAGTGTTACCAGTCCACACACGATACTGGTCGTGTGTACCTAGTCCTAACGTGGCCCCTGAAAATGGAAAGAAAGGAGACGTCAGAGCACAGTGCAGACAAGACTGGCCTGGCAACAAGAGGGAGGGGTGGATGTTGCAGGAGAGAGAGAAGGGACAGTGGAAGGAAAGCTTCGAGAAAGGAGTGCTCCAAGGACAGGGCGCCGTCTCTCGCTCACGGCACCCAGCACTGTGCCTGGCACAGAACAGCTGTGAAATAATTATCTGCTGATAATTATCTGCTGAAAGGATGGGAAGGGCGAGCAGATTTTCTGCTTCTTACAGTCACTGGGGTGTTTCTAAACCGCCTGCAATGCAGGAAGGGGAACACAGGGCATGGCTTGCACAGACCTGGGCTCTACCTGGATTCTGTGATGACTAATGAGAGGCCCTGGCCAAGTTTTTTAGCTTCTCTCAGCTTCTTTAGCTGTAAAACACTACTCTGCAGAATTGTGAGGATCAGAGATGACGTATGGTCCTGACACCTATTTGATGGTCAGTAATTGGCCGTGACTATTGTGCCTGTGTTATCTCTGCTCCCTGCGGAAGCACCTGGAAGGAAGAGCACTGGGCTGAGACGCAGGAAACTTGAGCGCTCATCCGGTCATAGCTCCCTGTGTAAGCTGAGCAGGTTGCATTGCTCCGCTGGGTCTGTGCTCCAATTTATTGAAGGGCAGTGCCACCATAGGCCACACTCTACCATCCGGGGAAGATGTGGGCGCCATGAGACAATAGGCATTTAGGGCACGAAAGATTCAAGTAAGCTAGTGGTGTTTACTGAAGCTAATCATGGATTTTATTGCATCATCAGAAGCAAACTAGGGCAACCAACTACAGACACTGTCACAAAGACCCATGATAGCCCTGAAGAGAAATAGTAGATTCAGTCTAAGATGCTGTACAGAGAAACTGATTTGCCAAATCAGTGTCATGCACAAAAGTGGGAGCAACAAAATTTGAACACAGTCTCAGTTTGGCAAATCCTTAAACATAAGGCGCCCTACCTGGACCATCTAACCCACTAGCACAGAACTGATCAGGAGTGATTTTCCAATTGTAAGAGAAAGAAAAACATATTTGATACTATCTGCTGGAGCAAATTTCTTTCTTCCCATGTAATGAAGTCCAGTGATAAGAGCTGAAAATTAAACTGCAGCTGAACATTAGAGGAAGAAGCAATGACAACCCTGGAAATGACCTTGTAACACTCAGCATTAAAGTAAATCCGGGGGAAAATGAGGCTCTGATGATCTGGGAGAGCCGCAGGGAGAGGGATGCTGGGCTGACATAGTGACTCAAAAAGCTCAGTGACTCCCAGACGTGGTGGAAGTGAGAGCTGTAATTACATTCGTTGCAAGGAAGGAAACAAACCAGGGCTTTCAGGATCCACGGGCCTCGTAACCAGCACATCAAGCTTGATACAGGAAACAACTATGATCCCTGCCACCCTGAAGGCTGGGTTCCTAGGAATAATAACACTAGGGATTCTGGATACAGAGCCTTCCGCGTCACACACGCAGACAGGGACAGTCACAGAAGACTAAGCTCTGCTTGTTCGTGTCTTATTCTCCACAACAAACAAGGTCCTGAAATCAAAATCCCAACATTTCCCTTCCTGATTGTCTTCCCACACGAGCACATGACAGGTGAACCTAGTCTAATTCTACAACACGAGTATTTGTCTGCACGCACTCCAGGAGCCTTCTACTGGCAGCTCTGTAACTGGCTGGCGGGGATGGGGGCACAGATGGGGCAGAATGAACGGAATGAGAACGGTATTGCCCACCTGCTCCCACCTGCCTTGGCCTCACTACCAAATCCTTCTCTATTTCTAATAAAGTCAGACTTTTGCCACCACCTAAGCTGTTTCAAACTAGAGGTCCTTAATATTTAACACTCTTGCCTAAAATGAAACTCTGACTTCAGAGGTAAGAGTGAAGCCATACTTCCTTCCCCACCTGCAAACAGAAAACACCTTTCCTAAAATTCGCACCCATGGCGCAGTTTGCTTTCACACACAACCTGGCCCCTCACACACCCTCCTTTCCCAATGCCTCAAAACTCTCAATTAGCTCAAAGCTGATAATGAATCAGGTGAAGAAATAATGAAATAAGCAGGTGCATTGCTAAGCTGACGAGAGAGGAGGGAAACATCTCTTAAGGAGATTTCACTTAGAACCAGCTATAAGGGAAGAGAGTATTTGAGGTTGGAGATGGAAATGTGAAAGGCTGACTAAAAATATCCATAAAAAACCAAGACCTTCAAAACCACAATTAAAAAGAAAGAGCATAGTGACTTTTCACAGCAGAGGAAGAAAATGCTGGTTTAAGTCTTCTGAGGTGTGCAAAGGAGTAACAACCACCACTGTGGCAGCTGACAGTTATTGAGCAAGTGATTACTGTGTGCCAGCGTGTTCCAAGCCCTGAACGCGTATTATCTAATCTAATATCTAATCATCACAAACACCCCATGAAGTTGGTTCTTTTGTTATCCTCATTTTACCTTTGAAGGAACTAAGGTCCTGGGTGCAGGATGTACCCAAGGTCACACTGGCTGGTGGCAGAGCCCAGATGTGAACTTGGGCAGTCCAGTCCCAGAGGTTTCTTCTACTTTCCATGCTCTTGGTATCGGTCTGGAAAAAGCCTGACAGAAAGTCACTTTCAAGGGACTCAGAAGGCTGTGTCAGGAGCACACTAGGTACAAACAGCTCATGCAGCTCAATATCAAAAAACAACCCAATCAAAAAGTGGGTGGAAGATCTAAATAGACATTTCTCCAAAGAAGACATACAGATGGCCAAGAAGCACATGAAAAGATGCCCAACATCACTATTTATTAGAGAAATGCAAATCAAATGTGTATCGCCTCACACTAGTCAGAATGGCCATCATCAAAATATCTACAAACAATAAATGCTGGAGAGGGTGTGGAGAAAAGGGAACCCTCCTGCACTGTCGGTGGGAATGTAACTTGATACAGCCACTATGGAGAACAGTATGGAGGTTCCTTAAAAAACTAAAAATAGAATAACCATATGACCCAGCAGTCCCACTCCTGAGCACATACCTGGAGCAAACCATAATTCGAAAAGATACATGCATCCCAATGTTCATTGCAGCACTATTTATAATAGCCAGGACATGGAAGCAACTGAAATGTCCATCAACAGAGGAATGGATAAAGAAGATGTGGTACATATATACAATGGAACCATAGCAAAGAACAAAATAAGGCCATTTGCAGCAACATGGATGGACCTAGAGATCATTATACTGAGTGAAGTTAAGTCAGACACAGAAAGACAAATATCACATGATATCACTTATATGTGGAATTCATATATCACTTATATATGAATCTAAAAAAAAGGGTACAAATGAACTTATTTACAAACAGAAGTAGAGTCACGAATGTAATAGAAAACAAACTCATGGTTACCAGGGGATAAGGGGGAGGGAGGGATATATTGGGAGACTGGGATTGACATATACATGCTACTATATATAAAATAGATAACTAATAACCTGCTGTATAGCATAGGGAACTCTACTCAATACTCTGTAATGGCCTATATGGGAAAGAAATCTAAAAAAGAATGGATATATGTATAGGTATAACTGATTCACTTTGCTGTACACCTGAAATTACACAACACTGTAAATCAACTTTACTCCAATAAGAATTAAAAAAAGGCGGGGGGGAGCACATTAGGACTAGCTGGGGTCAATATCTGAGCCATGCTCTTGAAACACTGATGGCCTCTCACCTCCTTCAGGGGATCCTTCACATTTCTGCTTTTTAGTTAAAGAAACTCATCCTATCAGGCCTATGAGGTCTCAACAAAAAGCCCAGGAGACAGAGACAGCAGATCCGATGAATATCCTCTACAGCTATTAGTGTCAGGCCTAAAAGTGCATCTTGGAAGGCTGGGCTGCAGAAGCCCCGTGAAAGCCAACGGTGCTAAGGACCAAGCGAAGCCCTTGCAGTGAGAGACTTCATACAAGGTGAGAAGACAGTTTTGTGCACACACCAGGTCATGAATGTTTTCTGCCACCACAGAAAAAACTCTGAACTTGGCTGACACTAATTAGTTGTGTTGATACCCTTGATGTCAGTTATCTCATCTACAAAACAGAAGATACCCGCATAGCCTACCTCACAAGGTTCTTGTGAGGGGAGTGGAGGGGAGGGAAGAAGGGGAGAAGAAGGAAATGGAGAAAACGTTTCCTGTTATCTATTTAAGTCTCTGGCCTTATTCTACTACTTTCGTGTTTGATGTGTATATTAACCCAACAGGTAGATTTGACTGTCTCTGATTTACATGGGAGGAAACTGAGGTTCAGACATGTTAAAATACAATTTGTAAGAGACAGGGCAGCTCCTGATAATAGGTCTAACCCTAAGCCCACTACCCACATTAGCAACATAAGGTGCTACGAGTGTGTGAGGTACTAGGTACTCCTGAGGACAACCTGAGCTGCCCAGTGTGCTGGGGGCTGATAGGGCATCTGCCCAAGTACCTGTCAGGATCCTTGGGGCCATCCATGAGGTCAGTGCCACTAATTCTGAGTCACTATACAAGGGACACAGTATTTTTTTTTTTTTTGGCTGTCCACCCATTTTGCTCCCTCACAAAAAGAAATTCCCCCCAATTGGTTTAAAGTCTCTGATACCTGTATACCCTGTCTATGCTTGGCTACTCCTTGCCTAACCTGCTTTGAAAGGCAACAACCTGGGGAAAATCCATGGTGGCGAAAACTGACTATCTCATTATGCCTAAAAGAAAGGATTAAAAAAAACAACGGGGCCTCCCTGGTGGCGCAGTGGTTGGGAGTCCGCCTGCCGATGCAGGGGATGCAGGTTCGTGCCCCGGTCTGGGAGGATCCCATGTGCCGCGGAGCGGCTGGGCCCGTGAGCCATGGCCGCTGGGCCTGCGCGTCCGGAGCCTGTGCTCCGCAACGGGAGAGGCCACAGCAGTGAGAGGCCCGCATACCGCAAAAAGAAAAACAAACAAACAAACAAACAAACAAAAAAAACAACGGATTAGGCAACTGGAGAATGCAGTTTGAACTTTTAAATAACTAATGGAGTTCCTTGGTTAAATTCATGAAAACTTGCCTATGATCTTAACAGGGACTATTATTACTATTATTACAAAGGGTTGGTCATCTTGGTGTAATGGGAAGCTCAAACTCCCAAACAGATGAAAAAATAATTGCTGGGTGTTGCCATCCCCATGTAATGGAGGCATTATCTAGAGCTGGCATTATCCGGATATGTCAGGACACAGACCAGGACCATTATAACTAGAAATGAAAAATGAAAGTACCAGGAAATGAGGTGAATGACAACTAGGCTGGGACCCCCAACTTCTTTCCTTCCTGAGGGCACTGTCCTGTGCAAACTTGCATTTTGCTACATGGAATATCGCGGTCCCTCCAATCTTGCCTTTTCTTTCTGTCAGGAAAGGAAAATCTAAAAGAAACCAGAAAGATTTACTTTTATGGGAAGAACACTCACAAAGGAAGCTCTTTAGTGGTGTGGCATTTTCTGTTAGTCAGAAATCCCCCTCTGTCTTATTTAAAAAAATTAAAACAGGGAATTCATATATGTAATTAAGGCTTGCTACCCTTTGATTATCTAACTGATTGTGGTCTACTTAAGAAAAAAGTCAAACCATTATCTTGATGGATGCCACTGTGGGGTAGCAATTATGACAAAGCTCTCCTCTAAGGGTAGGGTCCTTAATGATTTTTATCAAGAGTCGTGATTGCTGAAACATTTTAAGTTCCAGTATTCCTGCCCATTTTAACTGGCTAAAATGATTAGCTGATAACAAGGAGTATAGAGTCAACTGGAAAAGCAAGTTTAACCCTGAAGTTAGCAAAACCCAATTCAAGTTAACAACATAATTACAAACCAAAGGAAAAAGAACACTGGTGCACTGTGGTTGTACTCTATTTCGTTTAGACACCAATTGCCGTCTACAAGAGAGAAAAGCTTTTGGACCAACAAGAAATGCCCCCCAATTGGTTTAAAGTCTCTGATACCTGTATACTCTATGCTTGGCTACTCTTTGCCTAACCTTCGCTTAACTGAAATTTATAGGAATTATACCCAACAACTGTAGATTACACTTTTTTCAAGTGCATGAATAATGTTCACATAGAGAGACCATATGCTTGCCCATAAAAAAGTCTTGATGACTTTCCAAAGATTTATATCTTACAGGGTACACTCTCTGACCACAACAGAATTAAATTAGAAATCCAAGACAATAATGTATCTAAAGAAACCTCAAATATTTGAAAATTAAAATAATATACTTCTGAATAACCAATAAGTGAAGAAGAAATCACAAGGTAAAATAGAAAATATTTCAAGATAATAATGAAAGTATAACATTATCAAAATTTGTGGGATGCAGCTAAATTGCTTAGACAGAAATTTATAGCTTTAAAGTTTTATATTAGGTAAGAAGAAAGGCTTACTAAGTTTCCACCTTAAGAAGCTAGAAAAAGAAAAGCAAATTAAATAATCCTAAGTAGAAGGAAGACAAAAATAACTAAATGGAAATTGTAGAACTGACAAGTATAATATCTGATGTGAAAAACTCACTGGATGATCTTGACAGTAGATTTGATACTGCAGAAGAAAAGATGAGTGAATTTGAAGCCATGACAATAGAAATTATTCAAATTGAAGCATAGAGAGAAAATAAGGTAAAAATAATGAAAAAGTCCTCAGTGACCTGTGGAACAACATTAAACTGTCTAATATATGTGTAATTAGAGGCCCAGAAGGAGAGAGATTGGGGCAGAAAATATATTTCAAGAAAATAATGGCCAAAAGTTTTCCAAAATTGATGAAAATATTAAACATATAGATCCAAGAATCTTAATGAACCCCAAGGGAAAAAAAAACATAAAGAAATCCACACCTAGGCATATCATTGCTGAAGAACAAAGATAAAGAGGAAAACTTGAAAGCAGCCAGAGGGAAAAAGGACGTTGTATACAAGGTGTTATCAGCTGCCTTCCCTGGAAAAAAGACACCAAGATGGAGATCTATGTGCCGGCAGTTAATGGTGGGTGCTTGGAATGGAAACCTCTGGGGAAGTAAAGGATGCAGAAGTGGGCAGAGGGAGAAGTTAAACTGTGATGCAATCACAACACAGGCCCCAGGTGATCCCAAGGAGAGTTCTGGAGCTAAGGTGGCTTTGAAGAAATTGTCCTGCATTAAGACAAGGTGTTCTGGCCTTTATAACCCTTCAATCACTAGACATTAGATGCAGGCCACTCTCAAGAAGAGGCTGTTACTGTTGGCAAGATACATCCCTTTAGCTGAGGACAATTCCTAGAGAAGGATGAGCTGAAAGCTATCTGCTGCTGAAACTCCCAGCAGCTGAAGGAATGAGTACTTCTCATTCTCCTGGAAGATGGGAGAACAGGGCACCCACAACATCCACAATAGAGGAAAACAATGGTAAGAATTACCACTGATGACTTATTAAAACAATGCAAACCTAAGACAGTAGAATAGCATTTTTAATGAACTGAAAGAAAAAGATATGGACTGTAATCATCATGGACATTTTTACAAGTGTGACAATCAACAAAAGCTTCTCAAGGGGGGAAATCTTTATAGATCCCTTTGTGGAATGAACTTGTACTTTGGCTCAGAAGGTCCCTGGGTCCTGCAATGCCTGTCCAGGACTCCTGTGCCCATGAGAAAACTATGCCAGGCATTTTCTCAAAGCATCAGACCTCTGCATGCTCTCCTCAGCAAGCTTCATGGCAGTCACTGCAGTCCTTACCAAATATCTCTGATATGACATTGTAAATTATAAGATATCAATATACTGGGTACATGTAAAACTTTTCCCCGAGAATCAAGGTGGACGTGTGGGACAAAAATTGAGGCAATGCAAAGGTGGGTTTCACTGTAATTATTGCAGTAATGATTTTAATATTATTCAATTTCAATAAACTATCGTGTTTTAGGTAGTAGAGATTAAAAAGTTTTCATTCAAGATTCCTCCTCTCCAAATGCTTTTCAGCTATTATTGAATTCTACTCAGGTATATTTTCTTTTTTTGTTTGTTTGTTTTTTATATTTTCATTTTGTTCTGACACTCTCCATTATTTATTTTTGTCCTTTTCTGCTGTTTGCATACTGAAAGTTACTTCAAAGCAGCTGAGGAGACAGGTGGGGTATAACACATTAAAAAAACACCAACAAATAACAAGTTAGAAAGTTAGGCCAGACACTGGAAACAATAGAAGGTAGTTTATGCCAAGTACCAAATGAAGTATGGGTAACAACTGCTAAAAGAATTCAAAGGAAGAGGTGATCAGGTCAAAGACATTTAAATTCAATGTTAGGAACTGCAAGTGGGCCCCCTGGTATCTCCCTAGTCTATTCACTCTGCTGCTATGCTAGAGGTTTACCTTCACCTCTCTCTCCAAACTTCCAACATTTCTCACTTCCTCTGTATTCTCAATTGATTTCTCAGTGCACTAGAAAACAAGGAGGAAGACCCCCCCCCAACCCTGCCCCAATGCTCACCACCACAGCCACCAAGCTGTGTCCCAGGCAGAGTGGCCTCCATGTTGTTCCTGGGACACACTGGCATTCTCCTGTGTCCAGACCCTGTGTCTGCTGTTGCGTCTGTCTGGAACACTTTCTCCTCATGCTCACATGACTGAACCTTCACTTTTTTCACGTAGAAAATGTTAGCTATCAACCTTTGGTGACCACTCCTTTTAAAACAGCCATCTTCCTTTTTATCTCCCTCATCATGTTTTTCCTCCACAGCCTTCTCAGAATCTGACATCCCATATGTATACCATGTATCTTACCATATGTTTGTTCAATGTCTACCCTCTGCCACCTGAATGAGCTCTGTGAAGGCAGAGGCTTGGTTTTGTTTCCTGTAAGATTCCTTGCACTTAGACCCATGCCTGGTGTACAAAAGGTGCTCAATAAATATTTTTTGAATGAATGAAGCAGAATTTGAGCTGCAGGTTAAAAACAAGGCATCACTTATGAGGGGAGTGAAGGAAGGACATACCAGATTATGGAAAGGAGAGGAGGAGTAAATATAAGGACATGGGATTCATTACGTTTAGGAAAAGGAGAAATTTCCTTTAGTTAAGGAAAGGAAGAGAAGATAAGGATGAAATGTGGGCTGGTGATGCATCAACAGCCTAGACGGTCACTCTAAACTTATTCAGATTTAACTTTGTTAGCAACAGGGAGCAACTGAAGTTTTCTCAGCACTAGAAGAGGTGGAGGAGGATGGACTGGAGCCCCAGGAGACAGAGACAGTGAGGTCAGTGAAGAGACTCGTGGAAGTAGAGGTGTGCACTGATTGGGAAATGACAACACTACTGAAGCAAATGGGAAGTATAGAGGAGGAGATGGTTTTGGCACTGTTGAAGAAGGCTTCTCAGAGCTAAAAGCAAAACGCAGGGAATTAGATAATCCTTCCAAAGACCGCAAAGAAATTTCTATTTAATTTCATTTTCTCTTACACATTGCTGTGAAGTTGCTGGAGAAAGATATGAATTGCCTCATTTAGTACCATAAAAAGGTAGCCTTAACTGACTCAGCCAATAAATGAAAAAGTTAAGTGATGTAACCACGTAGAGTGGGATCTCTTTAAGAAAATGCTGTGTTTGGAATAGTATCTACCATTAACAGATGTTTCACTACAAACCAGGAGGCTAAAACTTATTCATGTTGTAACAGAATCACAACTAGAATGCCCCTAGGATATGTGTAGAAAACAACAAAAACACAAAAGTCCCAAGGCAGTGACCTGTCAGACAGAACAGATTGTACTAAGCACCCGCCCACACTTCATCTTCTCTTCCTTTGCTTCTGCTTTAACCAAAGATTTCTCACTGTTTGCTGAACATACTCAATCCCATGTTCTGATACTACATGAAAGGAGTGTGAGCTTTCAGGGGTGATGCAGTAACTGCTTTGGGACAGTGGTACAGAGAGAAAGCTGTACTCTGGGTAACAGTATATCAGCCACTCAAGAACTTCACATATATTAAAGCAGCTCAAACTGCAAAGCTCTGCTGTTTGGATTCTATGACCTTTACGAATAGGTGATATTTCAACAGAGTGCAATTAAGAATGGCCTACTGAGTTGTCTGAATGCCAAACAGGCTGTTAGTTGCTCTGTCATGCATGCTGAAGAGAAAAAAGAGCTCTGCCATATATTGTAGGAAGGCCAAAAAGCTTCATCAGGGAATACTGTTGGAGGGGAAAGGCCCATTTGTAAGTTGCTCAATACTGTAAACTGCCGTAGGATCCAAAATTCCAAGGAGATGGTAGACATGATGGCACTACTTGTTTTGATAAGGGAATCCACTTCCATATCCTGAGGGGACAAGGGTAGAATAAAGAACTACCACTGGCTCTGATGTGGTCTCACATACATATATGACCTCATATGATTAGACTCTACTCAGTGGGAACAATCCTGTCAACTGTTCATGAAGTGGTGTGAACAGAAGCAGAAAAATCGCATCCATTAACCCTCAATTGCCAAGGTATGCTGACTAATAAATAATGTGACCTAGGTCTCTCATGATGAGCTGTAGGGCTCTATCCCAGGCTTTGTTCTATACAAATATTTTATCCATGACTTGGATAAGGATTAAAATGCATGGTATGAAAATCCATGACTCCCAAAGGTTATAAACTGAAACAATATAAGAAAAGTCCTGCACTGGCTCTAGAAACTAATTTATTTACATAGAGTGGGATCAGTAGCATGTGTGAACAGAATTAGGAGTTTGCTATCAAACATGTTCATTGAGTCAACCATGCAAAATGGCTGCTAAAAAACAATGTGCTTCTGGTGTGATTTACAGAAACAGAACCTGGAATAATGAAAAGGCTGCATATTGTCCAACTACATGACATTCTGGAAAAGGAAAAACTATGCAGACAGTGAAAAAAAGAAAGGCAGTTGCCAGAAGTTTGCAGGGAGGGAGGGAAGGATGACTAGGTGAAGCATGGGGTATTTAGGGCAGTGAAACTATACTGTGTGATACAGTCATGGTCGATACATTTCATTATACATTTGTCAGCACCCACAGAACATACAACACAGAGTGAACTACAGTGTAAACTACAGACTTTAGTTCATAATAATTTTCAATGGTGACGCATCAGTTGTTAATACATGTACCACAGAAATGCAAGATGTTAATAACAGGGGAAATTGGGGTGAGGGGATATATGGGAACTGTGTACTTTCTGTTCAATATTTCTGTCAACCTAAAACTGCTCTAAAAAATAAAGTGTATTAATTTTAAAAAATCATTAAAGCAATCAAAATGCTACATTGGAAAATATTCACTTAACGCAAAAGAAATGGGTGAGGAGTGGATCTCCACATTGGGTAAGAATTCTGAGATCCCTTGAAATCCTCAGCTAGTCTCACTGTGCAGGTCAGAAGATATGCATAATTATCATTGAGAAGAATAAGTTCCACAAACAAATGGTCAGCACTGTCCTTCTTAGTAACTGTTCCCTGCTGACATTCTTTCTACCTGAGAAGTAACAGGCAGACTTCAGAAAATCTCAGGTCACTATACATAGTATCATGTCATCAGCAAATGATATGATACTATATATAGGAAACCCTAAAGACTCCACACAAAAACTACTAGAACTGGGCTTCCCTGGTGGCGCAGTGGTTGAGAGTCTGCCTGCCGATGCAGGGGACACGGGTTTGTGCCCCGGTTTGGGAAGATCCCACATGCCGCGGAGCGGCTGGGTCCGTGCGCCATGGCCGCTGAGCCTGCGCATCCGGAGCCTGTGCTCCGCAACGGGAGAGGCCACAGCAGTGAGAAGCCCGCGTACCACACACACAAAAAAAAACTACTAGAACTGATACATGAATCCAGCAACGTAGCAGGATACGAGATTAACATACAGAAATCAGTGGCATTTCTTTACACTAAAAATGAAATAGCAAAAAGGGAATGTAAAAAAACACTGCTTTTTATTTATTTATTTATTTTTCGAATTTTATTTTTTTATACAGCAGGTTCTTATTAGTTATCCATTTTATACATATTAGTGTATATATGTCAATCCCAATCTCCCAATTCATCACACCACCACCACCACCAACCCCCTGCCACTTTCTCCCCTTGGTGTCCATATGTTTGTTCTCTACATCTGTGTCTCTGTTTCTGCCCTGCAAACTGGTTCATCTGTACCATTTTTCTAGGTTCCACATATATGTGTTAATATACGATATTTGTCTTTCTCTTTCTGACATACTTCACTCTGTATGACAGTCTCTAGATCCACCCACGTGTCTGCAAATTACCCAATTTTGTTCCTTTTTATGACTGAGTAATATTCCATTGTATATATGTATCACAACTTCTTTATCCATTCGTCTATTGATGGGCATTTAGGTTGCTTCCATGTCCTGGCTATTGTAAATAGTGCTGCAATGAACATTGGGGTGCATGTGTCCTTTTGAATTATGGTTTTCTCTGGCTATAGGCACAGTAGTGGAATTGCAGGGTCACATGGTAATTCTACTTTTACTTTTTTAAGGAACCTCCGTACTATTCTCCATAGTGGTTTTATCAATTTACATTCCCACCAACAGTGCAAGGGGGTTCCCTTTTCTCCACACCCTCTTCAGCATTTGCTGTTTGTAGATTTTCTGATGATGCCCATTCTAACTGGTGTGAGGTGATAGCTCATTGTAGTTTTGATTTGCATTTCTCTAATAATTAGTGATGTTGAGCAGCTTTTCATGTGCTTCTTGGCCATCTGTTTGTCTTCTTTGGAGAAATGTCTATTTAGGTTTTCTGCCCATTTTTTGATTGGGTTTTTTTTTTTAATATTGAGCTGCATGAGCTGTTTATATATTTTGGAGATTAATCCTTTGTCCGTTGCTTCGTTTGCAAATATTTTCTCCCATTCTGAGGGCTGTCTTTCAGTCTTGTTTGTAGCTTCCTTTGCTATGCAAAAGCTTTTAAGTTTCATTAGGGCCCATTTGTTTATTTTCATTTTTATTTCCATTATTCTAGGAGGTGGATCAAATAAGATCTTGCTATGATTTATGTCAAAGAGTGTTCTTCCTATGTTTTCCTCGAAGAGTTTTATAGAGTCTGGTCTTACACTTAGGTCTCTAATCCATTTTGAGTTTACTTTTGTGTATGGTGTTAGGGAGTGTTCTAATTTCGTTCTTTTACATGTAGCTGTCCAGTTTTCCCTGCACCACTTATTGAAGAGGCTGTCTTTTCTCCATTGTATATTCTTTCCTCCTTTATCAAAAATAAGGTGACCATATGTGTGTGGGTTTATCTCTGGGCTTTCTATCCTATTCCATTGATCTATATTTGTGTTTTTGTGCCAGTAGCATATTGTCTTGATTACTGTAGCTTTGTAGTATAGTCTGAGGTCAGGGAGTCTGATTCCTTCAGCTCCATTTTTTCCCCTCATGACTGTTTTGGCTATTCGGGGTCTTTTGTGTCTCCATATAAATTTTAAGATTTTTTGTTCTAGTTCCATAAAAAATACCATTGGTAATATGATAGGGATTGCATTGAATCTGTACACTGCTTTGGATAGTATAGTCATTTTCACAATATTGATTCTTCCAATCCAAGAACATGCTATATCTCTCCATCTGTTGGTATCAACTTTAATTTCTTTCATCAATGTCTTATAGTTTTCTGCATATAGGTCTTTTGTCTCCCTAGGTAGGTTTATTCCTAGGTATTTTATTCTTTTTGTTGTAATGGTTAAATGGGAGTGTTTCATTAATTGCTCTTTCAGACTTTTCATCATTAGTGTATAGGAATGCAAGAGATTTCTGTGCATTAATTTTGTATTCTGCAACTTTACCAAATTCATTGACTAGTTCTAGTAGTTTTCTGGTGGCATCTTTATGATTCTCTATGTATAGTATCATGTCATCTGCAAAGAGTGACAGTTTTACTTCTTTTCCAATTTTTATTCCTTTTATTTGTCTTCCTTCTCTGATTGCCATGGCTAGGACTTCCAAAACTATGTTGAATAATAGTGGTGAGAGTTGACATCCTTGTCTTGTTCCTGATCTTAGAGGAAATGCTTTCAGTTTTTCACCATTGAGAATGATGCTTGCTGTGGGTTTGTCATATATGGCCTTTATTATGTTGAGGTAGGTTCCATCTATGCTCACTTTCTGGAGAGTTTTTATCATAAATGGGTGTTGAATTTTGTCAAAAGCGTTTTCTGCATCTATTGAGGTGATCATATGGTTTTTGTACTTCAATTTGTTAATATGGTGTATCACATTGATTGATTTGCATATATTGAAGAATCCTTGAATCCCTGGGATAAATCCCACTTGATCACGGTGTATGATCCTTTTAATGTGCTGTTGGATTCTCTTTGCTAGTATTTTGTTGAGGATTTTTGCATCTATACTCACCAGTGATATTGGTCTTTAATTTTCTTTTTCTGTAGTATTTTTGTCTGGTTTTGGTATCAGGGTGATGCCTCAAAGAATGATTTTGGGAGTGTTCCTTCCTCTGCAATTTTTGGAAGAGTTTGAGAAGGATGGGTGATAGCTCTTCTCTAAATGTTTGATAGAATTCACCTGTGAAGCAATCTGGTCCTGGACTTTTGTTTGTTACAAGATTTTAAATCACAGTTTCAGTTTCATTACTTGTGATTGGTCTGTTCATATTTTCTATTTCTTCCTGGTTCAGTCTTGGAAGGTTATTCTAAGAATTTGTCCATTTCTTCCAGGTTGTCCAATTTATTGGCATAGAGTTGCTTGTAGTCATCTCTTAGGATGATTTGTATTTCTGCGGTGTCTGTTGTAACTTCTACTTTTTTATTTCTAATTTTATTGATTTGAGTCCTTTCCCTCTTTTTCTTGATGAGTCTGGTTTATCAATTTTGTTTATCTTCTCAAAGAACCAGCTTTTAGTTTTATTGATCTTTGCTTTTGTTTTGTTTCTATTTCACTTATTTCTGCTCGGATCGTTATGATTTCCTTCCTTCTACTAACGTGGAGTTTTGTTTGTTCTTCTTCTCTAGTTCCCTTAGGTGTAAGGTTAGATTGTTTATTTGAGATTTTTCTTGTTTCTGGAGGTAGGCTTGTATTGCTATAAACTCCCCTCTTAGAACTGATTTGCTGAAACCCATAGGTTTTGGATCATCGTGTTTTCGTTGTAATGTGTCTGTAGGTATTTTTTGATTTCCTCCTTGATTTCTTCAGTGATCTCTTGGTTATTTAGCAATGTATTGTTTAGACTCCATGTGTTTGTGTTTTTGATGCTTTTTTCCCTGTAACTGATTTCTAATCTCATAGTGTTGTGGTCAGAAAAGTTGCTTGATATGATTTCAATTTTCTTAAATTTCTGAGGATTGATTTGTGACCCAAGCTGTGATGTATCCTGGAGAATGTTCAACGTGCACATGAGAAGAAACTGTAATCTGCTATTTTTGGATGGAATGTCCTATAAATATCAATTAAATCTTTCTGGTCTATTGTGTCATTTAAAGCTTGTGTTCCCTTATTAATTTTATGTTTGGATGATCTCTCCATTGGTGTAAGTAAGGTGTTAAAGTCCCCCACTATTATTGTGTTACTGTCGACTTCCTCTTTTTTTTTTTGCGGTACGCGGGCCACTCACTGTTGTGGCCTCTCCGGTTGTGGAGCACAGACAGGCTCCAGATGCGCAGGCTCAGCGGCCATGGCTCACGGGCCCAGCCGCTCCATGGCATGTGGGATCTTCCAGGACCAGGGCACAAACCCATGTCCCCTGCATCAGCAGGCGGACTCTCAACCACTTCGCCACCAGGGAAGCCCTGACTTCCACTTTTATAGTGGTTAGCAGTTGCCTTATGTATTGAGGTGCTGCTATGTTGGGTGCATATATATTTATAATCATTTTATGTTCTTGGACTGATCCCTTGATCATTATGTAGTGTCCTTCCTGTCTTATAACATTCTTTATTTTAAAGTCTATTTTATCTGATATGAGTATTGCTACTCCAGCTTTCTTTTGATTTCCATTTGCTGGGTTTTTTTAAACATCTTCATTGGAGTATAATTGCTTTACAATGGTGTGTTAGTTTCTGCTTTGTAACAAAGTGAATCAGTTATACATATACATATGTCCCCATGTCTCTTCCCTCTTGGATCTCCCTCCCTCCCACCCTCCCTATCCCACCCCTCTAGGTGGTCACAAAGCACCTAGCTGATCTCCCTGTGCTATGCGGCTGCTTCCCACTAGCTATCTATTTTACGTTTGGTAGTGTATATATGTCCATGCCACTCTCTCACTTTGTCCCAGCTTACCCTTCCCCCTCCCAATATCCATTTGCCTGGAATATCTTTATCCATCCCCTCACTTTCAGTCTGTATGTGTCCCTAGGTCTGAAGTGGGTCTCTTGTAGATAGCATATATATGGGTCTTGTTTCTGTATCCATTCAGTGAGCCTATGTCCTTTGGTTGGAGCATTTAATCCATTTACATTTAAGGTAATTATCGATATGTATGTTCCTATGACCATTTTCTTAATTTTTAAGGGTTTGTTTTTGTACGTCCTTTTCTTCTCTTGTGTTTCCCACTTAGAGAAGTTCCTTTAGCATTTGTTGTAGAGCTGGTTTGGTGGTGCTGAATTCTTTTAGCTTTTGCTTGTCTGTAAAGCTTTTGATTTCTCCATCTAATCTGAAGGAGATCCTTGCCAGGTATAGTAATCTTGGTTGTAGGTTCTTCCCTTTCATCTCTTTAATTATATCATGCCACTCCCTTCTGGTTTGTAGAGTTTCTGCTGAGAAATCAGCTGTTAACCTTATGGGAGTACCTTTGTATGTTATTTGTCATTTTTCCCTTGTTGCTTTCAATAATTTTTCTGTGTCTTTAATTTTTGTCAATTTGATTACTACGTGTCTTGGCGTGTTCCTCCCTGGGTTTATCTTGCCTGGGACTCTCTGTGCTTACTGGACTTGGGTGGCTATTTCATTTCCCATGTTAAGGAAGTTTTTGACTATAATCTCTTCAAATATTTTCTCGGGTCCTTTTTCTCTCCCTTCTCCTTCTGGGATCACTATAATGCGAATGTTGTTGCGTTTAATGTTGTCCCAGAGGTCTCTTAGGCTGTCTTCAATTCTTTTCATTCTTTTTTCTTTATTCTGTTCCACAGCAGTGGATTCCACCATTCTGTCTTCCAGGTCACTTATCTGTTCTTCTGCCTCAGTTATTCTGCTATTGATTCCTTCTAGTGTATTTTTCATTTCAGTTATTGTATTGTTCATCTCTGTCTGTTGTTCTTAAATTTTTCTAGTTGTTTGTTCTTTAATTCTTCTAGGTCTTTGTTAAACATTTCTTGCATCTTCTCGATCTTTGCCTCCTTTCTTTTTCCGAGGTCTTGGATCATCTTCACTATCATTATTCTGAATTCTTTTTTCTGGAAGGTTTCCTATCTTCACTTCTTCCTTTAGTTGTTTTTCTAGGGTTTTATCTTGTTCCCTCTTCTGGTACATAGCCCTCTGTCTTTTCATCTTGTCTATCTTTCTGTGAATGTGGTTTTTGTTCTGCAGGCCACAGGACTGTACTTCTCCTTGCTTCTGCTGTCTGCCCTCTGGTGGATGAGGCTATCTAAGAGGCTTGTGCAAGTTTCTTGATGGGAGGGACTGGTGATGGGTAGAGCTGGGTGTTGCTCTGGTGGGCAGAGCTCAGTAAAACGTTAATCTGCTTGTCTCCTGATGGATGGGGCTGGGTTCCCTCCCTGTTGGTTGTCTGGCCTGAGGCAACCCAACACTGGATCCTACCTGGCTCTTTCGTGGGGCTAATGGCGTACTCTGGGAGGGCTCACGCCAAGTAGTACTTCCCAGAACTTCTGCTGTCAGTGACCTTGTCCTCACAGTGAGACATAGCCACCCCCTGCCTCTGCAGGAGCCCCTCCAACACTAGCAGGTAGTTCTGGTTCAGTCTCCTATTGGGTCACTGCTCCTTCCACTGGGTCCTGATGTGCACGCTACTTTCTGTGCGCCCTCCAAGAGTGGAGTCTCTGTTTCCCTCAGTCCTGTCGAAGTCCTGCAATAAAATCCTGCTAGGCTTCAAAGTCTGATTCTCTAGGAATTCCTCCTCCCGTTGCTGGACCCCAACTTGGGAAGCCTGACGTGGGGCTCAGAACCTTCACTCCAGTGGGTGGACTTCTGTGGTATAAGTGTTCTGCAGTTTGTGAGTCACCCACCCAGCAGTGATGGGAATTGATTTTATTGTGATTGCGCCCCTCCTACTGTCTCATTGTGGCTTCTCCTTTGTCTTTGGATGTGAGGTATCTTTTTTGATGAGTTCCAGTGTCTTCCTGTTGATGGCTGTTCCACAGTTAGTTGTGATTCCAGTGCTCTCGTAAGAGCAAGTGAGTGCATGTCCTTCTACTCTGCCGTCATGAACCAATCCTCCAAACAATGCTTTTTTAAATCGCACCAAAAAACCCCAAAAACTTAGGAATAAACCTGACCAAGGAGGTGAGAGACTTACATGCTAAGAACTATAAAACATTAATAAAGGAAATTAAAAATGATTCAAAGAAATGGAAAGATATCCCATGCTCTTGGATTGGAAGAATTGTTAAAATGGAAGTACTACCCAAAACAATCTATAGATTTAATGTGATCCCTATCAAATTACCCATGACTTTTTTCACAGAACTGGAACAAATAATCCTAAAATTTATATGGAACTATAATAGACCCAGAATTGCCCAACTAATCCTGAGGAGAAAGAAGAAAGCAGGAAGCTTTTCAATGAAGTCAGACACACCCTCACACCATGAACAAAAATAAACTGAAAATGGCTTAAAGACTTAAATACAAGACAAGCCACCATAAACTTCCTAGAAGAGATCATAGGCAAAACATGAATCATACTAATGTTTCCTCAGGTCATCTCCCAAGGCAACAGATAAAAAACCAAAAACAAACAAATGTGACCTAATCAAACAGGCTTTTGCACAGCAAAGGAAACCATAAACAAAATGAAAAGGCAACCTATGGAATGGGAGAAAATATTTGCAAATGATGCAACAGACAAGGGCTTATTTTCCAAAATATACAAAAAACTCATAGAACTCAACAACAAAAAACAAACAAACAACCCAATCGAAAAATGTGCAGAAGACCTAAACAGACTTTTCTCAAAGAAGACATACAGATGGGCAACAGGCAGATGAAAAGATGCTCAACATTGCTAATTATTAGAGAAATGCAAGTCAAAACTACAATGAGGTGCCACTGGTGCCACTGGTCAGAATGGCCATTATGAAAAAGTCTACAAATAACAAATGCTGGAGAGGGTGTGGAGAAAAGGGAACCCTCCTACACTGCTGGTACGAATGTAAATTGGTGCAGTTACTATGGAGAACAGTATGGAGGTTCCTTAAAAAAAAACTAAAAATAGAATTACCATATGACACAGCAATCCCACTCCTGGGCATATATCCAGACAAAACTGGATATTCAAAAAGATACATACACCCCTATGTTCATAGCAGGACTATTCACAATAGCCAAGACGTGGAAACAAACTAAATGTCCACTGACAGATGAATGGATAAAGAAGATGTGGTACATATATACAATGGAATACTACTCAGGCATAAAAAGGAACAAAATAATGCCATTTGCAGCAACATGGATGTAACTAGAGATCATCATACGAAGACAAATATTGTATGATATCACCTATATGTGTAATCTAAAATATGGCACAAATGAACCTATCTATGAAACAGAAACAGACTCACAGACATAGAGAACAGACTTGTGGTTGCCAAGGGGGAGGAACTGGGGGAGGGATGGACTGGGGGTTTGGGTTAGTAGATGCAAAGTATTACATATAGAATGGATAAACAACAAGGTGCTACTGTACAGCACAGGGAACTATATTCAATATCCTGGGATAAACTATAATGGAAAAGCACATAAAAAAGAATGTATATAAGTGTATAACTGAGTCACTTTGCTATACAGAAGTTAACACAACATTGTAAATCAACAATACTTCAATAAAAAAATAAAGAATAAGGAGAGTTTTGCCTGGGAGTAACCAAGATGGCAGAGTAGAAGGACGTGCTGTCACTCCTTCTTGTGAGAACACCAGAATCACAACTAGCTGCTTGACAGTCATCGACAGGAAGACACTGGAACTCACCAAAAAAGACACCCAACATCCAAAGACAAAGGAGAAGCCACAACGAGACGGTAGGAGGGGCGCAATCACAGTAAAATCAAATCCCATAACTGGTGGGTGGGTGACTCACAGACTGCAGAACACTTATACCACAGAAGTCAACCCACTGGAGTGAAGGTTCTGAGCCCCACATCAAGCTTCCCAACCTGGGGGTCCAGCAACAGGAGGAGGAATTCCTAGAGAATCAGACTTTGAAGCCTAGTGGGATTTTATTGCAGGACTTCAACAGGACTGGGGGAAATAGAGACTCCACTCTTGGAGGGCACACACACAAAGTAGTGTGCTCATCAGGACGCAGGGGAAGGAGCAATGACCCTATAGAGACTGAACCAGACCTACATGCTAGTGTTGGAAGGTCTTCTGCAGAGGTGGGGGGTGGCTGTGGCTCACTGTGGGGACAAGGACACTGACAGCAGAAGTTCTGGGAAGTACTCCTTGGCGTGAGCCCTCCCAGAGTCTGTCATTAGTCCCACCAAAGAGCACAGGCAGGCTCCAGGGTTGCGTTGCCTGAGGCCAAACAATCAACAGGGAGGGAACCCAGCCCCACCCATCAGCAGTCAAGCAGATTAAAGTTTTACTGAGCTGTGCCCACCAGGGCAACAGTCAGCTGTACCCACCGCCAGTCCCTCCCATCAGGAAACTTATACAAGCCTCTTAGATAGCCTCAACCACCAGAGGGCAGACAGCAGAAGCAAGAAGAACTACAATCCTGCAGCCTGTGGATAAAAAACCACATTCACAGAAAGACAGACAAGATTAAAAGGCAGAGGGCTATGTACCAGATGAAGGAACAAGATAAAACCCTAGAAAAACAACTAAATGAAGAAGTTAAGATAGGAAACCTTCCAGAAAAAGAATTCAGAATAATGATAGTGAAGATGATCCAAGACCTTGGAAAAAGAATGGAGGCAAAGATTGAGAAGATACAAGAAATGTTTAACAAAGACCTAGAAGAATTAAAGAACAAACAATTAGAAGAATTTAAGAACAAACAGACAGAGATGAATAATACAATAACTGAAATGAAAAATACACTAGAAGGAATCAACAGCAGAATAACTGAGGCAGAAGAACGGATAAGTGACCTGGAGGACAGAATGGTGGAATTCACTGCTATGGAACAGAATAAAGAAAGAAGAATGAAAAGAAATGAAGACAGTCTAAAGACCCCTGGGACAACATGAAACACAACAGCATTCGCATTATAGGGGTCCCAGAAGGAGAAGGGAGAGAGAAAGGACCCGAGAAAATATTTGAGGATATTATAGTCGAAAACTTCTCTAACATGGGAAAGGAAATAGTCACCCAAGTCCAGGAAGCACAGCGAGTCCCATACAGGATAAACCAAAGGAGAAACACGCCAAGACACGTAGTAATCAAATTGGCAAAAATTAAAGAAAAATTATTGAAAGCAGCAAGGGAAAAATGACAAATAACATACAAAGGAACTCCCATAAGGTTAACAGCTGATTTCTCAGCAGAAACTCTACAAGCCAGAAGGGAGCGGCATGATATAATTAAAGTGATGAAAGGGAAGAACCTACAACCAAGATTAATCTACCTGGCAAGGATCTCATTCAGATTCCATGGAGAAATCAAAAGCTTTACAGAGAAGCAAAAGCTAAGAGAATTCAGCACCACCAAACCAGCTCTACAACAATTGCTAAAGTAACTTCTCTAACTGGGAAACACAAGAGAAGAAAAAGACCTACAAAAACAAACCCAAAACAATTAAGAAAATGGTCATAAGAACATCCATATCGATAATTACCTTAAACGTGAATGGATTAAATGCTCCAACCAAAAGACACAGGCTTGCTGAATGGATACATAAACAAGACCCATATATATGCTGTCTACAAGAGACCCACTTCAGACCTAGGGGCACATACAGACTGAAAGTGAGGCGATGGAAGAAGATTTTCCATGCAAATGGAAATCAAAAGAAAGCTGTAGGGCTTCCCTGGTGGCGCAGTGGTTGAAAGTCCGCCTGCCAATGCAGGGGACATGGGTTCGTGCCCCAGTCCGGGACGATCCCATATACAGCGGAGTGGCTGGGCCTGTGAGCCATGGCCACAGAGCCTACCTGTCTGAATCCTGTGCTCCACACAGGAGAGGCCACAACAGTGAGAGGCCCGCATACCGCAAAAAAAAAAAAAAAAAAAAAGCTGTAGTAGCAATACTCATATCCAATGAAATAGACTTTAAAATAAAGAATGTTACAAGAGACAAAGAAGGACACTACATAATGATCAACAGATCAATCCAAGAATAAAATATAACAATTATAAATATATATGCACCCAACATAGGAGCACCTCAATACATAAGGCAACTGCTAACAGCTATAAAACAGGAAATCCACAGTAACACAATAATAGTGGGTGACTTTAACAACTCACCTACACCAATGGACAGATCATGCAAAATGAAAATAAGGAAACACAAGCTTTAAATGAGACAATGGACTAGATAGATTTAATTGATATTTATAGGACATTCCATCCAAAAACAGCAGATTACATTTTCTTCTCAAGTGCACATGGAACATTCTCCAGGACAGATGACATCTTGGGTCACAATTCAAGCCTCAGTAAATTTAAGAAAACTCAAATCATATCAAGCATCTTTTCTGACCACAACGTTATGAGATTAGAAATCAATTTCAGGGGAAAAAAAGAGTAAAAAACATAAACACATGGAGGCTAAACAATGCATTACTAAATAACCAAGAGATCACTGAAGAAATCAAAGAGGAAATCAAAAAATACCTAGAGAATTCAATGCAATCCCTATCAAACTACCACTGGCATTTTTCACAGAACTAGAACAAAAAATTTCATAATTTGTATGGAAACACAAAAGACCCCAAATAGCCAAAGCAATCTTGAGAATGAAAAACGGAGCTGGAGCAATCAGGCACCCTGACTTCAGACTATACTACAAAGCTACAGTAATCAAGACAGTATGGTACTGGCACAAAAACAGAAAGACAGATCAATGGAAGAGGATAGAAAGCCCAGAGATAAACCCACGCACATATGGTCACCTTATCTTTGATAAAGGAGGTTGGATGTACAGTGGAGAAAGGACAGCCTCTTCAGTAAGTGGTGCTGGGAAAACTGGACAGGGACATGTAAAAGTATGAAATTAGATCACTCCCTAACACCATACACAAAAAGAAGCTCAAAATGGATTAAAGACCTAAATGTAAGGCCAGAAACTATCAAACTCTTAGAGGAAAACATAGAACACTCTATGACATAAATCACAGCAAGATCATTTTTGACCCAACTCCTAGAGAAATGGAAATAAAAACAAAAATAAACAAATGGGACCTAATGAAACTTAAAAGCTTTTGCACAGCAAAGGAAACCACAAACAAGGAAAAGGCAACCCTCAGAATGGGAGAAAATATTTGCAAATGAAGCAACTGACAAAGGATTAATCTCCAAAATTTACAAGCAGCTCATGCAGCTCAATATCAAAAAAACAAACAACTCAATCCAGAAATGGGCAGAAGACCTAAATAGACATTTCTCCAAAGAAGATATACAGACTGCTAACAAACACATGAAAGAATGCTTAACATCATTAATCATTAGAGAAATGCAAATCAAAACTACAATGGGATATCATCTCACACCAGTCAGAATGGTCATCATCAAAAAATCTACAAACAATGAATGCTGGAGAGGGTGTGGAAAAAAGGGAACACTCTTGCACTGCTTGTGGGAATGTGAATTGGTACAGCCACTATGGAGAACAGTATGGAGGTTCCTTAAAAAACTACAAATAGAACTACCATATGACCCAGCAATCCTGCTACTGGGCATATACCCTGAGAAGACCATAATTCAAAAAGAGTCATGTACCAAAATGTTCACTGCAGCTCTGTTTACAATAGCCAGGAGATAGAAACAACGTAAGTGTCCATCATCGGATGAAAGGATAAAGAAGATGTGGCACATATATACAATGGAATATTACTCAGCCATAAAAAGAATTGAAATTGAGTTATTTGTAATGAGGTGGATAGACCTAGAGTCTGTCATGAAGAGTGAAATAAGTCAGAAAGAGAAAGACAAATACCGTATGCTAACACATATATATGGAATTTAAGGAAAAAAATGTCATGAAGAACCTAGGGGTAAGACAGGAATAAAGACGCAGACCTACTAGAGAATGGACTTGAGGATATGGGGAGGGGGAAGGGTAAGCTGTGACAAAGTGAAAGAGAGGCATGGACATATATACACTACCAAACGTAAGGTAGATAGCTAGTGGGAAGCAGCCCCATAGCATGGGGAGATCAGCTCAGTGCTTTGTGACCGCCTGGAGGGGTGGGATATAGGGAGGTGGGATGGAGGGAGACGTAAGAGGGAAGAGGTATGGGAACATATGTATATGTATAACTGATTCACTTTGTTATAAAGCAGAAACTAACACACCATTGTAAAGGAATTATACTCCAATAAAGATGTAAAAAAAAACAAACCTAGAGACAAGTGACAATGAAAACATGACGATCCAATACCTATGGGATGCAGCAAAAGCAGTTCTAAGAGGGAAGTTTACAGCTATACAAGCCTACCTCAAGAAACAAGAAAAATCTCAAATAAACAATCTAACCTTACACCTAAAGGAACTAGAGAAAGAAGAACAAACAAAACCCTTAGTTAGCAGAAGGAAAGAATCATAAACATCAGAACAGAAACAAAGAAAACAGTAGCACAGATCAATAAAACTAAAAGCTGGTTCTTTGAGAAGATAAACAAAATTGATAAACCATTAGCCAGACTCATCAAGAAAAAGATGGAGAGGACTCAAATCAATAAAATTAGAAATGAAAAAGTAGAAGTTACAACAGACACCGCAGAAATACAAAGCATCCTACGACACCACTACAGGCAACTCTATGCCAATAAAATGGACAGCCTGGAAGAAATGGACAAATTCTTAGAAAGGTATAACCTTCCAAGACTGAACAAGGAAGAAACAGAAAATACGAACAGACCAATCACAAGTAATGAAATTGAAAATGTGATTAAAAATTTTCCAACAAACAAAAGTCCAGGACCAGATGGCTTCACAGGTGAATTCCACCACACATTTAGAGAAAAGCTACCACCTATCCTTCTCAAACTTCTCCAAAAATTGCAGAGGAAAGAACACTCTCACACTCCTTCTATGAGGCTGCCATCACCCTGATACAAAAACCAGACAAAGATACTACAAAAAAAGAAAATTACAGACCAATATCACTGATTAATATAGATACAGAAATCCTCAACAAAATACTAGCAAAGAGAATCCAACAACACAATAAAAGGATCATACACCATGATCAAGTGGGATTTATCCCAGGGATGCAAGCTTTCTTCAATATATGGAAATTAATCAATGTGATACACCATATTAACAAACTGAAGAATAAAAACCATATGATCATCTCAATAGATGCAGAAAAAGCTTTTGACAAAATTCAACACCCATTTCTGATAAAACCTCTGTAGAAAGTGGGCATAGAGGAAACCTACCTCAACATAATAAAGGCCATATATGACAAACCCACAGCAAACATCATGCTCAATGGTGAAAAACTGAATGCATTTCCTCTAAGATCAGGAACAAGACAAGGATGTCCACTCTCACCGCTATTATTCAACATAGTTTTGGAAGCCCTAGCCACCACAATCAGAGAAGAAAAAGAAATAAAAGGAATACAAATTGGAAAAGAAGACAAACTGTCACTGTTTGCAGATGACATGATACCATACATAGAGAATCCTAAAGATGCCACCAGAAAACTACTAGAGCTAATCAATGAATTGGGTAAAGTTGCAGGATACAAAATTGATGCACAGAAATCTCTTGCATTCCTACACACTAATGATGAAAAATCTGAAAGAGAAATTAAGGAAACACTCCCATTTACCATTGCAACAAAAAGAATAAAATACCTAGGAATAAACCTACCTAGCAAGACAAAACCTATATGCAGAAAACTATAAAACACTGATGAAAGAAATTAAAGATGATACCATCAGATGGAGATATACCATGTTCTTGGATTGGAAGAATCAATGTTGTGAAAATGACTATACTACCCAAAGCAATCTACAGATTCAACACAATTCCTATCCAATTACCAATGCCATTTTTTATGGAACTAGAACAAAAAATCTTAAAATTTGTATGGAGACACAAAAGACCCCGAATAGCCAAAGCAGTCTTGAGGGAAAAAAATGGAGCGGGAGGATTCAGACTCCCTGACTTCAGACTATACTACAAAGCTACAGTGATCATGGCAATATGGTACTGGCACAAAAACAGAAACATAGATCAATGGAACAAGATAGAAAGCCCAGAGATAAACCCACACAGCTATGGTCAACTAATCTATGACAAAGGAGGCAAGGATTATACAATGGAGAAAAGACAGTCTGCTGGGAAAACTGGACAGCTACATGTAAAAGAATGAAATTAAAACGCTCCCTAACATCGTACACAAAAATAAACTCAAAATGGATTGGAGACGTACATGTAAGACCGGACACTATAGAACTATTAGAGGAAAACATAGAAGAACACTCTTTGACATAAATCACAGCAAGATCTTTTTTGATCCACCTCCTAGAGTAATGGAAATAAAAACAAAAATAAACAAATGAGATCTAATGAAACTTCAAAGCTTTTGCACAGCAAAGGAAAGCATAAACAAGACGAAAAGAGAACCCTCAGAATGGGAGAAAATATTTGCAAATGAATCAACGGACAAAGGATTAATCTCCAAAATAGATAAACAGCTCATGCAGCTCAATAATAAAGAAACAAACAATCCAATCCAAAAATGGGCAGAAGAGCTAAAGAGACATTTCTCGAAAGAAGACATACAGATGGCCAAGAGGCATATGAAAAGCTGCTCAACATCACTAATTATTAGAGAAATGCAAATCAAAACTACAATGAGCTATCACCTCACACCAGTTACAACGGGCATCATCAGAAAATCTACAAACAACAAATGCTGGAGAGGGTGTGGAGAAAAGGGAATCCTCTTGCACTGTTGGTGGGAATGTAAATTGATACAGCCACTATGGAGAAGAGTATGGAGGTTCCTTAAAAAATAAAAATAGAATTACCATATGACCCAGCAATTGCACTACTCGGCATATACCCAGAGAAAACCATAATTCAGAAAGACAAATGCACCCCAATGTTCACTGTAGCACTATTTACAATAGCTAGGTCATGGAAGCAACCTACATGCCCATCGACAGACAAATGGATAGAGAAGATGTGATACATATATACAATGGAATATTACTCAGCCATAAAAAGGAACAAAATTGGGTCATCTGTTGAGACATGGATGGATCTAGAGACTGTCATACAGACTGAAGTAAGTCAGAAAGAGAAAAACAAATATCGTATATTAACGCATGTATGTGGAACCTAGAAAAATGGTACAGATGAACCAGTTTTCAGGGCAGAAGTTGAGACACAGATGTAGAGAACAAACTTATGGACACCAAGGGGGGAAAGCCGTGGGGGGTGGGTGGGGATGGTGGTGTGATGAATTGGGTGATTGGAATTGACAGGTATACACTGATGTGTATAAAGTTGATGACTAATAAGAACCTGCTGTATAAAAAAATAAAATTAAAAAATTAAAAAAAAAGGAAAAAGAATAAGGAAAGAACATAACAAGTACAGCCAGATCCATGACCATGTTAAACTTTACTTTACCTGAGCTCTTGGAAAACAGCACAGTTTAAAAAATCTCCTACCCTGTTCTTGAAAACAGCTTACTGCAAAGAACCACGCCTCCCCATAAGACTCAGGGAAGACTCACCTAGCCCCCATGCTTACCTATGACAAGGCCAGACACAGAACTACCAAATTTCCATGCTTTGCCTGAAAAAAGATAAGCTGAACTGCTTGTCCTCACTGATTGATTAGAATGAAATGCTTGCTAACTGATGACCAAATGTTACCTAAGCTTCTCTCCTTCTCCCAAGCCTCTGACCCACCCTCAGCCCAAGGCAGCATATAACCTCGCCTTAATCATGTCTCCTGAGAATCAGCTGACATCAAGGAAAAACATTTCCTGGTCACTGTCTGATTCTGCCATCTATTCCCCCATATCTGGTTCTTTCTAGCCTTGTTTACCTGCCCCTATAAAAGAAAATTCCTTTCTGCCTGATCTTTGAGACCCTTGCAGATCCTTTGGTCAAATTGTTCTCCCTATGGAATAGCCTCTTCCCCTCTATTGTAACAGCTCCCTCCCCTTATTGCAATAATTCTTTTCAATGAAGTCTTCTTCTTACCTAAGTCCAGATTTGTTTTTCTTTGATAGGCAAGATATTCTATTAATTCAGACTGGGGTTAGGGTCTAACTAAAATCATTCAGCACATCAACAAACATGCCACTTGTTTAATACAACGGTAGAAGATCTTAACCTTCAAAAAGATCTAAAAATCAACCAATCCAACCTCTCACCCATGGCAGGAATCCCTCTGCAGCAGCTCTGAGAGATAGACATCCTGCCACTCATGGCACGCCACTGGTAATGGGTAATGTTAGAAAATTCTCATACTAAGCCAACATCTCCATCTACATAGCAGTTACCCACAGGTACCAGTTCTGTCCTCTGAACTACAAAGAATGCCTCTACTTCCAAATCAGCACCCTTCAGATATCTGAAGGCAACTAACTGCACCTCAGCTTCTTCACATCAGCATAAAGAGGTACCTGGCATGCTGAGATCTTCTACCATGCCTGTGCAAAAACAAAGATCAAATCATGTCCTCTGGTTGTTTTTTCTTTGTTAAATCAATAGAGGCATGGAAATCACATCTGGATATAATGTGCATCTAAGTCCTACTAAGACAAATACTCTAAGGAAAGAGGCAGCATACAATCATCAAGGGCTACCACTTTGTTGTTCATGAGGAATTGCATCTTTGCAGGAGTTAAGAGTGAGACTTAAAAAGGCAGATGACTCCCTGACTTCACAGTATACTACAAAGTTTCAGTAATCAAAACAGTATGGTACTGGCACAAAAAGAGACACATAGATCAATGGAACAGAACAGAGAGCTCAGAAACAAACCCACACACTTATGGTCAATAATCTACAACAAAGGATGCAAGAATATATGCTGGAGAAAAGACAAAGTGGTGGTAGGAAAACTGGACAGCTACATGTAAAAGAATGAAATTAGAACATTCTCTAGCACCGTACACCATACACAAATTAAACTCAAAATGGATTAAAGACCTAAATGTAAGACCCCAAACTGTAAAACTCCTAGAGGAAGACATAGGCAGAACACTCTCTGACATAAATTGTAGTAATATTTTTTTGGATCCGTCTCCTAGAGTAATGGAAATAAAAGCAAAAATAAACAAGTGGGATCTAATTAAACTTAAAAGCTTTTGCACAGTGAAGGAAACCATCAACAAAATGAAAGAATCTACTGAAGGGGAGAAAATATTTGCAAATGATATGACTGATAAGGGTTAATATCCAAAATAAATAAACAGCTCATATAACTCAACATCAAAAACAAACAACCCAATTAAAAAATGGTCAGAAGACCTAAACAGACATTTTTCCAAAGAGGAAATGCAGATAGCCAATAGGCACATGAAAAGATGCTGAACATTGCTACCTAACTATGAGGAAAATGCAAATCAAAACCACAATGAGATATCACCTCACACCTGTCAGAATGGCTATCATAAAAAAGAACACATAATAAATGTTGGTGAATACGTAGAGAAAAGGGAAACCTTGTACACCGTTGGTGGGAATGTAAATTGGTGCAGCCGCTGTGGAAAATAGTATGGAGGTTTCTCATTAAAGTAAAAATAGAACTACCATATGACCCAGAAATTCCTCTCCTGAGTATATATCCAAAAAACCCCCCATAACACTAATTTGAAAAGATACATGCACCCTAATGTTCATAGTACTATAATTTACAGTTGCCAAGAAACAACTGGAAGCAACCTAACTGTCCATCAACAGATGTATGGATAAAGAAGATGTATAAACATACAATGGAATACTATTCAGCCATAAAAAAGAATGAAAATTTGCTACTTCCAGCAACATGGATGGACTTGGAGGGTATTATACTAAGTGAAATAAGTCAGACAGAGAAAGACAAATACTGTATGACATCACTTATATGTGGAATCTAAAAAACACAACAAACTAGTGAATATAACAAAAAAGAAACAGATTCACAGATATAGAGAGCAAACTAGTGGTTACCACTGGGGAGAGGGAAAGGGGGAGAGGCAATATAAGGGTAGGGAAAGTGGGAGGCACAAACTATTACATATAAGATAAGCTATAAGGATACATTGTACAACAGAGGGAATATAGCCAATATTTTATAATAACTATAAATGGAGTATAACCTTTAAAAATTGTGAATCACTATATTGTACACCTGTAACTTATATAATATTGTACATCAACTACACTTCAGTTAAATTAAAAAAGGCAAATGAATCTTTACTTAAGCCAACATCACACAACATCTAGAAAGTGTTGCATCTATCTCTCAGTGCTTTCTCCTCTTGTGTTCCCTTGACTTTTGTGAAACTATCTACCAGCCATTCTTGGGCTGGTCAGTTGAGACACTGCAGCCAGCTTTTCCTGTTGCTATGGAAACAGTGGCTCTAAGGGGCTTTTTCCCTTAAACCCCCCCCCCACTCCATAATTCAACAAAAATCATGAGCAAGTACAGTCAATTACATTCCTGACATGAGTGGCAAGACTGGGAACCAGCTATAAAAATTTTGCCTCACCAGAACACTTGGAAAAAAAGAATCAGCTCTAAATTCTGGTATTAAACTTGAATATTTGAGAAGCTATGCACCAATTTCTGGGAGGCTTGGCTATTAAGCCCACCAGTTCAGTCACCATTAACTTTTAAGTGTGCTGAGAGCAAGAACTATATATATATATATATATATATATATTAGGATATAAAATACAGTTTATTGAGTGCACAGTTTAAATCAGAGAAGTAACAGAATGCATGTATTCTCTGTAACTCTTATAATCTCACAATTTAGGTTGTGCATAGTTGACCTCTAAGTGCCTGGCCTATGTGCAGTAGAGAGGGGCTCTTTGCTACTGATAAGGCTGTACATATTTACAGTGTGTAGGTTAGGTAGGAATGATCTATGCAGCTATGCAACACTGGAAGTTCCCAACATGAGGAAATGGTTTCACTAGAAATATGGAGCTCCCAGAGTCCAGGGGTTGATATCAGCCTTTTCTTCCATGGAACTAACTTGGACTTACTGAGAAGTTCCTTGCTAAGCTACTACAAAGAATTTCCAAGAGCACTGGGAGATCTCACTGGTGGACAACTGGAAAAATTTTTTTTCCATCTTCCACTTTCTTTTTTTTAAAACATCTTTATTGGAGTATAATTGCTTTACAATGTTGTGTTAGTTCCTGCTCTATAACAAAATGAATCAGCTATACATATACATATATCCACATATCCCCTCCCTCTTGTGTCTCCCTCCCACCCTCCCTATCCCACCCCTCTAGGTGGTCATAAAGCACTGAGCTGATCTCCCTGTGCTATGTGGCTGCTCCCCACTAGCTATCTATTTTACATTTGGCAGTGTATATATGTCCATGCCACCCTCTCACACCGTCCCAGCTTACCCTTCCCCCACCCCGTGTCCTCAAGTCCGTTCTCTACATCTGTGTCTTTATTCCTGTCATGCTCCTAGGTTCTTCAGAACCTTGTTTTTCTTTTTAGATTCCATATATATGTGTTAGCATATGGTATTTGTTTTTCTCTTTCTGACTTACTTCACTCTGTATGACAGACTCTAGGTCACTACAAATAACTCACTTTCATTTCTTTTTATGGCTGAGTAATATTCCGTTGTATGAATGTGCCACATCTTCTTTATGCATTTATCTGTTGATGGACACTTAGGTTGTTTCCATGTCCTGGCTATTGTAAACAGTGCTGCAATGAATATTGTGGTACATGACTCTTTTTGAACTATGGTTTGCTCAGGGTATATGCCCAGTAGTGGGATTGCTGGGTCGAATGGTAGTTCTATTTTTAGTTTTTTAAGGAACCTCCATACTGTTCTCCATGGTGGCTGTATCAGTTTACATTCCCACCAACAGTGCAAGAGGGTTCCCTTTTCTCCACACCTTCTACAGCATTTATTGTTTGTAGACTTTTTGATGATGGCCATTCTGACTGGTGTGAGGTGATACCTCACTGTGGTTTTGATTTGCGAATCTCTAATGATTAGTGATGTTGAGCATCCTTTCATGTGTTTGTTGGCAGTCTATATATCCTCTTTGGAGAAATGTCTATTTAGGTCTTCTGCCCTTTTTTGAATTGGGTTGTTTGTTTTTTTGATATTGAGCTGCATGAACTGTTTATATATTTTGGAGATTAATCCTTTGTCAGTTGCTTCATTTGCAACTATTTTCTCCCATTCTGAGGGTTGTCTTTTCATCTTGTTTATGGTTTCTTTTGCTGTGCAAAAGGTCTTAAGTTTCATTAGATCCCATTTGTTTATTTTTGTTTTCATTTCCATTTCTCTAGGAGGTGGGTCAAAAAGGATCATGCTGTGATTTATGTCATAGAGTGTTCTGCCTATGTTTTCCTCTAAGAGTTTTACAGTGTCTGGCCTTACATTTAGGTCTTTAACCCATTTTGAGTTTATTTTTGTGTATGAGTTAGGGAGTGTTCTAATTTCATTCTTTTACATGTAGCTGTCCAGTTTTCCCAGCACCACTTATTGAAGAGGATGTCTTTTCTCCACTGTATATTCTTTTTTGTTTTGTTTTGTTAATTTTTTAAATTAGTTTCTGCTTTATAACAAAGTGAATCAGTCATACATATACATCTGTTCCCACATCCCTTCCCTCCTGCGTCTCCCTCTCTCCCACCCTCCCCATCCCACCCCTCCAGGTGGTCACAAAGCACCGAGCAGATCTCCCTGTGCTATGCGGCTGCTTCCCACTATCTATCTACCTTACGTTTGGTACTGTATATATGTCCATGCCTCTCTTTCGCTTTGTCACAGCTTACCCTTCCCCCTCCCCCCACTGTATATTCTTGCCTCCTTTGTCAAAGATAAGGTGACCATAGGTGCGTGGGTTTATCTCTGGGATTTCAATCCTGTTCCATTGATCTATATTTCTATTTTTGTGCCAGTACCATACTGTCTTGATTAATGTAGCTTTGTAGTGTAGTCCGAAGTCAGGGAGGCTGATTGCTCCAACTCCATTTTTCTTTCTCAAGATTGCTTTGGCTATTCGGGGGTCTTTTGTGTTTCCATACAGATTGTGAAATTTTTTGGAAGAGCTTGAGAAGGATAGGTGTTAGCTCTTCTCTAAATGTTTGATAGTGTTCACCTGTGAAACCATCTGGTCCTGGCTTTTGTTTGTTGGAAGATTTTTAATCACACTCTCAATTTCACTGCTTGTGACTGATCTGTTTATATTTTCTATTTCTTCCTGGTCAGACTCGGAAGGTTGTACTTTGCTAAGAATTTGCCCATTTCTTCCATGTTGTCCATTTTATTGGCATAGAGTTGCTTGTAGTAACTTCTCATGATCCTTTGTATTTCTGCAGTGTCAGTTGTTAGTTCTCCTCTTTCATTTCTAATTCTGTTGATCTGAATCTTCTCCCTTTTTTTCTTGATGAGTCTGGCTAATGGTTTATCAATTTTGTTTATCTTCTCAAAGAACCAGCTTTTAGTTTTATTGATCTTTGCTATCATTTCCTTCATTTCTCTTTCATTTATTTCTGATCTGATCTTTATGATTTCTTTCCTTCTGCTACCTTGGGGTTTTTTTTTTGTTGTTCTTTTCTAATTGCTTTAGGTGTAAGGTTAGGTCATTTACTTCAGACTTTTCTTGTTTCTTGAGGTAGGATTGTATTGCTATAAACTTCCCTCTTAGAAATGCTTTTGCTGCATCCCATAGGTTTTGGGTTGTCGTGTTTTCATTGTCATTTGTTTCTAGGTATTTTTTTATTTCCTCTTTGATTTCTTCAGTGATCTCTTGGTTATTTAGTAGTGTATTGTTTAGCTCCATGTGTTTGTATTTTTTACAGTTTTTTCCTGTAATTGTTATCTAGTCTCATAGCATTGTGGTCGGAAAAGATACTTGATATGATTTCAATTTTCTTAACTTTACTGAGGCTGGATTTGTGACCCAATATGTGATCTATCCTGGAGAATATTCCATGAGCACTTGAGAACAGAGTGTATTCTGTTGTTTTTGGATGGAATGTCCTATAAATATCAATTAAGTCCATCTTGTTTAATGTATCATTTAAAGCTTGTGTTTCCTTATTTATTTTCATTTTGGATGATCTGTCCATTGGTGAAAGTGGGGTGTTAACGTCCCCTACTATTATAGTGTTACTGTCAATTTCCCCTTTTATGGCTGTTAGCGTTTGCCTGATGCATTGATGTGTTCCTATGTCGGGTGCCTAAATATTTACAATTGTTATATCTTTTTCTTGGATTGATCCTTTGATCATTATGTAGTGTCCTTCTTTGTCTCTTGCAATAGTCTTTATTTTAAAGTCTATTTTGTCTGATATGAGAATTGTTACTCCAGGTTTCTTTTGATTTCCATTTGCATGGAATATCTTTTTCCATCCCCTCACTTTCAGTCTGTATGTGTCCCTAGGTCTGAAGTGAGTCTCTTGTAGACAGAATATATATGGGTCTTGTTTTTATATCCATTCAGCCAGTCTATGTTTTTTGGTTGGAGCATTTAATCCATTTACATTTAAGATAATTATCGGTATCTATGTTCCTATTACCATTTTCTTCATTGTTTTGGGTTTGTTTTTGTAGGTCTTTTTCTTCTGCAAGAACTATTTTTCACTAACCTTTGTTCCTCCATGTCCTGGCACCTTAGAGGCTTGTTGAATATTTACTGAATTACCCAGAACTATTAGAAAGTCTTCCCACTATGCCACTCCGAGTACGTTCTCCCTAACTGGAAGAAGTCATTCTGAGAAGAACATTAACTTTACCCCTTATAGTGGATTCTACCAGCCAGAACACCCGGCCCCTCAGGCTTCCACAAACACAACAGCAGAGAAGGTTCATCTAAAACAGGGGATGGCTCAGAGAGTGTAACCATGCTTTTGTGATCAAGAATAAGACAAAACGGCTTTCTCTGATTACTCTGCATGTAACAATGCCAACTTTGCCACACAAGTTCCTGGTTGGTGTCTCTACAGTAGTCAAGAAGTGCTGCCTCATAGCTGAGACGGTTTTGATGCTGCTTCAACTAACCCTCTTAACTCCTTTAATCCACCTCAAACACTTCAGCACCTCCTATTTGGATCTATGCTAGGGAGTTTAGTGCAATGGACTTTAGGACAATTTCTATCTAAGGAAAGTGCTTCTAATTTTCAAATTTCTAGTCATCTATGATCAAACACTGAAGAAGTCCTAGGGAAGCATGTGTCTTCCTACTTTTTTATTGAAGTTATCAGAGCCCATTAAGAAGAGATTTTATATACAAAAGATAAATATGATATACAAATTTTAAATGCTATAGATATATTATTACATATGATAAGTATTTCTAATCCACAGCTTTCTGAAAGAATATCACAAATACAAAATGCTCATGGAGTCTGCCAGGCCCTGACATGGCAGCAGAATAGGAGAGTGACTTCTACATGAGCCGCGTATCCCGAGCTAGCAGGACCTACAGAATATGGCTCCTGACTCCTCGGCACTTGAGCAGAGCTCTTCGCAGGGCCAATATGCAATAGTCACTGAACAGTCTCTTCAGTTATTGGTCAACAGAGAATCTTTGGCTCAAATCAAAAACACTGCTGCTCTTTTGTGTTTCTTACACATGTCACTTTGGCAGTCACACTGTTCAACAGACACTCTTGGTGCTCCCATCTGTCAGTGCAACTTTGGGAAGAGGGACTGTAGCTCCAGGATGACAACCAGAATATATATGTAGATGCATATATATATGCACACACAAACACATACACACAAATATACATATCCAACTAGGCAAGTAACAATGCGGTGCTGAGCTTCACACTGATCTCACTTGGAGTCTATCACTTGATAGAGCTTAAATAGTAAGGAAATGACCAAGCTGGGAATACAAGCCCAGAACAGCAATGATGCTTCATTTGTTCTTTCTCCAGTTATTCAGCAGAAACTTCTTTTTTCTCCTCACTTCCCATAAACAACTACGAAGTCCTACAGAATCTCTTCCATGTCTCTCTCATTCACACAACAACTACTGAGTGACTGCATACTTTGTCCTACACTTAGATAGATAACAGGAAACAGAACTGCTAGGGGCCCTGCCCTTATGAGGCAGAGAGTCTAATGGGGGACACATATAAGCAAAGAGGCAATTTCAACACAGCCAGATAAGTATGTCTGTAAGGACTAGTTCAGGGTACTCTGAGAGCTCAAAAAAGGAAGGACACCTAACTCACGGTGTCAAAAAGGTTTGTGGGGAGAATAAAAAGGCTAAGACTTGAATCTTTCTCGCCTCCTCATTCTATTAACATAGCATACACTTAGGACCTTTTTTCTTCTAGTTGGCCTTTCTGCCTCATGTTTGATGGAAACACTTATCCTTGAGATAAAAAGCAAACTTCACAGACTGGGGCTCTGTGATCTGGACTCCTGTTTACTTCACCAGGCTTCTGCAAGATCCCATACTTATGACAAACAGAACTGCCTCCATTTCCTAGCTCACCCATGTCTGCCTGGAATACCTTTTGCCTTGTGTTTCCAGGCTAGATCAAGCTTTAACTCTACTGGGAAACCTTCCTTGACCTCTTAGTTTGGGAGAGGCACCTGTTATGATATATATTTTAAAGTTATTCTACACACCATAAACAGTACAATATTAAGTATGTGCTATTAAGTTTAGGCTTCAAGTCAGGGGTGGTCAGTGGCTCTGAACAAGAATCCGCATTTCAGAAACTGCAGCTCACATGAACTTCCAAAGGCAGCTCCTAAAAGCTGTTCATATATTGACCAACACCTAAGACTTTGCTCATTAGCTCAAAAGACAGCAGAAAAATTTTCCATCGGTGAAATCAATATCTTATTAATCAGAATGGTAAATATTAGAAATGGACCCTCATTGCCAAAATAAAAGGTATTCATGATATGTCGACTGGATAAAATGTTTTCGTGATCTTAATTTAATAAATGTCTTTAAGTATGGTAGGATTTGCTTTCATTACAATCTAGTAACCAAGTTGTAGGGGAGCAGCTAACCATTTCTCAAGTTTCTTCACTGGACTCTCTACCATAAAGAATGTAAGAGTTGTACTAAAGGAGCTTTAGTCATTTCAAAACCGGGCCTCTCCCACACACTCCTGCAGCACCCTGTGCACCCTGCATGGCACGTGTCAAGTAGTCTGGTAACTGTCAGTGCAACCTGTCTACCTTTCCAATTAAATGCTGAGGTCCTTGAGAACAGGGATTGTATTTTTAATCTCTGTAGTCTGCTTCTTAGCTCACTATCTAGTATAAAGAAATACTTGCTGAATGGACAATAGTATATAAGTAGCATAATAAAGGACAGATGAAAGGACATCTGACTAGGAGTTGGGAGACTTGTGTTTTAATACTAGTTTCAGTAACAGCTGAGTACTTGTGTTATAATTTACTGAGTACTTAATTTGTGTCAAACACAGTGTTAGGCACTTAAATTGTTTCTCATTTAATCTTTAGGGCAATTCTGAGAGGAGCATCATCACTTTACAGAGGAGGAAACAGAGAGGCTGACTTACTCAAGGTTATTCAGATAAAGTAGATGAGTCAATCATTGAATCCAAAGCACGTGTTTTTAACCTCTATGGTAGAAGTGTGTCCCATGGAACATTTGAGAAAAAAATTTCCCTCTGGATGCCAGTTTCCTCCTTCGTTTACTGAGTGCGACTAAGTGGCTGACGCCCTTTCCAGCTCATGTTACAGTGTGATGGTTCTGATCGGCAACAATCACCACTGCGGTCTCGCCTGCCCTTGCTGTCTTGACAAGAGTGAAAGAGGTTTTCACGTGCAGCACGTTATAAGGCTTTTCAGACAACATATTTCGTTTCTATTCTTTTTTTCCCTTGAAAAGGGGATTTTGAAGGCAGAGAAAAGGGACCCATTTTTGGCACACCGCTTTGAAGCTAGAACCTGCTGTTAGTCAACAGAGCCAGCAAGGTGTTATTTTTGTTCTACAATCCTTCCCCGACACGGATGCTGGCTGAAATCATAAAAAAGAGCAAGGAAAGCACACCTACAACCAAGGACAAGTCAACTATCAGAGAAATAAAAATGGTAAAAGAAAACATAGCAAAAATATCAATCTGTTTGCTATATTTCAACTGCACTGTTGCAGTTGGATAAAGAAAAGGATTTTAGTGGTTCTTTCGACATCATCTGAGAATTACTTGAAAGACGAACAACCTATCTGTCCCACAGAGTTTACATTCAAAGGTTGAAATGGCCTAGATAAGAGTTCTATCACACAAGTATTTATTGAGGTCTTACTTAGCTTGTATGTGCTGAAATGTTAATACCTCAGACCAGTTTTCTTTAGGAACAGCTATCTGGAGGGAAAATACACTGTTAAGAAAAACTATGTACCTTTCATCCTTAGAATATCTTTCATCTGCTACCACTCACTGATACCAGAATGCCCATCTGGTAGAGAGGATGGGAATTCTAGAACAATGAAAGTCCCTAGTTGCCAGGAGACTGAGGCTAGACCCAAACCCCCATTTGGCTTCTCTGGAAGAGCCAACAAGTCCTGGTGGCACCTCTTCAAGTCATCCAATCAGGAAGAGACTCAGACGCATTAAAATGATTTAAAATCACTCATTTTGAGAATATGGTTCAACAGAGGAGAATAAATACACAGAAGGAGGAAGTCGGCTTTTTGCCGTTAAAACTCACTCACCTTCTTAACAGCAGGATCCCCTTTGGATGGATGACAGGATGGGGACATTTTTACCTAAAAAAAAAAAAAAAAAAAAAAAGCAAAACTTTTGATATCTTCTTAGTTATAGTCTAGCTTTATTTGACCCATACTTAAAATAATTCAACTAGAATTCATGTAACTGAGATAAAACAGACATTTTCAGGGGAACAATGAATAGATTTTTTTGTTAAGTCCCTGTGAAGTTTCTCTGGAGATCAAAAAGTCAGTAGTTAGCCAAGATAAAAATGTGATTAGGGTAAGAAAAGTAGAAAAGATGGTCCAAATTGGTTTTAGCCAAGTGGTGAGGAACCTAGTAGACACAGATCTCTGTGGACAATGGAAATCAACTGACGCGATATGTAGTAGCACGTCTTGCAGAGACCAACTCAGAGTATACCTTCTGATCTAATGTCCCTTTTAAGCAAAACATGCACAAGTGTTTGATAATAATAGAAGGATTTAGAAAAAGTATCAGCCAAACCATAATAAAAGGATGTTTAGCCCTAAGAAGAGAAGACTGATGATATAGGAAGATCTTCAAATATAGGAAAGGTTGAAAGAGACTGTCAGATAAAAGAGCAAGACCCAACTACATGCTGCCTGCAAGAAACATACTTTAAATATAAAGGCACAAATAGATTAAAAGCAAAAAGATTGGAAAAATATACCATGATAGTACTAGATTTCAGAGTAAAGACTATTGCCAGGGATATATTATTGCATAATGATAAAGGAATCAATTCATCAGGAGGATATAACAATCCTAAACGTCTACACATCTAATAGCTTAAACCTAAGTGTCCATCAACAGAGGAATGGATAAAGAAGATGTGATACATATATTACTCAGCCATAAAAAGGAACGAAATTGTGCCATTTGCAGAGATGTGGATGGACCTAGAGACTGTCATACAGAGTGAAGTTAAGTCAGAAAGAGAAAAACAAATACCGTATAATATCGCTCATATGTGGAATCTAGAAAATGGTACAGGTGAACTTATTTGCAAAGCAGAAATAGAGACACAGATGTAGAGAACAAACTTACGGATACCAAAGGGGGAAGGAGGGAGTGGGAGGAATTGGGAGATTGGCATTGACATATATACACTACTATGTATAAAACAGATAACGAATGAGAACCTACTGTGTAGCACAGGGAACTCTACTCAATGCTCTGTGGTGAACTAAATGGGAAGGAAATCCAAAAAAAGAGGGGATATATGTATACATATAATTGATTCACTTTGATGTACAGAAGAAACTAACACATCATTGTAAAGCAACTATACTCCAATAAATAGTAATTTTTAAAAAGTACATAAAATAAAAACTGATAGAAATGCAAGGAGAAATAGATTTTACAGTCAGAGATTTCCATATTTCTCTCAATAAATGAGAGAACAAATATGAAGATTAGGAAGGATATACTCAATTTAAAAAATGGGCAAAGGATCTGAACAGACATTTTTCCAAAGAAGATATACAAAAGAATAACAGGTACATGAAAAGATGCTCAACGTCACTTATCAGGGAAAGGCAAATCACAACTACAATGATGTATCACCTCACACCAGTTACGACGGCTTTTATAAAAAAAAGATGAGATAACAAACGTTGGTGAGGATGTAGAGAAAGGGAAACCTTACATATTGTTGGTGGGAATGTAGATGGGTACAGCTATTATGGAAAACAGTATGGTGGTTCCTCAAAAAATTAAAAAAACTTAACTACCATATCATCCAGCAATCCCACAGCTGGGTATATACCAGAAGGAATTGAAATCAGTATCTTGAAGAGATATCTGCACACCAGTGTTCAGTGCAGCATTATTTACAATAGCCAAGATATGGAAACAACCTAAGCATCCATCAGAAGATGAACAGATAAAGAAGATGTGATAATATATACACACACACACACACACACACACACACACACAGAAGTATTATTCAGCCATAAAAGAAGGAAATCTTGCCATATGCAACAACACAGATGGACATTGAGGGCATCCTCAAGGATGCTAAGTGAGAGAAATCAGACAGAGAAGGACAAATGCTATATGACAGCACTCATATGTGGAATTTAGAAAAACTGAACTCGTAAAAACAGAGTAGAATGGTGGTTACCAGGAGCTGCGAGGTGGGGGTAGTTGGGGGGATGCTGTTTAAGGGTATAACCTTTCAACTAGTAGAGAAATAAGTTCTGAAGATGTAAGGCACAACATAGTGGTCAACGTCAACAATACTGTATCATAAACTTCAAAGTTGCTAAGAGACTAGATCTTCACTGTTCTCTACCCAAAAAAGAAATGATAATTATTGACATGATAAAGGTATTAGCTAAGGCTATCATGGTAATCATACTGCAATACATAAATGTATCAAACCAACACATGGAACACCTCAAACTACACAATATCATATATCAATTACATCTCAATTTAAAAACTAAAAAAGGAAGGATTTAGAATATGGACATTGACAGAACCCTCCACCCAACAAAGGCAGAATACATACATATTCTTTTCAAGTACAGGTATACCTCAGAGATATTACGAATTCAGTTCCAGACCACTGCATTAAAGTGAATACTGCAATAAAGCAAGTCACAAACTTTCTGGTTTCCCGATGTATATAAAAGTTGTTTACACTATATTGTAGTCTATTAAGGAGCACTGTGTCTAAAGAAACAATGTACATACCTTAATTAAAAATACATTATTGCTATAAAATGCTAACTATCATGTAAGCCTTCAGCAAGTCATAATTTTTTTTTTTTTTTTGCAGTACGAGGTTCTCTCACTGTTGTGGCATCTCCCGTTGTGGAGCACAGGCTCTGAACGCACAGGCTCAGCAGCCATGGCTCACGGGCCCAGCCGCTCTGCAGCATGTGGGATCTTCCCAAACTGGGGCACGAACCCGTGTCCCCTGCATCGGCAGGCATACTCTCAACCACTGCGCCACCAGGGAAGCCCCTAGTCATAATTTTTTGGCTGGTGGAGGGTCTTGCCTCCATGGTGATGGCTCCTGACTGATCAGGTGGTGGCTGCTGAAGGCTGGGGTGGCCATGGCAGTTTCTTAAAATAAGGCAATGATGAAGTTTGCCACATCGACTGACTCTTCCTTTCACGAACGATTTCTCTGTAACACGCAATGCTGTTTGACAACATTTTACCCACAGTAAAGCTTCTTTCAAAATTGGAGTCAATCCCCTCAAACCTTGCTGCTGCTTTATATGTTTATGTAATATAAATCCTTTGCTGTCATTTCAACAATCTTCACAGCATTTCACCAGGAGTAGTTTCCACCTCAAGAAACCACTTTCTTTGTTCATTCATAAGAAGCAACTCATCTGTTCAAGTTTTATCATGAGATTGCAGCAACTCAGTCACATCTTCAGGCTTCACTTCTACTTCTCTTGCTACTTCCACCACATCTGCAGTTACTTCCTCCACTGAAGTCTTGAACCCCTCCAAGTTATCCATGAGGGCTGGAATCAACTTCTTCCCAACTCCAGTTAATGTTGATATTTTAACCTCTTCCCATAAATCACCAATGTTCTTAATGGCATCTAGAATGGTGTATCCTTTCCAGAATGTTTTCAATTGACTTTGCTCAGATCCATCAGTGGAATCACTACCTTTGGCGGCTATAGCCTTATGAAATGTATTTCTTGCATAAAGAGACTTAAAAGTCAAAATTACTCCTTGATCCATGGGCTGCAGAATGGATACTGTATTAGCCGGCATGAAAACAACATTCATCTTGTTGTACATCTCCATCAGAGTCCTTAGGTGACCAGGTGCATTGTCAGTGAGCAGTAATATTTTTCAAAGGAAACTTGTTTTCTGAGCAGTATGTCTCAACAATGGGCTTAAAATATTCAGTGAACCATGTTGTGAGCAGATGTGCTGCCATCCAGGATTTGTTCCATTTACAGAACATAGGCAGAGCAGATTTAGCATAATTCTTAAGGGCCCCAGGATTTGGGGAATGGTAAATGAGCACTGGCTTCATCTTAAAGTCACCAGCTGCATTAGCCCCTAACAAGAGAGTCAGCCTGTCCTTTGAAGCTAGGCACTGACTTCTCCTTTCTAGCTATGTAAGTCCTAGAAGGCAAGTCATCTTCTTCTAATATTAAGGCTGTTTTTGTCTATGTTGAAAAATTATCTTAGCTAGATCTTCTGAATAACTTGCTGCTGCTTCTACACCAGCACTTTCTGCTTCACCTTACACTCTAACATTATGGCTTCTTTCCTTACACTTCATGAACCAACCTCTGCTAAATACAAACTTTTCTACTTCAGGTTCCTCACCTCTCTCAGCCTTCACAGAATTGAAGACAACTAGGACCTTGCTCTGGATTAAGCTTTGGCTTAAGGGAATTTTATGGCTGATTTGATCTTCTATCCAGACCACTAAAACTTTCTCAACATGAACCATAAGGCTATTTTGCTTTCTTATCATCATTTGTATGTTCACTGAAGTAGCGCTTTTAATTTCCTTTAAGAACTTTTACTTTTCATTCACAACCTGGATAACTGTTTGGCACAAGAGGCCTAGCTTCTGACCTATCTTGGCTTTTGACAAGACTTTCTCACTAAGCTTAATCATTTCTAGCTTCTGATTTAAAGTGAGAGATGTGTGACTCTTCCTTTCACTTAAACACTTAGAGGCCACTGTAGGGTTATCAACTGGCCTAACTTCAAAATTATTGTTTCTCAGGGAATAGGGAGGCCCAAGGAGAGGGAAAGAGACAGGGGAACAACTGGTAGGTGGAACAGTCAGAACACACACATTTATAGATTAAGTTTGCCATCTTACGTGAGCGCAGTTTGTGGCACCCCAAACAATTACAATAGTAACATCAAAGATCACTGATCGGGCTTCCCTGGTGGCGCAGTGGTTGAGAGTCCGCCTGCCGATGCAGGGGACACGGGTTCGTGCCCCGGTCTGGGAAGATCCCACATGCTGTGGAGCGGCTGGGCCCGTGAGCCATGGCCGCTGAGCCTGCGCATCCAGAGCCTGTGCTCCGCAACGGGAGAGGCCACAACAGTGAGAGGCCCGTGTACCGCAAAAAAAAGAAAAAAACAAAAAAAGGATCACTGATCACAGATCACCATGCAAATAATAATAAAAAGTTTGAAATACTGTGAGAATAACCAAAATGTGGCACAGAGATGCAAAATGAGCAAATGCTGTTGGAAAAATGGTGCCAAAAGACTCGCTTGATGCAAGGTTGCCACAAACCTTCAATTTGTAAAAAAAATGCAATATCTGAAAAGTTCAATAAAGAAAAGCACAATTAAATGAGGTATGCCTGGACCATTTACCAACATAGATTATCTTCTGGCGATAACAATTTTCAATTAATTTCGAAGAATTCAAGTCATACAGTTCTCTGACTATAATAGAAAGAAATTAGATATCAATAACAGAAAGACTTCTGGAAAAATTCTCAAATATTTAGGAACTTACACACTTCCAAATAACACTTGGATCAAAGAAGAAATCAAAAGGAAATTGATCCTTTTTAAAGACACCCATAGGGCTTCCCTGGTGGAACAGTGGTTGAGAGTCCACCTACCGATGCAGGGGACATGGGTTTGTGCCCCGGTCCGGGAGGATCCCACATGCTGCGAAGCGGCTGGGCCCGTGAGCCATGGCCGCTGAGCCTGCGCATCTGGAGCCTGTGCTCCGCAACGGGAGAGGCCACAACAGTGAGAGGCCCGCGTAATGCAAAAAACAAAAAACACCCATAATCATGAAGAAACAAGATCTGAATAGGCCAATCACTATTAAGAAAACTGAATCAGTAATAAAAAACTTCCCAACAAAGAAAAGCCCAGGACCAGATAGTTTCATTGGTGAATTCTATCAAACATTTGAAGGAGAATTAACACCAATCCTTCTCCAACTCTCCCAAAAAATTGAAGAGGAGGGAACTCATCAGGAGGTCAGCATTAACCTGAGAAATATCCCTGATGAATACAGATGGAAAAATCAATGACAAAATACTAGCAAACTGAATTCAATAGCACATTATAAGGTTCATGTATCATGATCAAGTGGGATTCATGTGATGCAAGGAGGGTTCAACATATACAAATAAATAAATGAGATATACCACATTAACAGAATTAAGGGAAAAAACTGCATGATCATCTTAACTGATTCAGAAAAAATCATCTGGCAAAATTCAGCACCTTTTCATTATAAAAACACTCAACAAACTAGAATTAAAAGAAAACTACATTAACATAAAGCCTATATTTAAAAAAGCAGCTTAAACCATACTCAATGGAGAAAGACTGAAAGCATTTCCTCTAAGATCAGAAATAAGACAAGAATGCCTGCTTTTACTAATTCTATTCAACATAGTGTTGGGAGTCCTAGCCAGAGCAATTCAGCAAGAAGAATAAAAGGCATTAAAGTGGGGAAAAAAAACAAGCAAAACTTTCCCTGTTTACAGATGGTATGCTCTTATATGTGGAAAACTCTAAATTTATATTCCACAGAAAAAGCTGTTAGAACTAATACACAAATTGGGCAAAGTAGCAGGATATTAAAAAACATACAAAAATCAGTTGTGTTCTGATAAACCAACAACAAACAACCCAAAAAGTAAATGAAGAAAACAAATCTATTTACTACAGCACCAAGAAGAATAAAATATTTAGGAATAAACATAAGTAAGCAGGCAAAAGACTTACACACTGAAAACTACAAAATATTGCTGAAAGAAATTAAAGAAGATGAAGATAAATAGAAAAACACCCTGTGTTCATGGATAGGAAGACTAAATATTGTGAAGATATCCATACTACCCAAAGTAACCTAGAGATTCAGTGCAATGCCTATCAACTGCAATGGCAATTTATGCAAAAATAGAAAAATCCAACCTAAAATTTATATGCAATCTCAAGGGACCCTGAGTAGCAAAAACAATCTTAAAAAAGAAAAAAGTTGGAGGTCTCACATTTCCTGATTTCTAAACTTACTACAGAGCTACAGTAATCAAAACAGCATGCTACATGGCATGCCTCAGGCTGTTGCAATGTCAAGCTGTCCTCTGCAGCCCCAGGCTCACCCTGCAATCCATACCTGTCCCTGACCCCAGCCTGAGTGAGCCAGAGTGCCCTAATCAACTTCTCCTTTAACCCCCTCCACCAGGAAGCCTACACAACCGATGGAACCAACCTTACCCACTGGGGGCAGACACCAAAAACAACTGGAACTACGAACATGCAGCATGTGAAAAGGAGACCCCAAACACAGTAAATTAAGCAAAATGAGAAGAGAGAAACACACATCAGATGAAGGAGCAAGGTAAAAACCCAGCAGACCAAACAAATGAAGAGGAAATAGGCAGTCTACCTGAAAAAGATTTCAGAATAATGATAGTAAAGATGATACAAAATCTTGGAAATAGAATGGAGAAAATACAAGAAATGTTTAACAAGGACCTGGAATAACTAAAGAGCAAACAAACAATGATGAACAACACAATAAAGAAAATTAAAGATGCTTGAGAAGGAAACAATAGCAGAATAACTGAGGCAGAAGAACGGATAGGTGACCTGGAAGATAAAATAGTGGAAATAACTACTGCAGAGCAGAATAAAGAAAAAAGAATGAAAAGAATTGAGGATAGTCTCAGAGACCTCTGGGGTAACATTAAATGCACCAACATTTGAATTATAGGGGTCCCAGAAGAAGAAGAGAAAAAGAAAGGGACTGAGAAAATATTTGAAGAGATTATAGTTGAAAATTTCCCTAATATGGGAAAGGAAATAATTAATCAAGTCCAGGAAGTGCAGAGAGTCCCATAGATGATAAATCCAAGGAGAAACACACCAAGACACATATATATCAAACTATCAAAAATTAAATACAAAGAAAACATATTAAAAGCAGCAAGGGAAAAACAACAAATAACATACAAAGGAATCCCCATAAGATTAACAGCTGATCTTTCAGCAGAAACTCTGTAAACCAGAAGGGAGTGGCAGGACATATTCAAAGAGATGAAAGGGAAAAACCTACAACCAAGATTACTCTACCCAGCAAGAATCTCATTCAGATTCGACAGAGATATTTAAACCTTTACAGACAAGCAAAAGCTGAGAGAGTTCAGCACCACCAAACCAGCTTTACAACAAATGCTAAAGGAACTTACCTAGGCAGGAAACACAAGAGAAGGAAAAGACCTACAATAACAAACCCAAAACAATTAAGAAAATGGTAATAGGAACATACATATTGATAATTACCATAAATGTAAATGGATTAAATGCTCCCAACAAAAGACACAGATTGGGTGAATGGATACAAAAACAAGACCTGTACATATGCTGTCTACAAGACAGCCACCTCAGACCTAGGGACACATACAGACTGAAAGTGAGGGGATGGAAAAAGATATTCCATACAAATGAAAATCAAATGAAAGCTGGAGTAGCAATTCTCATATCAGACAAAATAGATTTTAAAATAACGACTATTACAAGAGACAAAGAAGGACACTACATAATGATCAAGGGACCAATCCAGGAAGAAGATATAACAATTGTAAATATTTATACACCCCACATAGGCTCACCTCAATACATAAGGCAAATACTAACAGCCATAAAAGGGGAAATCAACAGTAACACAATCATAGTAGGGGACTTTAACACCCCACTTTCACCAATGGACAGATCATCCAAAATGAAAATAAATAAGGAAACAAAAGCTATAAATGAGATATTAAACAAGATGGACTTAACTGATATTTATAGGACATTCCATCCAAAAACAGCAGAATACACTTTCTTCTCAAGTGCTCATGGATCATTCTCCAGGATAGATCATATCTTGGGTCACAAATCAAGCCTTGGTAATTTTAAGAAAATTGAAATCATATCAAGTATCTTTTCCGACCACAGAACTATGAGACTAGGTATCAATTACAGGAATACATGTGTAAAAAATACAAACACATGGAGGCTAAACAATACACTACTGAATAACCAAAAGATCACTGAAGAAATCAAAGAGGAAATAAAAAAATACCTAGAAACAAATGACAATGAAAACACAATGACCCAAAACCTATGGGATGCAGCAAAAGCACTTCTAGGAGGGAAGTTTATAGCAATACAGTCCTACCTTAAGAAACAATAAACATCTCAAATAAACAACCTAAACTTACACCTAAAACAATTAGAGAAAGAAGAACAAAAAGCTCCCAAGGTTAGCAGAAGGAAAGAATTCATAAACATCAGATCAGAAATAAATGAAAAAGAAATGAAGGAAACAATAAGAAAGATCAATAAAACTAAAAGCTGGTTCTTTGAGAAGATAAACAAAATTGATAAACCATTAGCCAGACTCATCAGGAAAAGAAGGCAGAAGACTCAAATCAATAGAATTAAAAATGAAAAAGGAGGGCTTCCATGGTGGCGCAATGGTTGGGAGTCAACCTGCTGATGCAGATGACATGGGTTTGTGCCCCTGTCTGGGAAGATCCCACATGCCACGGAGCGGCTGGGCCCATGAGCCATGGCCGCTGAGCCTGCACGTCCGGAGCCTGTGCTCCGCAGAGGGAGAGGCCGCAACAGTGAGAGGCCCGCATACCACAAAAAAAAAAAAAAAAAAAAAAGAAAGAAAAAAGAAAAAGGAGAAAACAACTGACACTGCAGAAATACAAAGGATCATAAAAGATTACTACAAGCAACTACATGCCAATAAAATGGACAACCTGGAAGATATGGACAAATTCTTAGAAAAGCACAACCTTCCGAGACTGAACCAGGAAGGAATAGAAAATATAAACAGACCAATCACAAGCAGTGAAATTGAAACTGTGATTAAAAATCTTCCAACAAACAAAAGCCCAGGACCAGATGGTTTCACAGGCGAATTCTATCAAACATTTAGAGAAGAGCTAACACTTATCCTTCTCAAACTCTTCCAAAATATAGCAGAGGGAGGAACGCTCCCAAACTCACTCTATGAGGCCACTATCACCCTGATACCAAAACCAAGGATGTCACAAAGAAAGAAAACTACAGGCCAATATCACTGATGAACACAGATGCAAAACCTCTCAACAAATACTAGCAAACAGAATCCAGCAGCACATTAAAAGGATCATACACCATGATCAAGTGGGGTTTATTCCAGGAATGCAAGGATTCTTCATTATACGCAAATCAATCAATGTGATACAGCATATTAACAAACTGAAGAATAAAAACCATATGATCATCTCAAGAGATGCAGAAAAAGCTTTTGACAAGATTCAACACCAATTTATGATAAAAACCCTCCAGTAAGTAGGCATATAGGGAACTTACCTCAACATAATAAAGGCCATATATGACAAACCCACAGCAAACATTGTCCTCAATGGCAAAAAACTGAAACCATTTCCACTAAGATCAGGAACAAGACTTAGTTGCCCACTCTCACCATTATTATTCAACATTGTTTTGGAAGTTTTAGCCACAGCAGTCAGAGAGAAACAGAAATAAAAGGAATCCAAATCAGAAAAGAAGTAAAGCTGGCCCTGTTTGCAGATGACATACTATACATAGAGAATCCTAAAGATGCCACCAGAAAACTACTAGAGCTAATCAATGAATTGGGTAAAGTAGAAAAATTAATGCACAGAAATCTCTTGCATTCCTATACACTAATGATGAAAAATCTGAATGTGAAATTATGGAAACACTCCCATTTACCACCACAACAAAAAGAATAAAATACCTAGGAATAAACCTACCTAGGGAGACAAAACACCTGTATGCAGAAAACTATGACACTGATGAAAAAAATTAAAGATGATACAAACAGATGGGGAGATATACCATGTTCTTGGATTGGAAGAATCAACATTGTGAAAATGACTATACTATCCAAAGCAATCTACAGATTCAATGCAATCCCTATCAAACTACCACTGGCATTTTTCACAGAACTAGAACAAAAAATTTCACAATTTGTATGGAAACACAAAGGACCCCGAAGAGCCAAAGTGATCTTGAGAAAGAAAAATGGAGCTGGAGCAATCAGGCTCCCTGACTTCAGACTATACTACAAAGCTACAGTAATCAAGACAGTATGGTACTAGCACAAAAATGGAAATATAGATCAATGGAACAGGATAGAAAGCCCAGAGATAAACTCATGCACATATGGTCACCTTATCTTTGATAAAGGAGGCAAGAATATACAATGGAGAAAAGACAGCCTCTTCAGTAAGTGCTGCTGGGAAAACTGGACAGCTACATGTAAAAGAACAAAATTAGATCACTCCCTAACACCATATACAAAAATAAAATGAATTAAAAACCTAAATGTAAGGCCAGAGACTATAAAACTCTTAGAGGAAAACATAGGCAGAACACTCTATGACATAAATCACAGCAGGATCCTTTTTGACCCACCTCCTAGAGAAATGGAAATAAAAACAAAAATAAACATATGGGACCTAATGAAACTTAAAAGCTTTTGCACAGCAAAGAAAAGCATAAATAAGACAAAAAGACAACCCTCAGAATGGGAAAAAAATATTTGCAAATGAAGCAACTGACAAAGGACAAATCTCCAAAATTTACAGGCAGCTCATGCAGCTCAATATCAAGAAAACAAACAACCCATCCAAAAATGGGCAGAAGACCTAAACAGAGATTTCTCCAAAGAAGATATACAGATTGCCAACAAACACATGAAAGAATGCTCAACATCATTAATCATTAGAGAAATGCAAATCAAAACTACAATGAGATATCATCTCACACCAGTCAGAATGGCCATCATCAAAAAAGGCACAAACAATAAATGCTGGAGAGGGTGTGGAGAAAAGGGAACCCTCTTGTACTGTTGGTGAGAATGTAAATTGATACAGCCACTATGGAGAACAGTATGGTGGTTCCTTAAAAAACTAAAAATAGAACTACCATACGACCCAGCAATCCCACTACTGGGCATATACCCTGAGAAAACCATAATTCAAAAAGAGTCTTGTACCACAATGTTCATTGCAGCTGTATTTACAATAGCCAGGACATGGAAGCAACCTAAGTGTCCATCGATAGATGATTGGATAAGGAAGATGTGGCACATATATACAATGGAATATTACTCAGCCATAAAAAGAAATGAAATTGAGTTATCTGTAGTGAGGAGGATGGACCTAGAGTCTGTCATACAGAGTGAAGTAAGTCAGAAAGAGAAAAACAAATACTGTATGCTAACACATATATATGGAATCTATGAAAAAAAATGGTCATGAGAACCTAGGGGCAGGAAGTGAATAAAGATGCGACCTACTAGAGGATGGACTTGAGGACAAGTTGAGGGGAAGGGTAAGCTGGGATGAAGTGAGAGAGTGGCATGGACGTATATATACTACCAAATGTAAAACAGATAGCTAGTGGGAAGCAGCTGCATAGCACAGGGAGATCAGCTCGGTGCTCTGTGACCACCTAGCGGGGTGGGATAGGGATGGTGGGAGGGAGACGCAAGAGGGAGGGGATATGGGGATATATGTATATATACAGCTGATTCACTTTGTTATAAAGCAGAAACTAACACACCATTGTAAAGCAATTATACTCCAATAAAGATGTTAAAAAGTAATAATAATTTTAAAAAAGAGACATGCACCCCAGTGTTCATTGCAGCACTATTTACAATAGCCAGGACATGGAACCAATTTAAATGTCCACTGACAGATGAATGGATTATGAAGATGTGGCACATATATACAATGGAATATTACTCAGCCATAAAAAGAAACAAAATTATTTGTAGTGAGGTGGATGGACCTAGAGTCTGTCATGCAGAGTGTGGTAAGTCAGAAAGAGAAAAACAAATACCATAGGTTAACACATACTTATGGAATCTAAGAAAAAAAAAAAACGTTTCTGAAGAACCTAGGGACAGGACAGGAATAAAGACGCAGACGTAGAGAATGGACTTGACATGGGGAGGGGGGAAGGGTAAGCTGGGACGGAGTGAGAGGAATGGCACTGATATACATACACTGCCAAATGTAAAACAGATAGCTAGTACGAAGCAGCCGCATAGCACAAGGACATCAGTTCGGTGCTTTGTGACCACCTAGAGGGGTGGGATAGCGAGGGTGGGAGGGAGACGCAAGGGGGAGGGTATATGGGGATTTAGGTATATGTATAACTGATTCACTTTGCTATACAGCAGAAACTAACACACCATTGTAAAGCAATTATACTCCAATAAAGATGTTGAAAAAAAAGAAAGAAAAAAAGGCAATAAGAGCCTATTAAGAATAATTTTATGCCAATAAATTTGATAAATGAAACGGATACTTCCTTAAAAACTACTTATAAAAATGGACCCAAGATAAAAAAGAAAATATGAATAGCCCTATATTTATTAAAGAAATTGAATTTTTTATCAAACTTTCCCACAAAGAAAACTCCAAGTTCACATCATTTCAGCAGTGAATTCTAGCAAATATTAAGTACACAGAGACTAAGATATGAAATCAGAATATTTACTTATTAACTTATAAGGAAAAATAATTATTACATGTAGTTCAATAGATACTAGATACCATCTATCTACAATGATGTAGAAGAGATGAGTACTGGGAGAGCAACTGGACTCAAGTTCTCAAGCCTGTTCCAATTCTAACAGTTTAATTCTAACAGCCTACAGTATATAATGATAAAGACATTTCCTATCACTGTGGCATCAATCTATTCAAACAGGACCATGTTGCAGTCTTTTATGCCTTTGCCCTCTGACTTTCAGAATAACTTTAGAAAACATACCTCAGCTCAGGGATCAAAACTGCTGGCTGTACAGACTGTCCTTTAAGATTTAGCAGGTCTGCAAAAATTAGACTTGAAAGTCTTTCCTTTAACATACAATGATATTAATACTCTGGAATTTACTCCAGATGTATGATGTAGTTTGTTGAATGTGATCCAATTTTAACTCCTGGTATGCTCTTTTTGTAAAGGAAGAAAATAGATTTCAAAGCAAAGTAGATATTTAAGCTTAAAAAAAATGAACTCATAAAAGGATCTACAGACTTTTTAAAACAAGCCAAAAACTAGACGTGGTGCTGGACAATTTATCTGAGAAAGCTGTTCTCTGGAGAATAAGTCAGAGAGTGTTTGAAGTGGCAACAGAAATGGTTCAGCATCACTTACGAAAGGTCTTATTTTTCGTTTAAAAGGATTCCTTCTGGAAATGCCTCAGGCAATGCAGCTTAAAAGACACTTTAAATCCAGGTGTGCAGAACACTAGATCTGGGGATGTGGATGATATATTAAGCCAAGGCCTTAATAATGCTAAACTTTTGTGATCTTTGTTAATAAAATGATTCCTAACTTAGAGAAGCAATCTGATCTGAAGTTTGATAGCAATAGGAATATCTTCCTTATCACCTTGCTTTTTTAAAAACAAGCCTTGATTTTTCTGATTACCAAAGGAATACTGTTCATGAATGAAGAAGAGATATGGGAACATATGTATATGTATAACTGACTCACTTTGTTATAAAGCAGAAACTAACACACCACTGTAAAGCAATTACACTCCAATAAAGATGTTAAAAAAAAAGAAATACAAAAGAGCAAAATAAAGCAAATAAAAATGACAATCCAACCACACAGCAATAACTACTATTAACATTTGGAATCACACAGCTTTGTGATCTTTGCATGTAACATACTGAGAGTTTATTTCACCACATCAATGTTCTCTGACAACATGATATTTCATGGCTATAAAGCAGTCCATTCATTGCATACATATAACATAACTAATTTAACCAAGTATTAGGAAACTATTGGGACATTTAGGTTGTTTTCAATTTTTTTATTTAAAAAATGCTGTCATAAACATCCTTGTGTAACACTCGGTATACACTCTTCATGTGTTACTTTCATTGCACAGCTTCTTCTAAATCCCTACTTCTATGAGTGTAGACATTTATAAATATATATTGCCAGTTCTCCTCCTGACAAGTAAAATATATCCACAAATCCTTTTATTATAATTCTAAAATCCAAAAAGCTCTGAAATCAAAAGTACTTTTTAAAAACTTTTGGCACCAAAAGTTATGACTTCAAAACCTAACCTGAAGTGAGGCTATTTATAGTCTTTATTTATCCCACGTAAGCATTTGATTATGGGATGCTGCCCTAGACCCCACTGGGAATGTTATGTAACATACAATATAAGCACCGTATTACCATTCTTTAGTACTTTAAAGATGCCATTTATTGTCACTTGGCCTCTCCTCCCCACCCCCTTTTTATGAGAAATCAGTCATCATTCTTATTATTGTCTTTTCTTTGGCTGCTTTTAAGATTTCCTCTTTATCTTTGGTTTTGGCAGTTTGACCAAGATGTGTCTGAGTGTGGTTTTCTTTGTACTTATCCCACTAGCAGTTTGCTGAGTTTTTGGACATACGGGTTAATGTTTTTCACCAAATGTGGGAAATTTTCAGTTACCCCCACCCACTTCTCTCTCTCTCCTCACCAGTGATACATATGTTAGGACTTCTTGATATTGTTTCACAGGTTACTGAGAGCTCTCTTATTTTCAATCTTTTTAGTCTCTGTGCTTCTATTAGGATTATTTCATTGAACTCTCTCCAAATTTACAGATAACATTTGTCTCAGTGTTAAAAATGCTGTTGATATCTAATGAAATTTTCATCTTATTTTTTTAACTCTGGAATTTACATTTAGTTTTATTTTATTTTATAGTTTCCATTTATCTGCTGAGATTTCCCTATGTATCCAATCATTCTGCTGATCTTTTTCCTCTAAATCCTTTAACTTATTTATAATTTCTATTTTAAAGTCCTTGACTCCCAATTCCAATATCTAGGTCATCCATAGATCTGCTTCTATTGATGTTTTTCTCTTGATTTTAGGTTATATTTTCCTTCTTCCTATTGATCCTGTAATAGTTTGGCCTTTGGCTTTGTTAGAAAGGATTTATTTTACTTTTGCCCTTAGTCTTAGGGTGGCCCTTAGTCATAAGGCATGGTCCTTCTGAAGTTTCAATACAAAACCTGAGATATTTATCAATCCCTCAAATTTGGCAGGGCTTGCACTCAAATTCAGCACTATGCACTTGCTGATATCTCTGCTCAGTGCTTTAGTCCTCCTGACACTACTTTCTGCATGGTTTCTTGAAGCATTGTTTGTGTATGTGCAACTTAGAAACCTGTAAAAAGAATTTAGGGCTCCCTCCTCCCTGGCTCTCTTCCTTCTGAGATGGCCTCTCTCAATTTACAACTGCTTTGGTAGTCCTGAACTCTGTTTCTTCATCCAATAAGAATACTACCATAAGCTCTTTTCCCCCAGTTCTCCAAGACAAACTGAAATGTGTGATAAAGGGAAAAAAAACTCATTAAATGTAGAGCTCCTCTAGTTTGCTTCCCTTATTTCAAGGTTTGTGTTCTCTAAGGTTTCTGCCTGCTTCTGGTTGCTCTCTAAACAATACTTTGTCTATATAATTGTTACTGGTAGAAGGGTTGTCCAATACAGGCTGCCCTGCCCTTATTGGAATTGGAACTCCGTATTAAGTTTCTTCAAATATTTTTTCCGTCCTATCCCTTCCCCTACTTCTTCCAGAACTCCAATTACATGTATATCTTGCTAGTTGAAGTTGTTCTGTAGTTCACAATCATTCATTTCTTTTCAGTGTGTGTTTGATTTGGGATAGTTTCTATTGCTATACAGTCAGGTTCACTAATCCTTTCTTCTGCAATGTCCACTATGCTGTTAATCCCATCTACTGTATTCTTCATCTCATACATTGTAGGTTTAGTCTCTAGATGTTTGGTCGGCTCTTATGTTCAATCCTTCCTCTAGCTTCTTGAACGTATGCAATATAACTATAATAATTGTTTTAATGTTCTTATCTACTAATCCTATCATATGTGTCATTTCTGGGTCTATTTCAATGGATTGGTTTTATTAATTCATAAGTTAATTTTAATATATCCTTTCTTATAACTTGTGAGTAGAAGACACGAAAACAGAAACTGAAAAAAAATTAAATGAAGGCATTGTGTCCTAGTGTGAAAAATCTGGGATTTAGTCAAAGTGATTTTTTTATGGCTGCTTTTTAAAATTTATTTAAACATCTTTATTGGAGTATAATTGCTTTACAATGGTGTGTTAGTTTCTGCTTTATAACAAAGTGAATCAGCTATACATATGCATATATCCCCATATCTCCTCCCTCTTGCGTCTCCCTCTGACCCTCCCTATCCCACCCCGCTAGGTGGTCACAGAGCATCGAGCTGATCTCCCTGTGCTATGCGGCTGCTTCCCACTAGCCATCTATTTTACATTTGGTAGTGTATATATGTCCATGCCACTCTCTCACTCTGTCCCAGCTTCCCCTTCCCCTTCCCCGTGTCCTCAAGTCCATTCTCTAGTAGGTCTACGCAGACCTACATACTGTTTTCACCATGCCTCAATGAGACACTAAAAAAGATTTATGTTTTCATCCTGGTGGAAAGAAGGAAGGGATGGAGGGAGAGAGGGGAGAGTTAATTACTTTCTCAAGCTCATGTAATAAGGCAGAGGTCAGTTCTAGAGCCCAAGCCTTGTGACATCCTATGTTCTTTCTTCATGAGAATACTCATTACTTAATTAATAAGATTTACCTAATGCTCTTACTAGTTTCTGTCATTCTCTGCCATTAGTTTCTGTCATTCTCTGTCATTCTCTGCCATTAACTTCAGCTAATATTCCAATCTATAGCACAGTTGTACATACATAGTAGATACATTCCCTAATAGGAGTTTCTTTCTTTTGGTTGTAGAGCACAAAGGGAAGGCAGGGGATTGTTTTTTTAAGACTATTTTTTTAAAAGCAGTTTTAGGTTCATAGCAAAATTGAGAGGAAGGTACAGAGATACTACATATGTGGCATGCTTCACAGATGTATAGCTTCCCCTATTGTCAACATCTCCCACCAGAGTGGTGCATTTGTTATAACTGATGACACATTACACTGACACATCATTATCAGCCAAAGTCCACAGTTTACATTAGGGTTCACCCTTGGCATTGCACATTCTATGGATTTGGACAAAGGCATAATGACTTATATCCATCATTATATCAATAGTATCATACAGAATATTTTCACCACACTAAAAAACCCTCTGTTCTGTTTCTTCACCCTTCCCCCCCAACCACCCCTGGCAACCAATGATCTTTTTTACTGTCTCCATAACTTGCGTGTTCCAAAATATCATGTAATCGATTTTTTTCTCCTTTTTATGACCTGTATTTTCCTGCTTTCTTGCATGCCTTGTAATATTTGATCAAATTCCAGGCACTGTGAATTCTACTTTGTTTGGCTAGATATTCCTGTAATCCTTAACATAATCTTGAACTTTGTTCTGGGATGTTGTTAAAATACATAGAAATAATTTGATCTCTTTAGATTTTGCTTTTAAGTTTTGTTATGTGGGATCAAAACAGCAGCTAGTCTAGGGTTAACTTTTCCCCCAATATTGAGGTCAAACCCTTACTTAGTACTCTCAATGCTGCCCTGTGAATTATGACATTTTCCAGGTTGCAGTATTCCTGGCTATATATGAATTTTGGGCACTGCTACCTCTAATACTTTTGGGTGCTCCTTTTTCTGGCCTTGAGTCATTTACTCACAAACATGAGTGGGTCAGTATTCAACTCAAGGTTGCCTTCTGCAGATCTCTGAAGCCCTCTCTCTGTGTGGCTCTCTCCTGTGAACTCTAGCCCTTGTTTTCCCTGGACTCCCTGCTCTGTCCAAAATCAGAGATACTGATGAGCTCTGTCTTGGTTCTCCCTCCCTGTGCAGTGGCTTGGAAACTTTCCTCCAGCAGTACTTTAGTACATCATTTGTTTATTGTCTCTCAAGGGTTATTCTCCTTCACGGCTTGAGGTCCAATGTCTTGAGAACCATTCTTTTATATATTTTGTCCATTTCTCCCCCAGAAGACTCTTAGTGAAATGGAAGTCTCTGTAGGTATACCTTTCTTTTTTTTCCTTATATTTATTTTTTATACAGCAGGTTCTTATTAGTTATCTATTTTATACATATTAGTGTATATATGTCAGTCCCAATCTCCCAATTCATCCCACCACGACCCACACCCGATTTCCCCCCTTGGTGTCCATACATTTGTTTTCTACATCTGTGTCTCTATTTCTGCCTTGCAAACTGGTTCATCTGTACCATTTCTCTAGATTCCACATATATGTGTTAATATATGATATTTGTTCTTCTCTTTCTGACTTACTTCACTCTATATGACAGTCTCTAGGTCCATCCACGTCTCTACAAATGACCCAATTTTGTTCATTTTTATGGCTAATATTCCACCGTATACATGTACCACATCTTCTTTAACCATTCGTCTGTCGATGGGCATGTAGGTTGCTTCCATGACCTGGCTATTGTAAATAGTGCTGCAATGAACATTGGGGTGCATGTGTCTTTTTGAATTATGGTTTTCTCTGGGTATATGCCCAGTAGTAGGATTGCTGGCTCATATGGTAATTCTATTTTTAGTTTTTTAAGGAACCTCCATACTGTTCTCCACATTGGCTGTATCAATTTACATTCCCGCCAACAGTACAAGAGGGTTCCCTTTTCTCCACACCCTCTCCAGCATTTGTTTTATTTTATTTATTTTTGGCTGCATTGGGTCTTCGTTGCTGCGCGCAGGCTTTCTCTACTTGTGGCGAGCGGGGGCTACTCTTCATTGCGGTGCATGGGCTTCTTGTTGAGGTAGCTTCTCTTGTTGCAGAGCATGGGCTCTAGGCGCGTGGGCTCAGGAGTTGCGACGCTTGGGCTTAGTTGCTCCATGGCATGTGGACCTTCCCAGACCAGGGATTGAACCCGTGTCCCCTGCATTGGCAGGCGGATTCTTAAACACTGCGCCACCAGGGAAGTCCTCCAGCATTTGTTGTTTGTAGATTCTCTGATGATGCCCATTCTAACCGGTGTGAGGTGATACCTCATTGTACTTTTGATTTGCATTTCTCTAATAATTCGCGATGTTGAGCAGCTTTTCATGTGCCTCTTGGTCATCTGTATGTCTTCTTTGGAGAAATGTCTATTTAGGTCTTCTGCCCATTTTTTGACTGGGTCTTTTTAATATTGAGCTGCATGAGCTGTTTATATATTTTGGAGATTAATCCTTTGCCCATTGATTCGTTTGCAAATATCTTCTCCCATTCTGAGGGTTGTCTTTTAGTCTCGTCTACAGCTTCCTTTGCTGTGCAAAAGCTTTTAAGTTTCATTAGGTCCCATTTGTTTATTTTTGTTTTTATTTCCATTACTCTAGAAGGTGGGTCAAAAAAGATCTTGCTGTGATTTATGTCAGAGTGTTCTTCCTATGTTTTCTTCTAAGAGTTTTATAGTGTCTGGTCTTACATTTAGGTCTTTAATCCATTTTGAGTTTATTTTTGTGTAAGGTGTTAGGGAGTGCTCTAATTTCATTCTTTTACATGTAGCTGTCCAGTTTTCCCAGCACCACTTATTGAAGAGACTGTCTTTTCTCCACTGTATATCCTTGCCTCCTTTGTGATAGATTAGTTGACCACAGGCTCAGTAGTTGTGGCACAACGGCTTAGTTGCTCCGCAGCATGTGGGATCTTCCCAGACCAGGGCTGGAACCTGTGTCCCCTGCATTGGCAGGCAGATTCTTAACCACTGTGCCACCAGGGAAGTCCCTGCATTAGTATTTTTAATGTATGCCAGTTTAATATGTATTTTTAAAACTTTGCCAGTTTAATAAGTTTTTTTAAATGGCATCATATTGCTATTTTAACTGGTATTTCTTTTTTTTTTAATTTTTATTTATTTTTGGCTGTGTTGGGTCTTCGTTTCTGTGCGAGGGCTTTCTCTAGATACGGCGATTGGGGGCCACTGTTCATCGCGGTGCGTGGGCATCTCACTATCGTAGCCTCTCTTGTTGCGGAGCACAGGCTCCAGACATGCAGGCTCAGTAGTTGTGGCTCACGGGGCCAGTTGCTCCGTGGCATGTGGTATCCTCCCAGACCAGGGCTCTAACCCATGTCCCCTGCTTTAGCAGGCAGATTCTCAACCACTGCGCCACCAGGGAAGCCCCACTGGTATTTCTTTGATCACTGGTGAAGTTCAACATTTTTTCACATTTTATTGGACAACAAAACTTTTTTATGCCCTTCACCCATATTTCCAGCAAAGCTTTAGTTCTAAGCAGAGACTGGAAACACTTTCTTGGTACTATTGTCTTCCTTCGGTCCCTTGGACACAAGCGTTTTCTAGATCAAAGGGAAGTGACCAAATTTATAGAATCTTAAGAATCTGAATGTTACACTGGTCTGGCAAAGAGGTGAAGACTTGGACAGTAATAGGGGTGTGGCTGTCTATCCATTTTCCACAGTCACAATCAATAGATGGTATGAATTCCCTTGTTTTAAATCCTTTTTATTCTTACTTTAAGAATATAAACTAAACTCTTCACCAGAGTCTTACATTCTAATAAGGATCTGGCCCACCTATCTCTTAAACCTCATTCCTTGCTATGTTCCTCTTTAGTCACTATGTTCCAGACATCTTTTTTCAGTTCCTTGAACAAGTCATTTCCCTCCTCAGTTCCTCTGTGCTTGCTGTTCTCTTTTGCTTGGAATGTTCTTCCCAGGTCTGGTAGCACCTTATTTTCATCTCTGCAGATAGATATTCCCTGACCACCCAATAAAAAGTAGGTTTCCCTTCTGTTATTCTTCCTATAACATTCTATTCTTTCCCCTCATAGCACTCACATACCTATCACAATTTGAAATTATATGTTTGATAGTTTGTTTACTTAACTACTGTCTAGCTCTCTTACTAGATTGTAAGCTACATGATGTTAGGAACTATTTTGTTGTTGTTGTTCACCAGTGTATACTTGGTACCAAGAATAGTGTTTGGTCCAAAGTAGGCATATATTATATATTGGCTGAAGTAATGAATCACTTAATACTAGGGTATAATAACAAGATTATTGGAAAATGGGCAATAATCTCCTCAAACAGATTCATTTATATTAGGATTATTTATCGCCTCTCTGCACTTCCGAGACATATTAATCTTCATTTAATTTGTAAGTTTAATTTAGAAGATAGTCTTTTGAGAAATGCTGCTATCACCAAAAATGGAAATCTCATTTTTTAGCATTTAATTTGAATCTAACATATTTATAACAGGGAGCTAATACTCTTTAAAAACGGACAAATGAAAACAGGGCATTAATACCAGTGTTTCTATTTCATTAAATGGCATGTAAAACAAATCTCCAATTTATAGTGGGAATCCAAAATCAATAAGCAATGCTTAATGGTTAATAGAAAATTATAACCAGTGAGCACAAGTGTCATTTACTGAATAATTTCTTCGAAGCTGTAAATACTTCCATCTGACTTTATTTGTAAATTTATCCCAAAAGACAAAACATTTTCTTAGACAATTCTAAAAACCAAGAAATAAAACCAACTCCAAGTACCAGGGAAGATATCAGCTTATTTCTTTTAATTCTTTCCTGTTGTGATTATTAAAGGATGAGTAGGCAGCTATATGTTTACTGATAAGTGATGATATATCCAATTCTGAAAAGATATCAAGCAATACATAATAATACTTTCTAATGAGTCTCCAAATGCTCTTGGTTTTTGAAGTTTTAAAAGGAATAACAACTAGAATGTTTCTGGCACATAATAATGTGTTAGCTTATTACTATCTCTCAAGAACTCTAAACCCTGTTAATAATATACTAATGTTAAAACTAAAATCTAGTAAATCTTCAATTATACTTCTTTGAATTTATATCAAGTTGCTGTTGACCAAGAATTATTATTTTTAAGATGAATAGCAAGTTAATTTCTTCTAATGCAAATCAGTGCCAATTAAGATTTGCTACTATAAGTTATTTGCTACTATAAATTTAATAAAAGAATAATCTAAGATAAAATTACTCCTATTCTATTCTATTCTATTGGAATAACATTTGTTGAGAAAATATAATAGCATGATGAGAACTTCAGTTGAAATTAGTTTCTCAAATGTATTTTATCTGGGAGTAATATATAGCAAAAGCAAAACAGAAAATCAGACTTTCAAGGTCTACTCTTTGGACCTATATTTCAGATTGAGCTACTGTAAACCTGAGGTGGGGCAGGAGAGTGGAGATAAGGAAAGAAAGAAAGAAATTTGAGTTATTTCTTTTCATTTGCTTTCAAAGAATAAAATGCTTATTCCAAAGGAAAGCAGGCTTTCTGGGGGAATAACTCCAATCATGTCTGTGCAGACCTGTTGGGAGGCAATTGATGTGTCACATTTTGTTTTTCACCAGTTGTGAAAAACAGAAATGAGATTAAGAGAGGCAAGAAGAAAGACTTTACCCATCAAACCACAGTTTTGAGGGTAACTGTTGCATCCTGTTGAATCAGAGTCAGTAACTGAAGATGTAAAAGTCAATCATCTCAAGTCCTGGAAAAGGATGAAATAAAAAGCTATTTGGCAGAAGGACCACATTACAAGGGCAGTGTAAAGCTTCAAATGTATTCAGTATCTACTGAGGGTAGGAAGCAACAGGTGGAAGCTGACCGGCAACCTCAGCTTGATTTTGAAGTCACTGGGACACGTACCTCTGCTTCTCTCCATGCACTCGTTAGGAACTTAATAACCAAGGGTGAAAGATTTTCAAAGGAAATTAAAAGAGCAAAGTAGAACTTTCATGAAATTAAGTTTGATAAAAACCATCATATATAGAATTAGTATTTTCATTTTAAATTCTCTTACAATTAAAAATGTGAATGGCTCATACAATAGTAAGAAATCTTAAGTTAGCACAGCCAACATAGTATAGATATATTTTAAAAATCAGCTTTGTCAGGTTTCAATAAAGCCAGAATGCTAAAAATATAACAGATTGGAGGCAGGAAAACTGAGGGTGATGACGATTCTAAAAACTTGAATTCAAATACTGGCCCTCCTTCTCTTAGCTACATACAGTTCCTTCAGCTAAACTTGTTGTGAAGATTAGCATAAACACATCTAAACCGTGTATTTGATAAATTTCATTTTCTCTTTCCTTGCATTATCAACCCACTAGATCTTTTTACAATATCTTAGCTAGAAAAACAAAGGAAACAGACAGCTAGAGGAAAATTTAAGAAATCCAAGGTAGTTCTCATTCTATTTTGCTTCATTAATTAGGAAGCATCAAACAGAGATTTTCAAGAAGATCTGATCAGTAATCTCACTTGGGTTTTCCTAAAGAATGAAAAGGTTGAGTGACCTCTCCTGCCCTGCAGAATGGGATAGCCTCAGAAATAAAGCTGTCTTTGACATATAGATCCAATTTCAAAATAATTTCCCTTTTCTTGATGCTCTGAGAGCAGGCAGGCAGGAAGTCAATGAAACAGATTACTGTCTTTCTTGTGTGAGGTGTGGGGATGTGGGAACACAGCAACTAATGTAGTATAAATGTCTTCAAAATTCAACACCCTTTCATGGAAAAAATCCTCAACAAAACATGGAATAAAAGGAAACTTCCTAAAGATGATATAAAGATTACACACAAAAAGCCTACAGTTAACATTATACTTAATAATGAAAAACTGAATACTTTCTCCCTACAATCAGTAACAAGACAAGGATGTCTATTCTTACCATTCCTATTCAATGCGGTACTGGAGGCCAATGCAACAAGGTGAGAAAAAGAAATAAAAGGTATAAAATTGGAAAGGAAGAAATAAAACAGTCATTATTTGCATTTGATATGATTGTCTATGTATAAAATACCAAAGAATCTACAAAAAAGTACTCGTACTAATAAGTAAGCTTAGTAAGGTCACTGGTCACTAGATAAAAGAGCAACATGCAAAAATATTTTGTATTTTTATATTCTAGGAATGAACAATTAGAAATTGAAATATAAAACAGGGACTTCCCTCGTGGTCCAATGGTTAAGAATCTGCCTTCCAATACAGGGGACGTGGGTTCGATCCCTGGTCAGGGAACTAAGATCCCACATGCTGTGGGGCAACTAAGCCCATGCACTGCAACTACTGAGCCCACGTGCTCTAGAGCCCATGCACCACAACTAGAGAGTCTGAGAGCTGCAACTACTGAGCCTGCACATTCTGGAGCCTGTGTGTCACAACAAAGAGCCCACACGCCGCAACAAAAGATCCTGCATGCTGCAATGGTGGTCCCATGTGCCACAACTAAGACCTGACGCAGCCAAATTTAAAAAAAAGAAATATAAGACAGTAAAATATCTAATAGCATCAAAAGCCATCAAATACTTATAAATGAATCTTACAAAACTACCACAAGATTTATATGCCAAAAACTATAAAACACTGATGAAATGAATCAAAGAAGATTTAAATAAAGTGGGAGCTATACCATGTTAATGGATTGGACTCAATATCACTAAGATGTCAACTCTCCCCAGTTGATCTATATATTCAACACAGTCCCAATAAAATCCAAGCATGATTTTTTTTTGTAGAAATCGACAGGCTGATTTTTAAATTTATATGGAAAAGCAAGTAGAATAGCCAAATGTTAGAAAGAAGAACAAACTTTGAGGACTCACTACCTGATATCCAGATTTACTATAAAGACACAGTATTGGAGCAAGGATAGATACATAGATCAATGGAACAGAATAGAAAGTCTAGAAATAGACCCACATATACATGGTCAATTGATTTTTGACTAAGGTACAAAGGCAATTCAATGGATAGCCACATGCACAAGAAAGAACCTCAATCCTTATCTCACATGCTATTAAAAATTAACTCCAAATGGATCAGTGGTTGCCAGGGATTGGAGGGTGGAGGAAAAGGCTGACTACAGAGAACTATGGGGGACCTTTGAGGGAGGTGATGATACTGCTCTATGTCTTGATTGTAAAGGTGGTTGCCAAAACTTGCAGAAAGTGAATTTTACTGTTTATAAATTATGTATTAAAATACATAATTGCGTATATAATTGTGTTTTTTTAAAAAAGGAAAAAAGTCTATTTTAGCCTCTGAGGACTATCTAGGAAGAAAGAAAAACATCTAATTGGTAATATCCAGGCAATAATCACAAGTTATTTATCAACAGGATGTAACTGAAACAGAAAAAACACTGAAGTGCCCCAAGATGTAAAGTCTTAAGTATCTGCATAAATAAGATTCCCCCATCTGCATTTGAATTCAGCTTGAAAGATTTTAGAAATCACAGGACCTGTTTTTCCTTTCCTAAATGCAAACAAGGAAGCATTCTGGATGACTAACAGAATTTTCAATCCAGAAACATATTGAACATCTTTATCTGTATGTCCTGCAGACAGCTCTAACTCCAACAATGAATTCTTTGTCTTATTCCCAAATATGTTCTTTGTTCATTGTTTTCCATCTCAGTAAATGGTACCACCATGCATTTGAGTTTAAACAAGAAATCTGGGTGTTATCTTTGACTCCTCCCTGTCTTATCTCCCCCACCAACCAATTTATTTATCACCGAGTCCTGATAATTCTACCTCTCAAATATAGGATCTCTGCTGTAAAGCAGAAAAGAGTACAGAACTAGAACCTGAGCATAATTGAATCTAGAAGGTGAAAGACAGTGGTATGAGATGAAGTTAGTGAGGTAGGCAGGGACCATATTAATTATTTTGATTTTGTACTCATCTCAAACACATCTCAAATATGTACTCTTTTCTCCATCCCAACTTCCACCATCCTAGTACAAGTTACAATTCCTTTCCTCAAAATCATTTCAATATTCTTGGTCTCCCTACATCCATTCTTGTTTCCTTTTCAATTCATTTTCTGCACTGCAGTTCTTTTAAAAGTACTATTCTGAAAAAAAAAATACTATTTTGATCATATCATATCATTCCTTCTTTAAAGCCCTTCAATGTCTTCGTGTTTCTTTACCACAAACATAAAAATAATTAATATGGTCCCTGTTTACCTATTAATTTCATTTAATACCATTCTTTCACCCTCTAGATCCAATCATACTCAATGCCTAGTTCCAGCAGAGATGCTTTGTTTGTTCTATATATTGTTCCCTGACTGGAATACTCCTCCTTCTGCCTACCCTTGTGCTTAAACTTTATCTTCTTTTTTTCCTTCAGAGGCAGCTAACATGGCATTTTGAGGAAGTCTTCCATGACCTCTCATGTCTAGGTTAGGTCTACTCATTAACTGCTCTTACGGCACAGTTCATCTGTAAGTACTTGTGGTATAATAAAAAACATTATTTGGTCTTTGTCCCTGGTTCCTGTCTCGTAGTTCCTAAAACTCTTGGACTCTCCTGAGTGAAAAGAGTGCCTTTTGAATGCTAATGAGATGACTGGTACCTGGGGACCCCTAGATAGTTTCAGGATGGCAGCTGGTCACCAAAAGATCAAGCCATGACTAGATGGTTAGAACTTTCAGTTCTCCCCTCCCTGTCCTTCCCCCAATCCCATGTATGGGGAGGAAAGAGGGGCTAGATATTGAGTCTAATCACTAACAGCCAGTGATTTAATCAATCATGGCTATGTAATGGAACTTCCAATAAAAAACCCTAAATGTTGAGGTTCAAGGAACTTTTGAATTGGTGAGCACACTGATATACTGGGAAGATGGAATGCCAAGAGAGGGCACTGAAGCTTCGGGCACCCTCTTCCCCCCATGCCTTGCCCTATGCACTTCTTTCACATGGCTATTCCTGAGTTGTATCCTTTATAATAAATGGGTAAACGTAAAGTGAGTTGTTCTGGTGAATTATCAAACCTGGGGGAGTGGGTCATGGGGACCCCTAAACTTGTAAGTCAGATAGAAGAGCATGTCGTCTGGGCACCCCATTTGTAACTGGTGTCTGAAGTGAGGACAGTCTTATGGGAATGAACCTTTAAACCTGTGGAGTCTGACGGTAATTCCTGGTGGTTAGTGTCAGAATTTAATTGCATTATTGGACATCCAGTTGGTATCCAAAGAACTGACAGAATTGGTGTCAGAACTGATGGTGGAAAAGACACCAACTATTCAGTGTCAGAAAGAATTTAAGAACACTTTCTGAAAATCTGTTTATAATTTCATTGGTCATAAACTCTAAAAGACAAATGTCCTGTCTATAATTGTATCCCCAGCACTTAGCACAGTGCCTGGCACACAGTTCCATTATCTATTGGATGAATATATAAACTAATGCCTATCACTGGAGTGCAGAAATTCTGTCAACTGTTACCTAGGAGAAGCTAGGTCGGGGTTTTTTTCCCTGGGTCTGATTTTGACTGAACACTGAATGCTGATAAAACAAAAAGAAAAAAGCAACAGGTCCAACTTTTCACTATGTGATGTTAAGGTCAACTGCAGGATAGGGTGGCATAGAGGAAGGACCAGGAAACAGCAAATTAAGTAAATTTGCTGAGGCCTATAGGACCTGAAAAAAAATGAGGCCAGGCCTAAAAGACATTGTTAAGAAAAGACCATCTGCATCTTGCCATGAAAACAAGTCTTACCTGTGATGGGGTTATTCTTCCCTTTTTAACTTCAGATGAATTTTCATTCAACTTTCCTACTTTGTTAATTGAGCTGCATTTGTAGCACGTCCATCTTGTTTGCCCCTCAATTTCTATGGTGCACTCCTTGCTTTGAAGACAGAATGAGTGATACAAATGGCCACAGCTGCAAAATGAAGGCAACCAATTGATACTTTTCATTATCATAAAATCATAAACCTAAGTTGTGTTAGAGTGTATTTAAAAGTGATAAATATTTCCAATAAGCTGAAATGCACTGATGAGGTATAGGTTAAGAAACAAGGAAGGGAATTTGCTTGTTGCTGTCCTCTCTTTTTTAAAATCCAGACTCACGTGTTTGCACACTTAAGTTATGAGCATGAACAGCATCACAGTTCTCTGATTACAAACCACCAGGGGATGAGTTGAACTTCTGTTCATTTCTCAAACTATGAAACATTTTTAGACAGTTTGAAAAAAAGTCAATTGGGGAAAATCATAATTATATAAGAAATTTGATAATAACATGAGTGGTCTGCCTCATTATTTGATAATAACATGAGTCATGATGTGATTAATAAGCATTTACAAAAATGTCAGTGTTACAATAAATTCTAACATTATTCCTATGAAGAAATTCCCTACTGAATACACTAAGTTACCAAATAAGCCTTCCAGAAATGAGTGTTGAGTATAATTCTAAGTCATCTTCACTGATTCCTCCTCATTTCTCCAAACTGAAATCTTGGACCACCTCAGACATCAATCCTTTTCTCTTCAATAGTCTTTATAATCTTCCTTTTCTCTATCCTCCCCCACATATATATATATCCATCCATCCATCCATCCATCCTTCCTCTTCTATACTCTTCTTTTATAGCCATCCTTGCTCCTTTAGTGATTACTTCTAGTTCCATAGATTTAAAATACCACCTCCATGCTGGTGACTGCCACATTTATACCTTCAGCCCAGACTTCTCTCCTCAATCTCATCTACCTGTCTCAAGACCTCTACTATGGATGTTTAGTAGGCATCTTAAATTTAACATGCCCCAAATTCTTGATTTCCACCCCACTCCACCCCCACTGCACGCTCTCATCCAATTTTCCACATCTAAATAATGGCAACTACACTCTTCTAGTTTCTCAAGCCAAAAACTATTCTTTCTTTTACACCTCATATACAAACTATAAACAGATCTTATCAGCTATACCTTCAGAATATATCCAGAATCCCACCGCTGCTTACTTCATTACAATCATCTTGGGCCATCTCTCACTTGGATTACTGCAATAGCTTAACTGGTCATTCTATTTTCACCCTTGGCTTTCTAGTCTATTCTCACCACAGCAGTCAAAGTGATCCTTAAGACAGAGGTCAGATCATGTCAACGCTATCCTCAAAAAGATCCAATGGCTTTTCATCTCAGAGCAAAGTTTAACTCTTTATAATGACCCAGTTCCTACATGATTTAGCGGCTGAAGTCATCTCTTATATTTTCCCTTCACTCTGCTCAGGCAACACTAGCCTGCTCCCTTCACTACCCATCAAGTATGCCTAGCACCTGCATCATGGTTTCTGCACTTGTTGATCCTCTGTCTGGGGCACTCTCCCCCTGATATTGCATGGCCACTTCCTTTAGGTCTCTACTCAAATGTTACTTAAACTTCCCTAATAACTCTTTATGAATTAGTAGCTCCCAACGTTCTCTCTCCTCTATACCATGTTTTATTTTATTCATGGTAATTATTACCTTTTTATTAATTAATTTTTAAATTGTCTGTCCATAATCACCTTAACAGTGTTGTTTTCCCTGACCACTCTTCATAAAATATCTTCCCCCACAAACACTATATATCTCATTTAACATGTTTTATTTTTTTCCGTGTTAGTCATTATCTGGCGTTTTACTTGTCTGTTTGCCTCTTTCACTAGAGTGTAAACTCCGTGACAGCAGAGCCTTTGTTTTGTTCATGTGGTACCCTACGCCCTTGAACAGTACCAGACATATAGTAGGTGCTCAATAAATACTTGTTGAATGAATGGGCTGTTTGTGTGATAAAAACTACTTCCTCTTCCAACCACCAAATCTACCAATCTTCCTGTATCTGTAATAATAGAAGCCAACACTTATATAGTGCTTATTATATGTCAGCATGGTTACAAGTGTCTTATGTAAATTATCTCATTTAATCTTCACGAAACCCTATCAAGTAGGTATCCCATTTTACAGATGAAGAAACTAAGACGTAAAGAGATGAAATAACTTGTCAAAGTCTCATAGCTAGTAAGGGGCAGAGTCAGGATTTGAACTCAAGATTTAAAGTCTGGCTCCAGAGTCCATCTTATATTGCCTCTATCCATATATTCTGGATGAGCTGTCTCCTCCTGAGATCAAACCTTCCATTTTTGCACTAAACTTCCTTTCTCTTTATACTGTGGCTTTAAATATCATTTACATGCTGATGACTTCTAAATTTATATTTCCAGGACATGTCTCTGACTAGAATAACTGTCTACCTGACATTCCTTCTTGAATGTTTAAAGAGCGTCTCAAACCTAACATCTCCAAGACAAGACTCTTGATTTCCCCAGCTCCTCACGCCTGTTCCTTCTCATCTTAGAGAATGGTACCACATTCATCCAGTAGCTCAGGCCGAAGATGTTTTTCCCTCTCACTTCACATCTAATACATCAGCAAGTTAATACTTCCTTTAAAATATATTCTGGGGCTTCCCTGGTGGCGCAGTGGTTGCGAGTCCACCTGCCGATGCAAAGAACACGGGTTCATGCCCCGGTCCGGGAAGATCCCACATGCCGTGGAGCGGCTGGGCCCGTCAGTCATGGCGGCTGAGCCTGCACGTCTGGAGCCTGTGCTCCGCAACGGGAGAGGCCACAACAGTGAGAGGCCCGCGTACTGCTTAAAAAAAAAAAAAATATATATATATATATATATATATATTCTGTACCTTCACTCCTACCTCTCTTATTCTGCTCAAATGTCACTTCCTTAGACATGCTTTTCCTCATTACAGTGTCTTAAAATAGTACTCTCACCCTGAATGCTTCTTCTTTCCATCCCCTTACCCTGTGTTTTATTTCTCTCCATAGCTCTTATTACTCTGTATTTATTTACCGCCTGACCACCCTAACACCCTTTCCTCCTGACTCCCATGCAGAATGTAAGGTCTATAAGGGCAGGAACTTTGCCTTGTTTTGTTCACTGGCAGAACGATTGACTGGGGCTGTGTGTCCACGTGTATTTCTGCTTGGTAATACCATACACGCACATACACTATATGTGTCACATTTCCTTCCCTTTCTTACCTAAAGACAATAATTTCATCCGCCATTTCTTGGCGTCTCTTGTACTGCTGCAAACAAATAGAGCAGTAATCCTGCTTGGGATTCAGTCCTCTGGTGACTGAAGCTCTCAGGTTACACAATGACCAATGGAGATCTTGGTTTAGAAGGCTAGTCGTTGTTTCCAGCAGGGTCTATGAAAGACCAAAATAAAAAATAAGCGAACAAAAAATTGTTCATAAAGTGAAAGAGACAGAGGAGAGGAGTGGAAAATAGCACTTGTTTCATTTTCAACCACAATTGAATTGGAATATACTATAAAGGCATAAAACTGATCAAATAAACATCAAAACACCCCAGACTTAAGTGGTTAACTTTAATGTGCAGGGTATTGATAAGTGCATACATCAAGATTCTCAAAATAATTATTAAAAGGCTCTCACTAGTTACTACTGAGAAATGTGTGCTCTGCCATTCTGTGGATTAATTCAGTACTGATGGCTTTCAGATGACTAGATAAACCCCAATCTACTTATTTATTACATTTATATTATGAGTTCTCTCTGAATGGCTCAAAGTTGTGTTGTAACAAATAATTTTTTAAAATCCCTGATTTTTAAATAGAAACTGCATCCATGGCGATATTTCACAGTAACCTTTCACTGGAAAAGCTAATGGCCATTACTCAGTTTTCATCTCCCTTGGGCAGAGAGATCACTGTTTCCTGATCAGCACTTACAAGCCATTTGAATCTACTCAAGACTGTGACATCTGTCATTAAGTCACATAAAGTTATTTCACAGCTATCACATTAAGTCATTTTAAGGCTCTCTGTGTTTATAAACTATTGTTTACTTACTTCAGTGTGCAGCTGGGTTCTTTTCTGTCAGTCCCAAAGGGGAAGATATACTGCCCATCCTCCTTGCTACACAGCCTGGTCCTTTAACTTATCTATAACTCAGAACTTTCAGTTCTAATGGTCTGTTTTAATTCTTTCCAATCAACCCCATCTTTTCCTCCTCTTCCAAAGTTCACAAAAAATTTCTGTCTTGCACTCAGCTTTCCTTCTGCCACCATGGAGTCGGTGCCTGAAGGGGGATCAGCTTCCTTGGGCTATGCTTATTTAGCAAAACTGCAGTTCTTACAACATCCTAAGAAAAGCTCTATCACCCAAACTTTTCTTTTTCTTCTACTAAAAAAGCAGAGAGTGTATCTAACATGCCTAAGTGGCACTTTTCCTAGGTGGCTTCATGAGTCACTTTGAAGTACATGAAGAAAAAAATCTGTATACCAAGCTGGCTCTCACTGAGAATTAAAGCTATAGGCAGTTTTGGGTTAAGGGAAGACTAATGACCATTTTTGGTTAGTGGCAATTATCTGTTTCAGAATGTTTAAAAGAACACTAATTTATTTTGCAATTTTTCTATACTCATGCTTCCTTTTCAATGAGTTTTATCTTTGCATTCCATTACTTTCCAAGAAAGTATCTTATATTTTTCATTTGGAAAAAAAACTATATGTCCCACTGCCAATGAATCAAAAGAATAAAATGAATCCAAACTTGATGCATTTCCACATTCCAGAATATATGTGTATGTGTATATAAAATATATATTAATTAATTAAGGTCAAGAGAAATTTAAAAATTAAAAAACCATACATTTCAATCTATCAAACTTCCACTAAACAGATGGTTAATTTTTAAAGAAAAAGTATAGATGCAAAGAAAAAAGAATAGTTTCTTTTTACCTTAGAATGGGCTTGGAAATAGAAGTAGCTTACCTGTTCATAGCTAAAGGTATCCAACATTCCCAGAATAAGTCCCTGGATTTCTCCAAGTTTTCCTTTTCCATAAACTGGGTCCTAATTAGAAAAAAGGTTGCAAAAAATTATAATTCTATTCTTGCTATTTTAAAATTACTTTAAAATATAAGTTATCTGAAAAAGCCAAATACTCAAGTATTTTGTCTACAGTCACAAAATATTTATTCTTCCATGAACCTTCTGCTGGAAATGCACATTGGTCTCCTCAGGCCATCAAAAATATTTTGGAAAAATAAATAAAATTTAAATGATCCAAGCCCCTTGCTTAACAACTGTTTTTGCAAGTCTAATTAAATTTCACTCTGGTTTTGCTTCTGCAGCAAGCTTCCTTTCCTTCTTATTAAACATCACTTATCCCCTTTTGAGCTCTTATTTATCTGATACATTAAAACCAAAGTACTCATGAATACTCAGAATCTGTCCAACTCCTCCTGTGACCCACATTTGGCCACCTCCTGGTCCAAACCAACTAAGTTACATCAGTTTAGGAGATGAGTTTCTGAATCTAAGCAACTTTCAGTTTTCCAAAGCTTTTCTCAATAAAGTCACTACTGATAAACAACAGATACCTAGACGCCCAATCTTCCCTCCATTGCTTTTCATATGAAGTATGCCAACTTGTTTATTGTACACAATTTGAAAAACACTGAGGTGTACAAAAATAAAACCGAACTGAAATCCAACCACCTGGAGATAAACACTTTTTATTTTTTGAGATATATTCTTCCAGTCTTATTTCTGGGGAAGTAGAGAGAGGGATGTTATTTCTTAGGGTACAAAATTTGAGTATTTCACATAATACTTTCATAACTTTTTTTTCTTAAATAGTATGTTGTGAGCAGTTTCCCATATTATCAAATACTTTGTAATAGTAAGAGTATGAATCATATGAAAATGCCATGTGTTATTCAACCATTCTCTGTTGTCGGGGATTTAAGTTTCCCTCCCCATACCCCACATTTAAGTCCCACCCATTATTATCATATGCTAGTGGCTGTAAATTTTGGTCTGAATCTCTGAGTCTTTCTTAAGAGGAGATTTCAAGAAAGGGGATGAATTACAGACTCAAAGTATTTTTATGGGTATTGATATATACACTTCACCCTTGACTAACATGGGTTATAAGTGAGCAGGTCCACTTATATGCAGATTTCTTCCAATAAATATATAGGAAAAACTTTTTGAGATTTACAACAATATGAAAAACTCACAGATGAACCATGTAGCCAAGAAATATCGAAAAAATTAAGAAAAAATTAGGGTTGTCATGAATGCATAAAATATATGTAGATACTAATCTATTCTTACATAGGCATAAGGTGAGTGATATTTAATATAAAATTAATAATCTGTTAGTTTTCTTACTGTTTTATAACTTTGCTTTTAAAGGATTACATTACTGTATAGTATGCCCCTCTCCCTCTCCCTCTCTGTCTCTCCTGTAATTGGAGAAACTGTGTATCAGCCTATCATCGCAGGTAGGATGTTTTAAAAAAAAATTAACAATGTTCCAATACTGTATTATGAATATGCTATAATATCATAAAAATTTTTAATGCCATAAAAATTTTATAACAATTCATTCATTACTGTATTGGCTAGGCTACTGTGAAGCAACCATATTGATTACACTAGGCTACCATAAGGCAATCATATTGCTGCTTCTTTGTTATCAATGCATGAATTGTCATACCTTAAATATGAATTTTTTTCACATTATCTTTTCATTTTTAATGTCTAGTGTTAGTAATACATATAGTATCAACTGAGTTTTGTATCATATAAGACAATATTGATGTAGGTACTGACAGACAATTCATCTTGTAAACAGATGATGTAAACTTAGGCTACTGATAAATACAGTACAGTACTGTAAATATATTTTCTCTTCTTTATGATTTTTTAAATAACATTTTCTTTTCTCTAGCTTACTTTATTATAAGAATACAGTAACAATACATATAATGTACAAAATATGTGTTAATCGACTGTTTATGTTACTAGTAAAGCTTCCAGTCAACAGTAGGCTATTAGTAGTTAAGTTCTGGGGGAGTCAAAAGTTATACATGGATTTTCGACTGAGCAGGGGGTTCAGTGTCCCTAATTCCCACGTTGTTCAAGGTCAACTGTAGTGTGTAATTGCTCTACCAAAAAGTTGTATTATGCAATTTTTATCTCCATCAGCACATTTGTGCGCCCATTTTACCGCACCTTTGGCTAGGCTGGGAATTATAAAAATTTGCTAATAAATGTGTATGTCAAGTCTATTACTTTACTGTAACGTGAGGCTATATATGATATAAATGTCTCTTCCATGCTAAATAGGGGAATCCAACTATACAGTAATGATAAAAGTAGCTGCTATTTATTAACTGCATAGCACACGCCAAGTACAATGCTAAGCATTTTATATATACCACATCACTGAATTCCTTCCAGAACATTTATAAATGAAGAAATTCAGGCTCAGAGAGGTTAGGTAAAATTCTCTAAGAACGCAACACTATTAAGCAGATAAGCTGGGATTTCAATCTAGGCACTTCAGAAACTGTGTTTTTAACTAACACTACACTGGTCTCCCAAGGATGGACACATAAGCTAACAAACTAAATAATAAATTAATGTTTACTAGATGAGTAACAAATATGAATAACTAAATTATAAACTAATGTATGCTGGAAAATATGGGTAACATTTCTGGTTACTTATTAGGGAGTAGGGATTATTAAAATCTTGGCACAGTAACTGTGAGTTCAGATGTTAAGAAAAAAAAAAGACTGTGGAGCAAGAAAAACTTAGGAGACAGGTTCAGAAATGTGAGAAGAAATTTGCGTTCCTGCACTTGTTACAACATAGTCTTAGGACTTGCTTTTTTTCTCTCTTCTATGCTCTGATGTTGTTTCTTAAAGACTGAATAGATGCGGTTTCTAAATAAGATCAGTTTTCAGTACTTTTAGCTGGTCAAGAGCAGCACCAGATTATCTGCCATAGGTTCCTGGTCCCTGATGCTGAGGTTATGCTGAAGAAACCAAGGGTAGAGAATAACTACACATTTGTTTACTAATTAACAAGTTTACTTTGGGCTTGAACAGATCACTTAAATTTACTGGGGAAATCTGTTTCACTAAGCTAAAGATACCTGTGAAACATGTGCAGAGCATTTGCAAAAGACAAGACTACAGATATCTCAGACTAACTCTTTACCAGAACAACTCAGGCCATATACTCACAAGATAGTCTTTTAATTTTCTTTGCATAAAAACAGAACCATGTTAATGCTTCTGAACTTACACTCAGTTATGCTTTTGGTCAAGCTCTTAGTAAATACATTTACTTCTCAAAGTATCAATGGAGAGTGTAATACTTTATTATAAAAACGTTGTAATAGCTATTCTAACACATCCACACATACACAATACACATGAACATAGCTCTAGCACAGAAAACTCCTGTCACTTGTTTATAACAGGGTGGTTTGGGGAATAAAGAGGTCTTGAAAATGTTAAATTCTGGGAAAAGGAAGAAATCTTTATAGGTCATGTCTATATTTATATCAGTACATTTCACTTTAATATGCATACTTTAAAAGCAAAATCATGAAAATAACCTCATGCTGGGACAACATATAAATTATACAACGCAAAAGGGAGCTCAAGGCTTCTGGCACAGCAGTACACAATCCACTAGCTTTTCAAATTATTTTCCAAATATGTCAGCTGGATTCCTCAGCAGTAAATAACTGCTGAGGTTTCTCTTTAACTTGTTCGTAAACTACAAAAGAAGAGTACATTTAGGTACTTCAAATAAACTTGTTTTTTAAAAAGCACACTATAAAAACATATGATGAGCACTTTTTTCCCATGTTTGCTTTCTTTTAAATTGAAGTATAGTTGATTTAAAATACTGTGTTAGTTTCAGGTGCATAGCATAGTGATTCAGTTATCTTTTTCTGATTATATTCCATTATAGGTTATTACAAGATATTGAATATAATTTCCCATGCTATACAGTAAATCCATGCTGTTTATCAATTTTATATATAGTAGTTTATATCTGTTAATCCCATTCTCCTAATTTGTCCCTCTCCCCTTTGGTAACCATAAGATTGTTTTTTATGTCTGTGAGTCTGTTTCTGATTTGTATGTAGATTCATTTGTATTATTTTTTTAGAATCTCACATATGAGTGATATCATACAGTATTTGTCTTTCTCTGTCTGACTCACTTCACTAAGTGTAATATTCTCTAGGTCCATCCATGTTGTTGCAAATGGCAATATCCCTATTGCTTTCTGATACTTATTGTATCATGTATGTGGTTTGTTATAAAATTAAAATTTGTGGGCTTCCCTGGTGGCGCAGTGGTTGAGAGTCTGCCTGCCGATGCAGGGGACGTGGGTTCGTGCCCCGGTCCGGGAAGATCCCACATGCAGCGGAGCAGCTGGGCCCGTGAGCCATGGCCAGTGGGCCTGCGCATCCGGAGCCTGTGCTCCGCAACAGGAGAGGCCAAAACAGTGAGAGGCCCGCATACCACCAAAAAAAAAAAAAAAAAAAAAAAATTAAAATTTGTACTAATCAAGCATTACTTTAAAATATGAATAATGCCCACAGCAGGTTAGCATATAAATCATTTGTTTGTATTAATTCCCTCCATATAACAGTCATGAGCAGCTTCTCAGAAGCCAAATGTTACTTTCCCCATAGAGCGAAGATCTGTAAGAGCCAGCAGTGCAGAATGTATATAACATAAATATAGTCCCTTAAGAATATTAACTTATCACCTAATGTTCCTGAAAGAAACCTGTATAATTCAGGTCCCAAGTATCAGTTTGAATAAATATTTAGAGGTCAGGAAGATCTTTGAGAACCTCTTAACAGGTGAATATCTCTTCTGGAAAAAACTGTAAATATCTGAGCAATTATGCATCTAAATAAATGTACATCTAAATATCTTCTCTCCAAGGGACCTGATAAAGTGAGGTAGATATGAAAAACACTATGGTTGGTGTTAGGTACAGAAGGCCGCAAGTTTGGAGTTAGAAGACCTAGGTTAATGTTCCCACTTAATAACTGGGCAAATTATTTAATTTTTTGAATGCCACTTTCCTCTTGAGAACCACAAGGATATCACTAATTCCCCAGCATAATGTACACAGAGATAAAGGAGATAAAGAACACAAAAGTGCTTTATAAACTGCAGAGGACTACTCAGAGACATTAGATGGTTGAGCCAACTCATATTTACTGAGTATATACTATGCTCCAAGCACTGTGCTAGGTGGTGGAGATAAAGCAGCAAACAAGTAGACCTGGTCCCTGCTTTCACAGAACTCACGTCTAGAGGGGCAAGCCTATGTGAAGTTAAGAGTCAAAAAAAAAAGAAAGTCTGTACTTATTTTTGTTGATGGTTTCCTTTGCTGTGGAAAAGCTTTTAAGTTTAATTAGGTCCCGTTTTTTAATTTTTGCTTTTATTTCTTTGCCTTAGGAGACAGATCCAAAATAACATTGTTCAGATTTATGTCAAAAAGTGTTTTGTTCTACCTATGTTTTGTGCTAGGAGTTTTATGGTTTCAGGTCTTACATTTATGTCTTTAATCCATTTTGAGTTTATTTTTGTATATGGTATGAGGAAATGTTTTAATCTCATTATTTTACATGTAGCTGGCCATTTTTCACAGCACCACTTACTGAGTAGACTGTCCTTCCTCCATTGTCTATTCTTGTCTCCTTTGTCATGGATTAACTGACTGCAGTTGCGTGGGTTTATTTCTGGATTCTCTATTCTGTTCCACTTATCCATACATCTGTTTTTGTGCCAGTATCACACTGTTCTGATTACTGCAGCTTTGCAGTATAGTCTGAAGTCTGGGAGTGTGACATCTCCAGCTTTGCTCTTTTTTCTCAAGATTGCTTTGGCAATTTGGGGTCTTTTGTGGTTGCAAATAAATTTTAGAATTATTTGTTCTAGTTCTGTGAAAAACGTTGTGGGGGGACTTCCCTGGTGGTGCAGTGGTTAAGAATCTGCCTGCCAATGCAGGGGACACGGGTTCAAGCCCTGGTCCAGGAAGATCCCACATGCCGTGGAGCAACTAAGCCCGTGTGCCACAACCACTGAGCCTGTGCTCTAGAGCCTGCGAGCCACAACTACTGAGCCCGTGCGTCACAACTACTGAAGCCCACGTGCCTAGAGCCTGTGCTCTGCAACAAGAGAAGCCACCACAGTGAGAAGCCTACACACAACGAAGAGTAGCCCCCACTGGCTGCAACTAGAGAAAGCCTGCGTGCAGCAATGAAGACCCAGTGCAGCCAATAAATAAATTAATTAAATAAATTTTTTTAGAAATGTTGTAGGTATTTTGCCAGGGACTGCATTAAATCTGTAGGTTGCTTTGGGTAGTATGGACATTTAAACAATACTAATTCTTATAATCCAAGAACACAGGATATCCTTGCATTTCTTTGTATCCTCTTCAATTTCCTTCATCAATGCCTTATATTTTTCAGAGTATAGACCTTTCACCTTGGTTAAGTTTATTCTAAGATATTTTATTCTTTTTGATGCAATTTTATTTATTTTTAAATTTTTATTGGAGTACAGTTGCTTTACAATGTTGTGTTAGTTTCCACTGTACAGCAAAGTGAATCAGCTATGCATATACATATATCCCTTCTTTTTTGGATTTCCTTCCCAGTTAGGTCACCACAGAACACTGAGTGAAGTTCCCTGTGCTATACAGTAGGTTCTCATTAGTTATCTATTTTATACATAGTATCAATAGTGTATATATGTCAATCCAATCTCCCAATTCATCCCACCTCCTCCTTTCCCCCTTGGTATCCATACGTTTGTTCTCTACATCTGTGTCTCTATTTCTGCTTTGTAAATAAGAGCGACTATACCAATTTTTTTCAGATTCCACATATATGCATTAATATACGATATTTGTTTTTCTCTTTCTGACTTACTTCACTCTGTATGACAGTCTCTAGGTCCATCCACATCTCTACAAATGACCCAATTTCATTCCTTTTTATGGCTGAGTAATATTCCATTGTACATATGAGTCACATCTTCTTTATCCATTCATCTGTCGTTGGACATTTAGGTTGTTTCCATGTCCTGACTACTGTAAATAGTGCTGCAATGAACACTGATGTGCATGTGCCTTTTTGAATTATGCACAGACAACTCATAAGTAATGAAATTGAAACTGTGATTAAAAATCTTTCAACAAACAAAAGTCCAGGACCAGACGGCTTCACAGGAGAATTCTACCAAATATTTAGAGAAGAACTAACACCTATCCTTCTCAAACTTTTCCAAAAAATTGCAGAGGGAGGGACACTCCCAAACTCATTTTACGAGGCCACCGTCACCCTGATACCAAAACCAGATAAAGATATCACAAAAATAGAAAATTACAGGCCAATATCACTGATGAACACAGATGCAAAAATCCTCAACAAAATACTAGCAAACCAAATCCAACAACACATTAAAAGGATCATACACCATGATCAAGTGGGATTTGTCCCAGGGATGCAAGGATTCTTCAAATGTATGCAAATCAATCAATGTGATACACCATATTAACAAATTGAAGAATAAAAACCACATGATCATCTCAAGAGATGCAGAGAAAGCTTTTGACAAAATTCAACACCCATTTATGACAAAAACTCTCCAGAAAGTGGGCATAGAGGGAACTTAACATAATAAAGGCCATATATGACAAACCCACAGCAAACATTATTCTCAATGGTGAAAAACTGAAAGCATTTCTTCTGAAATCAGGAACAAGACAAGGGTGCTCATTCTTGTCACTGTTATTCAACATAATTTTGGAAGTCCTAGCCATGGCAATCAGAGAAGAAAAATAAATAAAAGGAATCCAAAACGGCAAAGAATAAATAAAACTGTCACTGTTTGCAGATGACATGATACTATATATAGAAAATCCTAAAGATGCCACCAGAACACTACTAGAGCTAATCAATGAATTTAGCTCAGTTGCAGGACACAAAATTAATACACAGAAATCTCTTGCATTCCTATACACTAACAATGAAAGACCAGAAAGAGAAATTAAGGATGCAATTTTAAATGGGATTTTTTTTGGCTTTCTTTTTCTGATAGGTCACTATTAGTGTATAGAAAAGTGAAAGATTTCTGTATATTTATCTTGTATCCTGAAACTACTGAATTCATGACTAGTTCTAATGTTTTTTGGGTAGAGACTTTAGGGCTTTATATATATATAGTACCATGTTATCTGCAAATTGTGACAGTTTTACTTCTTTCCTTCCAATTTGGATGTCTAAAAAGACATTTCTTTTTCTTGTCTGACTGCTGTGGCTAGGACTTCCAATACTAGTGGCAAGAGTGGGCATCCTTGTCTTGTCCCCAGTTTTAGAGGAAAGGCTTTCAGCTTTTCACCAGTGAGTATGATGTTAGCTGTTAGTTTGTCATAAATGGCTTTTACTATGTTGAGATATGTTCCCTCTACACCTTTTCTTTTTTTTTTTTTGGCTGTGTTGGGTCTTCGTTGCTGTGCGCGGGCTTTCTCTAGTTGTGGCGAGTGGGGGCTAATCTTTGTTTTGGTGCACTAGCTTCTCATTGCAGTGGCTTCTCTTGTTGTGGATGACGCGCTCTAGATGCATGGACTTCAGTACTTGCAGAACGTGGGCTCAATAGTTGTGGCATGTGGGCCCTAGAGCACACGGGCTTCAGTAGCTGTGGCATGTGGGCTCAGTAGTTGTGGCTCATGGGCTCAGTAGTTGTGGCTCACGGGCTCTAGAGCACAGGATCAGTAGTTATGGCACATGAGCTTAGATGCTCTGTGGCATGTGGGATCTTCCCAGATCAGGGATCGAACCCATATCCCCTGCATTGGCAGGTGGATTCTTAACCACTGCATCACCAGGAAAGTCTCTCTACACCAATTCTGATGAGAGTTTTTATCAAGAATGGATGTTCAATGTTGTCAAATGCTTTTTTTGCATCTATTGAGGTGATCATGTGATGTTTATCCTTCCTTTTGTTAATGTGGTATATAACACTGATTGATCCGCAAATACTGAATCATCCTTGCATCTCTAGAATAAATCCCACTTGATCATGGTGTATGACCCTTTTTATACATTGTTGGATCTTGTTTGCTAATATTTTGTTAAGGATTTTTACGTCTATATTCATCAAAGATATTGGCCTGTAACTTTCTTTTTTGGTAGTGCCTTTGTCTGGTTTTGGGATGTGAGGGATGTGAGAGTGTTCACTCCTCTTCAATTTTCTGGAATAGTTTGAGAAGGATAGGTATTAGCTCTTCTTTATGTGTTTGGTAGAATTCCCCTGTGATGCTGTCCTGTCCTGGACTTTTGTTTGTTGGGAGTATTTTTTTTTATTACAAATTCAATTTCACTACTTGTGATCAGTCTGTACAGATTGTTTCTTCCTGATTCAGTCTCAGCAGGTTGCATGCTTCTAGAAATCTGCCCATTTCTTCTAGGTTGTCCAATTTGTTGGCATACAACTCTTTGTAGTATTATGCTTTTATGTATCTCTGTGGTATCAGTTGTTATTTCTCCTTTTTCATTTCTTATTTTATTTGGATCCTCTCTCTTCTCTAAGACTGGCTAATGGTTTATCAATTTCGTTTACCTTTTCAAAAACGAGCTCTTGGTTTCACTGATCTTTTCTATTATTTTTTTGATCTAAATTTTACTTCTTCTCTGATCTTTATTATTTCTTTCTTCCTGCTGACTTTGGGCTTTGTTTGTTCTTCTTTATTTAATTCCTTTAGGTGGCAGGTTAGGTTTATTTGGAATTTTTCTCGTTTGCTGAGGAAGGCCTGTATTGCTATAAATTTCCCTCTTAGGACTACTTTTCCTGCATCCCACAGATTTTGGAAAGTTGTGTTCCATTTGCATTTGTCTTGAGGTGTTTTCTGATTTCCTCTTTGATTTCTGTTAACTTTTTATTTTGAGCAATTATAATGTGCTTTGTAGTTTTCTTCATGTTTTTGAGTTTGGGGTTACTGATCTGCGCCAACAGTTGTCAATAAATTTGGAAATTTTCACCTAATATTTCTTCAAATATTTTTTTCTGCTCCAACTCTCTTTTCAGGACTCCAAGTACATGTATTTTGGGTCACTTGAAATTGTCCCACAGCTCACTGATACTCTGTTGCTGTTTTTTTCCTCCTTCACTTTTCTCTAAGTGTTTCATTTTGGATAGTCTGTATTGCTATGTCTTCAAATTCACTAATCTTTTTTTTTTTTTTTTTTTTTTTTTTGTGGTACACAGGCCTCTCACTGTTGTGGCCTCTCCCATTGCGGAGCACAGGCTCTGGACACACAGGCTCAGCAGCCATGGCTCACGGGCCCAGCCGCTCCGTGGCATGTGGGATCTTCCTGGACCAGGGCACGAACCCGTGTCCCCTGCATCGGCAGGCGGACTCTCAACCACTGCGCCACCAGGGAAGCCCAAATTCACTAATCTTTTGTTTTGGTGTCCCTGCCTGCTAATTCCAATATCCAATGTCATATCTGGGTTTTATTTTCCAACTTCTTTGCATACCTTTTACGTTTTAATTCAATGTCATACATATACTGTAAAGTTTTACACTGTTGGAACCCAGATATTTTTGTATTCCTCAAAATATTTCTAAGCTTTGTTCTGGGATGTAGTTAAATTACATGGAAACAGTCTAATCCTTTAGGTCTTGCTTTTAAGATCTGAAAGGCATGACAGGAGCTATGTTTAGTCTAGGGCTAACTGTTTCCCACTATTGAGTACTTCTGAGTACTCTACCCAGTGTTCTGTGAATTATGAGTTCTTCTGATCTTACTGGTGAATAAGACTCTATTGTTGGCCCTGTGTGAATATGGGTATTATTCCCTCTAATCCTTTCAGGTGATTCTTTCCCTGGCCTAGGTAGTTTCCTCAGATCATGTACTTATACTTGAGGGAGGCCTTCTGATTGCTCCAGAGTTCTCTCTCTTCATACTTGCCCTAAAAACTCTGGTCACCTTGGTGCCTCTTGACTCTCAGCTCCATCTCCTCAAATCAATGACTATGTTGGAAACTTCTTGGGATCCCCCTTCCTGCTATTGCCTGGAAACTCTCTCAGGGCATTAAGCTGGGGCAAACATAGGGCTTACGTTGTTTATTTCCTGTCTCTAAGGAATTACTGTCCTGTACTGTCTGATATCCAGTTCTTTGAAAACCACTATTTCATATATTTTGTCCACTTTTTAGTTGTTGTAAACAAGAGAATAAACCCAGTCTCTGATACTCCTCTTAGCCAGAAATGGAATTCCTCCATCCTTGACTTATATTCACTCTAGAAATATTTACTGAGTACCTATTATTTTTTTTGACAATTCTACCAAAAATTTAATGTAAAAAATACCAATTTTACACAAATCCTTTGAGAATATAAAGGAAGCTGAAATGTTTCCATATTCATTTTATGAAGCCAGCATTGTCCTAAAATCAAACCCAGCAGAGACATAACAAAGAAAGAAAACCACAAAGATCCCTTATGAACATAATCATGAAAGTTTCTAACAAAATAGTAGCAAACTGACTCCAACATTATATAAAAAGAGCAAAATGGAGTTTATCCCAGAAATGCAAGGATGGTTTGTTATCAAAAATCAATCAAAATAATGTACTATATAGCAAAATAACCAAAGAGAATGTGAACATTTTAATATATGCAGAAAAATCATTCAACAAAATTCAACATCCATTCATAACAAAAATTCTCAGCAAACTAGGAAGAACAGCAAATTTTCTCAACATGCATCTAATATGCAATTGATGAAAGAATTAACAATTCTCTCAAGATTAGGAACAAGGCAAGGCTTGTCTGACTTCACCATCACTATTCAACACTATAGTAGAGGTCTTGACCAGCGCAATAAGGTGAGAAAAAGATATTAAAATATAGATGGAAGGATAATATATAGATCGATAGACAGACAGATATAAATAGATAGAAAATAAAGAAATAGATTGGAATTAAATAAAAATGGCCTTTATTCATAGACATTATAATTATAAACGTAGAACATCTTATGTATAAATATCCTATTACAACTGATATCTTAAATTAAGAAATAAATGGAATACCATAGTCATGTATCGGATGACTCAAGATTTTTAAACCTTCAGTTCTCCCTAAATTCAATACATAACCATCAAAATAGCACCAGGTTGTTTTGTAGAGATTGAAAGACAATCTTAATATTTATATGGAAATGCAAAAGGCCCAGAATAGCCAAAACAATTTTTTTAAACTCTGTTTAACTTTTTTTTTTAAACATCTTTATTGGAGTATAATTCCTTTACAATGGTGTGTTAGTTTCTGCTTTATAACAAAGTCTGAGTACCTATTGTATGCCAGGTGCCTCTGGGTTAAGTGATGGTGATAGAGTACTAGCCAAAGTATAGTTTCATCTCTCAGGGTCCTTATGTTCTAATGGGAAATAAAAATAGGTAAACAACCTGATTCTTGAATGTTTCCTAGACCTCCATTTTATGCTAAAGTTCACCTAGTTTCAATAATTTAACTACCACTTCTATGTTGATGACTTCCAAATCTTCTGATCCACTTCTTACCTCTTCCTATAAAGTCCAGTCTTGTGTTCCCCCACTGCTCACTGTTAGCTACATGAAACTGAAATCAGGGGTTTACCTAGGTTCCTCTTGTGTTCCCCTACATCCAGTCAGTCAAAAAGTTAAGTAGATTCTATCAGCTAAGTAATTTCCAAGTCCATCTTCTCCTATCCAGTCTATGTAACTCATTTAACAAACTTTAGGTATCTATTACATTCTGGGTATTTCTATGCCTTCAGTTTTGATCCCTTCCAATTTATCCTATATAACACAGGCTGAGCCATCTTTCTAAAAAGAAACCTCATTCCATCATTCCTCTGGTTAAAATACTTTAATGAGAATTTAGTGAATTTAAAATTAAATCCAAAGTCCTTACCACAGCTTACAAAGCAATTAAGGACAGAGACTCTGCCTCTCAAATTTCAGCTCTGTGACTCACCTTTATTCTTGTCCTATGTTCCAAGAATACTTAAACACTTGAAACTCCCCAGATGTACCGTGTTTTACCTCAAATTCTTTGTACATATAGTTCACTCTGCTTAGAATAGTCCTATCTGTTTTTTACCCCTGATTCCTTTAGGCTCTGTAAGATTCAGTTCAGACATCTCCTCCTACAGGAAATCTTTCCACAGTCTGTTTCATATATATACTTTTATTGGTACTCCTCTGGAGATATATATATAAATTCAGAAACCTAGCTCATTCTAACTTATACAAAAAAGATAATAACTGTAAAGGTACTGGGGTGTTTAAGGATCCAAGCAAAGGAGTACAGGTAAGCCTTAAGAACTACGATGAGGGACTCCAATGCCATCAGTATTTTCTCTCCAAGTTGTCTCCTGTCCTAGTGTCTTGAATCCTCTCCTTGTTATCTTCTCTCTTCTCCGTGCATCTTGTCTATTCTCCTCTTTGTGTGTCTGCTTCATTGTTCTTTTCTCTGCAGATTAACTTTTTACTATTTCAGTTCATATGATGGAAAGGTAGTCACTATCAGCTCCTGAACTTTGTACCTTATATAATCCAGAGAACTGAAGATAAACTATTCACCTTTTCAATTCAGTTCTAAAATTTCCTGGAAAGGACACTGATTGGCCCCTCTTAGGCCAGCTGCCTACCCTGAGCCAATCAGATAGAGTCAAGAGGCAGGGTCATGCTTTCACCTGGCTGCTCCTGCTATAATCATGTGGAATAAAAGTGTACAGATGCAGAAGTAGCAATTACCCTACCTGGGCTTCAGAGAAGGTAATCCTTAAGGTGGCCAATATTACTTGCTCTTTAGAGCCGTGTGAATAGTTATATCAGATACTTTCTTGTCTCCCTTAAAACAGGGCTTTTAGGGCAAGAACTGTGCCTTTCTTTCATCTACACAGATAATAACCAAATAGGGTAACATATAATATATAAACCAATTAATAATTAACTTCTCAAAAGACCAGGGACTGAAACAAATGAAGGAGCTTACATGATATAATGGGAATGAGCTTAAATTAGCATTATCTGTGAAAGCAACTTGAAAAAATAAAAATCTCTATACAAATATAAGGTAGTATCATTACAGTGATCACAAACATGCAAATAAGGAATTTAAGAATCAGCATACTCTCCTTATTACTGTGAGTTAACAACCACTGAAGGTGGAAAATGATAACACAATTACAATGAATGCCAGTATAACACAAAAATAAAGTTAAGACTTTCAAATATCAAGAGCCTTCAAGGATATGAGTCTTGAAATACATTTTTTTAAAACATCATATGCTTATGCCAAGGAAAAAAATCAATTTATATTTATTATAGTTTATGTATCAAAGTGTGGTTAAAGCTCAAAATAAAGCTAAATGCGTACAATGAGAGGAAAGACACTTTTGGCTCTAGGATTTCATTTTTTTCTAATTTACCTGGTAAATTAAAGTATTCCTGTCTTATGGAGATATTACTTTATATATGATTAAAAACTTTATGACTAATATATTTTAGAATGGATATAAGAAAAGTAGTCTGTACCAAATTATTATTCAATTCGTGATAAGGATCAATGAAATGATATGTGTGAAGATACATTCTAAAGGATAACATACAATGTGGTGAGAGACTGCTGGATGCAGTAGTCTTTATCAGCAAAGGTCCAGCTGCTTCAGACCAGGTCGGAAGAAGAGCTTGGAGAGTCTTAAAAGAGAGCTGAGAGGGACATTCTTGACTGGATAAAAATCATTTGAAAATTATGAAGATCAATGGCATCATATTACTGTCTGACTTTTTTTTTTTCTTTTTGGTGCGTCTCTATCCTGCATAAAGTGAGGGAAGACAAAATGGATTCTAAGGGTAATTCCTGCTGTTTACCCAAGAATGTTCACAGATGTTTCTGAAAATATATCTTAGCACATCTTTAGTGTTCTCCTTTTGATGAAGTTGGAAAGGTTCGGGCCTTTTTGCTGAAGAAAACAGGCTGGAATGATGTTTCCTACAAAGGCTTTGGACACAAAGCCAGCTAGAATCTATAGTAGGAGATGAGCTTTGGACAGAAAGTTTTGGGATGAGTTAGAAACCCTAAGTAACAAGATTAAGAAATGTCTATATTAACATAATTTTTACGTTTCTCTTTTTGATCTAAAAAGTATAATCAGCTGGAAGCAATGGTAATTCTCTCCCAGTTAGCACACCAAAAGGAAGCTTGTGTATCTGAATCCAAAGGTCACAGAGAACTGAAGCCTGCACTCCCTAACTGAAGGTTGCAAGTGTGTGCCAGGCAAACCCACATCACTGGAGTGCTAGGAAGGATTCAAGGATGAGAGTTGTAAGTTAGATATTTTGTTAATGCCAAAAATCAGCTGCATTATGCTTGCTTGAGATCCATTTACGCATTAGCCCAATTTGCTATTATTTATACATAACTAAAATATTAGTTAAAATTGATCAATGCTGAATTTTCCCCCTTTCAACTCACCTGCAAGATTCTTTGCAAGATTGATGGAAGGGCAATAAATGCTGCCATGTTGTTTAGAACTTGCATGGTCAAAGATTTCAGAGCTGTTATAATAAAATATCAATATTAAGGTTAGTTTAAAATAAGAGTTTTTTTTTTTCCTGTAAGTCACAGGAATACAACTTCCTAGAAATTTGGCTAACCAAGGCCAGTTTGATATTTTAAAGTTAACTGCTGGTAAGTTGCAAAGCTACTATTATCCAAGACAAATGATATAACTGGTGCCACAGAAAGCAGTGAACATGAAAAAATGAGATCAACAGTACAGTATGATTTCATTAAGGAAAATAAAAATACGATGCTGGGAGAAGGTATCAAAATGACAATCATCAGCAGATAGAAATTGGGGGACAGTATAGGTGGACGCTATGACCTTACCTTCAGAGTGCAGGTGAGGCGCAGCTGAACTAGACAGCTTCTGAGGTGCCATCATTGCCTCCAGTAATGGAAACCAGAGTGCCTATAATGGCAGAGGAAACCAAAGGAAAACAAAAGTACTCTGTTGTTTTTAAGAACAACTAACATCAGCTTAGTGTTTCACAGGTTGAAATGTACTTGTCACATACATTTGTTGGTAAAAATTAGAAAAAGAAAAGATGGAACACTTGACTGGGAAGAGAAAAGACAGTAAAAAAGCAAAGACCACAGCCAGAACAGATATCTTTACTATGCACCTTGGGAAAATAAGGAAGCTGAAGTTAAGTAAGTCTAGACCTTGGAACTGCAAATCTTCTGTGTCTCAGAAAAGGGTAGGTTCAAAGGAGCCAGAGCAGAGCCTCAGGCTACGTTCTTAAATGTTTCACTGACACAGTCTAAACGGCCCTTTGTACTGCAGAAGGGAATAAAGAACTCTCCCACAACTACCCTCCCCCCATTTCTCATCAGCTATGTCAAGCAAGATAAATAAATACAGTTATCCAAAGTTTTCTCCTATATCAAGCATTATTTTGTTATTTCCTCAGTCATCACAGACTAAGAAGTGGAAGTTAACATTATTTCAATTAACATTTCCAACCACATCATGACATAAATGAGCAGATCTAACATTTATTTATTCCTATTACATAGGGCACTGTATTAAATGCTTTACATACATTTTGTCGTTTCAATCTCATGATAACCTTATACAGTAAGCATTATCTTTACTGGAGATAAGATGCTGAAGCTTAGAGAAGTTGAGTAATTTGCCAATGATTATACACTGCCATATGTGCATCATATGTGTTCTTCCTAAGCCTTAGGAAAAATCTTCATCATCAAAAATCAAACCAATACATTTTAAAATTTCAAGCATATTTTCCTGTTGGGTAATGATTTACAAAGGCCTTATTTCACCCAGTATCTTGGGAGAAACCTATTCCTGCAAACATCCAAGAGGTATGAAAAAAAGTCAGTATTGACAGAGCAGGACAAGCATGGTTAAGGGGACAGGCTAATGGTCTGGTGACTTTCCCACGGGGTGACCCTCCACTGAAGAGCTCTACAAGGAAGCCCTTATCTGCCCCCATTTGAGGTTTTCTAAGGCCAGGATTTTATGTACTTTTTTTTTTTAACAGTATTTCTTCAAGTTCTTAAGATACTGATTTTAACTATGTTGTATACTGGCAATTCTTTATTTTATTGAAATTTTAATTTATTTTATCTAGTATGCATGAATTTTTAATCTTGTATTTTATTCTTGGATGGCTTTACTTAGCTTGTGTTTTCGTTGCCTATTTCAGTTTGTTTTTACAACCACATCATTTATTTCTATGTATTTTTATAGTCTTTTAATTTAACTGTATATGGTATACCCAATTTTTACCTTTTGGTTTTTATATTTATTATATTTAGAAATTTGATTTAAATTTTTTCTTATTTAGTCCAGAAATTTTAGAAGAATTACCTTTTTAAAGGTTAGTTTATTCTTGGTTTATAAATAGCAGACTGGGGGAAGCATGGTTGCAGAGATAATAGCCATGGGAAGTGTTCATACCGTAAATAGAGAAATTGTTCTTCTTCAATTAAATCTCCACATTAACCTGAAATATAACCTGAAATATATGGTAGACACCTTTTAAATATTTTGTCTCTCTTGCTCTTTAATGTTGGTTCTTAAAATGTTAACTTGGATAAACTCTAAAGTAACAATCCATGATAATGACAATCCTAACCCCTGAGAGCAACACAACTGAACCTGAATTACTTTCTCATGTTACATAATCAACAGCTTTCTTTTTCAGGGAATTATGTGCATAACAAAGCCATATTCTTTATTATATGCAATCACTGGACACTGGGGTAGACGGACATACAAAGGAGGACAGGTATAGATTCTACCTAGGAAAGGACTGACAACACGACTTTCTGCAGTCTAACTTTAAGGAAATACTCCATGACATTAAATCTTCTGAAGAAACTTCTGGAAAGAGACATTACAGACAATTCATTATCAAGCTTTTGGATACTTCAAATTTTCTAGTTAGATTAGGGTTGGTGGCAACAGCTCTTGTTCTCACTCTCTCCAAACCAAAAAAAAGCAAAGAGGAACAAGGGAAACAACCATGAAAATCCCCCAAAATTAATGTTTGGTACTACATAAAATCAGTTCAGCATTTTCACAAAAATAGTATTTACATAAAAACTAACATGCAATGTTTTTGTTGTTGCTATGAACGTTGTTCAGAAAAGAAGCAAAAACCAGTTGTTGGAGGGTGGGGGGGGAGTAGAGAGTGGTGTGAGAGGCACGTGTGTGTCTAAGAGAGGAAGAGACAGATTCCAACTCAGATATATTTTTAGACAAAAAAATACAGAATAAATTACCCTTTCACCACATCAAAGGAAGCCTTAGTCCTGTCTCTGATTAAGAGATAAGAGTTCAAATATAGTCAGAATAATCCCTAGAGTTCTGGAGGCATGAATTTTATATCTAATTCTACCGTTAATATATGTGAATCTGGACATATTTCAGCTTATGTGAGCCTAAATGGCTTTATTTATAAAACATAATTGTCGTTTTTCCTTAAATTTTCCATGAGAAGAAGGAAGAATATCAAATAGATGTTAGGGAGGAGACAGAAGGGTTGAAAAATATTTATGTATATTTATGTATAAACATAGCTTTAATAGTTTTACCCTCTTGTATTTTTCTATCAAAATATAACCATGTCCAAATGCAGACAGTTAGCCAAAAGATAAATGAAAACAAAAACTTAGGAATGGAAAAATCAGGGCAAAAGGAATGTTGTAAAGCCCATAATCCATTTAAATAAAGATTGAACAACTATGGGAATTGTGGATACACAAAAGAATGTATTGTTAACCTTAATGAGGTAAAATAACATAACTAACTAAAATTCAGAGGGATGAAGAAGGAGGCTGAAGCAAGTGTGTATGAGTTCATGTAAACTTCCTTACTGGTCGGACATCATAGATATTATAAAAACCGAAATGTAATTATAAATGATACTTTTAATCTATTACAGTTATTTAGATTTTTTCAACTTCAGGGAGATGTATTAAGAGATAGTGTATTGAAGAACTATTTATTTGAATTTCAGAATTTCCTCAGTTTTACATAAGCTTCCTAAATGTGATTAAATACTATATTTTTAAAGCAAGCATTATTTGATTCAATTTTTCTAAAATTATGTTAACCTAGGTAGATAAAAAATATCTAGAGTGATATTCACCAAATGATAATGACGGTTATTTCTGGGTGATAAGATGGATACGGGGTAATTTTTTTAAACATCCCTCTGTGTAACTTTCTGTATTGCGGGATTAAAAAAAATAATGGGTATGTATCATTTCGCTCAAAATAGTTTTTTAAATAAAAAAAACACATCTATTATATAAATGTGTTTGTTATACAATTTATATTCTAAAGGGTATTCAAAATTTATGACCTTAAAAAAACCCTTGGGCCTCCCTGGTGGCGCAGTGGTTGAGAGTCCGCCTGCCAATGCAGGGGATACGGGTTCGTGCCCCGATCTGGGAGGATCCCATATGCCGCGGAGCGGCTGGGCCCATGAGCCATGGCCGCTGGGCCTGCGCATCCGGAGCCTGTGCTCCGCAGCGGGAGAGGCCACAGCAGTGAGAGGCCCACATACCGCAAAAAAAGGAAAAAAATAAAATAAAATAAAATAAAAAACCCTTGACAAAAACATAAAGGAGAAATTTACCCATCTCATAAGAACAGAAACATACCAAGTTTATCATTTTCATTGGAACATGTATGGCAAACTATATAGGAAAAATTTACCCTGCTTCCCATTTCAGAAGCCCAGGCAGTGGAAGGAGGCCAGGTGGTGTTAAGTCAGAGGCCAGAGCCTGGAGGGGCAGGCGCAGTTATGCCATACATATCACACTGCTAACTTTACTTCTTAAAACTACTGCACAATTTAGCTGTCAAGTTGCATCTCGCCCCCTTGGTTTCTGCTTCACTGCTGTAACTCCCACCCGCCCCACGTGCTCTACTATATCTCCTTCAGCTCTGCGTTCTCCCTTTTTGCAGTCTGGAATCTGTTACAGACGTGGTTTCAACCTTGGCTGCACAGTGGAATCATGTGGGAAGCCTTAAAACATACTGATGACTGCGGCCCAGCCCCAAAGACTATAATTTAATTGATCTCAGGTACAGTCTGGGATTTTTCAAAGCTCCCCATGTGACTCTTATGTGCGGCCAAGGTTGAGAACTACTACACCATAGCCTTCTTGACCTTTTTCCGCTTTCTCTGTATCCCTTGAGGCTTTTCCTCTAGTGCTTCATGCTCATCTTATCCACGGGGAATGGTACAGATGATAAATGGACGACACATCCACAGTACCACTACACAGAATACACAAAAACTCAGTCCAAAGAGAACAAGGACATCTAGTATTCACACACCTAAATTTTGCAGCACAGCCAAATCTAAGAATATAAAGCCTTTTGTGAGAACAAAGCAGACAGGCACTCCTCGTAATAACTTTAGGAGTCTTATACTCCTGGGAGCACTGAACTCAGGTAGCTGAGAGGGCAGTGGAAATAGAATTAATTCCTAGTTTCAGACCAGAACAGATTTTTAAAAGCCTCTGTAGTCACTCTCCTACCTCTCTCTGCTGCTGGTTCAAATTATGTGAATTTCTCTGGCAAAGGGCAATTGTCTCCACCATGGTCTCTTCAACATTCTTCAGTGAGGGATCCTCTTTGGTATCTAGATTGAGAAAAACTGTTAACATCACTCAAGGGTATATTACTGATAATCTCAAAGCTTCTGTGAAAAATTAAACAATTTTTTCTCTGCATACTTTTAGTTTTCTATGATATAATCATGTATAAGACCTGATACTAAACTTCAGTAGATAAAAAGCAGGTAGTTCTTTGCAACAGTTTTCCATATAAATGTCTGACATTCCTAGGACAGAGAAAGCACATCATACTTAGCATTTTAATATGCTTTAGCTATGGAAAATCCCCAACCATTTATCTGTGGATTAGTTAATAGAAAGATTATCTTTTATCTTTCTTGCTCTACCATTTCTTCCTCTATTTCTTAAATGTATGTATTTCTCCAAGATACTATCTCAGGCCCTTTTCTTTTCATTTTTATCAATAATTTCAGCCACTCTTCTAGTTTTAATTCCCATGTCCTTGCTAATAACTTTCAAATATACACCTCCAGCCCTTATTCCTTTCATAATCTGCAGGTTGAATTTTCACCAGGCTCTAGGACATCTACCTCTACATGGACATCCTGCAATCACTTTGAACTTTATATGTGCAAAACCCAACCCATTTTTCTTACTTCAAATCTGCTCCTCCCCCTACATTTCCAAACTAAGTAAATAGAACCATGACCTTTAAGTCAACCAGTTTATAAATCTTCACCATCTTTGATGCTTTCACCTGTACATTCAAATAAATTGTTAATTTTGTTAATTCTACTTCCACATTCTCATATACCCACTACTTTACCCGAGTGGAGCCCTTCATCACCTCGTTTGCACTACTGCAGCAGCCTCCAAATTAACTTTTGACTTCCAAATCTTACCTTCCTCATTCCCTTTTATACTGTCACTACAGTTCTCTTAAGCACAAGTCCAAACATATGAGTCTCATGAACAAAAACTATCAAAGACTTCTAATTTTTACAAAGAGAATGTCAATAAACCTCTGATCCTAAGTAAATACAGTAAACATCCTGGTGCATCTTCCCACCCTTGGTGCTCTTATATCACCAGATTATTTCCTCCTCCCCAAGGTTACTAGCCAGGCACTTTCATGCTCATGTTCTCCTCAGCCCAGAAGACCCTTTCCTTGCTTTTGTCTATGAAATTCCTATTCATCATTTCAATCATGATTACTTCAAAGGTCACATCTTCCACAAAAGAATCTCAGTTACAGGTAGTTCCCCAATTTTCCACAACTCTTTGCCACTCTCACTGTACCTCTTTTATAGTATTTGATTCTACACGCATTAGAGGTTTTTATTTACATATCTGCCTCCTTCAAGAGACTGTAGCTCTTTGGGTGAGGACTGTGTTTTAGCCATCTGTGTATCACCCACAGAAACTAGCCCAGTGTTGTGCAATTACCAAATCCTTCAAAATTCTTAAGCACACTGTCAAAATTGAATCTGACAGTAAATCGCAGTTATGAGACTATTACTGAGAAATTTACCTTCATTGGAATTCAAGGAATTGGCTTCCCTACACATATCACCTGCAAATTACTGTAGTGATTTGGGGGAAACATTCTTCCTACTTTTCCCACAATCCTTCATGTAATGTCTATAAAAATTATTCTCATAACAGTAAATTGAAAGAGAAAGATGCCATAAATGCAACAAATCTAACAGTCAAATTGACTGAACATATACTAAAGCACAAAAACAATAATTAAATGTTTAGTTGGACTAAATATAGAAAAGTCAACCAACTGTTATGGAAGTTCCAAAAACAAATAATATATGGAGAATTAGGGTAAAGGTGTTAAGGGGAATGTGTGGGCTAAGGGGTCCAAGAAATGTGTTAGTGGGTTAAAAAGGTAAAACAATCTAAAAATCACCTATCAAGTGTTTCTCTGAACTTTGGGAGGGATATTTTGAAAATGTCAAGTAATAGGAAAACAAATAATCCAATTCAAAAATGGACAAAGTGGGGCTTCCCTGGTGGCGCACTGGTTGAGAGTCCACCTGCCGATGCAGGGGACATGGGTTCGTGCCCCGGTCTGGGAAGATCCCACATGCTGCGGAGCAGCTGGGCCCGTGAGCCATGGCCGCTGAGCCTGCGCATCCGGAGCCTGTGCTCTGCAACGGGAGAGGCCACAACAGTGAGAGGCCCGCGTACCGCAAAAAAAAAAAAAAAGTGGACAAAGGATATGAATAGACATTTCTCCAAAGAAGATATAGAAATGGCCAATAAGTCTAAGAAAAGATGCTCAACATCACCAATCATTAGGGAAATGCAAATCAAAGCCACAATGAGATGCTACCTCACACTCATTAGGATGGCTACTACCAAGAAAACAGAAAATAAAAGTGTTAGTGAAGATGTGGAGAATTTGGAACCCTTGTGCATTGCTGGTGAGAATGTAAAATGATATTGCCATTATGGAAAACAGTATGGTGGTTCCTCAAAAAATTAAAAATAGAATTACCATTTAACTCAGTAATCCCACTTCTGGGTATACACTGAGAAGAACTGAAAGCAGGGACTCAAAAAGGTATTTCTACACCCATGTTCATAGCAACATTATTCACAATGGTCAAAAGGTGGAAGCAACCAAGTGCCCATTGATAAATGAATGGAAAAACAAAATGTAGTATATACATAAAATAGAATATTATTCAGTCTTAGAAATGAATGAAATTCTGCATGTGCTACAACATGGATAAATCCTGAAGACTTTATGCTAAGTGTAATAAGCTAGACACAAAAGGACAATTACTGTTTGATTCCAATTATGAGACACATAGAGTAATCAAATTCAAATTCATCAAGTCAGAAAGTAGAATGGTGGTTACCAGGGGCTGGGTGGGGAGGAGGGAATTAGGAGTAATTGTCTAATGGGTACAGAGTTTCAGTTTGGGATGCTGAAAAGGTTCTGGAGATGGATGGTGGTGATTATTGCACAATGATGTGAATGTACTTATTGCCAATGAACTGTAAACTTAAAAATGGTTAAAATGGTGAATTTTATGTTATGTTTATTTTACCACACTTTTACAAAATAAATAACTTTTTTTAGTATCAAGGAATATAATAGGAATTACATATCTATCTGTGACAAAGCCATTTAAGATTTTAAACTGTTTCAAGTTTTACTGCTTTCTGCTAAAATTATATAAATTTAATACAGAAACACTGATTATTACTTACTCTAAATATAGAGTAAGTATAGAACAAAGCTCTGCTTTGCTGTTGTTCAGCACATTATAGTAATTTTTAAGATGTTAGTTATGTACCTCATTTATAATAACCAAAACATAAGTACAGAAATATAACTAAAAAATTAATCAATACCAGTGAAGCCTACTTAATTTTCTGTCCAATGACCTCTACTGACAATTAGCACTGCAAAACTACAGTGGTTTATATTACTTCCTATTATGAGCCCTTGAAAACAAGCCAAAATTGGGATCAATGTTAGATAAACAGTAACATGCAGATCAATGTGATTATTACTTAATAAATACAGTTTATCATTTAATATCTTTTAAAACATGGGGCCCATGGAAAAAGAAATTGTAAATTACACTCGAGAACTTACTTTCATCTTGATGTGTTATCTCTTGAAGTTTGCTTTGTAGTCTCTAGGAGGTAAAAGGAACACTTTATATTTCTAATCCACCAATACCTGAATTACCATATTTTAAAGTAAACTCCAAGAAACAATAAGGTTATTAAGAATGATCTCTGCCATTCAGAAGAGAATTGTTGTGTATATAGAAAGCACAGGGCTTCCCTGGTGGCGCAGTGGTTAAGAATCCACCTGCCAATGCAGGGGACACGGGTTCAAGCCCTGGTCCAGGAGGATCCCACATGCCGTGCAGCAATTAAGCCCGTGCACCACAACTACTGAGCCTGTGCTCTAGAGCCCGCAAGCCACAACTACTAAGCCTTGGGATTAGTATCATGTGGCATACTGGTGTATCATGACATGCATGATAAAAATATTTAGATAAAATGTACAAAAAAATGTACTGTTGTCTGCAGCTTACTCTGAAACATAAGAAATTAAGATGGATTGACAAAAACTTACACAATGTTGTATGTTAATTTTATCTCATGAAAAAAGATGGATTGAAAAATGGGTATAGGGCTAGACAGAAACATGACAAAGCAAATACAGTAAAATGTTACCTTTAGCATTATTAAGAAGGCACCATGAATATCTCCTTTCTTTTCTAATAGATAAGCAGTGACTTCATGAAGTTGATACTTCTGGGTAATCTAGGAAAGAAGAAAAGATAAAGTTTTTTTGCTCAAAAATCTTGTTTGTGGAGTCAGAAGGTCCTGTTAAGGATGAAGAAAAACCCTACGATAGTAAATAGTGAATTCATACCCTAGTAGTATGCTACTTTACAGTATAACATGCAAATATTTGACTTTCTAATCTTAGAGTGGCCCATTTGGGACTCTGACTGAACCAAGGTCACTCTTTTTTTTTTTCACTTATTTATTTAAAAAGTTATTATGCACCTGAATCAGGTATATCCATTGCACAAAAGGTAACATGTATACATAAAAAGTAATAATATACACCAGAAATTGATAAGTGTAATTATTCACAAAATATTTAGAACAAAATGACAATGAAAACTCTATACACTAGCTTGTGGGATCTTAACGAAAATTAATAAACTAAGAGTTTCTAATAAGTAAAAAAGAAATGCCAGTTAAGCTAAGGTAAAAGAAAGAAAATAAGTACAGAAAAGAATGTCATGGAAAGAAACAACAGAGAAACAATAGCGAGGTTTAAAAGAAAATCCTAAATTAGTCTTTTCTTTTTTTTTTTAACATCTTTATTGGAGTATAATTGCTTTACAATGGTGTGTTAGTTTCTGCTTTACAACAAAGTGAATCAGTTATACATATACATATGTTCCCATATCTCTTCCCTCTTGCGTCTCCCTCCCTCCCACCCTCCCTATCCCACCCCTCTAGGTGGTCACAAACCACCTAGCGAAATTAGTCTTTGGAAAGACTAGTAACATAGAATAAAACTTTCTTAGGAGTAAGAAAAAAAGAGAGGCACAAATAACATAGTATAGGTTAACAGATCAAAGGAGGAAAACGTGATCATCTCAAAAAATGCAGAAAAAGTATTTAGTAAAATGCAGCACCCATTTTTGACAAAAATAAAAACAATACAAAACACTCTAACCCAAACTGGTAATGGCACTTGTCTAATTTAATAAAAATTATCTATCAAAATCCGACAATAAACACCATATTTAACATAAAATGTTAGACACATTCCCTTTTAAATCAGAAACAAGGAGAGAATGCATACTATCACTGCCTCTGTTCAATAATATCCCAGAGCTCCTAGATATCTGATGAGGGAATGAGAAAAGTATAAGATTGGAAAGAAAGAAAAAAAACTACCATTATTCTCAGAAAAAATTATTGTCATAAAAAAAATCTAGAAAATATTTGAACGAAAAAATAATTCAGCCTGGTTGCTAGATATAAGACACTGAACAAAAATTAATAACATATACCAGCAGTAACCAATTTAAAAAAAGTCATTTCAAAAAATTTCCTTTTAGAAATTTCATTTCTAATGAGCCTGAGTAAACATGGAGGGAGTGGAGCCCACCTCACACTATGGCTCTGCATCTAGCCAGAGCAGAGAGAGCCACTGCAGGTACTAGCATGCATGCCTGTACTTGGGAGGGAGCAGAGGCTGCTCGGACTATAACCCTTCCTCCAGCCACGTCAGAGACTGTCACTGCCTGCAGACAAATATGTGCAAGCACTAGGGAAGGAGTGGAATCAACTCAGGCCCTTGTCCTGCCTCCAGCTAAGATGGAGACTGCCATTGCTGGTACAACTGCACAAAGGTAGAAGTGGAACCAGCTTACTAGTGTGGTTCCTACTGCTCTGGCCCTGACCCTGCCTCTACCCAATGTGTGCATACCAGGGAAGAAGTGGAACAAGTTTAGAAGTGCAGCCCCAAACCCTTAGGTCCCAGCCATATCCCCAACCATGGCGAACACCACCATCACACTGGGAAGAAGCCCAACTCGCTCAAAGATCCTTCTCCAGACCCTTAGGCCTTGGCACCACCCTTAATAGGGCAGTGACTCTAGCCCTACATGCCAGCAATACAGTGCCTTGTAGCACATAACAGGGAAAGATGCAGCCTATGCTCACTTTAAAATTAGTTATTCCACCAATGCCACTGGGGACAAGCAGACTTCACAGGGATGTTCCCACATATGGACATGTCTTCAAGACTGGGTTATGGAACTGTTTCACATAATCTCACACAGAAGGACAGAGAATGTCAAGCAAGATATAAAAAGAGAGGAATATGTTTCAGATGAAAGAAAAAGGTAAATTCATTAAGGGGGTGGGAAACAAAGTTAAAAAGTGATAAATAATTTACCTGGAAAGAGTTCAAAGCATTAGTAATAAAATGCTAACTGAACACGGGAAAATAATAGATGAACACAATGATAACTGCAAAAAAGAAATAGAAAATATAAAAAAGAATGATCAAAGCTTAAGAATACAATAACTGAAATTTAAAATACACAAGAAGGAGTTAACAACAGAATGAAAAATAAGTTAAAACTGACACGAGTGAAATACAAAGAACCATAAGAGACTATTACAAACAACTATATGCCAATAAAATGTATAACCTAGAAGAAATGGACAAATTCTTAGAAAGATACAACCATCCAAGACTGAACCAGGAAGAAATAGATAATATGAACAGACAAATCACAAGTACTGAAATTGAAACAGTGATTTAAAAACTTCCAACTGAAGTCCAGGTCCCAGTGGCTTCACAGGTGAATTGCATCAAACATTTAGAGAAGAATTAACACTTATCCTTCTGAAACTCCTCCAAAATACTGCAGAGGAAGGAACACTCCCAAGCTCATTCCATGAGGCCACTATCACCCTGATACCAAAACCAGACAAAGATACCACAAAAAAGGGAAAATTACAGGCCAATACCACTGAGGAACATAGACGTAAAAATACTCAAGAAAATACTAGCAAACTGAATCCAACAATACATTAAAAGGATCATACACTATGATCAAGTGGGATTTATCCCAGGGATGCAAGAATTCTTCAGTATCCACAAATTAATCAATGTGATACACCATTAAATAAATAAATAACCATATGATCATCTCAATAGGTGCAGAAAAAACTTTTGACAAAATTCAACGCCCATTTATGATTAAAAAAAAACTCTCTAGAAAGTGGGCATAGAGGGAACTTACCTCAACATAATAAAGGACATACATGAAAACCACACAGCTAACATCATTCTCAGTGGTGAAAAGCTGAAAGCGTTCCCTCTAAGATCAGGAACAAGGCAAGGATAACCACTGTCAACACTTTTATTCAACAAGTTTTGGAAGTCCTAGCCACAGCAATCAGAGAAGAAAAAAGAAATAAAAAGAATCCAAATTGGAAAAGAAGAAATAAGACCATCACTGTTTGCAAATGAAGTGATACTATCCATAGAAAATCCTAAAGATGCTACCAGAAAACTATTAGAACACATCAATGAATTTGGTTAAGTTGCAGGATACAAAATTAATACATGGAAATCTTTTGCATTCTTATACATAACAATGAAAGATCAGAAAGAGAAATAAAGGAAAGAATCTCATTTACCATCACATCAAAAAGAATAAAATAACTAGGAATAAACCTACCTAAGGAGTCAAAAGACCTATACTCTGAAAACTATAAGATGCTGATGAAAGAAATCAAAGATGACACAAACAGTTGGAAAGATATATTATGTTCTTGGATTGAAAGAATCAATATTGTCAAAATGACTATACTACCCAAGGCAATCTAATATTTAATGCAATCCCTTTCAAATTACCAATGGCATTTTTCACAGAACTAGGAGAAAAAATTATAAAATTTATAGGGAAACACAAAAGACCCCAAAGAGCCAAAGCAATACTGAGAAAGAAAAATGAAGCTGGAGGAATCAGACTCCCTGACTTCAGACTACAGTACAAAACAACAGAAATCAAAACAGTATGGTAGATCAATGGAACAGGATAGAAAGCCCAGAAATAAACCCATGCACATATGGTCAATTAATCTACAACAAAGGAGGCTAGACTATACAATGGACAAAAGACAGTCTCTTCAGGAAGTGATGCTGAGAAAACTGGACAGCTACATGTAAAAGAATGAAATTAGAACATTCTCTAACACCATACACAAAAATAAACTCAAAGTGGATCAAAGACCTAAATGTAAGACCAGACACTATAAAACTCTTAGGGGAAAACATAGGCAGAACACTCTTTGACATAAATCTTGGCAATATTTTTTTGGATCTGTCTCCTAGAGTGATAGAAATGAAAACAAAAATAAACAAATGGGACCTAATTAAACTTAAAAGCTTCTGCACAGCAAAGGAAACCATAAACAAAACAAAAAGACAACCCACAGAATGACAGAAAATATTTGCAAACAAAGTGACTGAC